>NC_135747.1:33191082-33799543 GCF_041903045.1 Epinephelus lanceolatus | reverse complement strand
GGTGTTAATACCCACGCTCAGCTGTCTGCTGAGCAGTGGCTCTCATTTGTTCTTGAGGCAGCCATTGAACGTTACATCATGTTTCAACAAGCAACAGGTAAATCAACTGTTCAGTCAGGAACACTTTAGCCAAAGAAAACTTTATTTCCATTTGCAGTATTATATTTGGCAGCATGGCTCTGTCCTGGGGCCCCTCTCTAAAGTAACAGATTGCTTAAGAGAGTGTCGACTGGTTGCTCTTTATGTTCAAATGTGGATCAAAACCTTGTGTCAGGTGCTCATGGGGGAACGAGAAACAACAGTATAGACACAGGAAGTAGCAATAGAGTGCCAAAGTCACGCCCCTTCCGGTAGAGCTCATGGGACCTTAGATCGGAAAAAATATGAATGGCAGTGAATGGGGAGAGCAATATTATCTTTTGTTCCCGTTTGAGTTGCGACATGAAATCTAAATATGTTGTTAATGTATTTAAAACATACATTTTAAGGTCAAGAAAGTCATACTTTGTGGTAAAACTGTTGAGATATAAGTTTTTTAATTAGAAAGACTCAAGAGTACACAGGAGGAGGTCGCGTATGTGACGTCATAGCTTTCGCTCGCTTCCAGCAGCTTGGCCTCCCCGCTGAAATTCCACTGTTTTATGATTAATTGATTTATGATTGAAGATGTCTGTGTGTTTTGTGCCAGGTTGCAGTCACTCCAAGCTGCTGGAAGCGAGCGAAAGCTATGACATCACATACGCGACCGCCTCCTGTGTAGTCTTTCTAATTACGTTTTTTCAAAAGCTTATATCTCAACAGTTTTACCACAAAGTATGACTTTCTTGACCTTAAAATGTATGTTTTAAATTCATTAACAACATATTTGGATTTCATGTCACAACTCAAACGGGACCAAAAGATAATATTTCTCTCCTCATTCACTGCCATTTATATTTTTTCCGATCTAAGGTCCCATGAGCTTCACCAGAAGGGGCGTGACTTCGCCACTCTATCCAGGCACTTCAAAAATAAGGAAGTATTAAGAAGCCTATATTGTAGTGGCGAGTCATTGAAAGAGCCAACATGTTTCGACCACTGCAGGTCTTCAACAGGGCTTTTTAAGACCTGTAGTGGTTGAAACATGTTGGCTCTTTTAATGATTGCTTTTCTGAAAACGTAACATTACTACCTCACTGCTCATTTGGTCACTACTGCAAAACTTCGCCTCAGTGAGCTCGCTACTTGACGCAAGTCGGTTTGTATGTGTGGAAGCTTTTACAGAAGTTAACCTGCTACAACAGTTGCAATGAGTACACATAAAAATGGCTGCTGCTCTGACCATCCTGCTACACTGACTTAAATGGAAATGTCTGTTCTACTCTGTTCTGTTCTTATGCCAGGTTCCAAACATTGAACATGCAGCTCATTGTGTTAATGTGCTGAATAAAGCCATGAGGGACATAAATGTTAAAGTTACCTCAGTCTGTCAGATACATACAGCCAGCACTGTAACATATCACATCTATGGAAAGAGCTTCATCACTTTATTTGCTGTGTTTCTCTCTCTCTCTCTCTCTCTCTGTCTCTCTCTGTCTCTCTCTCCAGGGTTCTGAAAGCTGCAGACACTCAGCTGCTCGCTGCTGCGGAGGAATGAATAAATCTCCTCACAGCTTTCCTTTTACACCTTCAGAGAGCGAAACAACCGACTAAAGTTCACAGAGCGCTGTGAAGAGTGGCGCTGTGCTCTGTGTGAGCTTTCACACAGCGATGCTGGTCAAGGAGAAAAGCTACAGATCCATTCAGTCATGGATATGAATAATGTTTAGTGAAAGAGCTGAAAGAAAGTCCTCCATATTCTGCAACGCTGGAGGAAGTGGTGAAGCATAACCAAACCTGTCGGAGTGTTTTCAGTAAATCTGCCACTGCTACACAGTCTCATGTGTTTGCTTTGTCTTTTTTACAATCAATATTTGCAACTTATTCTGCTTTTAGGATATTTTTAGTTTGTTTCACCAACTCTCTGGTCATGTCGATTCCAACTGTATCACTCAAGCCTCTGCACCTGACATGGACGCAAGGTTACAAGGTTTGCTAACTGTCATTCTACAACACGTGGTTACAGAACAAAATGTGAGCGTGAACTAATGCTACAGACTGAGCAAATTAGTATATTTCCTTGTCAGTTTTTATCATAGGTATGGCATCATTCAGTCGTATTGTTGTGTTCTGTCACTGTTTGTAACATCTCAAATCCTTATGCCCAGTTCAGACCAAAGATTTGCAATGAGTTGAAACAGGCAACTCCTTGTAATGCGCCGTGTATCGTCTCTGTGCGACAACCCTCCGTACTTCTGTTCTGATTTTCAGCTTGTCAGGTTTATTTTGAGGCTGAACATAGATAGATATTGCTGATGACACCATGAGCTGGATTGAGTCGATTTCAGAATGGTGTTGGTCAGTTCACTATTTTGGTTCAGAGCATCTCAACAACAATTTGATGGATGCCGTGAAATTTGGATGAAGACATGACATTCCCCTCCGGATGAATTGTAATCACTTTGGTGAAACCCTGACTTTGTATGCTGTCATTATCAGGTCAAAAGTCCCCTTGTCCAGTACTTTACTTGTGACCATATACCTGCAAAACTAATGGCATTCCCAACAGCCTTTGCTGTTCTTCATATTGAAGTCTAATCAGCAGATGCTTAACTATAAACAAAATTCCGAAGCTCCATTGATCCAAAAAATGTCCCATTTGACCAAAAGCTCATTTCTGCCACCGTCCGTTATCCCAAAAGCAGACAACCATTCCTCTGAAGCCCATTTCTCTGAAAATACACACTCCCTGCAATAAGACAATCCAATCACTAGAAAAATACAGTCGCATAGCATGTTTCTGTAAACCACAGATACATCATTTTTATCAACAACGCTGTGGTGAATGTGTGGTTAGGTTTAGATAGCCTGCAAAAGCCATTTAGTCATGGTTATGAATAGATCATGATTTGGCTATAAACACTCATGCTTAGTGGCACAAAAATCCCTGGAAAAGGAGGGACAGGTCAGCGAAAAACACCCCAGAATGGTGGCTCAAATGCGGCTGGGAACTGCAGCAAAGGCTCGGTAAAAACACCCAGGATTCTTGCACAAATACTGCAGGGAAACTAAACCTAAATGTAGGAAGTGTGTAAGCCCTGTCCCTGGTAACCTTTAGTCCTGGATCTCAGGACATACAGAAGTCTTTGATCAGACGATCTCAGTTCTCTCACAGTGTACAGAGAATTGATTTGAGTCTGGAGATGGTACACAGCTGTGTGAAACTTCATTTTACTACTTGATTTGTTTGTCAAACTTCAATTACAAATCTAGTATGACTCTAAGATTTTGAACATGTAATTTAACAGAGGGGGCCAATGGGAGTGATGGGGATTTGGAACTTTGGGCCATCCGAACAATGACAAGGCACCAACCATTGTTAGCATGTTGCTATGCTAACATTGGCTTTTAGTTCAAAGCACCGTTGTGTCTAAGTACAGCTTCATAGCGCTGCTAGCATCTCTTTTCTGAGCTTTCCACCAAATATTATTCAAAAGTTTTTTTTCATACATATTCTGCTGATAAAGAAACAGTCAAACTACTTGGACCAAAAAACTTAACTTGGGCCTTGATATTTAAGACAAAGTAAGGTTCATGTGATCATTTCGACTTGCACCTGACAGATCTGCACTTGTTCTGCAAAAGGCAGCATAAAACTATAGAGACCCGTGTCTGGATATTGTTTCCCAATTAGCCAGGACGGCAGTCATTTCTACAGAGACTGTTGCCAACATTTGAAACAACAGCCAGTGTATTTAGCAATTAGCCGCAGTGTGGCCCAATGGGAGTGGGAGTGTCCTGGCAGAGAGAGAAAACATCAGGGACGGACCTGGAGACGGAGCAGGGTAGAGACGACTAATTTCCCTCAGGAGGACTCAGATGCACACACGAGCACAAACGCATGAATACAAAATGTATACACACATACAGACATATGCACACAGACATGCATTCAGCCACACACACACACACACACACACACACACACCACCTCTTTCCGTCTTTGATAAAATCTCAGGGGAGTTGAGGGTTGTAGCTGGTAGCTGCAGTGTTGACCAGTGTGTTGTATTCTCACTGTGTCGTGTATCTAATGAGGAGGTGCCAGTCCCACCAGTTAATTTACCAGAAGACAATCGCAGCCTGACTCACACTGACATTTATAGGCAATTAGGACCTGCCTGAGAAAAGTGTGTGTGCATGTGTGTGTTTGTGTGTGCGTGTGTGTGTGTGTGTGTGTGTGTGTGTGTGTGTGTGTGGTAAGTGCAGCAGTTAGGCCAACATTTTTATCAGTTCCAAACTGACAGAACAGCCCCGCAGCTAATTTTGTTTGCGTACAGATAATGGGGCGACATTATTTTAATTGCATCATGACTTGTAGACGTTAAATTCTGTTGATTTTGTGTGTTTATGGGGCTCGTAACCACTACAAGAATCTATGGGAGGATTTTTACACACACACACACACACGCACACACATACATCGAAATGTGTCTCACTGTCACAGAGTTGGTTTGTGTATGTGAAGAATAGGTTATTTTTTATATCCTGTATTTAAAGTCTGTGTTCGATTACTTTGTGAACATGCAGCATGTTTATTGATTGGAAGATAATTGAACTGTTTTAGAGTCAGAACTTTTAAACGTTGGTTTATTCTCATAGTTTTAATAAGTTGCTTTGTAGGTGAACCTTGTGAGTTGTAATGCAGCCAAATTTTGTAACATTATCTTTGTTACATGTTGCTGTTGTCCCTGGCTTCATATGAGTAGGGAAAAGCTCTGCTAGCGGCTAGGCTAATTTATACAGTGGAAAATCCCATAGGCTTGTGCTAAAAATATTAGCATGTTGTATTTGTGGGGAAAATGTGTCCAGATAAATACAAGTGTTTGTCTGTGAATGCTGCGAGTTATAGTGAAGCTGATTTGTGTACTTGTGTTTGAAATTGTCTCTGTTAAGACATGTTTAATGTGTGTTTAATGTGTGTTTAAACTTTACAGCACTTCACAGAACACCCACCACCCACCAGTGTTTTGGAGGCGTAACTGCGGAGTGACACAGACACACCACCACACAAGTATAAATGCTCACAACTGTGTAGGCGCATGTGTAGGCTCTGCACAGAAATCCTGCCTAAGCTCATACTGTAACATGTAGCTAACATGTCAAGCTTATTTGCTATTTAAGAACTTGACAATCATAGGAGACCCCCCAAAAAATTTTTTAACAGGACAAAAAGTGGCAAAATCTCAGAGGGGAAATCCTTCCAGCAGGATGACAGACTATTACTGGATTAGATTAAATAAAGAAATAAGACAGAATAAATGATATATTTATACCATATCACAACATCTTGACACCACCTGTGCACAAACAGATGCTGATAAAGTAAAGAAATGCACATTTAGAGAGGTTTTAGCAGAGGAATTAGTGAAAAATTGATCATTCCGACCTGTGTGTTCCCATTTAAAAAAGACATAATAAATGGACAGAATAAGTGTAATCATTTAGACAGAATGTACCACAAGTGTAGATTCTGACCCTTAAAGGTTGTTTGTTACTCTGAGCAATGACTTCTGGGGTTAGACACTGACGACAAAAGCTGTCCTTTCACATCCGCATGATATGCGGCCGGTTGCAGTTATTGTTTAACGGTGCTCAATGGTGTCGGGGGAAACACAGGGAAACACCAACCAAAGTTAAGGCAGCAGAGGTCTGAGTGGGAGGGGTGGGAGTAGTGGTGGATGGATCCAGCAACCACCAACTCTTACCCGGGAGGCCAGTGTTCACTTCCCTTAAGACTGTAAAGCCAAACCCTGTTCTTTTTTAAACCCAACCAGATGCTTTTGTTGCTTAAACATAGATTGATAAAAAATAGATTGATAAAAAAATATGTATTTTTGATTTTGGGGTGAACTGTCACTTTAAACAAGTCTTAATCCTCTCAAACTTTGCATACATACCATCAATACAAACTCAGGGGCACTTAATCTCTGAAACCTCAGCATTAGGCCTGTTTCCACCGCAGGAACTTCAGGGTAAATTTATGGGGCCGGGGCCGTTGGTGCGTGTCTCCACCGCAGGAACCACCCCCGAAGGACAGAGTTCCGGAACTTTTACAGGGGCTAAACAAGTCCCTGCCTCGGAGTAGGTATTCACAACGGCCCCGAGAAACTCCTGGCTGGGACTTGAGGATTACTTGGTGCTGATTGGATATACTCAAGGAGGGATGTGACGTTTTGTAATTAATAACATGGTTATCGTAGATTAACTGGGCTAATGTTAGCTGTTAGCCATTAGCAGTGTCTGTAATAATTCAGTAACTCAATAAACAGTCCGTGAAAAAATATTTTTTCCAGCAGATATCTTAGTTACAACATGATTGAGCTAGCAAATCAGTTTTGTGTTGCTGTGTGTGGTATTTATTCAGTTTTGGAAAATCACGATGTCTAGAAAGCATCAGTGGCTGCAGCTGACAGGGACAGCTAACAGCAGCAGCAAAGCTAACATCAGGACGTCATCTGTTAAAAGCCTCCTATTGTCAGATACGACATGAAACTAATCCAGTTAGCTCAATCATGTTGTAACTAAGACATCCGCTGGAAAAAAAAAAAATTTCACGGACTGTTTATTGAGTTACTGAGTTATTACGGACACCGCTATCAGCTAACAGCTAACAGCTAACTACGTCCCTACACCCCTACGTCGCCCCGGTCAAAACGGCTGCGCAACAATTAGGTCACATCCGGTAACTTTACAGGAACCTTTCTCCTACTCCGCTCTCTCAGTGGAGACACGGCGGTTGAGAGGGCCGAGCGAGAGGACGTTCCTGTAGTAGTTCCTGCCCCCCAAATAGTACCAGGAACTTCTTCAGTAGAAACGGGCCTATTATAACTATAAGCTTGATTTAGGGCCAGTCCCAATACCCCCCCTTGGCCCTACCCTTACATTTGCGCGTTCCCGCGAGGGGTAGTGGTGTCCCAATTCCTTTTTGCGTGTAGGGTTAGGGGGCATAACGAGGGGTAGTGGGTATGAAACTAGCCTTTTCGGAGCGAGGGATTTCAGATGCTGACTTGCCAGCGATGGGTGGACGTTGCCATGGCTACCACCGAGCAAGAGGGAAAAAAGTTCATACATAGCTAACGTTACCGTCGTCAGGTTACTTGTTAGCTAGCTAGCTCGCTAGCTTGCTAGCTTGCACTATCTGTCATCTGTCCTGTTCTGCAAAATTGTCAACTTTTCACATTACGATAACACGCCAGCTAGTATAACTATGCTGCCTCGTAATGTTAGCTGGTTAGCTAGCTAGCAGAAGTCCCCTGTCATCTGTCGTTCATCAAACGAAGCATGATGAATGTGGCAAACGCGATTGGTGGGATGAATGAGACTCCATTGTAGATGCCGGTTGGAAATGTAAATGGCTCGCAGCTTCCTGTTTAAAATAGTTACGTATGGGTGAACGTAACTGACGCGGTGACATAGTGAGTGGTGTCTCAATTTCTAGGGAAAGATTTCTACCCCTACCCCTCGTTGCTTCATTTTGAGGGCCAAGGGGTAGTGGGCAAGGGGAGGTATTGGGATTGGGTGTTAAATCTGTATTAAAAATGTAAGTGCCTTGAGTTATACAAATGACCTTCAGAGACTGTATATCCTAAAAATGATGTTAAATTTAAATACTTAACAAATCAAAATGTACATTCAGTGTTGCAGAAATGTTTTCAGTGACGTTTCAGGATGAATGAAAAAACAGAGGTGGTTTGTATTTTCAGTCCTCAGATGAACCCATAGAATCTCTTACAGCCAGTCAAAGGTCACCACACAGCGCTGAGCGGTGCAGAAGCGATCGCCTGGAGGATCATATGTGATGTAATGCTGCTTGCATCACACTGTATCTCCCCCAGCTGATGACAGTCAGGCCTGTTTCCCCTGCCAGCACATCCCAGCTGCTATGAGGCAATGTAGTCTGCCAGGCACAATACGGCGTGTCAGCCCTCAACAATGGAGGACTTGTGCTCCCTGGATGGCATCATTGTCACAGTTTTTTTTTTTCTCTTCTTTTTTGGAGGGAGGTCTTTGTGAGTTGTTGTTGTTTTTGTTATTGTTGTTTTAGCTACATGTCTCTCTAGGTTAGCCAGTTATTAACCCTTGCATTGTTGGCTGGGAGACAATAGATGCAGTGCGTGATAATACACAGCTCATACACACACTGGATGTGGGTCATGGGAATAAGAAGGGGTACGATGATGTCGTGGGACTCCAGAGAATCTGTACTTTTAGGTTTTCAGTAGGCCAAACCAGGTCAGTAGCATCAGGCACAGAGTCCTCATTGAGGGTAAAGCAGCGCTGGAGATTTGAGTTGGACTTAAACAAGACTATGTAAGTTTGAAAGAGCAAATGACACAATCATCCTCTAACAAATGCAAAGTTAAATTCATAAGCAAAAAGCATAATGTTGCTCAGTTCAACACAGGAGGTTTTATGCCTTATCTGTTCTTGGTCTAGTATGACTGGTTGTTTATGGTGACTAATTATAGATATTTGTTTGGTGAGAATGCACCAGCCTGGGTCGGTAGTTTGGCCACTGCCCAGGAAAGTATTTTTGAACCTTTTTCCTGGTGGGTACTGGAGGGCCGGCTGCTCCTTCCTAGAGTCCAAGGGCTCTGTAAATCCCAAGGCGGCATTGTAGGTCTGTTAAATTACTTCTTAAACACTTTTAAAGTACTTTTAAATTTATATTTATGTTTTGTTGTTTTATTGATACTTTAAAAGGGGTAATCTGTAGACTGTAAAGTGGCACCAGGCCACATGGGCTCTATTTTACCATCATTTTGTGTCTAAGTGACTAATGGGAACAATTTCTGAGAAGGGTCCAGTATTGAGCAAGGCCACTGCAGCCAGCAGCGCGAAACAGGCTGCAGTCTAACAATATACGTCCACTAAAAATGATTGTTTCTGCCACTGACAGGTTCAGATTGTTATCCTAAGTGTCTGTTAACATTATGGAAAGGATTCACACAGAGATAGAACTTTTTGTTGAAGAGTCAGATCCTTTTGTTTAACTCAAAAAGACCCTGAAATTGCTATCGACAAATCCACCAGACTCCATTTAAAAAAACAGTATTTTTAGTGTGTATAGAGCCAGCATATTTGCACATCTAATCGGGTGAATCAAGGGTTTATTTCAACCAAACAAAAGTTGGTGATTGCTGGAACAGTGGAGAAAAAAACAAGATGTTCTTTGGAGTTTATTTTGTTTATATCAACTCTGAATGAAGTATAATTTGCGATGATAAAATTACTTTTTATTTCAACAGAGTCTGGTGGGTTTGGTGATAGCTATGTTGGGGCTGTTTCTGGTTAAATAAAAAGACTTACTCTTTAATAAAATAGTCGATCTCTGTCGGGATCCTTTCCATAATGTTGTCAGACACTTATAATAGCAATCAGAGCCTGTCAGTGGCAAAAAAAAAACACTTTAAGTGGATGTAAATTGACAGTGCACAATTGCCCCTTAATGTTACACTGCAGCCTGTTTCATCACTGTTAGCGGCAGTAGTGTCCCTCAATACTGAACCAGTTGCAAAAATTGTTGTCTCCATTAGTCTTAGGCAGAGAAACATGAGAATATAGGGTCCAGATTAAAAAATACTGAAGTTACCCTTTAAAGAAAACATGCACAGTCAGTGGTCATAAAAAAAACCTTTATCCTATGCACAGGGGAAGTTTGGTCACCAGTGAGGGGGTTTGTAAAGACACACATTTCTTAATGGGTAAAAAAAAAGCTTTGCTCATTGGAGCAGTAATTGTTGACTTGCTGTGTCAACCTGCCACAGGTTATAATTAAGGGTGTGTTAATTCTCCACAGTCCTTTGACAATTTGAGTAACGAGCCTCTCACCTACGTAAACAGCTGCCTTCCTGATGACACTGGTGATTGCCTCAGGCCAAAATGTTTGCAGAGTCTCATCTCCTAAATGATTCATTAAAACCTGAGAGAAATATTCCCACAAGTGTGAACTTTAACTCGTCTTTAAGATGCATCAGATCGACAAAAACTGACTCTTAACTTATGTTTAGTGTCACTGTAATGTACAGATATATATTAGGGTGCATTTTATGGTGTACAGTTATAAATTGAGTTATGTTAGGGGTGAGGTGAGGTTTAGAGTTAAAATAAAGTCAGAATCCTGGGATTTTCCCCTGAAAATCTGTATCAGAGAAATTTCTGAATATATTGAGGATGAGTGTGTTTGATTTTGTACAAATTGATTTTTTCATTTGAATTAGAAAGTGTGGAATATTGATTCATTCAAGCGTTGTAAAGGCTCACTTGTAAGTATGTTTGCATTGGTTTAAGCATGAATAAATGTCTTTACTCATGATGCTGCAGTTCGGTTCACTTTTTTCTGTTTCCACTGTGAAAAGTTGTGGATGGTACCAATGGAACCGTTACATACCGTCCCCATGTTGGGTCCCCCCTCTGTTGGGGTACCTAGCACACAGATCTGGTACTAAAAGGTGGAGCTGTGAACACTGCAGTCTGATTGGTCAGTAGAGGACGGTCACTCTGCTCAGGGCTGAGTTGTGTCTGGTTTTGAGGCTCATGTAACCACTGTTCATACTGTGGAGAGTTTTATTAGTAAACTGTAACTATAAAATGAAAGGATGTTTTGCTGCCTCTCACAGCAGCTGGAGTCTGAGAAAATATAACTTCATTCACTGGGCCGACTGCTGGTAACTTTTAGGTGGAATGTTAACTTGTAGTGTTACTCAATGTGTGAGTAAAAAAAAAAGTGTCACAGAGTGTCGTTCCTGTGGGCTACAGCAACACTAAACCCCTGAGCTTGCCTGAGAAGGACTAAATGCACAAACCCGCTATTTCTAAATATCCCATGGAGAGAGACTCTCACTGCAGCCTGTTTTATTTTGTTCTGAAAATGTTGGTGTGCAGCCTCGTTCTGTGGACGCTAGACTACTAGCAAACTGTGTTTTTAATGCTATTTTATACTAAGACAGTTGCTTTGAGCATCAAAAGATGCTGCTGCCCAGTGCAACCCATACTGTCACTCACAACATCGGTATCTGATATTGACGGCCACTGACAAAGAGTCAGCGGGCTATTTGACGAGTTGGGAGTGAGGCCAGGTTGAATTATGGTTATGAAACAATCAGTCTCTTGTGTTAAAGTCGGGCGTTTTGTTGACTTTGTTTCTCTATAATTACGTCCCTTTACTTCCTCCGTTGCTCTCGTCATGATGACCAAAGCCCCAGAGGGCTCCATCACTTGAATGGGGCACTTGCTGGAATGACTGATGCTGTCATTCTTCTCAGAGGACTGTCTCCATTTTCCTCACATTCTCCACCCTAGATCAGGTCCCAGTTAGGTGCTGAGTGCACCTGTAAAGAAGAGTCTTTCTTATTCTGTCTTTCAACCTCACACATGTTGTCACAAAGTCACTCCTGCTCCTCTGCCCCCCCCCCCCCCCCCCCCCCCGCTCCCCTGTTGTAGAGTTAAAGTCATAATCCCTTCTCTCCTCCCTCACCCCTCCATCTCACCAGGTCCCCCGAGCTTTGCCTGTCCTCATTAGCGGGTATTTTTCCCATGTTTGTTAATTGTGTCCTGCTTTTTGCACCACCTGCCCCCCCTCTCCTCCCCTCCCCGTCCTCGCCCTCTCTTTTCCTCCTCCTCCTCCTCTCTCTCTCTCCTGCCTCCCCTGCTCATCTGTGCTCTCTAACAGCCACTAATTGTCATCATAAGGATGCGTCCGCTGTCACAACTGGAGAACAGACTGCCGACCGACAGTGTGCAGGCTGGCTCCTCTGGCCCCTGGAGGCCTCTGCTCTGGTGCCTGGGGGCCCGGAGGACCTTGGCAGGCAGGAAACCTCCCAATGCAATTGTAGCTAATGAAGACAGGATGAGAATTTTACCTGGCTGAATGAGAGAGAGGTAGTGAGCTCAGCATAAGCAAACTGGGAATTAACTCTAAATGAGAGGAAGGACAGAAATGTATAGTGGCGGCCAAACAAGGTATGACTATGTTTAAAACAACACAATGCCACAACACGACCACATAAACAGGAAATAACTCCCATTGTGGGGATTTCAAGTTAAATCATGCAGCGACAAATAAAAATTTCACTCACGTGTGCATTAACTAAGCAGAAAACTCTGACGCTGAAAAATGAAGCCATCACAGTAGTGCCAAAAACTGCAGTTCCTCTAATGGCCACTTGAGGCTGGCTCTAACAGTGAGTCAATCTTCATAGAGCCCCATGTTGAAATGTAAAACTTCACAGCAGAAATAAACATGTTTACAGCCTGGTACAAAAAACGATTTTGGCTATATGGCTAATTTCAACATTCAGGACGACTGTACCTCACTATGAAAGGGATAGTGCACCCAAAAATGAAAATTCAGCCATTATTTACTCACCCATATGCCGAGGGAGGCTCAGGTGAAGTTTTAGAGTCCTCACATCCCTTGCGGAGATTCAAGGGGAGAGGAGGTAGCAACACAACTCCACCTAATGGAGGCTTACCGCGCCCCAGATTTAAACGTCCAAAAACACATAATTGAAACCACAAAATATCTCCATACTGCTCGTCCGTAGTGATCCAAGTGTCCTGAAGCCCCGACATAAAAAGTTGTTTTGAAAAACGTCATTTGAACTCTGTTTTTAGCCTCACTGTAGCCTGTAGCACTAACTGCATTAGAATTTAAATATTCTGTGATTTTTAGCACAACTTTAATGCTTAACATTATAGTTTTAAGGAAGAAGTCTGTATAGGTTGGGATTATTTTTCAACCATTGTGTCTGTGAGATTTGTTTGAAACAACTGGACAGTGTTTCTGGGAATTCAATAACTTGTGAGGGCAAGAATTAATGGACATCTTTACCCATCCCTTCAGTAGCTCTTGACATTTTAAGCCCAGTTCACGCCAAGGATTCACGACAAGTTGAGTTGAAACAGGAAACTACTTGTAATGCACCGTTCTGCAATATTCTAAAAACCTGCCAGTTCACACCAATGCAACTAGATGAGACAGTGTATCACCTCATACAGCGAGCAGTAGCAGTGACCCACCATCTGATACCGGCACACTGTGAGGACAGAAAATTGGGCTTGGCAGGGAGGGAGCACCTGCCGCAACAAGCAAACACAGGGATTTTTGGTCTGAACTGGTCTTTCGCCACAATTTTTCCACATTAAAGGGTTATATTTGAAAAATTCTTGTCATTTTTATCACGACAAGTTTTGGATGACAATAAACCAATTTAAAAAAACACTTAAATGCAGCACATGCAATCAGGCCTTGTCGCTGGGCATTACAGAGATGTTACAAAAAAGTCAATTTTACTGTCATCGTAACTCATTAAAAATCACACCTTACTCAGGTATTTCTACACTGTCGTATTTCTACTTTTACACCAGTGCTGATTAGACGACTCAAAAATTAACTGCGAAACAGCCAAAGTTTCTTTTAGCTGGTGTAAAGTTGACTAAATTGAGATACCCTTGTGTTTTGCTTTACACTGCAGACTGCTGTTTGTGTGTCCGCATACATGTTTGAGTCTATGTATGCAGGAAAGCATGTGTCTCCATATACACACACATGTGAGTGTGTGTGTGTGCGTGTTTGTGTGCAAGTGGGAATTTGTGCTTTGTGGCATGTGTGCCCTCAGCATGGGGCCACGGCCGGCCCCGTGCCTGCCAGCTGGAGGCTCAATCTGTTGAGGGGGTCCGCAGCTCAGTGGTGGGAGGTCGGCCGGACCCACAACGACGCCCCGACCATTTGCCCCGGCCTCCCCTCTGACCGGGACGTGCAGCTTGGCAGGCCCAGCCAGGGACTGACAGCCTCGCACAGCCCAATCCACAAGACTCAAGGAGGAGGAGGAGGAGGAGGAGAAGGAGGACGGTTGGAGAGATACAAGAGAGGAGGAGGTGATAGGAGGGGATGTAGAGGTGGTGGCAACTTTGAGAAAGGAGGGGGAGACTGCTCACAACAAGGCAGCCAAAACAGCAGCAGAGCAAAGTCCAGGCACACTGCCAACAGTAGCACAGACAGAAGAAGGAGGGAGGAGTGAAGAGAGGAAGGTGAAAGAAAAGGAGAGAGAAGGAGTAAACAAGAGACAAAGGAGAAAAGAGGAAAATAGGGGGTAAAAACGATTTGGTCCAACACATCTGGGGAGGTGGGACAGCACTGAGAGAAGAGAAAGATTGAGGGAGGAAGAGTATTCGGACTTTGATTTGTTTGTACGTGAACCAAAATCTCAGTTAAATCAAGAATACCAAAACGTTGAACATGGGCCGGTGGTCGGGTTGGTGAAGGAAGTTGCAGCAGAAAACAGATCATAAAGGTCATGCTGTGTACTCGCATGAATATAACTGTATGTTATCAGTCACATCAGTATCAAGCTGATGAATGCAACAGTGACTCTGATGTACAAAAACTAATGTAAGAGCAACTTTAGTGATCTGTCTGAACTAACACCATGATTCACAGAGTGAACTTTAGCTTTAACTGTTAGCCTGAGTTTGGCTCTACCTCACCTGAATCTGGATTCAGTAAAGAGGTGGATGAAAGCAATGCAAAATTTACTGAAGTTTCTTAATGCTTGGACTATATCGACATTTTTGAGATGCAGTTTAAGTAGAGACTTGGGACCCTTTGCACAAAATACCTCAAGTTAAGACTTTCCTTTAAGTCCTGTTAAGGTTTCCTCAAAATGAAATCAGTTGCACAAAACACCCTTAAGTTTCCTCCTTAAGGTTTCCTTAAAGGCACCGTATGTAAGAATGTGGCCAAAACGGTTACTGCACTCAAATTCAAAATACTTTTTTTAAATGCAAATATTCTGGCTGTTGTTGGTGAGATCAGTATGTTATATGAACATTATTCCTTAGTCTCTGTGACACATTAGGAGGATTTTATGACTATTTGCTTTAGATTTCTTACATATAGCTCCTTTAAAATGTTCACTTAAAGCTACTCTTACCTTTCTTGCATTTCACACAGCACTTAGAAAAAATTTGAACATCCACAACTCTGGCCTCCCTCCAAAGTCCCATCCTCCTCCTCCTCCTCCATTACGTCCTCATTACGTCTATGATAGATGTAGGTGTTGGCAAGGTAACGTCAGATACACGAAAGAGGAGAGAGAGTGTAACGTCACAACCAAGACAGTCAAACGCAACCCCGGAGATAACGTTAATGTTTCAGAGGCTACGCTACAGTAGGCTAACGTTAGCTATTAGCAACTGGATGCTGTGTTATCATATAACGTTAAATGTTATATTAGAAGCAAACTAAACATAACGTTACCTGTCCTGCACAGACAAATGCAACCCCGGAGTTTTCCGGGGTCAGTGATGACTGTCATTGCATTCAGTCCAAATGCAATGATTGTTCGGAGTTTTCTTAGAACCATATGAGAATGGTACAATTAGGAGTTTTTATCTCTGGTGGAATTCACTTACATTTCAGTGTGCCATCAGCTTATTAATAGCATTTTAACCTAAACAAAGAAAAGCATAAAATTTCCAGAAAGGTAAGTGTTGCTTTAAGTATTTATGGTTTTCTCCTTGTTTTGGTCTTATACTTAAGGAATCCTTGGACTCTATCTTAACTGCAACATGACCGACTTTATGGTGATAAATGAAAAAAACTAACACATCCTGAGGAGAGTGTTCTGCAACCAGGAGAACCCAGTGGATACACTTTTGATTTTACACTTTAGATTTGACTGAATTTATTTTTGTTGCTTCTTCCTACAATTGTTTTCTGGTATTTAGGAATCAAATTTTCTTTGTAGTTTGTGCTTTCTATGATTTTATTCCTCCAGAAGTATACTCTTTTCCCCCTCTGACCAACATGGTTTTCTTGTCTTCCTCTGCCATCTTTTCACTATTTAACTAGAAGCCAGTTTTGTGAGACGATAACAGGCGTCACAAGCGTGAGTCCAAGCAAACAAACGATCTCCATGGACACTTGTAAAATCTCTTTCAACATAGGAAATGAGTTAATGTTTTTTCTTAACTAAGGAAACCTTTTAAGGGATTCTGTGCGACTGTGTGAGTCCCTCAGCTCAGGAAAAATTAAGCCTTAAGTGTCATACTTAAGGAAACAACTAAGGAGAAAATGGAAAATGTATTCTAAAAGGACACAACGCATGTAATGAGCGTAAATTGACATGCCATCCCTGAATGTCAAAAACACTAGAGGGTACCTAGAGCATCATATTTGTTGGGATGTCATTCCCAAGCTGTTTGTATAACTGTGTTGTCGTCTGACAAAATCAACATACACACAGGTAAATAACAGCAGCTTTGCTTTTTTTTCCTTTGGCTTTACTGACATTTAAAATTAACAACCACAAAGAAAGTCAGTGGTTGTCTTCTTAACATTACTGCCAACGTGGCTCACAGCCCCTCGACCTTCACTGGGCTCGTTTTGCAAAAGCTCTGTTTACCCCGACACACACTGAAACACCAAGCCAGCATTTTAAGATTTACACACTCTGGAGGCCGCTTTGGAAAGCTCTGTTTCTGCAGAGAGAAGAGCGCTGGTTTAGTGTGGACAGCAGAGGGCTGAAACTGAGAGAAAAAGATGCTTTTACAAATTAAACCAGCTTCATGTTGACATTCTCTGACTGTAAAACCAGTGGTTTCCATCTGGGATCATATTTTACTGACAGCATCTTTTAATACATGTTTTTTATCATCAACAAGCCATGTCTGTACCACAGTATACACAGCCTATCTGCTTCTGCACTGAAATACCTGAGCTTAATACACATCATTTTGTTGTGTGTGTGTGTGCGTGTGTGTGTGCGCGTTCTGGTCCCTTCTGTGTGTCTTTACCCGACTGGTTGGCTGCTCTCTCTGACAGTTTGATGCAGGGCACCGAGGTTACATCTGAGGGAGTGTTTTTAGCGGTCACCAGTCTACAGAGGGGACGCTAGCTGGCACCATCTGGTCATGAGAGCCAACGTTTATCTGGCACAGTCTTGGCCAATGTCCATACCTGCTTGTTACACACACA
Organism: Epinephelus lanceolatus; assembly: GCF_041903045.1. Taxonomy (NCBI): domain Eukaryota; kingdom Metazoa; phylum Chordata; class Actinopteri; order Perciformes; family Serranidae; genus Epinephelus; species Epinephelus lanceolatus. The sequence continues at coordinate 33,782,427 of NC_135747.1, read as the reverse complement.
CACACACACACACACACACACACACACACACACACACACACACACACACACACACGTACTGGGGGTCAAGCTACCCTAAATGACAGGCTGAGAGCAGATGTCCGTCAACCCTCCCAGTCCAGTTAATTAAGCAGCATCACAAACAGCAAGGAGACACACACACACACACGCACACACAGAGGCACAAGCATACTGTACATACCCACAGCCGGACAGTCCAACGGCTGTTTGTCCTACTGTAGAGCTACAGAAACAGAGCACGGGCAGATACGTGTGTGTGATGCATTGCATAAAACATTTTGTCACTCAAACTGCAAACAAAGATGTGTCAAAGTGAAAGTCGCTAATGATTGTTAGCAGGTCTGAGCCATCAGCTGTGGCTGTGCCAAGTGTCATAAAGCCTACTGCTGATTATCTTTGTCATATATTGTTGTATTATATATATAGTTGTTATGGTTTTTGCAGACTAACAGCGCAAACTGCTGCTCTGAACATTCCAGCAGTCACGATTTAGAGTTGGTTAGTCAAGCCAGATGACTTAAAAAAAATATATCCTGGGTAAGTTCAACTGGCTTCGTAGTACAGGCCTCTGCTCTCACTGTATATAAATGGGTTGGACAAAATAATAGGAACACCTCCTGTGGTCATCCATGGTTAGACCAGATACTTCTCTCCAGCTGCAGACTGGGAACATTTAATTTAACATTAAAAGACAGTACTGACATTTTCTATCTCAAAACATGTTCTTCTCATTAGACACATTACGCAGATTTCGTGTGTGTGTGTGTGTGTGTGTGTGTGTGTTGTTGGGCTGGCAGCCTGTGTGGCTGACTGTGGCATCATATCAGTGCAGCTGAAGGGCCTCAGTGTTTCTCCGTCCATTGTCATCCCAGCAGGCAGCGGGGTGAAGTAAGGGATTGTGTGATCCAATGAAGCGTGCTGTTATCAAAGACTTCAGCCTCGGCCATGACGCTGACATCATCCCATTGCCTCAGTTTAGAGCTGCACGATGCACAGCAGCAGGTCACTGGGGACGGGAGGGAGAACCCCCAAATCACTGCAGAGCCTGTGTTGTTAATGATCAAAGTCTTCTTCCACCAGGCCGGAGCTGCGCTGGACAGTAATTTCTGTGCAGCAAATAAATAAAGGTACTTTAACACCTGTTTTTATAAACACTGCAGCACAGGTCCTGTTGGATTCAGACCTGTCACTCTGTGAGCACCTGTGCATCTGAGAGTTGGAGATGGACTTAGGCCAGAAAAATTAGGATTTGAGACATGACTGCTCTGAGACTGACTTCAGACTTGACTCCTTAAAGACGTGATAGCAAAAATAAAAAAAAAGTCAAGGTCTTTTTTGTTTGTTTGTTTTTAAATCCTGGAACAATAACATATAAAGACATCACTTTATGTAGCCACGTAGCAATATTTATTATTATCATAGCTGTGCATGGGAAGAAAGAAAGAAAGAAAGAAAGAAAGAAAGAAAGAAAGAAAAAGAAAGAAAGAAAGAAAGAAAGAAAGAAAGAAAGAAAGTAAAAAGAAAGGAAGGGCAGAAGGAAGGAAGGAAGGAAGGAAGAAAAATGAAAAAAGAAAGGAAGAAAGAAAAAAGAATGAAAGGGGAGGAAAGAAAGAAAGACAGAAAGTAAGGAAAGAAGGAAGGAAGGAAGGAAGGAAGAAGAAAGAAAGAAAGAAAGAAAGAAAGAAAAAGAAAGAAAGAAAGAAAGAAAGAAAGAAAGAAAAATGAAAAAAAGGAAGAAAGAAAAAAGAGAATGAAAGAGGGGAGGAAAGACAGAAAGGAAGGAAGGAAGGAAGGAAAATAAAAAAGAAAGGAAGAAAGAAAAAAGAGAACGAAAGAGGGGAGAAAAAAAGGAAGGAAGGAAGGAAAGAGGGACAGAAGGAAGAAAGAAAAAATGAATGATTTTTTAGAGGGGAGGAAAGAAAGAAATACAGAAAGGAAGGAAGGAAGGAAGGAAGGAATGAATTAAGGAAGAAAAATAAAAAAGTAAGGAGGAAAGAAAAAGAGAAAGAAAGAGGGGAAGAAAGAAAGAAAGGAAGGAAGGAAGGAAAAAGAGAATGAAAGAGGGGAGGAAAGAAATAAAGACAGAAGGAAGGAAGGAAGGAAGGAAGGAAGGTAGGAAGGAAAATAAAAAAGTAAGGAAGAAAGAAAAAAGAGAATGAAAGAGGGGAGGAAAGAAAGGAAGGAAGGAAGGAAGGAAGGATGGAAAGAGGGACAGAAGGAAGAAAGAAAAAATGAATAATTTTTTAGAGGGGAGGAAAGAAAGAAATACAGAAAGGAAGGAAGGAAGGAAGGAAGGAATTAAGGAAGAAAAATAAAAAAGTAAGGAGGAAAGAAAAAGAGAAAGAAAGAGGGGAAGAAAGAAAGAAAGACAGAAAGGAAGGAAGGAAGGAAGGAAGGAAAAAGAGAATGAAAGAGGGGAGGAAAGAAATAAAGACAGAAGGAAGGAAGGAAGGAAGGAAGGTAGGAAGGAAAATAAAAAAGTAAGGAGGAAAGAAAAAGAAAGAAAGAAAGAGGGGAAGAAAGAAAGAAAGAAAGACAGAAAGGAAGGAAGGAAGGAAGGAAGAAAGGAAAAAGAGAATGAAAGAGGGGAGGAAGGAAGGAAGGAAGGAAGGAAGGAAAATAAAAAAGTAAGGAGGAAAGAAAAAGAGAAAGAAAGACAAGAAAGAAAGAAAGAAAGAAAGACATAAAGAAAGAAAGAAAGAAAGAAAGAAAGAAAGAAAGAAAAATAGGAAGGAAGAACATGAAAAAGGAAATAGAAAGAAATAGATGAAGGAAGAAAGGATGGAAGGAAGGAGGAAAGAAAAAATGAAAAAGAAAGGAAGAAAGAAAAAAGAGAATGAAAGAGGGGAGGAAAGAAATAAAGAAGGAAGGAAGGAAGGAAGGAAGAATAAAAAGAAACTTTGTTGTTTTAATGGCCGACATTCAGAGACCTCACAGACTGAATCTTGTCTCACAATCTGAACCTCATAGATTAATAAAGATATCTGGTATCTGTTTAAATGTTGGAAACTGTCCCTCGAGGTATAAATTGTGCCGTGTGTCTGAACAGCGTCTGAGCCTTCTGCATGGTTAAAAACATGGCAGCACCAGCAGAGTGACATCATTAACATGTTACAGACACACAGAGAGAACGACAGGTGTCAGTCACCTGCAGCAGGTCTTTGGGTCTGTGGGGGGGGGCACAGCTTCTACACCTCAGTCTGGAGCTCCCTGTCGTTAACTCAAATCTCACTCCCAGCGTTTCCCTCTGAAGAATAAAAGGACATCACACCTGCACCGACTTATCTGTGCTGCTCTGCTGGAGAGGAACACGAGACAGACAGACACACAGACACACAGACAGACAGAGGTTCTACTGTCATGATGAACAAGCTGGGTGCTGAAGTGGAGCTGTTGTGCCCTCTGCTGGTGAAAAGCCAAAACTGCCTGTTCTGTCTGCAATCCTATTCTGCCTACTCTGATCTCTTGCAGCACTTCTCATGCATATTGCCCATAAACAAAAACAATCAGTCAGAGCTGAGAGATCTCTATGCTTTCAATCATGTCAATTACTTCTTGTGAACTGCGGTCAAACTGTCAAACTAGGCAGCGCTCCAAGATTCTGTTTCTACATTGCCTCTTCCTCAGGTGCTTGGTCCTGAGTGGTGGAGTCAGGTGGTTGGCATCAGAGGAGCAAAGACTGCAGGAAGGAGTGTGGAGGTGGAGCAGGTTAGTGAGGCAGGAGGGGGCCTGGTTATGGAGGGGAGTAAGGAGAAGGACTTTGAATTGGATGTGTTGTGGGATGGTGTACCATAAAGAATGCTGTTATAGTAGTCAGTTCTGGATGTGATGAAGGCATGGGTGAGAGTTTCAGCATTCCAGCCTTTTTTATCTGACTCATTTTCCCACTTGCTCTGCCAGTTCATGCCCTTTTGCTTTTGTTTTATCTTGCTTGCTTGCTTGCCTGTTGCCAAACTCCTCCTATGACCTGGTAAACTTAGTTTTACCCATTTGTGAACTGGTTCTGTTTCACCGAGCCAACACACTGAGGGATAGTTGTTTTCTTGTGCTAGATAAATTACGATCCAGACTGCAGATGTGATTGTCTTTACAGGGAACTGGTTTGATTTCAGACATGAACTTGTGTTACGTAACAGCTGATATCGAGCGTGCTATGATGAGATCAGAAAACAGTGAAATCCTGTGTCCTCACACACTTGAGGCAGCTGGCTATGGTTGGATATCTCTGATCCCGGACATGTTCTGAGGACCCTGCAGGTCCTTACTCACAGATCTCATTTTTAGGAAGGGAATACTCTTATCTTGATATTGAAGACTGTACTACAAAGACGAAGAGTAGCTGAGATCCAAGGTGCCATAGTGCATGCGGACAGCAGCGTCTCCATGACCCAGGTGGTGATGGGTATCCAACTGGGTGAAGGTCTTAATGGGCAGTTCTGCATTGCCATGGAAGCCCTTCAAGAAGTGGTACAATACAATACAAAGTTTCTTCCACATCTTGTTAGTTGCAATTGATCCCATGAAGCCAGAACATGGTGTGACTTTACAGAAAGCAACACTCAGTGACTCACTGCTCAGTAATCACCCATTGTATCGAGATCAGAAGATGAATCAACCTGCCCTTGGATAATATGGGACTCTCTTCCTCTTTGTTCGCTGAAACAACATCATTCGTAATAAGAAATATTTCCTGAATGAACAAGTGGATGTCAAAACCAGTATGAATGCTTTCCATCATATCACCTGATGGATGTTTGCGCCTCGGTTGAACAGAGTAGAAAAAGGAAATGACTCTCATTTCGGATCGTCTATTTATTTTTCAGAGTATAAGCCGTGTCACAATCAGGATGTTGGATGGAATTTATGAGCAGCAGAGAAGTAATCAAGAAATGCACTTTCACCAGCTTATGATGTGAGAATGTGATTATGGCTCACATAGACATTTGGACTGAAAATAAACCCTTGTGTTGGAGCCACTATAAAGTTCTTTGCATTTGACTTGACTCATGTTTAAATAATGGTGTACACAGGGTGGCAAACTGGAACAGGAAAACGCAGGTAATAGAGGTGCAGGTGATGAGCAGCAGGTGTGTGACGAGGGAAGCAAACAGATTTTTGACCGTGTAAATGTGGCAGCATGACGGGTTTGTAGCGTGTTGAAACTGAAATGTATAAATAGAAACCTCTGACGAACACTTAACTGCTGAATGGGCACTTACCTGTGATGGACTCTGAAATTACCTGAGATGAATTATGGACATACAATGTTATACCTGTGTGAAGGTAAGCATGTGTTAAAATAGAAGATAAAAGTTCTCCCCATTCACGCCTCAAAGGCCTCAAAGGCCTCAAAGGTAACGTTTTTTATTGAAAGACTCTACACCTTGGATTCTGATTTTCCCCTCAGATGACGCTGTGTGAAATATTCAAACCCAAGATGTCATGCTTTTAAGGCTGCAGTGTTGGAGATATCGACTGTAGAGATGTCTGCCTTCTTTTCAATATAATGGAACTAGATGGCACTCAGCTTGTGTTGCTCAAAGCACTCAAATACATTACCCTAACCCTATTTTCGTATCACTCAAAAAATATCAAAGTCTCGGGGCTGAAAAGCTGCTGGACAAAAAGCAACAGGCAATTGCAATGGGCCCCAGCACACGCTATGATGAAGGGCCTGAGTGCATGTTGCTGTGCAAAAATTGTCTCATCATATTACCCAACAATCATCATTACATATCTGTATACGACAAAAATACCAAAGAAAATAAGAAATTATTAATTTAATTTAACAATTTCAATTTTCAATGGTTGGCATGGTGGTGCAGTGGTTAGCATTGTTGCCTCACAGCAGGAGTTTCCTGGTTCGAACCTGATGTGGGGGAGCCCCTCTGTGTGGAGTTTGCATGTTCTCCCTGTGTCAGTGTGGGTTTCCTCCAGGTACTCCAGCTTCCTCCCACAGTCCAAAGACATGCAGGTTAACTGGTGACTCTAAATTGTCCGTAGGTGTGAATGTGAGTGTGAATGGTTGTCTGTCTCTATGTGTCAGCCCTGTGATAGTCTGCTGACCTGTCCAGGGTGAACCCTGCCTCTCACCCAATGTCAGCTGGGATAGACTCCAGCACCCCTGCGACCCCCAACAGGATAAGCAGTCATGGAAAAATGAATAAATGAATAAATTTGAATAGTTTATTTGGAATAAGAATGCAATTTTGTTTTTGGTGCTATTGACTATTTTACAAGAAAAGAAAAAGAAAACATGACAGAGATTTGTTTGTTTGTTTGTCTTTTTCAAGGGCCTATATAGCAAATGGCACTGTTTTTAATTTAATGTGAGTTCTTCCTTGAACACAGGCATATTTCCAAGTTCGCCATCACATTGTTGGAGGGCCCACTCTTTAACCCCAGTGCAACTGCACTACCTGCACTATCTATATGTAAGCCCCTGGCAACAGGTTGCTAAAATCACCCGGGTTTGAGGGCTAAAATCTGCTGAAAAAACAGTGATGGGCCTAAAGTTTACCCACATTTAGGGTCTAAAAAGCTGCTGGATAAACAGTGATAGGTCCCTAAAAAACACCCATGTTTGGGGTCTGAAAGCTGCTTGACAAAAAGCAATAGGTCACTAAAAAACACTTGCGTTTGGGGGCTAAAAAGCTGCTGGTAAAACAGTGACAGGTCACCAAAACAACAACCACATTTGGGGGCTAAAAAGCTGCTGGACACACGGCGATGACTGCTAAAGAAACAGCCAGTTTTGTTGTTAGTTGTTAAACAGTGGTCTGAAACTTGTCAGGCATCTCGGCTAGGTGCATGCCATCCACCACCCCCTAAGGTAAGATAAGGTGAGGTGAGGTGAGATAAGGTAAGGTAAGGTAAGGTAACCTTAGGTAAGGTGAGGTGAGGTGAGGTGAGGTGAGGTGAGGTGAGGTAAGGTGAGGTATGGTAAGGTAAGGTAAGGTAAGGTAAGGTAAGGTAAGGTGAGGTGAGGTAAGGTAAGGTAAGGTATGGTAAGGAGAGGTCAGGTGAGGTGAGGTGAGGTAAGGTAAGGTATGGTAAGGTTAAGTAAGGTAAGGTAAGGTAAGGTAAGGTAAGGTAAACTTTAATGTTCCGAGGTGCAATTTGAGATGCAGACAGTAGTCATGAGTACAACAAGACAGAACACTACAAACACACAGTATCCAGTATCACACACTGTCAGAGGTGAATCATGGACATTAGTGGTCACTGCTGGATAAGATAGGCGACAGCAGACGAGACAAAGGATGAGCTGTAACACTTTGAGCTGCATTTGGGAAGGCTACACCTCCGCCCTGATGTAATCACGTGAAACTCTGAGAGTCTGAGCCAATAGACCGAGCGGTAGAGGTGACCCTCTGGCTTCCTTAAAAAGAATGGCCGTTGGTTTGCTTTGTTACAGATGCCGTCAGTGTTCACATCAAAGTTGAACTTGTCATCTAAGACAGTGCCCAGATACTTACACTGCTGCACTGCTGCCCTACACCTACTGATGACAAAGGCGTCCATACTGCATCACTTTAGAAATGCTGATATGATACGTCATCATCTAAACCTGCTGTTACTTAAACTCACCCAGAAATCCCCAGTAAAATATCTGATATCCTGCAGTAAATTTCATAAATATTTTTATATTCTCAAATCATTAAATATCTTATGAGTACGATGAATTTTTAATGAAAAAGATGAATATTTAATCAAAACATACAGAACATTTCGAGGGTTATTTAAAAATTCACTGAATATGAATAAACCCAGAAGGCATAAAAGTACTTCCTCCTTGCTGATGAACTCTCTTCGTTAATCACAGTCCCTCCCTCACACACACACACACACACACACACACATACACACACACATGGTTGTGAGATCATAGCTAGTAATTTATGGGAGATGATTATCGACAGAAGCGTTGAGGCAGAGAACATAAATCTGCACACAGAGCTCCCAGGGACAGATTTGTAACAGCTGAACAAGTTTTGATAGCAAGCGATGACAGATAAAACTGAGCAGCCTCAGAATCAGGGTTTTAAATCCAAAGCTTGTTTTCTGCTCACAGATCTGTCCTGAGAGCCCTTAAACTATAACTGTTTCGCTCACTAATGGCATTACAATGGTTATTTAAAACATTCACACATCTGCTTTTTCCTCAGAAAGCTGTTTGAGAGTGATGTTTTGTTTTGTCTTATATTTTTTATTTCAATTAACCTTTATTAAACCAAGAAATCCTTGGAGATGGATTTTTTTCCTGAGGTAGACCTTGTTTTCAAAGAAATGCCTGCAGAATTTAACCCTGAGTCTCTTTTCCACCCGCAAAGTCAGTGTTGAATAATCTACTAGTAAGTGTGCCACAGGAGTATACAGATTTTCAGTTATTCATATTAGAGTAGCCCAGGCTCTTATTTGCTTAAATCACTGAAGGTGTAGATTTGGGACAGGCCTTTAATTTCTTTCACACAAAACTGTTGTTCGAGCCCAGTCTCACTCCAAAGTTGTCGATATCCAGTGCTTGGGCAGTGACTTGCAGCGTCAGAAATGAACGAAAAAAAGCATCCATTAATGTCAGAAAGATACACGGCTGGTTGCCGTCATAGTTTAATGGCGCCCGGCAGTGTCGGGGGGAAATACAGTGGGACAAGGACAAAAGTTTAGGCAGCTAAAGTGGGAGGGGTGGTGGATGGGTCCACCAAACACGGACTTTCACCCGAGAGAGCTGTGTTTGTGTCCCGTAAGATTCTAAAGCCAAACCCTGGTATTTTTTCCTGAATCTAACCATGTGTTAGTTGATGAAGGAAAAAAAAAAGTGAACTCACGTTATTGTACTGACGTAGTGCTTTTATTTTGAAAGAGACTGTATGTACATGTTAAATTTCCTGTGAAAGCTGAAGTGTATCTTGAAAGAAGACAACGCATGTAACAGGCAGAACTTGGCACGGTGTCCCAGAACATCAACAACCAAATGTGTTTTATACATCCAAAGAACGTCTATTGAAATGAACGTCTTGGCAACCAGAACAGGCGCTTATTTGATACAGGCATTTATTTGTCAAAATGTGTGGCCACACCGGGCCAGTAAAAGGGACTGGGCTTTTAACTGAAGCTTTATGGTAATCTGTGAATAATCTGACAAAACTGTAAAAAATAAAATAGAAACAAATAAATTCTTAATGAAATTTGCAATTAAATGATGCATCAAAAACCTTATATTTTTTCAGTCATATGTGAATGTGTTGAATGAGTTGCTGTTACTTAATGGTGATATTATGCATTTCGCCTCCACTCCCTGATGATGCCTCGATGTATCAGAGATGTTGGAGGGAGCTTGTGTTGACATTAATGAATTATTCAGCATTACAGAACAAAACTATTGAGGCACAATGAGACATCCACAAGAAGATGAAGGAGGAGAGAGTGTAGTTACAGAGACAAAGAAATCAACATGCACACCAACAGTACATGATTTATGACTTATTTGGGGAAAAAAATCCTCCATACATCACAGACATGAGCCTGTAACATTTAATCTAGAGACATACCTAATTTAATCCAGATAAGTATCTCCTGACATTACCTCAAGATCCCTGGTGGAATGTGTGAGACCTTTTTCGACAGGAACAATGTCAAAACAAGACCTTGAAGGTCTCACCCATCACCTGTCACTCAGAGAATTGATTTCAAAATCTTGCTCCTTGTGTATAAATCACTCTGTGACTCAGCGCCCAAATATATCTAAGACATGCTTGGCACATATGAACCTTCAGGACCCTGAGGATATTAGGGGTCGGCCTACTGACCGTCCCAAGAGTCAGAACAAAACATGGTGAAGCAGCGTTTTGTTATCATGCAGCACAAACCTGGAATAACCTCCCAGATGATGTTAGACAGCCCCGACTCTGAACATGTTTAAGTCAAAGCTAAAATAATTTTTACACTGCCTACTCCACCTGTGATGACTGTAAAATTATTTTAAACTGAATTTTAAATTATTTTAAATATTATCTTTATTTTTGCATCTCTTTTCTGCACTTTTGCTGTTTTTAATGATGATTTTTTTTTAAATGTTAAATAATTTAGTGATTAATTTTGCCTTTTATATTTTTGTTTGTCTTCACTCTTTTCAGTATCCTTTATTATGTTTTATATTTTATTGCTCAGTAAAGCACTTTGAATTGCCCTTGTGTATGAAATGTACTATACAAATAAAGCTGCCTTGCCTTTGTGTAGGCTTTATTTTTTATTTTATTATTTTTATCTATTTTTTGTCTGTTTTTGACTGGGTGTGGCTGACTATTAATGATCAATACTATTTTTTTGACTGCTTAAATTAATAATTAAATAATAAAAATTATTTAAGATACACAGATGACTTTTTTTTTTACTATGTCATGAATGAATATAGTTAATAATTACAAATAAGTGTGCCAGTGTGTTTAATAAGTCTGTAGGTGAGATAACTGTAACAATCATTAACTTTGTTTGAATGCTGTCTCTCTGTGACTAAAAGTTTTGGAAAATAAAAATATTATAAATCATAAAAAATATTACAAAAATATTCCAGATTCATGAAAAGATTCATGAATCATTTTTTATCTTTTCATGATTCATGAAAAGATAAAAAAAAACAGTAATGTGATTGTGATTCCTCCTCAGCTCAACAGTTTTGATAGACGTCTGTCATGACCACAGATGGCCAGTAGAGGTCTCCCCTGTAAACACAGTGGAACACTGATTGACCTCCACATCATCATTGATAAAAATAATTCTAAAAAATGTACCGTACTCTTGCATTCAGCACCTCATTGTGTAAAATATATTTCAATACTAAAGCCTTTAGTGGGACATATTAAAGTCATTATGTAAGAGAAGAGATGTTTGGTGTTTATTGGTCTATAAGGGTTTGTTAGAATGTGAGGCATTGGCTCACAGGGTGAAAAGGTCATTTCTCATGTCACTGTGAGCTCAGCTGTTAACGTGGGACAGTTTAAGGCTCTGAGTGAAGCAGGATTTAAAGCAGAGTTTATGTGGTTTGGACAAAACTCATCATGTCTCCATGTCAGCTGTGAATTCTGATGTAACTGTTGGAGAAATACTTAGGAAGGAATATGAGCCACATTTTCCCTGTTTGGTCAGCAGGTGTCAGTGACTTAATGTCCTGGAGCAATGAGACATTAACAGTTTAAACATACAGGCCTGGTTGGTTGTTTTTTAAGTAGGAGCAACAATCACACAGTGGCTGCATTTTAGTGACTCTCTACTGATCAAGAATTCAAACTCTAATGCTGACATGAGCTGTGAATGTGGACGAACCTGCAGTAAGACAAAACAACAGTGAAATATATAGAGTTAAAAGTTTTGGTTGTGGGGCTTTAACACCATCCAGGCTTTTGGGTCAGTGCTTTCAATTTCTATAATAAGAAAGAAGAATAAAATTTTAAAAATGTAGAAATTATAAAAACAAAATAACACTTCAACATTTAGGAGACATAGTCAATTTACAGGTCAGAATTATGAGATAGCAAGTGAATATTTTTATCTCATAACTGTGACTTTATCATTCTTCCTTTCCTGACCTTTCCTTTCCCTTTCTTTTTCTTTCCTTTCCTTGCCTTTCTTTCCTTTCCTTTAGTGTTCTTTCCTTTTCTTTACCGTCCTTTCCTTCCCTCCCCTGCCCTTCCCTTACCTCCCCTGCCCTTCCCTTTCCTTCCCTCCCCTTTCCTTACCTCCTCTTTCTTTTCCTGTCCTTTAATTCCCTTCCTTTCCTTTTCTTTCCTGTCCTTTCCTCGCCTTCCCTTTCCCTTCCTTACCTTTCCTTCCCTTTCCTTTCCTTTCCCTTCCTTCCCTCCCATTTCCTTTCCTTTCCTGACCTTCCCTTCACTATCCTTTCCTTTCCTCTCCTTTCCTTCCCTTACCTTCACCACCCTTTCCTTCCCTTTCCTTTCCTTTCCTTTCCTGACCTTCCCTTTCCTATCCTTTCTTTTTCTTTCCTTTCCTGACCTTCCCTTCCCTATCCTTTCCTTTCCTCTCCTTTCCTTCCCTTACCTTCACCACCCTTTCCTTCCCTTTCCTTTCCTTTCCCTTCCTTACCTTTCCTTCCCCTTCCTTTCCTCCCCTTTGTCCTTTCCTTTCCTTTCCTTTTCCTTTCCACCCCTTTCCTTTCCTTTCCTTTCATTTCCTGACCTTCCCTTCCCTTTCTTTTCCACTCCTTTCCTTTCCTTCCCCGTTCTTTCATTTCCCTTCCTTCCCTTCCCTATCCTTTCCTTTCATTTCCTTTCCTCCCCTTTGTCCTTTCCTTTCCTTTCCTTTCCTTTCATTTCCTTTTCTTTCCTTTCCTTTCCTTTCCTTTCCTTTCCTGACCTTCCCTTCCCTTTCTTTTCCTTTCATTTCCTTTCCTTTCCTTTCCTTTCCTGTCCTTTCCTTTCTCAAAAGAACCTCTCCTCACTGTACGAGTACCTTTGGTTAAACTCAGAGTCCAACACATGAGTGTGAGCTCAGCCCATCAGAGGATGTCCTCCATGTCACACAGTGACTCCTCTAATGTCTCTCCTCCCTGACATCCTTGAGGACACAGAGTGCACGGCAGCACAGAGAGCAGCCTCCCTCAGGGACGCAGGGACAGAAGCCACAGCCTGTCATGTCTCCTCCCGGACACGGACATGTCCACCAGGAATAAGATCAACTTCACCTTTAATGTGCTGGTGTGGAGGATTGTGGGAGTGGATTGGCCCACACGTGATTAAAATCCGGCGGAGTGCTGCTGGTGTGTCGGTGAGGAGGGAGACGAAGATGGAGAGCGTGTCTGTCAGGTAGGAGCGTGAAGGCTGGGTTGGAAACTCGCTGGTTTTGGGAGGAAAATGACGGAAATGTGTGAGTTTGGGAGATTTAGTCGGAATCAAAGTGACAAAGTATTTTGGGCGGCACTTTGTGTTGTTGTTTACAATGGCGCCGATCACTGAGGCTGATTAATGAGGTCAGATAAAACACAGTAACGCGTATGTTAGGGTTTAATCAGCTGTCTGTCTGTAATAATGATGACATGTTGGTGTAAGGTTGGAGGCAGACAGGTGGAGGAGGGCAGACAGGCTGCAGAGGATCACCTGTGGAGCGACACTAATGTGGCTGTACTGAGGAGCTGATTGGCTGAGGGATTTACACTGAAAGCAACCAGTGGTGGGATAATTAAAATCATGTTTAGTATAAAACTTGAGATAGAGGTGAAAATAGTTAAAATCGGTTTGCTCCTTAAAGCATAACTTCATAATTTTTCAACATGGACCCTGTTTACCCGTGTCAATTGATCAATGAGACTGATGTGGACCATAATATTTGCAATTGGTCCAGTATTAAAGGAGCTGGCAGTGGCTGAGCACAGCGGAATCAGCTGCAATGGAAGCAAATGGGGCAACTGAACATCGTCACAGTATGTCCATTACAAGTGGGTATTTTTGACACATAGCCGCTCAGATTGTTATTGTAAGTGTCCATAGTGTCTCTTTACCTTTCACTTGATCTGGTCTGTTTGTTATAAGGCTCGTTAAGCAGAAGTCTTGTTCTGAAATATCACGAGATGTCACTTGTTGCTAGAAAACAACAGTACAGAAACGTCTGTGAGTTCATGAGAGAGTATAGTTATCAGAGTAGTTTACAGTACACGTAGTTTAGTGTTATCTAAAAGGTAATCAGTGTCGTGGAGGATTATTTACCTGATTTCAGTGATGTCGATGAGGCTTTGGATTTGACTGCCGCCTGTTCTTATGTGAGTAGAGTATACACATAGAAGAGTGGATGAGTGGACGTCCTGCAGAGCTATACGTGAAGTAGGGCTGGGCGATATGACCAAAATCTCATATCACGATATAGTTCATTTCATATCCCGATAACGATACATATCCCGATATAGCATATTGTAATCCAATGAATAAAAAGTCGCCCCCCAAAAGATGGACAGACTCCAAATGACGAAAAATATTGCCGTAAAAAGGGTAATTTGCGTCACAACGATATAAACGATAGACATTTTTTTCTCATCACATGATATATATCGTCATATTGCACAGCCCTAACATGAAGTAGGGAAACCATGGAGTTCCTTGAGTTGCTGCGACGCTGTGTCTAGTACTCCATTGACACATCTCAAAGTGCTTTCCATTTAGAGGTGGTGATATTTTAATGTTTTGTGCTGTATATGTCCTGCCTTTTATTTTTGTACATGATACACATGCCTCGTTGTTACTGCTAGCCCACTGCCAACCCTCCTGGTTAGCTAATGTTAGCCTTGGCCACTCTGCCCTGCGCACCACCCGTGTCGGGTGGGAGCCAGCTAGGCACAGGCTCCCAGGAAGTGTGCCGGACTTAAGCAAATCTTAAGCCAGTTTTTGTAGTGGCCAAACAGTGGTACTGCATTTTCCGGGGTCTTTCACATGACACCCAAAAAGACTTTTTCCCATTGACTTACGCTGGGAAAGAGACGTCTGTAACTCAGTGGATTCATTTTTTTGAGCGTCACATCCCCTTTGAAATGACTCAGGATTTGATCAGTTTGATAGCATTTGGAATGTCTAGAAGAGACGCAAGATTAAATCATTTTATTTTCATTCAAGTTAGTGAAGTGCTAAACCTGAATCGGCTGGCGAAAGTTGGCTGCTCCCCTCCGCTTGTGAATCCACGAATCCTAGGATGGTGAAGTAATGTCTCATCTTTGTCTGCCTCTGACTGGCTTACCCTGACATTCTTATCCTAACCTTAACCCATACCAATCTTCTTGCCTCAACCGAACCAATCCAACCAACAAAGGCAATGAGTTCTTGCCAGCCATAGGGAGAGTAGGGCGAATCAAACCTTCATCATCCTGGGATTCGCAAATTTGCGCCCCACTCGGCAGTGCTCAGTAGCGGTAAGTCTCTACTGCACCAGCTCCAGGCAGTTCACCACCCTCCACCCCTATGTTTTCAAACATTATGCTAAGCTAAGCTAACCAGCTGCTGGTTCCAGCTTTGTACTAGTGTGCAGACATGACAGTGGCATCAATCAGCTCATCTAAATCTTGGCTTAAAAGAAAATAATGCCGAACAAATTCTTCAAGCTGTAGACAAACAAATGTTAAAAAAATGTTTATAGGTGGTGCAACAGTTTATCCATCCTCCCATTACTTCTGTACAGTGTCTTCACTGGTTGCTTAGCAACTTCATTCAGCACGTTTACATGCACTTAAAGTAACCAGGTTACTGTCGCTTTCATTAGTACACTGGTCATGTGAATGACAAACCTGAGTTTCTGTAATTGGTGTTAGAGAAACCTTATTTCACCTTCTACAGTAGATGTGTCTCCTGCAGGATTCCCACAGGTCCATATTAATGAATGTGAGGGGAATAAATCAAGGCCTTTTAAAGTTTTTGAAAATAGAGAGAAGACGTAACAGACAATGGGTCATTAAAAGTGCTTGAATTAATGAGAAGTGTGCAAGACTAGAAAGTCAAGTTCTCTTGAAATAGTCTGCCATCACTGTAACACAACACAGTGTCTCTTTGTTTTAAGTGTTGTCTTAAAGCTTCTGTAAAACCTGCTAGTTCTCATTATAAAAACTCTGTGTTGTGACAGTATTAATCTTGATCCATGTCTCAAACCGTGTTGGGCCCTTGAATTTCAAGGAACCTGGCCTGGAAAGTCCTTGAAAAATCATTGAATTGGATGTTTATGAAGGTGTGGGTACCCTCCTCCTGGAAAATGCCCATTCCTTGGCCATGTATACACAGCACCAGGTTTCATACCAGCTTTTTATTGTGCGCATGTGCCCTGACGAAATCTGGGTCAGACAGGGAAAGTATTTCCATAGCAGCAGGGCAGCAGAATGAAAGAAGAGATCATTACTTGTAGCCATACATCATTGCATTTGAAATTAATTCCATATGAAGGCAAACATGAACAGAAACAGAGTCTAAATAAGTCATTTTGCACCACTGAAAGTTTGTTTGCTTGTGCTGTAAGAACCAGGAAACAGCATTGTGTAACCAGCACAGTTAAAACAGCTACAGTAAAACAAGTTATGCCTCCAAGTTAGGGTTTGGGGCTTGTTTTTGGTTGTATAAATCAAACTAACGTGACTTGGTTTGACTTATTGCTTATACAGCATGTCTGTGAGTTGTTGTAAGGACGCTGCCTCAGGCTTTGGTTGCTACTCCAGTGTCTTTACAGGCTACACGCCAGGTTTTTGAGGTCTTTGTAAAGACCACAAATAATGACAAGAATGTAGACAACTTCACAGCTTGGTGTCAGTCCTCAGTGCCCTCCTAAAACAACACATCCCTTCATTTTCCAGTTCATTTTCAGTATTTGGCACTTGTCAGCCGACAGTGTAAGTGTACAACGTGTGTCATCCACCTGTAGGAGGATATTATGCTTCCTATTAGCTCTCTGAATCCCTCTGTCACCAGGCTATCATGTTGCAGATGATATGCACAACAGTGTTTTTTGTACTGCTCACTTCCCTCAAGTGTTAAATCAGGGTTATAACGTTACAGATTCAGATTAGTGTAGCCGCTGCCTGATTAGTCATTGACTTACAATGCGAAGCACTCTCATCACCATGTTAACTTTGTCACAGAGGCCTTTGACATTCCTCGTCTGGATTCCTTGAAGGTTTTAATGGCAGGACCGAACATTTTCTATGGCTTTTATTTTCACTTGCTCTATCAAGTCATCAAGTGGTAGCGTTCAGTCCCAAATTGCTTTGAATCTTGAGTGTGCTGTTGATGGGCACATTGTGCATTAAAAAAAAAGCATGGTGGAAATTGCTCACAGCTGATTATACAGTGGGGGAAAAGAGGGGGGTGGTTTGACACTTGTAAAACCAGAAAGCTGCATAATTACTGTAATTCCCCGAAAGCTATTTTTCCAAACTATTTAATTTCTGTACAGTCACTGTATACCCTTAACTGTGAGTCTTACATTTGATATTGGCAACAGCTGTCTGAGGTCCATCCAAGTTCAAATTATGTCCTCACAGGGAAACTTTGTCATGATCAGTTTTGTCAAATAAGAAAAACAGTTTCAGTCCATTCATCTTATGTCAGTCTTTTTTCTTTTTTTTTTTCAGCGAAATACATTTAGTGGACTAAAAAGCAACTGATTATATCATTGAGGTAAGTTACCAGAAATCTAAGTTGTATTTAGAATATTGATGATTTATGTAATAAAAAAATCTATACGATATGATTTTGCCACACAAAAATATTGCAACGCTATGCTGTATCGATTTCTTTCATGCTTGGCACACTGGAAAAGTTTCAGTAGGTTGCAATCTGCAGCCTCACCACTAGATGCCACTAGATCCTACACACTAGACCTTTAAGAAATAATGGTACAGTGGGATTTATATGGCTCAGTTAGACTTTCCTCAGTTTGAAAAACAGAATTTTAAAAAGTAAAAAGGAGAATTGTGAAAGTTTTCGAAAAGATATGTAAACCTCAAATTAAGGCAAACAAATTGATTTCCTGATATTGGATCTAATTAAATAATAATAAAAGACATTAAAATCAAGTAGGTGGACATGATTACACAGAAAACGTTTTAGCAGCTGGAGGCGGCTTTTTGTAATTGTTTTTAATGAGAATGAAGTTTTTTGCTCACTGTTTTTACATTGCTATGCACTTCGTGTCTCTGCGCTCTGGGCATCTGGCGCTTTTGCTGGAGCGCTCTGAACTCCTCAAGTTGAAAAAAACTTCAACTCACAGCAGAAAAACGCCCCACGTCATCTCTTTTTTTCGTCATTTTTTTCCCATTGTCCAATCACATGATTTGAGAACAAAAGAAAATTAATTATCATTTCAAAATCACAAGGCTGTGCAAAAGAATTATTGAAAAACTAAGCTGAAAATAAATAAATATTATGACATTTTTGTTATGGATAGAAGTGCCCTCTCAATGAGGCTTCAGAAAATTGAATTTGAGGAAATTTGGAAGAAGTGGAAAATGTATATTACCTTGAAACACCCTCTCCTGTTATTTAAGGTTTGTTTATTTAACTCTTAAATATTTTTATTTTTATTTATTTAGCTTTGATGAAAAAGACCCCATGGTTTTTGTTGGTCTTATATTATTACATAATTTACAGTCGTTACATGTTAAAAGAAAAATGAAAAAATGACTGAGACTGTTATTGTTAAGTGAAACCAAATGCAGAAAATAATGGGGAAAAAAGTACATTAATAAATAAATAAATAAATGTTAAATATAAATATAATTAATTATAATTAATTTTAGCTAAACTTAGCTAGGGCTGTAACAAGTGATTTGTAAATGATTGATTAATCTGTTAATTGTTTTATGATTAATTATGTAACATATAAAATTTAGGAGAGCTTTTAAAGCTACACATCACATCTTCCAAAAGTCTAGGATTATGTTTTTAAAGTGCTTGTTTTTTTCTCACCAACAGCCCCAAACTCCATGACTTGGAATACATAATATAAAACAGATAGTCGCAGTAAATTCTGACATTTAAGACATTTAAAACCGCATATTTTTGCTTTTCTTTTTTTTTGACAAATTATCAGTTAATTATCTAAAGTGTCTCTAGTCTTTCTCAGCGCTAACATGAATCAATCATCTTAAAGTAAGTCAGAATGAAATCATGATGATGACAACTTCTCAGAAGATTTAAAACTTATTTTCATGGAACAAAACTCCAGTGGCATCATGTGGCTTTAAATCACCTGAAACTAAAGCTGGAGGTGTAGTATTGCCCTGTGACTGAACCTTGACCCCAGGTAACCCCTCCCACCTGTCAACTGTTGAATCACTCAGAGCCACATGAGTCCTCCCTCTCTCCTCCCCTCTCTCCGCTCTCCTGTGCATGTCTTGACATGCCGAGTAACACCGAGGGGAGGGAGGGGACAAAAAAAAAACCCAAACAGGAAAAACCGGAGAGCATGAGAGACAGATAGACAGAGAGATGGAGAAAGGGAGGTGTGAAGTATGAACGGAGGGTTGCAGAGAGAGATAAGGGCGTGAGAAAGGAAAGGGGAATTTCATGCTAAAGCTGCAGTTTGGGAACGATGCTTGAAATCTTGTAGAGAAGCGGGACAGAAACTGAGACTGGAGCTGTAATTGGAAGACGGAGGACAGCTCAGTCATGGGAGGGGTGAGATACTGTGTCATTATATCTGTGAAAAACATGCTGTCAGTTCCTCTCTTGACTCAATCCTTTCCCCTCTTTCTGGTTTCTGATTTCTGAACAGCTCCACAATCTCCAGGAGAGGCGTGATGAACGGCGGTAACCATGGATCCTCGTCTTCGCTTTGGCGTTTCGAGCCGTGCAGCAAGATGATCACGAGAATTCTGAATGAAGAAAACAAAGAGGTAAACCATTAGCTGACCTAACCTCTCTCTGACTCCTCGACCTGTCAGTCTCACACCTCCAGACCTGCAGGGGAAGCACAGCCGCTGATAATCACCTGATGCAACACTTTCAGGAACTGTCAGCGAGAGGAAATACTTGGCTGTCACAAACCAGAGGTGTCACCAGCTGCAGTGCAACTTAAAAAAGTCAGACTGCAATTACTGGAGGAGCATGGGACGTGGAGTTCAAAGCAGTGAGTTGTCTCCTGGAAGTCAGACCCCCAGGCTCAAATGAGTAGCAGTGGATTCGGCAGCAGCTCCAGCTTGCTCCAGGGCCGGCGTTTCTACTGCCGGGAATGGGCCCTGGACAAGCTGCGGCGCTGCCTGGACACCCGCTCCGTGCCAGGGCAGCCACCCGGTTTGCTGGTGACTGGGGGCCCCGGCGCTGGGAAGACAGCGTTGTGCACTGAGGTGGTGTGGCCCACCTCGAAGGCAGGGCTGGCAGTCGGGCTGGCACCGCGCTGCCTGGCTTCTCACTTCTGCCAGCGGGAGGATCAGAGGAGTACGGTGCTGTGGAGGTTCGTCCTGGGCCTGGTGGAGCAGCTGAGGGCCTCTCCTCTCCTGCCACCTCAGTATGAGGAGACCCTTAACAGCCCGTCTGTGTCCTCTGCTCTGGAGCCTCTCACCTGTCAAAGAGACCCTGACGACACCTTCAAGAGGTTTGTATCTCAGTTTTACTTTAGAAATGCTCTGCGTTTTTGATGCTTGATCTAAAAAGGGTTACTCTTTTTTTGATTTGAGGGAAATCACACAGTTGCCAAATGAGAGGGAGAGAAAACGTAACGATATGTAACAAGCCCGAAACCCATCCAGGCGTTGGGCATGTGCGTGCATGTTCAAGAGTGTGCCTCATTCCCAGCTCAGCACGGCACAATTTATGTGCGGTATCACATAAATGGTGATTATTGTTGATGAAAGCCGGAGCAGCTGAACGCAGTTACATCTGATACGTGTCAAAACCCCAACAAGTGGTTTACTGGTGAGAACAACAAGGTGAAAACCTGCACCACAAGTTCCTTTTGTTTAAATCATCAGTTTCAATGTTTTGATAGAGGTGACAAAAATGCTCGATGTTCGCAGTCGTTGTAGACGTGATGGCCTCGGTCGTGGGAGCGTAATCTGGTCTATTGTCAACCAGACAAGCTTCAATCAGAGATCACACGAGACACATTAATGACCCAGTTTTGGTTTTGTAACAGAAGCTTGCTTGATTATCTAAATGCGACACAACATGGATGAATTTGATTTCTACCCTGTTGCTTTACTTCTATGATGTATTTAAACTCAATATCACAAGGAGAATATTTGTTCACTACCAGTAGAGTTAGGTAACATGACACCTTACTGTTTACACCAGGGTGGTATCTTCTGATAATCTCTGTGTAATCTGTCAGGTCAGTGTGAGCAGTGGTGCAAAACCATTAGCAGGACTGCTGTGAGACAATACAGCACTCTTCTGTTCCAGTGGCGATTGCTCTAAGACTGCAAGGGAAGCTCAGCTTTCCCTAAAATGTCAAAAAATAAGTGTTCAAATATGTACTGTTGTGTTTACATTTCATTGACTACATAGGCGCTAGAAGGCGTTCAACTTTTGTTCAGAATCAGCTACTTATCACAAGTCACTGACGCGACTTTGTTCTCATTCATTCCCGTAGCGTCACAGTGCATTAAACAGTGGAAGCTCAGCGTCCAAAGACTTCAATAGGGAAGCATAGAGTGGGTTGTTCCACTGCAGCGAAACTAGACAGTCATTGGATAAATGCTTGGTTTTGTCCCACCCATCGGACACTCAGCGTCTCTGGGGGTCTATGGGGCAGTGGGCTGGCCTCGGCTGGCCTAGACGCTGGGCTTCTGCATGATGATTGGATGATCTGTCTGAGGCTGAATCCCTTTTTGATTGACAGCGAAATGAGCGAATCAGCGATCTTGAAATATAAACCACCACCGGAGCATTTTTCAAGTTTCATTCCGTTGTTCCGAGTTGATCTGGAGACTTTTCCAATCCTCTAAGTGACTTTTTCTTTGTTAAAAACGACTAGGGACAAATCTAACATCTTTTTCTGGTGTTATTGGAGACTGTACTCGTGTTTGAAGACTCTGACTTCTGTCGCTCTGCAGTTACTGTCCCCAACGAGCAGCGGGTGCTGCTGTGAGCTGCTCCACCGTCCCAAAGCACTCACAGGCGGTCACACTAGCCTCGCGCAGCAGCCCCAGAGGGTAGAATTTACGAATAAATAAACGGACACATTTTATGATGTAGGCCGAAAATGAGCTTCCCCTCCTTGAAAAACCAGCAGCCGCCACTGTTCTGTTCCTATGATCTTTGCATCAAAGTGTTGTAATACATTGATTTTTCTGTGCCGTGGTGCAGTGGTTAGCATTGTCGCCTCACAGCAAGAGGGTTTCTGGTTCGAATCCTGGGTGGAGTAGCCCCTCTCCGGGAGTTTGCATGTTCTCCCTGTGTCAGCGTGGGTTTCCTCCAGGTGCTCCAGCTTCCTCCCACAGTCCAAAGACATGCAGGTTAATTGGTGACTCTAAATTGTCTGTAGGTGTGAATGTGAGTGTGAATGGTTGTCTGTCTCTCCTGTGATAGTCTGGTGACCTGTCCAGGGTGTACCCTGCCTCTTGCCGAACGTCAGCTGGGATAGGCTCCAGCTCCCCTGTGACCCCCAACAGGATAAGCAGTTACGGAAAATGAATGAGTGAATCTAATTGTACGTTCAAACCAACAGCAACCAGAGCTTCCAAAACGGCGGAAGTCATTCGTTTTCAATGAGAGTCCGGCGACTTGGGCGACCTGGTCGTCAGCCACGTGTCTTGGGCGACCACAGTGACCGGAGCGGTCTGGAGGGGAGATAAAACTCATTTAACTTTATGGTAATGAGCTCTGACGTGGTTCTGCGACAACCAATCGGAATGCTGACATGCTTCAATGAAGCGGGTCCCAGAGAACAAGCCACGTAACTTCGGTTCCTACAGCACACTTGTTCCGACGATGGATATCAAGAAGTTTATTACTTGCGTTCGCGCACACTCAGTCCTTTATAATGTTGGTCTTGCAGCACAAGACGGCAGCAGCACACATCACAGCAACAATATCATCTTCCATGTTGAGTCGATACGATTTTGGGGGGTAAGCATAACTTTCTGTAGGCCAACTATGAGCTTTTTGACTGGACAACAGCAAGCAGCAACTACGCTGCTTTCAAGCCAGTAGTCCGCTTTGCTGCTCCTTTAAACCGAGCGACTAGAGCGACCAAAGCTGCCACAAATATTTGACAGTCGTGCTTCTTGAGTGTCCGCCAGAGACTTTGCCTCTTTGGAAGCTTCTGGTTTGAACGTACAGTAAGAGCCAATATCTACATATGAGTGCAGATACATTCTTAAAAAACTAATACAAAGCTAACTTTTCTTCAGATGATAGATGCATTTTGGCCCATGCATTCCACTTCTCCACAAACTCCTGTAAGCATGCAACCTCCGGAGCAGGTTAACTTCAGAGTATCAGATCACAACCTGTCAGATCACTGAAGAGAAAAGTATCAATGGACAAAAGTCTGGAGTGACAGGTTTAAAAAAAGAGGAGCCTATATGTTGTTATAGGTCAGTAGATTCACTTCATTGCTCCGGGCTTTCTGTGTCCACTGGTTTTAAAACAGAGCTTCTAACAAAGAGAGAGATCATTTACAACACTTAACACATGACACGTCTTTTAACTCCTGCGAAGTGTATTTCAGTCCTCAGTGATAGCTGACAGTGTTGCTGTTTTTACACCCTGATTTCATCACCGCAGCTCAAAATAACACGAGACACCTGTGTTGTGAGAACTAGGAAAGAGCAAATATCATAATTTATTAGAAAAACATATTGCACACACTGTTAATTGGCTCTGACTTATATAAATGCAACATCTCTGTCAGTCATTAACTACTTTTACACTCTTTTTCTCAGCAGCAGAAACAGTCTGGTGTCACTTTAACATGTAAGGTGACATATTCAGAGGAGTTTCATCATCATCCAACTAAACAGCAAAAGATACTCCATATAATGTCTTGTATAATAATACCTACATGTTTTTTTAAGTCTTGGTCTATGTTCAATATTTGGAAATTATTTCCAGTGTTCCTACATCTTTCGTTATAAGATTACACTGCACGCTTTTTACTTTTTCCATAGACCAAACATTCTCGCAGGTAATTACTGTTACTGCTTCATCTCATGTGATATGAAGCAGCCTACTTCATTCATTCACTTGTAATTAACATCCCAACCTCTTTCACATGAACACGCTCGTGACTGGATAAGAAACACCCAGAGATGACTGAGCAAAATGAGAACCAGCTTTGTAGTACCGGTTACCTACCTACCGGTTACCTACCTCAGAAGTGTCACTTGGTGGTGGTTGTGACGCGTCTTCATCAGCTGATCCGTCAATCAGCTGATATTAGGGAGGCATGACCGTCCTCTCCGTTTTGACAGGACGATCACGCCACCTGCTGTCTGTCTGCCGCCGCCTCCCCAGGACGCTGCTCCAGGTGTGGGAGAGCATGTTTGCCCCCTCGTCCCTGTTCATCGTCCCTGGGCCCTGCTTCCTTATTTCGATAGCCTCCCTGATACAGCGCCGGTATTTGTTGTCCTCGGTGTGTATGACTCTGGCCTTGTCCCAGTCCATAAGATGGTTTTCTCTGGCAGGACGGTCACGCCTTCCTAATCTGTCAATCAGCTGATAAAGACGAGTCACAACCACCACCAAGTGACACTTCTGAGGAAGGCGGAAGTTTCCGCCGAAACATGTCAATGTATGTAACATCCTAACACATGTCTGTATGTAGACACGCTTGCCAGTCAAAGTCAAAGTCAAAGTCAAAGCCGACCACAGATTCACTCTGGTTTGGTGTTTCACCTCGCTATATTTGCATTTTTTTTGTTTTTTGGCTGATGTGACGCTCAGTGGGAGGCTGCGCCAAAGCCGAGGAGCAAGAACTGAAAAGGCTCGACCACCCTTTGTCTTTAACTTGGACTCTGGAACAGTTAGATGACCCAGACTAGCAGACCTGGGGGTCCTGGTTTGGAGGATACAGTGTGAGAAGCTCAGTTATATACTCCGGTGCCAGATCGTTGAGAGCCTTGTATGTGATTAAAATAACTTTAAAATGGATTCTAAAAGAGACTGGAAGCCAAAATAGGTTTGATGATCAAGGATCGTTTGGTTTTGGTCAAAGTCTAGCTGCTGAATTTAGAACGATTTGGAGCTGATGTGTAGCTTGATTACTTCGGCAGGTGAACAGTGCATTACAGTTATCAAGGATATAAGAGCATGTATGATTTTTCTGTCTTATTAAAAGACAGAAGTGACCTACATTTGGAGATATTCCTCAGCTGGTGGAAACAGGACTGGACTACATTCCTTACATATTGCTCCAGGGTCAAATTACTCTGCAGAATAACACCTAGATTTTTTACACCTGATTTTATGTTTGGAGCAAGGGGCTGACGAGTGGCTGAATTTTAAATTTTAAAGCCACAACCTGACCTGATTGCTTTGTGGGTACACGCCCATAAACACCCAAAACACAGAAACCAGGAAAATACAGGCAGAGTCTCTGCAGAAAATACACCGCCACACACTTCTGGTAAATCAGAGGTGATGATTGAGAGGGATTACTTATGTCCTGCATACTGTATCTTTAGGTTTGCCTAGCATCACTAAATTGGACATGCCATATTTAGCAAAATGATGACATAAACGTCTGACATCATGACGTAGTTCCACTAGAAGTTGACTAACTAATATGGATTATCAGCCGTCACTCCAATGTCAGCAACAGCGACATATAAAGAGCTCCCACTCAGCCTAGCAAAGTGTCTTATTGAGCGTCAAACGCAGCAGCAGCTCCTGCTCTTGTTGTGGGAAAAAGATCCATGAAAGCATTAAGGCTGCACCTTTTCTTGTATAAATAGAGGTGGTTCTCTGCAGGTGTTTAGACTGTCAACAAGACGAGAGGAGCTGCAAAGCCTGTTAATGTAGCAACCATGTGGCCATCGCTGACGCAGAAAGAGGCCACGGCAGTCACAGGAAAAAGACGGCGGCGGCTATTCTTCTTCGTCTTATATTTATTTCTCCTCTCATAATGCAGCCCATTCACCACACACACAATGGGCCTCCAGTGTGAATGAATGCTACAGTGTTATTTACGACACAACTTCCTTTCAGAGTGGAGGGAGGAAAAAAAAAAGAACAAAGAAGTGAAAAAATGCCTCCAGTACCCCAGTGACCGTCTCAGCACCAGTCAGCGAGGTCACCCTCCTCTCTGGGACTTTTTCACTCTCTCCTGGTGTGTTTGCTTTGCGATGAGTCTGAGCACTTTAACGCTCCTCCTGTGTTTGCTTACCTCTGGTGTGAAGTACCGAGCTGGATTCCACATTCCCCTCAGACTGGCTCGCAGCCAGACGCTGTTAGTGTTTGGAGCGCTCGTGAGGGAAAGTGGCTGCGGGCGAAACATTGCCATGTGAGAACAGCCGTTGACAAAGTGTTGAAACATGGGCCTGAATTGGCAGCGAAAGGATATACATGGGACGTATGGCCTGAACCGGGTGTCATTAAGTCTTTGCAGGATTTTTATGTTGTGCTGCTCCCTCTGTGTGGAAGCTTTTAACATTTAAAAAGTTGGTTCGTTTCTCTGAGTTTAAATTAATTTGCCCTTAGTCATGCGTAACTTTAAGCATTAATCAAACATAAACGAGTGACCTGTACACAAAACCACCCCCTGCAGAGTTTGCACCAACACCATTTTTTGTACCAGACTCTAAACATGTTTATTTCTGCGTTAAAGTTGGCCATGTTAACATGGGTGTCTGTGGTGATGATACTGCTTTTTGAGCCAGCCTCTAATGGCATAGGGTCAAATACGGCAGCTTGGTCTGTGACCCTTGCCGTTTGCTATCGACTCACGAGGCAGCACACCGCAAACTCTAGTGTAAACCCATCTGTAGCAGAGGTTAGAAAATCTGTGTAGGGTGGGAAGGAAGGTAGATGGATCAAACTAACACCAGACTTTGAGCCAAGAGGCCGCTCTTTGA
Organism: Epinephelus lanceolatus; assembly: GCF_041903045.1. Lineage (NCBI taxonomy): Eukaryota > Metazoa > Chordata > Actinopteri > Perciformes > Serranidae > Epinephelus > Epinephelus lanceolatus. The sequence goes on along the minus strand of NC_135747.1, from coordinate 33,755,918 downwards.
CTCCCTTCTGAAACCAAAAGTCAGCATTGATGTTTTGAAATATGTATCGTAGTTAATATCAACTAACATACTTATTGGGGCGTCGGTGGCTTAGTGGTAGAGCAGGCGCCCCATGTACAAGGCTGTTGCCGCAGCGGTCCGGGTTCGAGTCCAGCCTGTGGCCCTTTGCTGCATGTCATCCCCTCTCTCTCTCCCCCTTTCACACTTAACTGTCCTGTCCATTAAAGGCAAAAAAATATCTTTAAAAAAAACAAACTAACATACTTGTTAACATGCTTAGAAGTTAGGTTTTTTTAACCCAAACCAGGCTCTTTTGTTCAAACCTAACCAAGTGGTTTTGTTGCCTCATGTAGTTTTGTCTGTGAACGGGGCGTTTGTGGCTCAGGAGTACTCTGATTGGAAGATCAGCGTTGGCCCCTCCGGTCCGTATGTTGATGTATCCTCTGGCAAGATACTAAGGCCCAAATTGCCTCTGTTCAATAGGTGTGTGAGAGTGTGTGAATGCTTACTCAGTATCAGGTGGCACCATGTATGGTAGCCTCAGCCACCAGTGTGTGAATATGTGTGTGAATGGGTGAATTTGACATGTAATGTAACGGCGCTTTGAGTGGTCAGAAGACTAGAGAAGCGCCATACAAGTGCAGTTTTGAAAAGACACTGGAACATTTATCGTTGGAAGTTGACATGGAAACTGACACATCTCAGACTAGGGCTGTCAACGAATATTCTAAATTTGAATTTAAATTCGAATTTGAAAAAAAAATGGACCTTCGAATGTGAAAATTGATATTCGATTGTGGAGAGGGAAAAAAAAACACCACCGCAGCTGTCCTCTTTGCGAGTGGGCGTTGGCATCAGACGCACATTTCTCCAGCCTGGTCGACAAGCGGTTCTGCTCCCAGTTGTTGTCTCTGTCACCTGGCTTGACACATTCGCTCGCGGCTCGCGCAGAAAATAGACCAGACGCCGAAGCGATCGCTGCAGGGTGCGAGCCGGTCACGGTCCGGTGCTTCGAGGCTATTTGCAGCGCTTCCGTGGGCGGTGTGGCCACGGGTCAGAGAGGGGGGGCGAGCGAGAGGTCCGCGGTCGTTTATAACGTAATGTTATAGATATATATTTTATGTGTTTTAATGTGTAGGTATGTAAATGTTTTCAAAGACGTTTATGGTGAAATAAAAATACCTACAAGTAGTTATTTTTCCTTGTATTAGTTTGTCCTCTTGTGGACATAATGTGGAAAAAAAAAATATTCGAATGGTTCGAACCTATGAGTTATTTTTAGAAGGAATATTCGAACGTCATTTTTGAGCAATTTTGACAGCCCTATCTCAGACTGACGCTAAAGGTGTACCTAGAGCTTCATAGTTTGAAGCATAGGGCCTCTATGCTCAGAGCACATTTAGAGGTGGTCTTAGCCGCGTGTGGCCATGTTCTTTCAGCAGTGTGTACACCACACTGGGACACACTGAAGGACCACCTACTCAGCTGACATCGCTAGACGTACATACCAATTTGCGTGCCAAAGTCACTGTAGTCAGGAGGTTCCACATGTAAAAAGCGTATTCAGGGACGTGAAGTGCGTTGCTGCCTTGCGCCAGTGAAATCAACAACACATCTTGTCTTTGGAAACAGGAATGATGTATGTGTTGACCTGTATATTGAGTGGAGAAATGAGATCTGATCATAAGTGGTCACTCGAGATGGACTGGGGAGACGCATTCTAATGCCAAGTGTGTACAGATAGACTTCGAGCCGTCCACTTGTGATTGAATCCCCAAAGACACATGTTAATACCGTGTGTCAAGGCTCAAGAGCTCACAAGAAGAAAGGTGTTTAAGAGCCTTTTTGTTGGAGACTGCTACTTAACTTTATATGACATAAATAATGTTTGTTGTGATGTCGTTGAGAGGTTAGTTGCTGTGCGGTCGCTATGTTATTCAGTTAAACACGTAGTAGTAGTAGGACACAATCACAGAGCACCATTTTTAAACTTCATTTCTGTGTCTGACAAATGAAGGAAAAATCCTTGGACTCACATGACATGCATGCAGAAAAGTTACCATGGTTACCAAATTATCCATTGTATTTATATACACGCTCATTATATATTAATATTTCCTTTGCTCGACAGGTATTGATTACATGGCAACATCTCATGCCTACGATCATGTCATCCTGCGGTTGGCCCACTTTGCTTTTAAACCACAAGCTGAACTTGTAACATTTTATTTCTGTAGTCTGTAGCTGATTGTTAAGCTGCCCATTTTGCCCAGGGCACTTTTGAAAAATTGATTTTTTCTTACGTCTGAGTGAGGTTCTCCTGGTCAAGTAATGTAATACGAACACATACACACCAGGTAACAGTGTAGTGTTGCTATCAGGTGAGTTTTACAGGCAATCAGGGCCTTGACTCTGAAAATAAATGGTAATGTGCAGAAGAATATAACAGATAAGATACAATAAAAGGCAACAGTAACAAGATATGAGAGGATGCAAAGCACAGAAACATTCACTGTGCTGCAAGCACAGTATAATAACTAATCACGAACATCAATCAAGTCATAATCATGACTGAAGTCTGAGCAGCTCAGAGAGCCAGTAAAGTGATTATGTTCAGGAGTAACTAATTTAGCTCTCAGGAAACCGGTTTGATTGTGTCATGTCAACCGCTACAAGTTGTATTAAAGTTCAGGGTCAAAGGTCACTGACAGACCTGTGTCGAGGACTACGTGGGCTGAATGGAGCGGAAAACGTTCAGCAGCAATAATATTTCATTACACTTCCTCGTCCTCCCCCGCAGACCTGAACGTGTGCCCGGTGAGGGAGTGTCGCTTCAATCAGATGACTAAATCAAACAGAGGTTTGATAAGCTCTTTGTAGCCGTCACCCAGAGCGGGGGTTAAATCTACTTTTAATTGCAGGATATGCTCAATGATAAAAGTCAAGGCTACCGTGTAATGAGATGAATCACATACATTAAGGCTTGGTCTGTAAATATCTTACAAAGTTGCCAGATGATACAGTCATTTTCTTGGTGGTACTATTACTATTCTCCTCAAACAAGCCTAATTTATCAAAAGAAATTTAATAATAACATTTGAAATTCCTCGTATAAAACTCAATTAACCAAAAATGCCAAACATTTCCTGCTTCCAGCCTCTCAAATTTGGAGTAGCTGCTGCTTTTCTGTTGTTGTTTTTTTTTTTTAAATTTGGTCCAGTGTGTAGGATTTAGGGGGATGTATTGCCAGAAGTGGAATATAATATTCATAACTATGTTTTCATCAGTTTATAATCACCTAAAACTAAGGAATAGTTGTGTTTTCATTACTGTAGAATGAGCCGGTTATGTCTACATACGCAGCAGGTTCTTTTCCATGGAGTTCACCTTGTTTTTACCACAGTAGCCAAGAACAGACAAACCAAACACTGGCTCTAGATAGGGTCGGCCACCATAGTTCTCCTAAGCGCTTGGCACACTGGAGAAGTTTAAGTTGGTTGCAATCTGCAGCCTCACAGCTAATGCCAATAAATTCTACACCCTTGACCTTTTCAGATTCTGTAAAATTCAGAGCATTAATATAGCAGTGTTGATATGTGTTGAATCAGAGCTTCTCTGTGGTTTGTTATGGTAAGCAGGTTTTCCACACATGCATTCTATGCAGCGTCTTACAGTGTCAGCTCTGATCGTGAACAATAATGAGTGTCGTACGTCGATCATCATTTCATCAAGTGACAACAATAGACGCCATGTCTGGGACGCCCCATGATGTCCCGACAGAAAGTCCAGCATGATTGATTTCCTTTTTGTCGTTCAGGACATCTCTCATCACAGCTGTTACTTTGACCAATAGGAAAACAGAGCAATCTGCTGCCGTGGACAACTGTATGACGACAACACAGATATTTCCTGTAGGGACGTTACTACACAGAGTAAAAGTAGAAAAATGATGGTGTAAAACAGCAGAGGCACTTTATCAACCCACTGAGTACTGCCATTAGCATCAAGCTAGCAAACAATGTTATGTCTTCATAATGGAGGATATAAAGGAAAAAATTTTACTTACCACAACTGCAGAGGCTACCAGCTTCATTTGAAACAAACTACATTAGAAATGCATCGAGCCGTCATTTCAAACTCAACACTTCCTGTATTGGTTTCAAATTAAAAGCCTCTTATAACTTCAGTTGAGAGAATCCCTTTATTTTCTAAACAGGCTTTTATTGTGAAACATTTGCAGGAACTTGTGGAGGATTCAGTGACTTGCATGTTTGCGTACGGTACTTCAAATGGTGACACTTTCTTTTGTTACTACAGCAACATTTCAGCTGGCACATGAACAGACACAGTGACTAAAATAATAGTAATGATAATAAACATAGGACAAGAATAACCTGATGACATCACAGACGTTGTGTCATGTCTGTCGGCCAAGTCACGGCATGATTTTATGACTCCACAATGGCCTAATCTGACATAGTGACTGTCAGAACGGACAAAAATGTGTAGTATGAACCCAACATTAGCTCTGTCAGCACTGTTGCTGTTGTAGCACCATAAGCTGCTCGCCGCTGGCTCAGCCACCTCCATTTTAAGAACCATGTGCAGACAACTCATATGCTTGGAATTTTGCATTGAGCTCTTAACATTTTATTGATCAAATGATTTAATTTGTTGGTTAAAATAAACTTAAGTTGCAGCCCTGAAGAAGTTTTTAGAAAATCGTGGTGTCTTCTAGAAGTGTGTTTTTGTAATATCAAAGGCAGGCCACCTCGTCTGAAAGATTGCCTCGACTAACGTCATGACAAAATTAAATGTAGTTATTTTTTTATGTTAAGATATATAACATTCATTTCAGTGATAAATCAGATGTGCTCTTCCACACAGAGCAGATGCCATATACTTGAGTCTTGTTAGTCTGATTTCTTCTGGCTTATTTATCATAAGTTGAGAGGTGTCAGGATGTGGGCGGCTCACAACCTCTGCTGAATAAATTCCCAGGTTAAACCCTGAACTGTGTGCATGTTGCCATTGACAAACGATGCTAGTTAAATTGTCCATTATGTGAAGACAAGTGTATTAACTCATGGACAGTTTAATGGAAGAGCTCATAGTCAATTTGTGTGTTTCAGAATCGGAGCATGGTGCAATTTTAATGACAGGAGCTCAAACAGGGCAGATTTGCTGGATGCATCCTTTGCCAAAGTCTAATCATCATGGATGAGTAGTTTACTGTGATGTTGGAATTTCACACCCCACTCCCCACGCATATGTTAATCCTGAGACTGATACTTTGTTGTTGACCCGAACACGTTTAGCTAATGACCCTGCTTTTAGTTGTTAATTCAGCTGCACGGGCTTCGCTTGGTTAATTGACCAAGCTTCTGTTCTCGCCACAGAACGCTAACATTTTCATGCATCTCTGCCACAGCGGCTCTGTTTACATGTTGAATGATCTTTTACCTGTGTTTTATAAATACTTGTGGAGCTGCTCCTTCCAGGTAGCGGCACATTTTTATTTTTTTCATGATTGGAAATGTTCCTTGATTTGCATTATTAGTCACCAGAAAAACACAGACTGAAAAATGCAGATTTGTTTCTGTTCTTGGTCTTTCATGGATACTTGTTTTTCTTTAGGCTTTAGTAAGATCAGGGTTTGAAGAAAACTTGTCTGGTGACTAAAGGTGACTGGGCCTTGTGGTCATTCCTAAATATAGACATTAACACTAATTACAGCACACACACAAACACACACCCTGTGGTTGCTGTGGGATAATTGACTTGAGTTCAGCCTCGGTGTGACCCAGTCAAACCAGACTGCTGTCACAGGTTAATTACTGTTTGTCACCTTTGAAACAAGACCCCTGTCTCTATTTGTAGCTCCATCAAGTCTCTGCTGAGTAGGTGACAGAATTAAACCAGAACTAGTACAAATATATTCACATTATTAAAGGTTTTCTTACAATGGAGATTCAGTATACAGCTAGAGGTACTGTTGTATATTTGATTTTTGTTTGCTGACATGTTTAAGTCATTATCAAACATTGTCAGAGATCGATCATTATATCCATGTCTGACCTGAAGAGTAATTGACACAAAGAAGTAGGGGAAAGGGCACATACACATAAAATGTTTTGCAATCATGGTGGCACAAGAGTCTAAGTGAGGGGGTCCCCAAAGTCATTAGGATTCATCTTCGGGGGATCATGACTGTCTGTGTACAATTGTATGGCAATCAATGTAATTCTTGTGGAGATATTTGAATCTGGACCAAAGTGGTGAACCGACCGACAGACCAGCATTGCCATTCCTTGATCCATAGCTGTTGGCACAACCAAAAATGTATGAGAAAAGATTTTTATGCCAGCTGGAGGCATCATGTTTTGGGAATGAATGTCCATCCGTTCGTTCGTCCTATTCTCGTGAGCCCAGTATCTCAAGAACAAATCTTCAAATTTGGCACAAACCCATTCTCGGAACCCATCAGCTGTATTCGGCATCTGACTTCCGGCAGATGGCGATACAGCCTCTGGGGGCAGACCCCCGATTTTTTGGCATTCCGGTTTGATTTGGGCGGAGGAGGCGAACTTCCGTTTCTGACTTCCGTTTATATATAAGTAAATATGCTGAACCATTGTGATGGATTCAGAGTTTGCAGTGACGCCAATTATGTTCCGACTCGTTAGTTCACCGCACGGACCGTTTAACCTGGCAACAACTGCAGCTGACTCAAACGTGATTGGTCAATATCACACAGCGTACAACCGGAAACCAGGGCTCTTCCGCTCTTCTTCCGGAGGCAAGATCTCCAGGGTTTGCCTACAGACTCTACATTAAGTGAATGTAGAGTCTGTATATAGAGACTAGCACAAACCCAACAAGGAACTTATTAGGTTTTGGTGGTCATAGATCAAAGTTCAAGATTTCTCTGACCTCATCTGTCTCATTCTTTTGAACCCAATATCTCAAGAACACCTTGAGGGGTTCTTTTCAAATTTGGCACAAACGGCCACTGATTAGGTTTTGGTGTTCAAAGGTCACTGTGACCTTGCATCTGTCTCATGCTTGTGAATGTAATATCTCAAAAAGGCCTTGAGGGAATTTCCTCAAATTTGGCACAAATGTCCACTTGGACTCGAGGATGAACTGATAAGAATTTAGTGGTTGAACATCAAATGTCAAGGTCACTCTGACCTCACAAAAGTTTTACTCAAAATTCCTACACTAATTAGGACAAACTTTCACACAAATGTCTAATGGGATATAACGATGCAATGAAGACATTTTATATCCAAAAAGTCAAAGCTCAGCTTCACTGTGACATCAAAATGTCCTGCAAAAACACTTCTCTGGCCATTATTCAGTTTCACAACTCAGGAACAGAAGGGGTGACATTTGGTCAGATACCGAATTGGTGACACTAGTCTTGAATTTGTGCTAATTGTATAGATCTTCTTTGCTGCCGGGATGGAGATGTGTGTGACGCATCCATGTTTTCACAGACATGGATGAAAACTGTAAGTGCAGCTTGACTGGTTGACAAAGCCATACAACTGCGAAGTGGTAATTCTAGTTTTTAAATCGATCTGTCTATAAGAAGGTAAAGCAATGTTCCAAAATTAGAACTTCATGGTTGATGATGCTTAAAGCTGTGGGTTGTCAGTAATCCAGTAACTACAGCTTTACACCCCTCTCCTAGCCCGGTTTAAACACAGGTCTTGCACTGCACGGCTTTGTCAGGACAGGGTGAACATGGGTTCCTATAATAACTAGTATTACTACACAGTTACCATAACATTATCATAGGTGTCAGTTGTGTTTTGGCTTTGGCATATTTTTACTGCAGCCACAGCAGTCGTCTGGAAGCATCAACTTCTCTCTCACGAGCCCACACCTCCCTCACACTGTACAACTTGCACTTTTATTATAAAGATTTCATACTCTGACAGCTCTATAGCTCATGTTGTCTGCAGGGTTTCACTCCCCTCAGATAAACTTGCCTCAGGTCTGAAATCTAGATTCAGGAATAAAATAGCATGGAGGTACAAAGAACTGTTGGTGTCTGAGCTTCATCGCTGGGCTCAAGTCCTTGTTTTTAACTTCCTTTTCTTTACTGTATTGTTTTGAATGTTTTAAGGATTGTAAACTACTTTGGGTACTCCAGCTTCCTCCCACAGTCCAAAGACATGCAGCTTAATTGGTGACTCTAAATTGGTCGTGGGTGTGAGTGTGAGCATGTGTCTGTATGTGTCACCTCTGTGATAGTCTGGCGACCTGTCTAGGGTGTACCCTGCCTCTCACACAGTGTCAGCTGGGATAGACTCCAGTGACCCCCAACAGGAGGAGTGGTTACATAAATGAATGAATGAGTGTTACACTGAGGTGTTTTAAGGGTCAGTAAATTAGTACAGTCAGTGGAAGTACTTCAAAAGGAGAGATGTAAGCTTGGGTATGTTAGGTTTGGGTGTGTGTGTGTGTGTGTGTGTTTATAACCTGTGTGTACACACATTAACCCACGTGGTTGTGTGTGAGCGTGCCCAGGGTGGAGCAGGACATTTCGCAAGTTCCATTAACCTGAGTCACCATCAGATCACACAGCGGGGCGTGGGTGCTGACTGTGCTGGTTAAAGAACAGCTACACTGTGATTTTGGCAAGTTTAGTGTTCTTTTATTGTTTTATATCATAATCCAGAGTTGAATCACAGTAGAGGACACAAGATTGGCTGTTTTTGTTCCTTCTTTCCAGCTATATTTCAGTGTTAAAGGCTAAATTTTAATATTAGACTGTGTTCTGAGTGAAGAAGAGTGTGCCAGATTTGAGTCATACTGCCCGCTGATGCTGCTGATGGAAGTGTTTTGTTGTGGTTGTCTGCTGGGATGTTAGTTTGACTGACATATGGTTGTTTACTTTACAGTTTTGAATTGCGTCTAGAAGCATGAGAGGTATGCTTCTGAAATGAAGGAAAGGAAAACAAAAGTAAAAGTAAAGTGGAGTTGCCTCTAGTCGCGCCAAAATAGTTGCCTGCATAGCCACAGAGTGATTTCATTTAGCATCACTGACTGTAGAATTAAAATGACCCACCTGCAGTCACTATAAAGAAAACACACACTGTTACTTTCATCTGCCCACGACTCCTGCATTTTTTTACATGGATGTTTTAAATCTAAACTCTTCCTTATGTGTCTGTCTCTTTCTCACATGTCCTCAGAGCAGTGCTGGGACCCCTGTTAGACCTTCCTCCACCCGCCCAGACCCTGATGGTGCTGGTAGACTCCCTGGATACAGGAGGTGGGAAGAGCGGATCCATTGCAGAGCTCCTTGCCGCCAATCAACATCTGCTGCCCGGCTGGCTGCTGCTGGTCTGCTCCGTGCGCCGCCACAACAAAGCTGTGTGCAAGATGTTTTCAGGTATAAAGCAAAAATAATCTTCTTATTGGGCTTTGCACTTTAAGATATTATTATGGTGGCAATTTTACGCTGCGTGGGGCCAGACGGGAACTTAAGCAGCCATGATTGGGCATAAAATGACTGAGTGAATGCTGTTTACTTGTCTCGACTAGTTTATAACAGAGACTATCGATTGAGAGCTAGCAAGCAAATAATAATTTTCAAAACTACAACCAAGGCACAATAGATGTGAAATGAGTTTTTGAGATGTTTTTATTTTTAATTTCTACAGTGTAGTTATCACAAGTCATCCAGCAGCCACTTGTCAATCATCCCCTAATCACGATGTTGGCATTTTATTTGAATGTCCTCAGTTTTGACCCTTTGTTGTGATGCATCGTGTTATCATCAGTTATTATTGCAGATAAACTTACTTACATTAACAATACATCCAGTGACCAAGTATCTGCCAACTATGAAATACAATCACCTGCTGAGGACCAAGGTTTTTTGTAGCTATAGCAAAAAGATCTTTGATTTTAACTCATAGTATTAGTCTGAGTGCTCTGGTTTGAAGCTCTAGCTTCATTTTACTTACACATTTTGAATGAAAGAGAGGTGTGTTGTTTTGTAACAGTGGATCCTGATGAGCAGATTATACAGTGGAGTGTGCATCTCCTCTTCTCAGATGAAAAATCAGAGCTCTTTAACCCTCTGGGACCCAACATAGACCCTTTTTGTCTTTTTTAAGAGGGATATTGAAGGTAACAAGTTTTTACAGTCATACATTTTTTAATAAACATCAGGTTTTGGTGAGGTGTCTATTTAAACTTTACAGCAGGGGTCATCAACTAGATTCGTCCAGAGTTTTTCTAAGCAGGCACTGTGTGGGCCGGTCTGTCTGTCTGTATCTATGTATGTATATAATTGTTTAATAATAACATAACAATTAAAATGATAAAATAAAATATATGTTATATATACATATAAATACATGTGTATGTAATAGGCGGCACGGTGGTGCAGTGGTTAGCATTGTGGTGCAGTTTTATGGGTTTTGGACTGTTAATCAGACTTAACTAGACATTTAAAGAGGACTCTCAGTTTTTTTGTTTTTTTCATTTTTTACAAAAAGAAAAAAGCAGACAAAACCAAGGATAACAAGCAGAGACATCATAGGTGAAGGTGAAATGCTTAACATCATAAACAGAAAATGAAAAGGCACAAGGTTACATTGAAGTATCACTGATAATGGGTCCACCCTCATAGCAAGAGAGTTCATGGTTCAAACCCAAGTAGGAGGCTTTGACAAATGCTGGGAAACCCACTTATTGTCAGTATATTTGTGAATGCACCAGGTCTCTAGTTTGTGGTGGTAAAGTTGCATGAGGCTGAGCTGTGATTATCCTAGGGGTCAAAATAGGTCATTTTTTACAGTTAGATCCATTTAAAAAAATGATCTTACTGTAATGAAATGACCACAGTGCAGACTAACAACATCAAATGCGAATAAAATTGGGCTCACTCAATCCACAAGAGTCTCAGCTTTCATGTCATCCCCAATTTATGCAATTCCAAGGGAAGGGTCCGCGGTTTAGGGACCGCGATATGTAGAAATATTCAAATACAGTAGGCAAAAATAACACATGGCTTTTGCCCAAAATGGCATGGCATTGGCATAAAGTTGGCACGTCTGTGAAGAGGAGACTCCTGGGTACTCACAGAACCCATTTTCATCAGCTATCTTAAAGTGAGATGCTAATGGACCCTTGTGAAAATGACCATGCCAGTTTTTCCCTTACCAAACTTTGGTTTGTTATTTAGCCCCCTGCCCAACAAGCTACCTTTACATGGTTGTTAACACTGGATTCCTTCGGTGTCCTAGTGTCATATGATACCAGTATCGTCACTCAAACTCAGCCCGTTTAAGCCTCTGAAATAGAGCAATGTCGGCAGAGATCACCAGCAGCCCCGCAGGTCTTCTCTCTTATAAACACTTGTGCAGCGTTACACATTGCAAGCTAAAAAGAATATTAGATGTGCCTACAGCAACACTAGACTAACATATACTGATATACTACTAAAAAAGTAGTGGAAGAAGCTAAAATACACAATGCAGGACTGACAAATAAGCACAACTATATTGGGGTTAAAAACCTGTACTATCTCCCTCTGTGTTGCAGGTTTTCGTAGGCTCTGTCTGGATGATCTGCGCAAGCCCCCACCAGTTCGTGACGTCCAGCAGTACATCCTCTGCCGGCTGGATGAAGACACGACGCTTCGCCGTCAGCTCACCCCCGACACAGCTGACATGCTCAATCTTCTGCACATTAAAAGTGGTGGCTGTTTCCTCTTCCTCGAGCGTGTCTTGGATGGTGTGGCAGCTTCACTGGTGGGTCTCCGGGAGATCCGGGACATCCCGGGGACTCTGAATGGCCTCTACCTGTGGCTGTGTCAGAGACTGTTCCCTCGGGGGCTCTTCGTCTATGTGAGGCCTCTCCTCAACGTCCTCCTGGCTGCTCCGAGGCCCATCCCGCCCCAACAGCTGTTCACGGCATCCTGGACACATGACAACTTGCTCAGCCAACAGGACTTTCAGAACAAGCTTCGAACCCTCGCACCTCTCCTGATCGATGGCCCTGGGGACACCAAACTACTCTTCCATGCCAGTTTTGCTGAGTGGCTGATGGATGTAAAGTATTGCACACAGAGATATCTCTGCAGCAGAGCAGAGGGTCACAGCATGCTCGCCATGGCTCTGACTTTGCAGGGACCCCACCTGGACAATGAGGGCACTTGCCAGCTAGCCACACATTTAGTTTGTTCAGGTCACCATAAAGATAACCCCTCATTATTGGCACTGTGGATGCTGTGGGCAGATGTGTCTGCTCTTACTCCTTGCACCACATCCGTAACCCAGCCTCCTGTTCTGGTCAGTCAGGAAGTCCATCAGCTATTAATGAAGAGTGGGCTCGTCTCTGCAGCCTGTTTTTCAGACACAGACTCAAGTGTTGGAGTGCACTGTACAGGTGAAGAGGGAACTAGTTTACAACGGTCATTTGAAAGGGAGGTGTCTGTAAAGAAGCTGCTAGGCAGTGGGATGTCTGTAAACCAGCCTGCTTCTACAAATGGACAGACCTTGCTTGCCAGTGCAGCCTACGAGGGTTCTGCAAATGTAGCCGAACTTCTCCTGTCATACGGATCTGATCCGCTGGTCAGTGATCATCAGGGTCAAACACCACTGACTTTGGCTTCTAGACAGGGTCATGTCAAAGTGTTGTCTGTGCTCCTGGAATGGACCAAGAGCCAAGAACCAGGAAGTGCAGTACGGATGATGGAGCATGTCGACAGTGAAGGCTGGACAGCACTGCGCTCTGCAGCTTGGGGAGGACACAGTGAGGCTGTCCGGCTTCTACTGGACGCAGGAGCAGATGTGGATGGATGTGACTCTGAGGGCCGTACTGCTCTCAGGGCTGCTGCGTGGGGGGGCCATGAGGAAATTGTTCTGACCCTTTTGAACTATGGGGCACAAGTTGACAAAGCTGACAGCAAGGGCCGCACACCTCTTATTGCTGCTGCCTACATGGGACATCATGAAGCTGTGGAGATACTGCTGGACCACAATGCAGACGTTAACTTAGCTGATGGGGATGGGCGCACTGCTCTGTCAGTTGCTGCCCTCTGTGTCCCTACAGCAGCAGGAGTCAAAGGTTACGGTGAGGTAGCGAGTCTGTTACTGGAACGTGGAGCAGATCCAGGACACAGAGACCATGATGGAATGACACCATTGCTTCTTGCAGCCTATGAGGGCCATGACGACGTTGTTGAGCTTCTGTTAGAAGCTGGAGCTGATGTAGATGAGACTGCTGGCCCTGATGGTAACATCCCTGCCGCAGCTGCTGTTACTCCCCTGCTAGCAGCTGCAGCAATGGGCCACATGAAGACAGTGTCACGGCTGCTTTTCTGGGGAGCAGCTGTGGACGCCATTGACTGTGAAGGCAGGACGGCGCTCTGCCTTGCAGCAGCAAGAGGCAGCATTGATGTTGTCCGCACTCTGCTGGAACGAGGCCTGGACGAGAACCACAAGGATGACCTCGGCTGGACTCCGCTGCACGCTGCTGCTTGTGAAGGCCATCGGGGTGTGTGCGCTGCTTTGACAGAGCGAGGCAGCATGGCACGTGTCGGAGAGATGGACATTGAAGGGCGGACCCCTCTTATACTGGCTGCCCAGGAAGGTCATTGGAGCACTGTCAGGCTGTTGTTGGACAGACGTTCTCCCATTGACCACAGGTCGTATGATGGACATTCTGCCTTGAGTGCAGCCCTCCTGGAGGGCCATGCAGAGGTTTCAGAGCTGCTTATGAGGCGAGGGGCAGATACTGATGTCCGGGACGCAGAAGGGAGGCCTCTGCTCTACCTCCTGGTATTAGAGAATCGTCTTGAAAAGGCAACTCTTCTCATAGAGAAAGGAGGGGTGCCTCTGGAGTCACGAGACTCTGAGGGCCGTACAGCACTTCATGTGGCTTCGTGGCAGGGGTTAATGGAAATGGTAGATCTACTCTTAAAGCATGGGGCAAACGCCAATGCACAGGATGCGGAGGGAAGACCGCCATTGCATTCAGTGGCTTGGACAGGACATGCTGAAGTAGGACGCCGTCTCCTTGAAACAAGTGGTGTCAGTATAGATCTAGCTTGTCACCAGAGGGCAACAGCTCTGAGCATTGCTGCCCAGGAGGGACATGCAAACATTGTTGCAATGCTTCTGGAAAGAGGTGCAAATCCCAATCACATGGATAAATATGGCCGTAGTCCAGTTAAAGTGGCTGCGAAACATGGACACTTTAACATTGTCAGGCTCTTGGAGAGCTACGGAGCCAAGCCATATGTAGGCCTGTTGCCTAACTCTAGAACCGTCTCTCCTGTAAAACCTAACAAGATCCTCTCATCAGGCATCTTGGAGAGCAATGGAGGTGACGCAACAGCCACTACCTCCTCCTCTTCAGTATCGTCTCCCGGCTCCACTGCAGAACGGTTCCACTCGATACAGAGCTCCCAGACCTCCTCTACCTGCCACTCGCTGGCCACGGTCCAGACAGTGCCAGCTGACAGCCTCAGCTTTATTCAGCAGATCCAACAGCACTCACTGCCACGCAGTCGTAGTCGCCCCTCCACCCTCCCTCCACCAGGGAGCTCAGGCATGGGCAGCCTCCATGGGAGCAACCGGAGGCATCCCAAAGGCAGCCCTCCTCCCACTGTTTGCACAGTTGCTGCCATGGTGCACAACTGCGAACTGCCTCAGAAAGACTTGTCATCTGGACATGAACATCACGACAAAATGAACAAACAAAACTTAATAAAAGCAGACAGGACTACTTACGCTGGTGGTAAATGGAACTCAGTCATGGCCTCCCTTGGCATAATGCCAGGGCAAGACAGCCCTGCAGTAGGTGCTAAAAACAGAGACAGTCCTCCTCTGGGTTATCCATATAGACTACAGAGCCCACTACAAGGGGATGTTTGGGATTCTCATCCCCAGAAGACTATTTTGTCACCTGCTTGCTACAGTTTTTCCCCAGTCCCACCTTGTAGTGCCTTGCCAGAGGATGTTATGGTCACTATGACAACCACAGACCCGCAGCTTAATCTGAAACAGGCCATTAAACTGCAGTTTGAGGGTCCCACTAGCGCAGCCTTATACAAGAGAGAGACACCTCTGTGACTGGTGCTCCAGTACACAACCAAAGTTACTTACTGCTACACTTTCTTCACAGACCTTTTACTTTGTGTGTGGGTTTAGTGCTAGAACAATTAGTTCATCAACAGTAAATGCAAAGGAGGCAATTTATCAAGCAAACTGCCAAATACTCTCTGGTTTCAGCATCTCCAGTGTGAGGATTCACTGCTTTTCTTTGTTTTAACACATCTTAAACTAATATATTAGGGTTTAGTCTAGGTGTGTTAGTTTTGGTTCATTTTGCTTTCGATTGCCAGAAGCCCATTAACCAGAAACTAACAGGTTAATTTTTAAGAAATTGACGCATATGGTGTGAAGAAACCTTTCTTTTTTGCCTGGATTTATACTTGTACGTCAGCTCTGTGCAGAGCCTATCCTGCAGCCTACGTGCGTAGACTGCAGAATAGGCACATTTATACTTGTGCAGTGGTGTGTCTGTGTCACTCTGCAGTTACACCGCCAAAACACTAGTCAGTGTCGGGGTTTCTGTGAAGTGCTGTAAAGTTTAGTTGTTGCAAAACACACAGTAAACACACATTAAGCATGGCTTAATAGAGACAATTTCAGACACAAGTAAACAAATCAGCTTCACTATAACTCGCAGCATTCACAGACAAAGCACTTGACGTTTGCTTGACACATTTCCCCCACCAATACAACATGCTAATGTTATTAGCACAAGGCTATGGCATTTTACATTGTATAAATTAGCTTAGCTGCTAGCGGACTTTTCCTCTAGTCCTATGAAGCCAGGGAGCAACAGCAACATTTAACAGAGGTAACGTCACAAAATTTGGCTCCATTACAACTCACAGGGTTCACTGATAAAAACAACTTTCTCATACTGAACACATTTTCCAAACAACTATTACATGCTAACGTTATTAGCACAAGCCCATGACATTTTACATTGTATTTAGCCTAACGACGAGCTAAGATTACCTCTACAGCGTACAGTATAGGTTGCATCGATGCAGACCTATGCTGTAGGTACGGCATTGATTTGACGCTTAAGTATAAATCCAGCATTAGTCTGGCACTCCATTGACTCAGTGAGTTTAAGCACCACATTTCAAAGTTCCATCCATCTAGAGGTTGTGAAATTTTAATGTTTTGTGATTAAAATGTCTTGCCTTTTATTTTCTGTTGGCTTTGCTGACAGACAGCTGGCTAGCTGCGTTAACATGCAGAAACATAGTGGTCACTGCCCACCGCTGGTCTCCTCCTGTGAGCTAAGGTTAACCATTAATCAATTAACCACTTAGAATATTTATGACCAGTTACGCATGTCTGTCTATAGGTTTATTTTGCTGCTTTTTAGTTTACCGCACTATGAACCACCCAGGTTTGCATGGAGCTCCTGGCGCTGCCCATTCTGCGTTTACCACTAGTAGCACGGTCCCGATCCCAGAGCATTGCTGTGGATGCATGGTAGTCACCCCCCGGTCTCCCCATGGGTAGCCCTGATGAGTAAGTGGCTTATATGTTGAGCCACAAAACCACTTTAGCATTGTTAACTATGTTAGCACTACTAGCTTTACTGACACTGCTAACAGTGCAAAGAGAGCTAACAGTGATAACAGTGCTGAAGGATATTTGCGGCTCAAAAGTGTGTGTGAAGCTACCTGGGGACAGACGAGAGGGTGGACGCAGTGCTTCAGCAGCAATGCTGTTTGGCTGGCAGTTAATTCCCAGCACACCCTTGTGGTGCACACTATAGTAAACTAAAGGGCAGCAAAATTAACCTATGGACTGACTGCATTACTGGTCAAAAATATTCTCTGCCGTTAGCTCTTGACATCCTGAGTTTGGTCATTTTGTTATTTTGAAAAAATAATTGACAGATCAGTTGATACTGGAAATAATCCTTAGCTGCAGCTGCAGTGTGAGAATTTACAGTTAGTTTTTTTGGTGCAAAAACAAAAATAGTTCTGTCTGTTGGTGTACATTCAGAGCATTCACAGAAATTGAAATTCTGATGACACCATCTTGTTTTAGGTGGAGTTGGACATGTTTGCAGTTCAAAGAGAAGGCAGTTTTCACTGTGTACAATGACTTTCTGAGTTCAGACGAGGGAGGAAGCGATCTCTCTCTCCACCCACCTTCAGAAAACCAGGGGAAGAACAAACTGACATCAAAGCTGACATTCCTGCCTTTCCGTTGCCTGTTGTGTGTGCTGAGCAGGGCTCTCACAGACAAGATCATTTTAAGTGTAAAACATAACTGTGTTCCCTTTCAGCGTGGACCTGATTTAACTCTCCCTATTTTGGAACACTGGTGTCTAAGTTTGGTTATGTTTTATGTTTGCTAGTAAAGATCTCTTTTTCTAAATGGTAAACATTCTTGTTTAAGAGCTTTAAGCTTGTGGCCTTGATCTTTAGTGATGCCTTTGATATTTACTATAAACTGGCATACCCCCCCCCCCCCCCAAAGCGGTCCGTTGCCGACAACCAAACACTGTTTGTAGAAAAGCAAGCTCACCAAAGCCTGACCCGGTGTGGGGTTTATGATACAAACTATAAAAGACAGCCAAGTGTACTGAACCAACTTGGCTGTCTCACAGTGTGAGTCTGTGAGCAAGCAGGAAGGAAAAGTGAAAATTGGACCATAAAAACTGAGGGTGGATGTGGGAGGATTGTTAATTCCAAACTTGTGTGTGGCCTAAAGAAATTTCTAGTTCTTTATCATTTTGCATTGGATTAATATTTAATCACATCCATTCATTAAAGTGGCAAACGATGCCATAAAACTGTCTACCTCTTTCCTGTCTGTTTATTTGTGAACGTGTGTGTCGTGGTGTGTTTTCTGCACTCTACTACGATATGTCACACAAAGCTTCTGATGTAGTAGCATCATGCCGAGATGAAAGTCTGGCAGTGGGATGATGGTGGCCACCTGGGAGGATAAAACCAAGTGCTTTTGGACAGCTTTGAAACTAGAGAATGGAAAATGCAATAATGATTTATCCTCCATTGTGGTGATGTGCTCTATCTGTCAAACGTTTTATGTATTTGGCTCTTCTCGGCTGCATTTCTTAAGTGCATTTTCTATGTGGAGTAGCATAAAAAAGCACAGGTCTGCTCATTTTGATGACATTGACATGACTGATCTCTTCTGTTGACATTTGCCCTGATAAAAGGAAAGCTTTAATATTTAAAGGGGAACGCTACCTAAATTTACAACTCAAATATGTTATTTCCATGGCCTAGAAAAGTTCAGTGAATATTTATGAGCATGCATTACTCTCTGTCAAAGGCAGAAACCAGAGAAGTCTCACACTTGTGATGACATGAAGTATATAAAGTCTGGAGCTGCTCCATAGACAATGAATAGGAGATGGATTTTGTGGGTTTTCTTTTTTATACCCAAATGAGCTTTATTCTATCCTAGCGTTCTCACTTCTGAAATAGAAAGTGTACCTGTATATTCAGAACATTCCCCAGGGTGCTCTTAATGCCATCTATAACAGTGGTTCCCAACTGGTCCAGTCACAGGGTCCAGATTTCTCCTTCGTCATTAGTTCAAGGTCCACACAGTTTAATACATTCAGGGTCATACTTGCGTTTGGCCATGTCATCAAGCTGGTTGGCTGTCTCTGTCAAATAGCTGTCCATTAGTCACTCACTCTACAGCAGGAAACAACACTTCAAAATAAAAGCTCTGTGCCAGAAATTCGCTGTACTTGAAATTTATTTTTTACAAACTTGACATGTTTGTGAGTCATTTGCGGTCCATTCAGAACGAACCTGCAGCCCACTTTTGGACCATGACCCACCAGTTGGGAACCACTGATCTAGACCATCTTTCCCAATTCATAGTCCATGAGGCAGCTCCAGATTTAACACTCTAGTTTGGGATTTGTGTTTTCTGGGACTGTCTTAAACCATTGAAATAACATGTATGTTTTAGTGTGATTTAGTTCCCCTTTTATACTTGCGTTGGACCTAACTGCAGAAAGACTTGGCCTTCTTGCACCTTAGCATTGTGTTGTGAATGCAATGATCTTCTCAAAATGTCAACTTTGATGCTAAAACTTTACTTTTTCCACTGATTTACTTTAAATCTTCAGCACAATTAGTTATGTATGAGAGATATTCTCTCAGCTGTACTTAGGACATTACCAAATACTCTTTTAGCAGGTTTAATCTTGTCATCTCCAACTTATTTTGTGTTTCAGTACAGAGAGCATATGCCTCTAGTTTGCTTTTTACCACATGTATTTAATGTATGTACTTATGGTAGGATTCTTTCATCAGTTTTTCTTAGTCATTTTTGTGGGATTCTTTTTCAAAGCTAAATGTGTATCCTCTTAATTACTGGACAGTAAAATTGAAATACCTTGTCATTTTAAGTGACAATTATCTTGTTATCTTGTATTCAGTTCCCCAACATTTTATAGTTCTCTGACAAGGAGTTGAAATTTTTATACCCAGTATTGTATAGTGCTGGGTATCAGTACTCAATACCTTTGAGGTATCAACCAAAATAACCCATCCATCCATCCATTTTTATCCGCTTATCCGGGACCGGGTCGTGGGGGCAGCAGGTCGAGCAAAGCACCCCAGACATCCCTCTCTCCGGCTACGCTGTCCAGCTCCTCCTGGGGGACCCCAAGGCGTTCCCAGGCCAGACAAGATATATAATCCCTCCAGCGTGTTCTGGGTCTGCCCCGGGGCCTCCTACCAGTGGGACGTGCCCAGGAGGATCCTGATCAGGTGCCCGAACCACCTCAACTGACCTTTCAATGCGAAGGAGCAGCGGCTCTACTCCGAGTTCCCTCCGGATGTCCGAGCTCCTCACCTTATCTCTAAGGCTGAGCCCGGTCACCCCACGGAGGAAACTCATTTCCACCGCTTGTATCCGCGATCTTGTTCTTTCAGTCACTACCCAGAGCTCATGATCACGAGTTTGGTATTGGTATCGGTATCACTTTAAGGGCACTGGCTTTGGTACTTGTCCGCTGACCCCACCCCTACCCTCTGCCAGCCACCCTCCACCCCATGGTGCAGTGATGCCCCACGATACACGATCAGCCCCAGTACTGTAGTAGATACCCATTTATCTCGGAATATGGACAGAAATCCCTGCAGGAACATTCAGTTTTTTGGGAGACTTATGGAAGAAAGCCTTTATGAGAAAGCTTCCTATATAATGGAACAAAAGTAACCCAGATGTGTGTTGGGACTTTGGCTGTCTAATGCCAAGAACTCAATACAGGTGTTGTCACTGACATGTTTCTGTTCTGTTGTCAGACACCTGCACAAATGAGCCCTCACGCAGAGTCGATACACTAAATTCTCAACTACTTCTGTGAAGACCGACAGCCATACATCAGGATTTTCAAAAAGCTTTCTTTCCATTTTTTGTTCCACTCTGAAGAGCATTTTGAAAAGCTCAGTTATCAGCAGTGGAAAATATCTCAGTGTGGCAAAAGTCAGAGAATATGAAATCGTACACATTAGTGAAGACAGCACAGTCTGTATCCAGTGGAGTGTACTGTACTTTATTGTGGTGCCATCATCAGCACTGTCACCAAGGTGACCAGCAAAGAGACAGCACTGTGTACATGTTATATGTTTAGGCCAGTCACAAGTCACAGCTGCGTTACTGCTCTAATAAGGCCTCGCTTTCAACCACCCTGCCTCTCTTTAATCTCTCTGGAACAAACATCAGTCTACACACTGTCTTTAACATAAGGGGAGTACAAAGGCAAACTTGTTTTGGAAACGTGTCTGGGTAATATTTGTGAAAAGGATCACTTGCCCTGCTCTGTAGAGAGGATCCAAAGGTAAACATCCGGTACTCACAGAGCCTCAGAAATGAAAATGCAAGAGGCTGAGGGCTATACAGCAACATTATCACAGTCTATGAGCCTCTTACCCTGTTTAAATGCACTTTACTCTGTAAATAATCTGGTAATTTTACGTTGGTGTCTTGTGCGTAGGAGCCATTTCCATAATTCTTCCTCCACAGCTCAAGTGTTAAATCAACAGTGTGGATGAATACATTGAGCACAAGGTTAAGACGCTCTTATGTAAATGCATTCATCTATCATTGAAACCAGTGGTTCTCCAATGGTGTAGTGTGCCATAATGCAAATCCAGGTGTGCTGTGGGATTTTGTGATAACAGCACATTATTATTGCAATAATCAACCGGGCCTATACACAAAATTATGAATTAATTTTTAATTTTATTTTTTAATCAGTGTGTTGTGCACACCGATTTACTAATAAAGAGGAAAACTCTACCTAGAAAATTAATTCAATTTAATTTAATTCAATAAACCTTCAGAGGAACTTATTTGTGTATTTATATTTCATGAGTAATAGTTTGGCGTGCCCACTGGTGTACCTCGGGCACAAAAAGTTTAAAAACCACTAATTTAAACAGTGCTTGCTCCTCACAGACACACAAACTGAACATGTATCAAGTTTATTTGATATTGTGTGTGCATTTATTCTGGTTTGAAGGCATCTGTAATGTGCTTTTTAGGTATTTGTTGTAGCCAATCAACAACAGAATGCTTAAAATCCGTAATTTAGTAATGCATCTAACTGCTGGAAACCTCATGTATGACAAAATTGCGCAATTATTTTTGTGTGGATAATGTTTTGTGAGTAAGACAAGTTTTATTGCCTGGAAGTATGCAAACTATCTACTGTAAATGACATATAAGAGCAGACTATAGAACTGGGTTGGTAAAAGTGTTAATATGGTGCACTGGGAGCAGGGTGAGCTGACTGGGGAACAGGAAAGCTGGATGACAGGATGAGCAGCTGGCTAGGAAACAAGGAGGCAGGCTGACAGGGGAACAATGGGGAAACAGGATAGTCCATCAGCGAGGAAACAGCTGATAGGAAACAGGTGAACCTGATGACCGGGGAGCAGGAAGGCTGACTCTCTGACGCCCTTTACTAACACCTAGTGGCTGTGGCAGGCATATAACAGTCTTTATGCATCACCCAAAAGGTTTCCCTTGAATAATTATAATTATGTTTCTAAATTTAATTGACCCAGAGAGAAATTAGAGGCTGTGAATCTTAATACTGTTTCAAAGTTATAACCTGAACAACCCAAATCTGGCACGGACGTCTCCACATGCACAAGCGGACTCAGGTGAGGTGATTTGTGATAAGCTAAAATTTGCTAAGCTAAAGTTAGCATGCTGAATATTCAAAGTTTAGTTCGTTTAATGTTTATGAGAGATGTCGTAGAAATTATATCGCTTTGTCTTATCAACAAATGGCCGCTAGCTTATGCGGCTAATTTTAGCTAGCTACTTTACATTAACGGTTTCTGGTCCACCAAATGTATTGTCAGTCTTACCAAGCGAAGGACACACGGTGAGTAACGTTACTATGGGTTCCTATCATAGATTGTAAAAATGTATTACGTACAGAAATATTACTATAATGTACAGAAATTACTAACAAATGCACAGAACCTCGTAGTTAAAATTCCAGCAAATAGTCAGAGCCGGGGTCAGCTAAGTAGAACTGAGAATGTGAAGCGTCCCCAGGAATTAGACGTAGCCGACTGAGCTGCCTGTGGTAAATGTTTGCCACTTTAGCTAACTAACAGGGTAACGGCTAATATTCTGTAGTTAATGTTACTGTTTGCACTTTTGTAACAGACCTGGGATCAGAGTAAACCTAAAATACAATAAAAAATAAAATAAAATAAATAATAAAAATATAGAAAGGTTTAAGGTAGCCAGTTAAGCCATTGAAACCTGACCAAACTGGCTTTGTTTCTTGTAAATGCACAGCAAGAGGACAGTGAGCAATAAAAGAAGAAATGACTCAAAAAGTTAGCAAGAAATTGGTTAAAAAAATATATAAAACAAGAAAATGAGTATTCAATAGTTATAGAAAGTTAAAAACAAACAAGAAAATGTCTGTAACATAATTTTAAAATGCAATAATAATAATCATAATTACAAATACAGTTTTTTCCCTGGCCTTTTTTCTCTTTTCCCCATTTTTTTATGATTACCATTTCATTAAGTTTTTAAAAGACATGGGAATACCAACAAACAGAAAGCAAGAAGTAAATTATAATACAGGTATATATAATTAATATAAAATTATATATACATGTATATACATGTGTAACTTAACACAGAGGATTAAGACATACAAAACAAAAGACAATATACAGGTTTGTGTACAAATAAAACGAGTAACAATTGGATGTAAAGTGGGTACCAAAAAAGGGGAGACTGTGTTATAAGCATTGCCAAATAGGCAAAAGCTTGGTGTATATAAGCGTGTGTCTACATGGAAGGGAGCAAAGCCATAGATTCTTTAATGACCATTAATGTAATCAGAAAATCTTGTGTGAGTTGTTTTACATTGTTGAATGAGCAATCTCCTACTCAGCGTAATAGTGGGCTGGACCCAGTCAGTATAGATAGAGGGAAATGTATCTTTTAAGATTGATGGGTCCCCCAACAAAAAAAGATGGAGGCAAAAAGGGGACTGCCTGACCAATAATTCTCTTGATAGAATCATGAACTGATGTCCAAAAGTCACATACTTCAGGGCAATCCCATAGGACATGGATGAATGTACCTTCGTCAAGACACTTCCATCACCTGGGGTTGCCTTTAATCATAGCCCCATATAGTCTAGAGGCTGTCCAATACATTCTGTTGATAATTTTGAATTGAATTAACCTAGTGTGAATATCACAGGACATGCATTTTGTATTACGCAGGATGTAGGTCCAGTCATTTACTGTGGTACTTTCTTTTTTCTTAACTTAGAGCTGTTTGAAATACAGTATCTGTGGGGCAACTGCAGTAGTGCTGCAGGAGTGAGTAATATGAATGTAAAAAAAAAAAAATCAAACTCACCAAATAGTACTTGATTTATGTATTTTTTTTTATAGCTCAAGGCCTCAAGCACATAACATGGCTCGTTAAAAACCTCTTACAGGTCTAGCTGAGCTATTTTATTAGAGAGAGAGAGAGAGAGAGAGAGAGACTGAGAGGATAAAAGTTGTTAAAGTTGACTTAAAATGCAAATAAAGCCCTTTATATTACTCCTCACTTGGCAACAGATATGAAGTAAGTGGGTGTTAAACCCAGGAGATAACTCCTTCAGTTCTGTCTGTGTGCAGGTTCATTTGTGGTTATTAATTTTTCAGCAGCATTCAAACTCTAATTGTGGTTGATGTGCGGCACGAGTTAACTCATGATTTGTCATTAGTGCAACAGATGGCTCGCATATTGTGTTCAATAAATTAGAAATGATTGATAAGTTAATGTCGAACACTTTTGATTTAGTAAGAAATGTGCACCATGTTCTACATTATTATTTTTCTGCCATCAACAACAAAAAATTCAAAACAGAAATCTGTTGTATTTGTTGCATGAACAAATATTTTTTCAAAAAGTAAATGCAGTTAAATGATATGAGCCCCTCTTTGATATCACTTAAGCAACTCTCTCGTGCATTGAACTTGTAAATCCACGTACTGCTGCCCACCCTCATAGATCCTCCTTTTAAGGATGCTCCACAGATTCTCACTAGGGTCAGGGGATGATGGTGGCAACACCATGATATTTTTCTCCCTGTTTGCCCACAGCAACCAAGGAGTCAGTGGTGTTTTTTGCAGCACGGGATGGTGCATTAGCCTGCATGAAAATAATTTTACTCCAGAAGGCATGATTCTTCCTTTTATACCATGGCAGGAAATAGTCAGTTAGGAACTCCACATATTTTACAGAGGTCATTTTGACTCCCTCAAGGGACCTACCATCTCACTTCCCAATATCCCAGCCCAAAAAAATCAATGCGCCACCTTCTTGCTTACGTCGCAGTCTTGTTGGAACAGGGGTGGCCATTCACCAGCCATCCAGAACTCCATCCATTTTAGCCATTCAGGGTGGCACGGTACTCATCAGTGAATAAAGCTGCTCATGTAATTCTGAGCCCACTGAAAACATTTTTCTTTATAAGAACTAGTTAGGGACGACCGAGATACAGCTTTATGCAAAACTGCAAGCCTCTGGAGGATCCTGGGACTCCACAGACACCAGCAACTTCAGATACCTGTTTGCTGCCCCTTTAATTGCAATAAGTTTGCTTGACGTAAACTTTCCTTAATCAGCGTTTATCTGGGCGAATTTGTCTGTGTTCTGTATCAAGCACAGATCTTTTAATAGTTTGAATTGTTTAATTTTGTTCACAAAATATCAATTGTATTCATGCCTTTGCAAGACATTGCACCACTTACTTCATTTCCTTGTTGCATTAGGACTGACCTTAGTAATGTGGAACAGCCTCTTTAAGTAGGTTTTCCTTTAATTAAGATCACCTTGCAAACTTATTGAACCTGTCAGAGATTGATACCAGTAGTCTAAAAAAGAGTGGAGAAATAAAACAAGAAAAAAAGGAAATGTATTTTTTTAATGGAAATCCATCTAAGTCACTTGCATAATCATTTGGAACACAGTGTAGAAAATGGCTGAAGTAATTTATTAAAAAGTAATAAAATTCTCTATTGTGTAAATTAAATAATAGATGCAGTATTTGTTTTGACAATGAACGACGACTCCATACACGATTTTCTCATATGAAACAAAACAAGCTGCAGGAGGAAAAGATCACAATAAACAGACTAAATTTCAACAAACATTTTTTTATTTACTTTTAACAAAGTAATCATCACAACGGTTGATTGATAAATATGTCTAACATCATAATCTCTCTTCATTCTATAGTCATAAAAACAAAACAGATGAAACATGCTTGTCTCTGTGACACATCCACAGCTGTCCTGGTAAGATATCAGGTCTGTCCTGATATGTCACTAGAGAGCATGGGAACATTTGAGCTGTATCTCCAGATGATAGAAAAGCACTCCAGTGTCTCACTTTAGTAAAAGTAGCAGAACCACATTAGAAAAACTTCATTACAAGTGAAAGCCTTGGTTTCAAAATTTGACTTAAGAAAAAGTAAAAAGTATTAGCAGTAAAAAGAAAGTACTGCAGTATAAAAAATGGTCTCTTACATGTAAATATTAAGGCATGAACGTATTAACAGTATTAGAGCTACATCTCGCGACTTCATGATACTGTAGGAGGATTTTAAGTACAGCAACATGCCACAATGAGTGTGTTGGACATGACATGAATTACCCATTTATGATCGGAATTTTTGGAGGGCTGCTCCCAGCTAAGAATTTTCCCTGTCGACCAACAGTTGTCATTTAGGGCCATTAGTCGACTAGTCACCCACATGTTTATAATATTAATTTGATAATTATAATATATATTTTGGGCGGGGGCAACACAATGGTTTGAGTTGAAGGTGTGAGAAAGAATAGTATCAGTAACATTGTTAACACTGTGCTACATTACAGAGAAATACAAAACCGTACTAATGAACCTTCATTAATATAGGCCTATATTTTATCTACAAGTGCATGTCACACACTGAGCGAGCCGCCTGCTAATGAGGCTGTGGGCTAATGGGCATGTTTGTACTCGACCAATGAAGATGAGTTTACATATCACCTTGGGTTCGTCCTTCACCTTCTCAAAATGATCCCACACTTTTGGATTTCCAATGCCATATTCAGTTTGTGAGAAACCCAAATAAGTTAGCTGGGTGTGTATGGGGAATATGAATAAACCAAGTTCTTTGTGCTCATGTAAACGCTCTACTCCAAATATGATTATAACCGGGATAAGCCCATTAAATGGGTTATTCACGTCAATATAATCGCACCCATTGTTGCTGTCTGGGGAAAAAAACTCATCTCAAGTTTTGAGAATTGTTCTACTTTTAGATCAGTTGAAGGATTAGAGGCTCCTCCAGGAACTCTCTAACCCTTTTTCCATTTTAAAATTAAATGTAAAATCATAATATAAAATGAAAAGAATAGCGGCTGTCAGACAATTGTAGTGGAGTGAGAGTAGACAGAATTCCAAAAATGTACTGTTCTAGTGAGGTACCATTACTGCACATATCTACTTTTGTAAATGTTCCTAATAACTTCACAGCTCTGCCTGATCCTAAATAAGCAATGGTCCCCTGATCTGCTATAAAGAGACACATTTCACAGAGAAGAATTTGGATGACAGTCTGGTTTCACCACTGATGATTCACCTACCCTGTACTTTCTGGCATCAGTACATCCACATGTTAAAAACAGAATCCATCAAAGAGTGGTGGATATACATGACAGACACTGCCGGTGAAAGAATGGAGTGGGAGGACTGGAAAAAGCTACTGAGCTGCGCTTGTCGTCAGTAAAGATCAGTGACAGTGTGAAAAATTGTACAATTTGCAGGAATTACTGAAGCAAATCATGACAAGATGTCAGTGAAACATTGAAACCATTCTGGTTTAACATCAGAAATAAAAACTCCACATTGGAAAAGAAAATACTGTGGTCGTATTTCTCTTGCATCTTGTTAAATGTCTAAAATCCATATACAGTGAATACTTCTCAGAGCTGACTTGTCGGCATTAATCTCTGCAGGTTAGCAGCTGTGGGTGAAAACTGACAGAATAGTAAAGGCAGCGCACACAGACATTACACAGACTGTAATTAAACTCTGATCTATAAACTATATGCGGAAAGCAATCAGCAATTCTATTTGACTGAACGGAGTAGAGAGCAGTAAACCCAAACTTCTGCTACGCAGAGCACTGTGTTTGCTCAGTGTGGCACCAGCTAATGTTTGTCTTCAGCATAATCATAACTTACTCTATAGCTTTTGCCTTCATGCTAAATGGAGCCTCTGGCTTACAAATTCAGGTGGACACCTGACTTTGCTCTTATGATACAACTAGACCAAACACCAATGCCATATTTGTCAGTGCACAATATCAGCACAGGAGCTGCATCTGATGGCAGTTCTGCAGTATCTTTATAGTTGTATTAAGAATAAATACACACCAGACTACTAAGTGTGATTAGTTACCTTGACTCTTTATTACAAGGGATGTCAGTTTCGGTTAATTTTGCTTTCAATAGTCTGGCACCTGTTAACTGAGAACTGACATTCATTTTTCAGGAAAAAAAATGCAAAACGATGTGAAATACGAGAGGTGCTTTACTTTTAGTCTGGTGCTCCATTGACTTAGTGAGCTTTGCCACATTGGCTCCGCAGCAGTGCCACCATGGGTCGTGAAAAAGTGGTGGGCCAGCTAGCTCCCACCTGACCTGGGTGGTGCACAATACAGAGCAGCAACAGCTAGCTAACCTGTTGCATAAATTCCTTATTAGCTTTGTGGTGGTACAGCATGGTGCTAGTACTACTACTAAACTGAAAAGTTTAGATTAATGGTTAACCCTTCTCTATTTTCTACATATTGTATCCTTTAACATCAGCTAACTCTTTCTAGTCCTGGATCGCTTTGTACTGGTATATCTTAATGCAATGGTGCATGCTGTCGGACACCGCTAGTTGGCCCTCAGGTAGCAGGGTCAGTCCTCGTGGACTGCTCAAGCCCTGGGTCACTATCGGCCACCCCATTCCCTGTGCTGGGTATAACAGTATTCTGTGCTGTTCCCCCCAGTCCGCTACCAGTACATTACCATCTGTATCTATAGAGATGCCCCAGGGGCAGGCCAGGACTGGTCCCATACCAGCACATACACCCAGAACTCTAACTGTGTTCCAGCCTGGCTCGAGAACTTTGATGCAAGGCACACGACCTGTTTCATTGCCCCTTTCAGACACAGCTATCATGCCTGAGCTCAAGCAAGCTGCCACTAAGTAGGGCCGATGAAATCCAGTCACCACAGTGCGCTCAAGACGGCAGCCTGTCTTTGTGTCAAGCTTTAAGGCAATGAGGGTACCTTTCCGGATATCAGCTACCAAGAACTCATCCAGCCTGGTTACGGTCACGCCCCTTGGAGCCTCAAGTTCATCTTTTGCAGAGCCCAGCCCTGACCCTCCAAAGGTCTGGAGTAGACGACCATGCCTGCTAAACACGAGCAGGGCTCGCTCTGCGGCACAGCTTAGTGCAATCAAACCCTTAGCATTGACAGCAATGTCAAAGTAGTTCCGACATCGTCTGGCAGAGCTGTCAGAAGTTGGGGAGGTCACTTGCTGGAGGACATTGCCGCGAGGGTCAGTTACCTGTTTCAAAGTTAGATTAAGTCTTAACATCGGTGGCAACTTAATTTGCTACAGTGCACATACTGTATGTCTGAAAGAGATTAAACACATCACATACCTGAACGCGTGCATTCCCACAGTCCACTATAAAGAGTTGGCCCTGTGGTGTGGCATGGATACCACTTGGCAGAGTAAGGTCAGCCCGACCAGAGCCTTGCTTTCCAAACTGCCTGCTCAGATGGACACCTATGGGGTTGAATACTGTAAAGGATGGGTCTCCCTCCTCTTCCAGCTCTACCAGGGCTGGCTCTCCTCTCTCTCCTCTGCCTCTCTTTGGCTCTTGAGAGGAACCATCTATGAAGGACATGGATAAAGATCTAGCCACAGGGGGTTGTTTTAAGCCAGCCACCATGGTTTTCTTCTGTGGCTGGTGCAGCATATTCTGACCTCTGTGTGTAGGATATGAGAGCGTATGTCCCATGTCAGAGCCCCTTGAACTTCTACTGAGAGTTGGTGAGGTTGAGCTTGACATGGAGTTAAAGTTGCCACACTTGACACTCCACCCTCCTACATGCTCTTTCGTCCCATCACTGATCATTGGACGTGTCCTGTGTGTTAAATCCACTGCAGATTTTGATAGGCGGCAATTGTAGTTCAAAGAGCCTCTGTTCATGCTGTAGTCATGAGGTGGGCTAACAATAAAAGTATAGCTGGAGTCAAGGCTGTCTGTTGGGGATGGTGCTCGGCCAGAGTCCCCATGGGTCCCTAGAGAATATTCATCAGAGGACTGGCTGAGGCGAGAGTGAGATCGTCCCTTGGAGGTGAGGTCCAGGCAGCTTTGGCTGGTCACAGGCTCTCTTGGAATCATCCTGGGAGATGTTAGGGTACTGTTGCTGTACCTTGAAAGTCTATTATTGGAATCATGAATCACTTTTCCTTTATTTCCACCCTGGCTGTCTAAACTCGAGCAGTGACTCAGCTTAGCATGTTCCCGTCTTCGTTCAGGTGAGGGGGACAGCTTCCGACCAGAGACCAGTGTAATTGACTTCCTCTGACTCTTGGGAGAGTAGTGTCTCCCATTATTGTTCATCTTGTACACCTGCTCCTTGCCTTCAGTATCCATGTTTTTAAGTACCGTAGGGACAGCCAGAAATACATCCTCCCCTTGTGGCTGAAATGAGGCTGACTCCATCTCGTCATCCTGGGATGACTCCCAGTCAGACTGCACACACTTCGGAAGCCAGCGGCATATCTTTGTTGAAGATAAATTTTGTTCCTCCTCTGATTCCAGATCACTCCGGGTAGAGAGGCTGATCTTTCTAACAACCCTGCCTGTTGGTGAGGTCCACCCCTGTCCTAGAGTGCTTTTCTCTCCTCCAGTACCTTGATGGTTTGTGTCTGCACACTGCATCTCATGTGAATGGATAGCACACAGCTGCCCCTGTGGCCCACAACCTCCAACATGCAGGCACAGGCTTTGTTCTTGCTCACGAATATCTCCGAAGGTGACAGCATTGGGTTGGGAGCTGGGTTTGAAGCTCACTTTCTTTAGGGAAACTGAGACCTCCCAGGGTTGTAGGAACTCTGCAATATCCTTGTGCAGCTGGCTTGGCCTACTTTCCTCAAGACCTGACTGCTGACCCAACTCTTGTATCTGCTGCTTAAGTTGAGCTAGTTTACGGAGCCTTTGGTCCAATAGGGACTGGCTGATCCGTGCTGCTGCCATGTTCTCCCTCTGGACCTGGTCCAGATGCTGCTGAGTGTCTCGATGGTCCTGCTCCACCCTCTCTAGCAAGCGCCGCTCTTCTCTGCGTGCCCCCAGGATGGCCCGCTCTATACCCCGCTTCACAGATTCAGTCCAAGTTGCATGACGCTCTTGTAGGCGACGCAGCTCTGCCTCTGCCTGGGCAAGGTCACACTGCGCCTGTGTTGCCCAGCATGGAGGTGACTGAGGCAGGAGAGCAGGGGAAGGACTGTCTGACTGATGATCTAGGCTTGGGCTGTGGGCTCGGATAGGGGTGGAGGGATTGCTACCCGAAGGAGTTCCTACAAACATCATGATGGATGGATAGATGGATGAATCTTGACTTATTTTCTAGCATTCAATTTCAGTTCCTACAGAAGGACCTAACAAACGGAAAAGGAAGGTAAATGCACACACAAATTATAAAATCATTAACACAATAAATGCCAAATGAACCATGGTATATTTTAACGTGAAGCATGAGAATTAATCTGTACACTAAAATGATTGTGATTTTATGCTGGTACAATATCTAATGTTTTGTTCAGCCCCAACAAATTTTTCAACAGACAGCCATTAACAAAGACATTCAACCAAAACTGTGTTGCCTCAACATGACACATGCCCAACGAATACTTGGTGAATTATGAATTAATCTTAATTTGTAATATGTATTTTGAAGTTCTTTGAATGGTGAGCCATTTTAAAGCCCATATGCTTGTGTTCCTAACAGGTATGGAGATAGGTAGAGAGCTAGCCAACATAAGTATCAGCAGATCTGTTACGTGAACCCATATAGTCTAAAATTAAATGCTGTTCATGTCTATAGTTTATATAGATTATTTATATAGTCTAAAAAGTTTGCTAGCAATTTATGCTCTTAATTATATATGTTTTATATTAGCAATAGCCTAGCATGCACCAGTGGCAAGTGTGGCCCATATAGACCAATTAAATGCAGTTAAATATCATTTAGTTCATAATGGGTTCTGTAAACTGGTACTTGATGAGGCTATAACTTTGTGGTGTTGTAGTATTGTATGCAGAATATCAACACAATCAACGGAATAATTGTTGGCATTGAATATTTCAGCAAAATACACATATGTTACATTTGTACATTTCATATGTAACAGATATGTTGAAACTGTACATTTCTTAATGTTTCAGTTTTATGTTGTGACAATGCTGTGGTTAATGTGTGGTTAGGTTTAGGCATAACAAGCACGTGGTTAGCATGAGGAAAACACACGACCTGGCTTGATTGCTAAAGATAGCTGAACCTGTCCTGACTTCTCGTAAAAAAAAAAATACCTGTTTTTGTCACTAAAGCCCAGTTGGACAGATCCTGACCTTTCGTTAAAAAATACCCGCTTTTGTCACTACAAACACAGCTGGACATGTTCCAACCTGTAGTTAAAAAACATTCTCACTTCTGTCGCTACAAACACAGCTGGAGATGTTCTGACCTGTCGTTAAAAAAAACCCAAAACGCTTTTGTTGCTACAAACACAGCTAGACATGTTCCATCCTGTTGTTAAAAAAATCTCGCTTCTGTCGCTACAAACACAGCTGGATGTGTTCCGACCTATCCTTAAAAAAATACCTGCTTTTGCCACTACACACAGAGTTGGACATGTCACAACCTCTATTTAAAAAAATGCCCGCTAGTGTTGTTACATTCACACCTCGACATTTGCTGAACGGTGGTGAACAGTGGTCTGCTGCTGTTTGCTGCTTGGCAGATGTCTTGCCTAGGTTCGCCATCCACCAACCCCTCCACCTCCTGATGAGAAACTCAGCTCATGTATGTAATATGATCTATGTCATATAAAACGTGCAAAGGAGACTAATCTGAGTATATTGACTGGTGTGCCTGCGCTAGCCATTGTTGTAATGACATCTTTATAACATTTCGCTGCAGTGAGTCATTTGACTGGATTTTCTTTATTGGCAAATGTTTGACAGAAAGTCAAATAATGTAGTTTACAAAATTTGACACACTCTTAATTGAATCTGGCAAAGGTGACTGAGCAACCAGTCTTTTAACAATTTAAACCAGATGGATCTTTTTATCAGAAGCCATTTCTCTGCTGCCAAGTGAACAGATGCTCATGGAAAGGTGATACAGCCACGGAGGAAGGCCTTGAAAGAGATGAGTCTGTGGGCAGAGAGAACTAGCATAGAGGAGGAAGAAAGTTTTACTCTGAGAAATCTATTAGCATTTCAAATGGCGGCAGACAGCCAGAAGCATCCAGAGTGAGGGCGAGAGTGGGAGGTAAAGAGACAGCCCAAGTGTCAACACAACAATACTTCTCAACTCCCCAGTTCTGCAAACAGACTCCGCTTTGATATTTTATTCATAAGAGGAACAAAGTGATGGAGAGAAATGGCGGTGAAAGATGATGTCCTCCTCATGTGATGTATTGTGTTAATACTGAAACCCCAGGGAGCCATCATATAGAGGAGCATTCCTACTGGGTTTACATCAGGAAGTTTATGGCTGCAAACTATTTTTTCATGTGTAGGAATGGGCATGTTGTCAATACCGTGCATGAATCCATTTTTTATGCTTTCTTATATTTTGACAAGCATTTCTAAAATTGAAGCAACGAGCTACTTTAACAAATCAGAATTAAACACAGCTTTATATGGCTTTGCCTGTAATAAATGCAGTCTGAAATGAACAAAATTATGACTCAGTTGCAAAATACCAATTTATGTATGCAGCGACAACTTTTGGTACTTCACAATGTTTCATAACTCAGTGGTTTGGACACAGTTGTCACACACAGACCCATTCTTACACTGTAGCTTTGGTTTATCCTATGCTACTAAGGGCTCATGTTTTTTAATCTGTATGTTGAATCTCAATAAGTAGCTTCCAATACTGAAAGTTAAACAACGTATTGCAATTTATGTTTATTCCCTCATAAAGTAGGATTTCTATTTCTACATTGAATCAATGCCGTACCCTAAACCATAGCCTGACATGCACCTCCCCAGAAATGTAACTACACGTCCCAGTGCCGCAGACCTCCTGTCTATTTTTGTAAGCTGAAACCATTTCACTCAGTGGAAACAAACCTTTCATTTACTTTCATTTCACAGATAAGAAACTATAAATTGTGAAGACAATAAAGCCTCCACAAAAATGGCATTTTAAGTCTTGTGTGTGATTTATCCTGGCTTAATATGAGTAGAGGAAAAGTCTGCTAGCTGCTAGGCTAATTTATACAGTGTAAAATGCCCTAGGCTTGTGCTAATAACGTTAGCATGTTGTATTTGTGGGGAAAATATGCCCAGCTAAAGACAAGTGCTTTGTTTGTGAATCCTACGCGTTATAGTGAAGCTGATTTGTGTACTTGTGTTTGAAATTGTCACTATTAAGCCATGTTTAATGTGTGATTTAGGTGTGTAGAAATCTCAGGTTTAATTTAAAGACAGTCAAAAATACAGACGCTCTTCTTTTCATCAACCTGGTAAGCTGTTTGGAGGCGATGGGTTGTAGTACACAGCACATACTGCCAGAGGTCAGTCTACTGTTGGAACTGGCAGCTGAGCTGAGAAAGATGGCAAATGTGAGCGGTGGGGATAATGTTACAGGACTAATACAAATTTTTAAAAAATGAGTATGGAGTATTGGAGTATTGCCACGTATAACTTCAACATGTTTTTTATTCAACACATCGTCTCTGTTCAGACAACTGATGTGTCGCTATCCACTGTGGCTACAAGTGTCATCAGGTCCTCCAGAACGAAGTGTGCTTAGTCCTATTTAATTGATATTCTATGAGCCTTCAGTAATTAAACTCAGCAAGACTTGTCTAAGTAGGCTAATTGCATATTAGAAACACAGCAACAGCATTGCGGGCAAGACAAGAACGTACATACCACAATGACTTCAAACACAAGAATCTCAGCTTTTACATTTTTTTTAACACAAATGCCATCATATACCGTATACCCCAGTGAAGTGTCAGGAAGGTATAAACCATAGATACTGCTGAGGCCAATATAGAAGTACACTTAGTGGTTCGTCTATAAAATGAAGTGATATTTCTACAGTTTTTAGTGTTGGGTTATAAATACAGTCAAAGGTTATTTGATGATTATTTTTTGCTTCTCCTCTTTCACTGACTAAATATGAAACTCTTGTAGAAATAGAGTAACTGTGCAGCTGTGCAAGTTAACACACAGATCAGACTGTGTGAGCTTTGGTGCATTTGTTTGAGAGTTTCTTTGTGTTATGGTGCACCCTTTTGGCTGAGAACAGAGTGCTTTCCCACGCATGAAATCATTTTCAACCAAATAGTACCAAATACTGAACAACAGGTCTGAATTAAAACAATAGTGACTTTCAGTAGTTTTGCCAAAAGGAAACGAGTTCAGAGAAGAAGAAAAAAGGTGGGAGGAAGCCATTATTTTCTCTGTAGTTAAAATGCCTTAAATTAGAGTGCAAAAATAGGACACCAGTACAGATGCAAAATACTAGTGGAACCCTTTAATTAGCTGTTAATCCTAAACTTGACCCTTTTTTTAAACTTAAACATAAAGTTAAATGGTAGATGCACTCTTAATTGCCATCTTGATCCTGGCTTTATTTCCCATCTGAACCCAACCTTAACCTTAACCCTAATCTAATTGTGCAAGGCTCTAAGGGTAATTATTTTCCTTGGCTTTGTTTCTTGTGCTTTGATTGACATAACCCACGTGCTGCAAATTGTATTAACTTTTCAGTGATATACATCGTAACCCTGATATCCTGAGTTAATTAACTACACCATCACAGAAAATAACGTCGCTGGTGTTGGATAACCTGATGGTGTGACTGTGCTGATGTGGATTACTGAAAGTCTCTTTATGGGTAAGTCTGGACCTTTTAGTGTTTTTCGTTTTTAGCTCATTGTGTAACTCTGTTTTTGTTGATTCAGTTTATAGTTAAGAAGGCTGAAGGGCATTTTACAAAGGGGTAATGGTTGTTTGAAGCGTGGGAAACCTCCCGAGTTGGGTGTGAGCTTGGTTACCTGGATCTTTGGTGTTTCCTGGGAATGTTCAGGGGCGGCATGAGCCATGAGCTCCCCGAGGCCCTGCCTGTACAGACTGGAGCAGTGTCACCGAGTCTAAACTGGTGTGTTTCACTTTGGCGGTGAATAAAGGTTATTTATTTTCCCTCACTAGATTTATGTCATACTAAGAAGCTGTCGATGTAGTTGTTGAGGGAGTGTGTTCAACACATTTGAGTCAGTGTGGTATTTGTATCAGGGGTATGAATAGTTTAAGGAGCCTACTGTAAGTTTACTTGCTGTGGTAAATGTTATGTAAAGGAATACTTCACCTCCCCCAAAGACCATTTGTATATCAATTACTCACCCTGTGTTATGTTGAATTTGTGAAGAGAACATTATTTTTCTCACATGCCTCCACAGATAATGAGGAAACCAAGAACTGTGAATATTCTTGATGAACTGAAGTCACAGTCGACCATGTGTAACAACAGCAAAACTATATCAATATCAAATTTGTTGAAAAACTCTCACACAACTCAAGCTGTAAAATACAAGTCTCATTTATCCAGTCGTATGCTCAGTACTTCCCAAACAGGCAGCCCTTTCCAACAGGAACCTGAGCTACAGGTGAAAGTTACCTAAGCTCTCTGTAAAGCCAGACTTCATCTGTTAGTTTGTTTGAGTTGTTGTGTGACTTTAGTGAATCCAAACTAACCTCAATCACACAATAGCTCAAACAAACTAACTGACTGAGGCAGCGGTAGACCAGCACCTCCCGTGTTCAGCAAGTTAAAATTACTGCTTTATGTCGGCTTTGAAGAGAGCACAGATAAGTTTCACTTTAAGGGTGTTTTCACATATAGTCCTTTTAAAACAGACTGAACTCAGTCCTCTTAAAGTGGACCAAAAAGTCAACCAACAGAAAAGGGACTCGGTTCTTTTTGTGTTCACATTGAGTGCGTTTACATGGACAGTTTAATTCCCTTTTCATTTGGAATGAAAGTTCATTCCTATTAAAAGTGATCTTGTAAACACCTAATTCGGATTGAAAATGGCCAATGCGACTGAAAATTCAATCCGATGTAAGGGGCTGGAATATTCCGTTTCTAATTCCGAATGAAAGAATTTCTCGCACTTGTATACGCTCATTCCTTTTAAAGTTCATTCCGGTCTTTCTGCGCATGCTCGTTTCCTTGCCCTTCTGGCGCGATGACGTATACAGCGTACATAGCAACGGGCTGAGATAGAGCAGTCGGACTCGTTGCACTCAACGGTTTCCGTACGCCACAGCACGGTTATCTATCTCCCTTCTTCGACCTTCTACCTCTCTTCTCCTCCTCAACAGACAAAGCATTAGCAGAACAAGGTTGTTGTCGTACTGCTACTTCAAGAATATAAGTAAAACAAGCCTGAAAAAGAAAAGAACAGCGTCATCAAGCATCTTGTTATCTGGAGCAAGGACTACAGTGTTTTGTTCCGGTAAATGTAAACACGTAACATCTGCCCCGCCTCCTATCCAATCAGAAACCTTCCCTGCCCCAAACCTTGCGCGGACCCGAATACAGGCGATTAAACTGATATCCCGTGTAAACCCTCATTCGGAATGAATATTTCTCATGTAAACTACCTGGAAAAACTTTAATTCTGAATGATTTCATTCAGATTTATTTCATTCTGAATGAGAAGCCATGATGTAACCGCACCCATTGTCAGTTCATTTGAAAGAGGACTCAGTTCGATTTCTGGTCAACTTGAGCTCCAATGGGGCCTCAGTCCTTTTTCTGTTCACACTATATATGATATATATTGACATAGTTTTGATTTTACTTTGACGTGACACTGCAGTGCAGTTATAAAGCTCCTGGCTTTCAGATGAACTTAAAATTGGTTGAGAACATTAGCGTTTCTGTGCTGTAGATGGTTGCTGTTTGATGTATTCTACATTCCACACCTGGGGATGTGCAGTATCTTCCGTGGACCAAACTACTCCTCGTCCTGTGTCCTTGTAAGCGTTAAGGCCAACATGGTTTCATCTGTTTTTTCAAGTGTCTCTGTGCAACAGCATGTGATCTAGAGGGCTAAATACAATGGCAGAGAGCAGAGTGAACCTGGAGCGCTTTGTGTTGACAAGGCACAGGTTAAGTGAACAGCACTTTTAAAGGGCTAAAAGGAACAAGTGTGAAAACACCCTTAGTTCAGTTCAGTTGGAACAGGCTGTCTTTTCAGGAAGTACTGAGCATACAGCTGGATGAATGAGACCTGGATTATACAGCACAACTTGTGAGAGTCTGTAAACAGATGTTTTGATATAGTTCTGCTGTCGTTAAATGTGGTTGCCTATGACTTAAATTCATCAAGAATTTATTCAGATTTTGGATTTTTCATCCCTAGATGGAGCTACTTGCATTTAAGGAATGTATTTTGAGTTTTCCTTCCACCACCAGTGCCAGCAAAGTCATTTATGTTAGGAATAAGTGATGTGTGAGGCACTGTGCCAGTCCCATCTCTTTGTGTCACCAGACCATGTTTCTACTCACATTACCAAACTACATTATTGATGAGGAGGCTCCAGTTGCTCATCTTGTGAGTGCCTTGGGATAACTGGGTCAAATTAGCAAAACAGTCAGTCTTAAAACTCGAGTTAATGCTACGTGCTGTCTCAAAAAATAAGACTAAACTTAAGAAGTACTCAGAAGATGTTGTAATATTGTTTAAAAAAACCCCCCATCTTTTCATTTTTGCATTTACACACAAAATAGAGATGAAATCAATAATGACTCAGTCAAATTGTACTTAATAATAAAACTACTGAAACTAGATTAATGTTAAACAAAAATAATAAACAAGTTGATCACTGTGTCTTACCTGTAGTCAGGTACCAACACTGCTACAACCCCATGCTCTGCTCCTCTTCACCACATCTCCCCACATCCACCTCTGGTCCTCCTTCTGTGCTGCTTCCTCTTTTGTTGCCTGTTGCTAGGAGACCACCAAGCCGACTCCAGTTTCCTCTGTATGCAAAGTCAGTATGTGCATCTTTTCTTGGTCCTCATGCTTTGTACTTTATGGTTTACACGGCGTCCTGCTCTTGTGTTTTAGAGAATACCACTGTGAATAATACAGATTCAGAGCAGGGAGCGAATGTATTTATCACAAACCACTCAAAGAACGAGTACTTCTTTGTATTGAAACACGAAGATGAGCTTTTGTGTAGATGTGCTGTATGATAAGTTTTCCAGTGATGGTTGATTGTAGATGTTTACTTGACCATCTGTATTATAGGTTGAGTTTGTGGGTCTGTTAGTATGCTGTCTTTGTGTTTGGCACAAACTCAGCTCTGGATTTGAGCCAGTTATTTCTGCTCTGACTTCATAAGCTCTCAGCCATGTTTCTGTAATGTTTTGACCAGGGCTGCAACTGACAGTCATTTACACTATCAGCTAATCTACAGCTTGTTGTCTCAGTTTAACAGTGAAAAATGGCCATCATAAATTCCCAGACTCTGGGTTTTTGGGATATTTTGAGGCATCACGACATCAAGACTTGTAGTTTACCGTCAAAGAAACCCAGCAAATATTCACATTTGAGAGGCTGGAAACAGTAAACTTTAAGAATTACTTTTATGATTACCTGATTATCAGAATTGTTGCGGATTAATTTCAGTTGACTTGGCTAATTGGTTCATTATTTCAGCTCCACTGGCGACCAGTCCAAGGTGTCTTACTGAGTATGTTTTTGTGCACATTTTCATGCTGATCATGAGTCTTAGGGTGCGTTTGGAATCACATACTTTTTCTTTTTACTGCTAGTAGGTCTTGCAGCTGCCCTTAAAGTATGTACTGTTGCATGCAGTATGCACACAATCAGGACGTAGCCTACTACCGTCTCATAACATGACACCCTGAACTTTGACCCTCTTGCTTTAGTATCTGTTACCTTGGAGATAAAAGAAAAATGGCACTTACCGAGTTAGTCAGAGAGGGAGATCAACCAGAGGATATTCACCACAGTGAAATTATATCTGCAGTTCTCTTTCATTTTTATAGTTATGTCCTGTTGTTTTTTGTAATATTTATGATTATTTTGTTCACGTAAACATTTAATATTCCTATTACTATTGGACAGGTTACTTGTGCTTGTGACATGTGCTGTTACCCGTCATTATGACTTCTGACAGCTGTCAATTAACTGTCATCTGTTTGCGGCGCAGTCGATGTGTCGTAGGCTCAGAATGGGTTGTAGGTCAGAATAGCTAAAAATCAGACCGGGTGTAGTAGAACATCCTGGTATTTTTGGCATACTGCATTTGACATATTATGTATTGAAACATACTTAATTCTTCATCTGGCATACTATCTAGTATAATAGTATGGATATTGGAATGCACAGTCAGTTTAAATATAATCCTGTAAACATGATTCTAACATGAGGCTACAGATAATGATTATTATTATCAATTAATCTCCTAATTATTACCTTCATTAATCATTTGATGTGTACAGTTTCAGAAAATGAAGAGAAACCCAGTTATGATTTTGCAGTACCCTTGGTGATGATATGAATTTGCTTTTTGTTTTATAAGACCAACAGTCTAAAACACAAAGACATTAAATTTACGATATAAAACATAGAAAAGCACCAAATCCTCTCATTGGAGAAGCCACAATTAAAAATGTCATGAAACGTTTATCAAAGTGGTTGCAAGTTTTTTGGTAATTGGTTTCTCCAGGGTTTCTGTTATGTAGTAATTAACAGTGTTTGACAGGGGAAATCTGTTAAAGTCAGAAATATTTAAATTTCTCCAGCCAGAAAGTACCGTGAAAATAATTCCTGCTAAGCAACACAATTTGAATTTTATTAAAATAGGCTGAAATTAAATTTCCACATATCCCTCTGTGAAAAAAAATTAATGTTCATTTGTAGGAGAAAAAGCCTGCAGTGAACAGAACTTATTTCATTTCAAGACAGCAGCAGTACACTGTAATTAAAAAGTTATGAGCCACATAGGTCTACACATTTTTTTTTTTGTGAATAGTTTTTATTCTGTTTTGTCTGAGAATATGTAGGCTGGAAGCGGAAGAAATATACCCTGCCTATTAGTTGTTTTTAAGCTCAATAAAAACACATTCGACCAAAATTTCTCCCATTTGTCCAGGACATTGAAATGCTCCAAGTACATGTGGACCGTCATCATTTTTTTTCTAACTCAACCCTGGAGGACTTAGAGTTTCCGTTTTAGACATTCTCCAGGTTTCTGATTGTAAGTGCATGAGTGCAAGTGTGTTTTCTTCGACTCCTCGACATCCAGCATCTCTGACATTTCTGTACAGACTCTCTCAGCAGTTGAGGATGAACTCACTCTGGTTTACCGTTGCCTGGACACTGCTGCAATTTATCACTCTGCTGTTTTCTTCCCCATCTCTTCACCAGTAATGGAAGAGGAGAACGAGAGTGATGAGAATTATTAATTCATCACCACATTACCGGTGTCAAGACGTCATTACATCGTCTATTATTATATATTTTGCTGAATTTGAACACTGGAGTCAAAAAAATTGCCTGCTCATGCGGCAGACAAAGACAAAGAATGGTGATATGGACTTCTTCTTCAGGGCTCTGAAACCAGGGTGTGTGAATGTATAAACATGATACTACAAAAACCTGAAATTGAGATAGTGCAGGTAAACATGCATGATACACGCTGGGATGAGCTCCAGCTCCCCAAATGGATAAATAATAAATGTGCACTGCTAAGTGTTTGTGCAGTGAGCATGTCAACAAGCTTACTGGTTAGGAATGTTATCCTGTCTTTTTTCACAGTGGTTCCCAACATCACCAGACAATAAACACAGTGATGTTTATTTCTGTTAGATTGTCTAGTTTTTTCTGTTTTTCTTGATAAATACTGAATAGTTTCATCTCACTATGCCTCAAAATATCATTAAAATTTAACAATTCAAGAAGGAATATCTGTCTCTGTTTGAACTTCTGTCTATGTTAACGCCATACATATTCTGTGGTGAGTGGTCACAAGAAGCCATTTACTGCACAAGCCACACAGGTTAGGAACCACTGTTTGACACTACTGGAGTAGTCTTGTTTTTTTTTTTTTTTTTTAATCCTCATACCTTTCTGAAATGTCACCAGTGTATACGGTACATGACAGTGTTTGTGTGCTATGTTCCACAAGCTCTGTTAGCTTTTTCAGTCTAATAAGTAAACAGTATAAACCCACAAAATGTCAAGAAAGTTCATATTCTTGCACCTGTTTTCCCCACTGAACAGAGAAATACAAGCACACACCTTCTCAATTCAAGTTTCTCTCTTTCACCAAAGTAACACTAAAGTTATCTTAATTGTCTTGTTAACTCAGTGTGAAACAAAATTCAGCAAGTTTGACTTGTTCGTTGTTTCGTTAGTTAGTCCGCTGTTCCAACAATCACCAACTCTGGTTCGGTTGAAATAAACCCTTAATTGGCCTTTTGCTAAGCCCCGCCCCTTTGTGATGGTCCGACAAGCTGTTGGAGTAAGCTTGGAGCCCACACTGTAACTAACAGCACTCCCTGATAAAATATTATCATATTTTTGGAAGAATGAAAGAGTGA
Organism: Epinephelus lanceolatus; assembly: GCF_041903045.1. NCBI lineage: Eukaryota > Metazoa > Chordata > Actinopteri > Perciformes > Serranidae > Epinephelus > Epinephelus lanceolatus. Next base: position 33,713,353 of record NC_135747.1, on the reverse strand, counting down.
TTCCAGAGAGAAGCAGACAGAGGGGTCTACAGTCTGTGTTTGAAGGATATATCCAGGATGTCAAACTGACTCAGCAGCAACAACAGGTTAAAAAGACAAAGATAGTTAGAAGCTAAAGCCGAACTATAGGCTACAGATCACAGTGTAAAAGTGAACCACCACATCACTGCTGATCGCCACACAAGACAATGAATATAAAGGGAAACTTTGCTGATATTGAACCAGCTGTGTGGCATCGCAGTGTGTGCAGATGAACCATGTTTGGCTTCACCCCCGTGCTGCTGCCAGCACCCAGACCAGGGATCTCTGGGGGAAGTCAAACAACGTTCATCTGCGCACAATGTGATGCCACACAGCTGGTTGAATATCAGCAAAGTTTCCCTGCTTCCCTTCACTGGTTCCTGTACAGCAGGGTCGGTCTTTGTTTCAGTTATAATCATTAAAAAGCAAAAGCAGCATGTGTATACATTCAGTAGGCTATATCTTCAGTAGCTAGCTAGCTAACCCTACACTTTTCAGGGGTTGATTTTGGTTTTGGAACAGGGAGGAAACGTGTATCTTTTTCCAACCTCTCCAGGTAATGAGTATCATTAATACATGACGTGCCCCAGACACAACATTTAGCTCCAGATCCACAAAACCAGCCTGAAAATGAAGGAAATCTGAAACGACTGCATTAGAGTCAATGGAGCACAGCTGTGGTGTTGTTGGACACTGGTCTGAGCCGGCCTGATGCTACGTTATGATTGGCCAGTCTGCGTCCGGGGGCCGGGCTTAGCGAAGGGTCAATTCATAGTCAGATGTGAAAACCTGCTGTTTTCCCTGCTGTATTTCATAGGCCTTTAACTTCATTCCCACCCAGTGCAGTCGCCATGTTTCTCAGCTCAGCTGTTTATTTCACCAGGTGACTGACCTCTGGTGGTGCATGATGTGGACTACATACAATAGATCCCCAGCAGAGTATCTCCTAATGAGTTTAATCCAGTTCATACAGTCACAAGATGACAAAGAAAAGACACCAGGACAAATGCAATATTGCTAGGCAAAGAATTTATAAATTAATAAAAACATTCCCTTTGTAGTGTTCTTCTGACAGCTTTTCCCACTTTGTATTTTTGTCCTTTTTTCTAATGATTTCAAAATATAGAAAAATATTTCTGACAACATTCATCATTACATTATTTTTAGCATGATTTTCATTCTTTCCTGTTGGTTATTTCACATACCTCTAAATTTTTGACCCATTGCTTCTTTTGTACAGTATTTACACATTAAATCAGTCCACATCACCTTTCAGCCTCAAACGGGGGACACCAGAGCATGTTTTGCATAGATCACAGGGGAGAAATCCGTCAGGGAGGAAAAGTTGTAGCTTTTCAAATAAAGAAGTAAGTGTGAGAGTAATAAGCATTACAAATCAACACATGAAAATCAATTTCAAACGTGTACAGTTTGTGTTAAGAAATCAGCTGTGAAAACAAATTCTAATCGGCAACCGAGTCCCTTCAGGCGAACAATATATTTTCAAAGCTAAACAGCCAAAAGTGTTTCATGTGTTAAAGTCGTACAGTACAAATCAATTGCAGAAATAAACTGTTACCGTAGGCGCATCTGAAACTGGAATATGTTGCAAAGTTGAAACCTTGTTGCGGCGATGAACAGCCAGTCATAACCCATCCTGAAGCAACATAACGTGCTGTAACTCCAATTAAAATTAGTCTTTGTGACACTTTGGCTTGCTGTTTGCAGTGTGTTTGCATTAACCCTTTAATATATAAAACAGAACATGCTCTGAATTTAACCACAACTAAACAACAGTGAATTTGAAGCATCGGAAAGATTCTATTTTTAACTCGTTGACAGATTAATTGTAGTGTTCAAGTACAAATAATAAAAGAAACAAAACAACCAAAAAACAAAAACCCCACAACATGTTCTCAAGCTTAGCTTTGGGTTTACCACTCACCACCATGTTTGTCAGGTTACATAGTCAGATAATCAAAATTTTTATCAAGCAAATAAACTGTCTGAGTAGAGCTGAGGTGAGACGAGGAAACAGCAACCACCACTGCCAAGACCCCTGTTTATCAAGCCAACACATTCACAAGACCTTTACTAATTAACCTAAGCCGGGCTCAGACTACAGGAGTGTTTAAATCCTAACCAGTTTTTTAAAATCAGGTTGCTTCACACCTTCACAACTTTACATTGTTCTTCTCTCTAATCTCATGGGAAAGCAGGTGTAAACAAAATGGCGTGACTTGGTGCGATTGCTTTGCAGTGAGAAAAACAAAAGCAGAACATTAAATGAGTCTGGGTGAGAAAAAGGTTTGAGAGACACGGTCAACGTGGATCGTCTATTCTTTAGTGGGAACTGAAGGTGACTGACTTTCAACTGTCAGTTTTAATATCTAACAACAGTAGTATGTTAGCTAACGTTAGCCTCAAGGGTTTCAATGTTTTTTGTTGCTTGGCAACACCGTCAGCCGCTTTTTTTTCTGATATAATCATAACCATAATCATCCAGATTTTAAATCCTAATTATCAAACATGGTTCAGATTATTAAGGCAGCCACAATGAGTCTGTGAGCAGTTCAAACTGGATCTCTAAACGTCTCACATCACCAGCTAATCTGAGCTGAGCATCGGTACCGACCAAGGTCCCAGACCAGATTTCTCCTCTGAGTGTCGCGGAGGGTGAATCTGGGATAAATCAGCCCAAAACTCCTGCAGTCTGAGCCCTGCTAACTGTTTTTAAGAGAGTTCTTTAATCTCTGTCACTTCATTACAGTCTTTGTTGGCCATTAAAGGAACTGCAGTCAGAGACATTTCTGTGTTGACTTCAGTGTCCAGCCATGGTTGTTGCTGCATATCAAAAACCCAAATCCCTTTCCCAAATGTCAGTTTAAATAATTTAAAACAGTATTGGTGTGTGTCTTTAACAGGCTGTCCCCCTGTCCACGATCCCTACTGGTGCCTTAACAGTTGGAGGGCTCACCTTCCTACCAGCACAGGAAGCCATTTGCTGCCGTTCATTCTCTTGGAGTGTGAAAAACAACTTCCATAAAGCTAGGTTATCCATCACAGTAACCACACAGCCTCCATTATATCTGACTAACTCGAGCTGTGTTTCTCCAAATCAGCGCTGCGCTAAATTAAGCTCTGCTTACAGTCTGTCATCTCAGAATGCCAGGAAGAAGTCAAAGTCCCTGGTAGGAAATAATCCCTTATAAAAACGCCCCGTTACAAACTCTGTCATATCTATGTCTTTGTATTCTTAAAAATGAAATACAAGTGAATATTGGGGGAAAAAATACGAACACTAAGCAGTGAAAAATGACTGCAGGAAGTGTGGACAGGTGCATGGGCTAAAATCCCAGATCAGGAAAAAATGCAGTCACATAGGACCAATGCCAAGTTTTGCATCTCAGGGTTACTGAGCAGCTCCCTTTTTTAATTACAGCTGAGTCTCAGAAATATACCTGGTCCTGTCCAATAAGCTCTAGCTGGTAAACATCTTCTGTTCGCTACAGCTTTGGTCTGATTTTTACAGGTTATCAGGTTTTCTGTTCTTTAACGTTTTCCTTGTATTTAGCTTTTACTGTAACTGTGTTACCATAGGTATTGGAACCTTTTTGTGGGGTTATTTGCAAGTACTTTCAACATTTAAAAAGTACTATGTGAATAAAATCCCTGACACACCAAACCCATCGTCAGCCGTTGTCAATGTCGAGCTATTGGTGAGTGTCTGTCACCTTGGTGTTTGCGGTGTGTCCAGCGCCATTGGCACTAGTCAGCCCTTGTTGCCTTTTTTTTGTTTGTTTGTTTTTTTTGTTTGGCAGATTCAGCATGTTGATTCAGTGTTGGACCCATTGGAGCCCAATGGGGAGAGAAATCACTGTGATTGGCAGTTTTGCTCAGTGCACGTGAAGAGAAACCAAGCCAGGAAAGCTAACAGCTAAAGTCAAGACGTGGTATCGAAACAAACATTAGGTAAAATAGTGTTTTAGCCATTGAACTCTTTAGCAGGCACTGTTTGTAACTGTTTGTGTAGTTGTTCGCTAGGGCCTGGTAAATATAATTTGTTCTTTCAAGAGGGGTTGTGTTGTTAATGTGTTAACTGGCTAACTAGCGTCTTGAATTCATTGTGTCTGTCTTCTTGTTTCCCTTTTTGAATGATGACTACAGACTATCACTGCCTGCTGGTATGAAGAATTATTTCCTTTCACACAGGCGCAGACTGTACATACAAGTTGGCTGTAGTCTTTATGGTGTGTTTAAGTGCAGTTTTTTGGCCGAGACACAGGTGACACGAGGTGACGCAACAGTCGGCCTACGTCACTGCTAGTTCTTGGATGTCGGTTTGGTGTGTCTGAGCTTTTATTGTTGTTAATTATAGATTGTGTGCCATGAAACTGCCTGATTGCTTCAACAGAGACACTGGGAGTTTCAGTATTGTCAGAGAGAGAATGTCTTTGGTATCATGAATGTATCACAGAAATACAGATAACTGACTCAAACTGCTGAGTTACAATGAGACTGACCAAGTAAGTGAACGTACTGAGAAAATACGACCTATCTTCAACTGAACTGTTTATAAAAATAGTTAAAAAACACAATCTTGAGTGTAAAAGCACAGGAACCTGGTGTGGAATGAACCCCTCTGGCCTTTTTTGTTTTTACTGTGCAAGGGAAACATTAATCAGACTAGGTGAACAGAAGGATGGACAGATGGCAGTGGGTAAAATACAGAAGTGCCTTTTCTACCAATTAAATTAACTTAGAGCAAACATTCAGTGTGAAATGTCTTCTTTGCCATCGCTGATCTCAGGCACCGGGATGACTCACTAATCACTAAAACCTACTGCATGGAAGCTAATTTAAGCTCAGCACTATTGCACAAACCAAAGAAAACTTACTCTACACTATTTATTATTTAATTATAAACCTGGCCTAAATTGGCATGCAGAAACTCTTAACTAATGGTATTAAAAGTGGGGGTGTTACGAAATGTGTCTAGAAATTCCATAGAAAAGTGATTTACAGCAGTGATGACGTACTACATTTACAAATGTGACGACCATGGATATGGCTTTGACAAGTTGAAAAGGCCTTAACTTGTTTAGATGAAATGGTTGTCAAAAAAATGATGTGGTGTTCAATTCCAAAGATTAAGACTTTGCAAGATGGCAGGCACTTTTAGCAGCTTCTCCACTGCTAAAAGTTGAGAGAGAATGGCTAGTATGTGCAGAAAACCACATGGATTCACAAAAAGCTGGGTCATAACTTCACAAGCAGTCATACAAGTAGTGCTTCATTTTACGGACTCTTAATTTCCTAATTACTTTCCTCATATTTTCCTGAGGTGTTTACAGAAAAGAACTACAAAATAATTAAGAAACTACGGGCCTGTAAAATAAAGTATTACCATCCTACAAAATAAACTACTAACACGTAACAATTCAGGCCTTGTCCACACAGACACGTGTATTTTTGTAAACAGGGTTTTTCCCTCCTTCATTCTCAAAAAAACGCCAAACAATTAAGGCGGCATCAAGAGCATGCCAAACCAACAGGCGACAATATAAACGTAACCCTAAAGCCACACAAAGAAGAAGAAAATGAAGAAGATGACAATGAAGAAGGCAACAAAAAACACGACAACAATGAAGAAGACGACAAAGAGAAGGACAACAACAAAGAAGACAACGAGGAAGAAAACGAAAACGATGACAACAAAGAATCTCTGTCCAAATTAAAACGCAAAACAAAATGGAGGCGCTGTCAAGAGCATGCCAAAACCAACAGACGGTGATATAACCATACCTGTAAAGCCACGCAAAGAAGAAAATGAATAAAACGATGTAGGAGACCACAACAACGAAGAAGCAGAAGACAATAACAAACAAGACAACAAAAAAGACCAAGAGGACGACAAAGGAGAAAATGACAAAGAGGAAGACGACACCTAAGAAGATTACATCAAAGAAGATGACAACAAAGAGGATGAGGAAGAAGACACAAACAACAAAGAAGACAATGTAGAAGACAACGACAGCAAAGAAAAAGACAAAGACAACAACGAGGATAATCAGGAAGATCACAAAGAATATAACGACAACAAAGACGACGACGACGACAAAGATGACGACAAAGAAGATGACAACAGCAAAGAAGACAAAGTAGACAACGACAACAAAGAAGACAATGAAGAAGACGACAATGAAGAAGACGACGACAACAAAGAAGACAAAGTAGACGACGACAACAAAGACAACAAAGAAGACGACGACAACAAAGAAGACAATGAAGAAGACAAAGAAAACGAAGAAGATGAAACTGCGAAGTAGCAAAAGACAAAGAAGAAAACAATTAAGACAATCAGGAAGAAGACAACAAAAAAACAAAGAAAAAGATATTTCTGGAAGGCCATCCTGAGCAGTGTCCTCCTAGTCCTACTATTTGATCACCCCTGCCATTGAATGAAATACCGCTTCATTTGTGACACCTCACAAAGGCAAAAGCTTACCCTGCTATCTCAAGCCAAAAATTCCCTCTGTTTCCTGTCTACTCGATGACAACGAAAATGACGATTCTGAAAATCTTCACCCTGGACGGAGTTTTGCAAAAGATCAGGTTTCAGACAGTTTGTGTGTGGACACACAGGAAAAGCTACATTTTCAAATATACTGGTGCTGATGTGGACAAGGCCATGAAGCCTCAAAAGGCTGCTGATCATTAAGGAAAAAATCAAAATGTTGAAAGAGAATTTCATCTCGGCAAATGCTTTTAACACTGCGTGGCCATAACTTCATTCAACCTCAGACACAGTAAAATAAACAAATGCCGATCACAACACTGGCACTGACTCTGGCACATCCCCACATGCACATTTATACTTGGTACCTAACAATGAAATGAGATAGTAGCTATGACACTAATAAAAATGGGTGTTAGTGTTATAAAATAGCAGCATGTTAAGTTCCAAGATGAACATTTCTATGTTCAGTTTGGCCTGTCTCACCTGAAAGAGACAATGTTTTGAAGCTAACTAAAACAAAAAAATGGAAAAACTGAAATTGACTTGCTTCCACAGGCTTCAATTTTAGCTCACAAACAAAGGTCTGTTTAAATAAAAGTCAGTGAATGCCTCACGAGGACCTTTCTTCAAAATGTCAGTTCAGAGTAAATGGAAATCATGCCAACGCTCCCTAGGAAAAAAAAAAAATCCTTCCCTTCTTGCCTTTTTCTGGCAGACTCTCAGGTCTTTTAAAGACTAAGTGACACACAAAAGGTATGAATTGTAAAGCAGTGCTGCCTGTTCAATCCCACAGCCTCTTTCATGGCAACAGGTGAATGGCTTACTGATGGCCTAAAGAGTTGGCGTCACCTTTTTGGAAAAGGAGTCATTCGTTAAAATAAACCTCACATACAAATCGACACACCTGCTCCCACGCGCTGCTGATATGTCTAGAAAATGGTGCAAATGCAAAACACAAACACGTTTAAAACAAAATATAGTAAAAAAATGGCATTCGTTACCCAAAGTTTCTTCCAGTACGTTTGTGGTGGCCGTGCTGATTCACAGGAGAGAAAGTGGCATGCTCCCTCACCTGTGTGTTCCAGTTTTCATCGCGTTCATTGATGACTAGTCTTTGCAGCCTTTTCAAAAATAAAATGGACACTTGAGACGCTCCTCAGAACACTTACTGTTTCTCTGTGAGCTTTCTCTTTTGGCCAGTCCTTGATAGAGGACTAAACCAACATGAGCTTGTCGTACAGAGGCGACCAAAGCTGATTGGATCACTTGGTAGTTGCCTACACCTTAAAATGTTTTCCTGCCAAACTATTTTTGGTGTTTGTCACGGCTGAAATACACGGGGCACGGATGCGACGTGTCACGTAGGCGGAGCACAGTGGGGTTTCTTACCTGCTACACAGACTCCATTTTTGTGGCGTGTGGTTGCTGCCAGCTTTACTGAGTTTTGCCAAGTGATAATGCAGTTGGTTATGGAGGGTCTGGAAAGCGTAGGCTAAATCAACTGGTGCTGAAAAAATGAACTGGATCGTTTTCACTACAGGATGAATTGATTCGACTTATTTGAATGTGAAATGTAAAAACACCCACAAGGTTGCCCTGCTGGGTCGCACTGCCTCAGATACAATGAGGTGTGATCATTTTTAAACAGATTGTTTACACAGTTCTGTGTAGTTTTTACCTGTTGGAGGGCCGTGGAGTCATGCATTGGGGAAAAAAAAAGACATGCCATGTAAGAATTAAGATGAGCAGCACGTGGTCAATGTAGCAGCTTCAGTTGATTATAACAGACGCACTTTGCTGCTGCAGACGTGTCACCCTGCGTCCATGCCCCATGTATTTCATCCATTAAAATTTTGTTGGGATAAAACCTTCTTCTCCTCTGTGCCGCCTGAGAGCACCCTTTCAACTTAAAACATAAGAGACTAGCACCAACATGTGCACCTAACTGTGGCTTTACTGTGTCACGTTATACCATGACGTGGTATGTGTATGTACAAGCTCCTAAATCTCAAGCGTTTACTGAGATCTTCTGTGTATAGAATGTAAATATAATACATGATATGCACAATATCATAAGTTTACAGATGAGGAAAATCCTTCCAGTCCTATAGGTATCCTATAATGATTTTGGTACAAAAATGACACCGTTTTCATCTCGCTTGTTGTCTGTGTCACTGCAGACGACACACTTAAGTGACAGAAAAGTCTCAGTGCTCCAGTCTGTCCTCTGGTGATGGGGGAATCCTACAGAACTCTTTTTACAGCCTAATCAAAAAGAAACGGAGGCTAAGAGCTAGATTTGAGGAGTTCGCCGTCTATTCCTCTGCCTCCTGGCTTTGCGGGAAAGGCAGAGAGACGGCGTGCTCTTGAGCCAGCGCAGCCAGCTCCTTGAGGAACTCACAGAAGATAACGGAACAGTAGACGGCGTTCTTCACTCGCAGCGCCTCAGCTTGTTTCTCCAGGCCAGAGGCCCCTCCGCCTCCACCGCCCCTGAACAGAGCGCTGTGCAGTGATTGGCCGCCGTCTCGTACGTGTGCAAGGGCCATCTGAGCAGCGTGTCGAGCCCGGGTCGGGCTGTTGGTGTGGCGAAGGATCAGGTCTCCGAGAGATGGCTTACGACTCTTCACTGGAAAAAGAAAATGTCAAGTTTACAGGTCAGCACAGTGCTAACAAGAATTATTCTGAACTCAGGGTCAATTAAGTAGATCTTTCCAGGGTTTAAAAACTTGGCTGACAGTTCTGTTAAAATAAAGGGCAACTGAGTGGACCTTGAATTTGAGTTTTAAATAATTTGTTACATGAATATTTTACAGTGGAAATAAAGAGCGCGAAATATCAAGTCAAATTTTGAGGAGATACTTTGCCAATATCTTAACAATATGGGTAATGTGTGTAAATTAACTATTTTACACTTCCCACCATCTTGCCAGCGCCCAGATCTCCCTGCTCATCTTTCAGCTCACATATTTTCGATGGCTATCGGGCTGTTGCTCAAACTACAGATTGTACTTCTGCAATTTCATATGCATGCCACTGCAGAAGCAGATCAAGAGAGAGAGACCTGTCTCTGTCTCTCAAACTCAGACCAAACTCCGATCAAATTGTGAAAACTAGCAGTGCTGATCAGATATAAACCGAGATTCTGTGACTGTTGCCTATTTCTCACCTAAAATGTCTTCAGAAAAATACATTTCAGCTTCCTGTTTAACTGTAATTTTATATCATATTGTTTCCTGCTTGAAACAGACAGTCTCGCATTACGTCACCTGCCAGCGGGCGTGTTTATTGGTCTGGTGTGTCATAGTGCATTCTGGTTGTTGTCAATTTTCTACCTCTTGAGCAAAAGCGATTGCCACAAGCCTTACTCTCCATTTTCTCTGGTTATAAAGCACCAATTTCAAAAGTATTTCCGTCTTTCTGCTCCATAGACGACCTAGATTTCTGACAAGACCATCTTTCAACCAGTGAAATACTTGTTTGACTAACTCTCCTCCTGTGTCCATGCTCACCTAATGAATCAGAGCGCCGCAGGGTAGGAACTGCCGCAGGCAAGTCTGACCAGTCCACTTTGCCTCGGGCCACCAGGTACTGCTGAGCTTTCTTCAGCATGGCAGGGAAGTCTTCATGAGAGGCTGCAAATGCCTCAATGCGGTTCTTCACAGAACCTAGAACCTGAGGTGACCCAGAAGGTGGAAAGCTTCATTACTCTTCAAAGGCAGCTTGTATTTGTCGATTACTTGATCAGAAAAAAGAGGGAAGTGCTGTTACTTCGTAATGCCTAACACAGTATTAGTCATTCATTTACAGTATTTTAGAATGTGGACAGAAATGGAGTATGAAAAAGAAACTATGCAAATGCGCTGTGGGCCTGAAGCTTTTGGAACAGAAGCTATCACAGAAGTGAGGTGGGCTGGAAGTGGACAACTATGCCTACAGACAGGAGACGAAAAACTGTCACCACTTCAAGTAGAAATATACAGACTGTCTTCTCAAGTATGTGCTAAGCTGCTGGATCAGATACATAATTCACTTCAGTTCAGGAGAGAGCATGGAGAGCATTCCTGGGTCAATATATGACAAGTTTCGTATGGCGCAGTGTACCTGGATCAGTGACTTGATGCTGGGCTGGAAGACCATGTTGGTGTTGAGCAGGAAGGAGCGTAGGAGCGGCTGAGGATAGCAGGCCAGCTGCGCCACGATGCCCGTGAGCAGGATGTTGACGTACAGCGAGTTTTGGAGCATGTTCTCCAGCTTGGCAAACAGAACCACCATGAACGGACCTGCACAGAGAAAGACTGACGGATCATCGGATGTAAAGATGCAACACACAACTGAAGCTCAGCTGCGTGCGAATGAACCAGGGATGAAATCAGAGGTGTCTTTGACAGCTTTTTTAAATAAGAGATGTGGCGTAGAGGCTGATAAGCTGTGAAAAAATAGGCAGCAGGGTGCTTTAACAGCTTGTAGAGGTTAGATGGGGACAGTAAACCTGCCACTGATGCGAGAATAAACTAACTAATCTATTCCTTATGAACTGAGTACTGATTTATTGAAAAACTGTGCTCATACAGAAATGTTATCACAAAGAAGAGCAACTGTTCAGTCTTGGTGTCGATACTGCTGCTAGAGATGTTATTCAGGTGCTTTTGAGGCATGAGGCTGGTACTCAGGAGGACTACCTTTTATAAGTGTAAGCAGCTTAAGCAGTGGGATGATAAAATCTGCCGGTGGCACCACACTCACCACGACTCATTTAAGAGGTCAACGTGTGTGCTGACAGTTGCCAAGATAAGCAGGTAACCCAAGGCAAGCAACACTATCGTCAGCAGCTGTTGTTACTTACAACAAGGGCTGCTCAATATATTGTTTTTTATTGACATCGCAATGTCAAGTTGCGTGATAAACACATTGCGAGAGACAGCAATATTGCACTCAGGCATTATTTGGGTCAGCTGAAAGAGTATAGGTAGTAAACTGCACTGTAAAATAAGGCTGTACCCGACTCAGAATTATGTGAATTGAAACAGATGTTGTCGTTTACTATGCATACAACATTTTTTAAACCTTCATAGTGTTTTAAAGTTTGAATGTGGCTCAGCAGGACATTCAGTGTGACAGTGGCATTCATGTAGTATAGTGAACAAGCTAACTATGGATTGGAAACGCACAACATTTCTTGCCGAAATTAGATATCAAACAAAAGTCAGAGACTGGCTGTAGTTGCAGTAAGCTGTATGAGAAAAGATAATGTTATGTCAAAGCCTTATGGTGCAAAGTTGCTCCTCCCCTGTGCCACTGCATCACGTCTGCAGCTGTCTGTACCAAGGAGTAGTGTGAAAATTAAGAGTTCCCACTCCACAGCAAAATCTGGGGACCAAAACATCCCCAGAAGTACACTAAACAGCACACAGACTAGTGGAGAAAAAAAAAGAAAGGTGACTTGAGGGGTCTCCGACTGACAATTCAAATCTTTCAAGGGGCAGCCCTAGTTTAAAATGATACTATCGAGTTTTTGGTGCCTTTTATTATCCCACCTGAGACTAACCTCCACACCACCTGGTCTGTCATCTGCACCAGCCCCTCACCATCACCCACTGCACAGCGCCACCCTCATGCGCTTGAAGGTTTTTAAGTTATTTATTATTACTGTTATACCTTCAAGAAAATACAACCAATACAGCCATCGCACTTTTTACACTGCCCCTCTGCAAATAACTGTCTAGCAACAGTGTGAGTCTCACCTGTGTATGGCTGACAGGCGGGCTGATTCAGTGGTCTGGCAGGACTGCAGAGGCCCACCACAGGCCCGTCTCCCTTTGCGTCACCTGTCTGCTTCATCTCCAGGGCTGAGGACAGCTGCTGTTCCTCGTCCTGCCGCTCAGAGGACATGGACTCTCTGGCGGTGTCCTCCTGCTGACAGGCTGTTCTGCTGCGCTCCTTCACCCGGTCCTCCAGCTCCCTCAGCTCCTGTGTGAAGGCCTCGATGCTGATGCCCTGACCGTTGGCGTCTCCGGGGAACTGCGGCTCTCCTGGCGCCTGCTCCAGTAGCTCCTGGATGAGACTCTCTACAGATTGTTGCGTCTGATTGGCTTCTGGAAGATCTGAGGATGCACTGTGTGGGTTTGAGGTGTCGCTGGTCAGCAGTTTGGTGTCAGACGTTGGCTGGGTGACAGGGCTCTGAGAGGAGATCTGGTTAGAGCAAAGTGATTTTGCATCACTTATTTCACTGTTGCTAAAAATGGACTGTGGGAGAGCACTGCAGCTTTGGGAGGGACAGGTGACGAGGGATCCATTTTGATTTGCATTTTCATCCAAATACTGCTGCTCCCCCAAGTCTCTCTTTACTTTCTTTACCTCCAGCCCTCTGTCTTGATTGTCTGAGCACCCGTCCCCCTGCCCCATTGTTCCATTGTACATGGCCTGGTAGCTAACAGTGATGGCAGAGGTGGGATTGTGAGGAGCTGGGGACGAGGCGGGGTGGGATGTTGATAAAGGTGTGGCTGAAGAAGAGGAGGAGGGGACGAGATGAGGTACAGGCTTTGGCAGGAGCTCCTCTCTCTGCAGGCTGCGTTTCTTGGAGCGTGGCGTGAGGCTGATGCAGTTGTTTTTGCCGATCGTAACATCCCACTCTCCGCTGTCCCGCTCCGAGCTGCTCCACTCAGATCGTGCCGCAGCCACGATGGCCGCCCTCTGCTGGCCTGGAGGGGTGTTACTGCTTCCTCCCTGCTGGAAAGAGAAGTGCTCAGGGAACATGGCCATGGGAGGGTTGGAGGTAAGGGGAGGTGGGGGTGGAGGGGCCGCATTTGGGGAGGGGTTTTCTCCATCATAGGGCGCCGACCAGTCGCGGCAGGCCCAGGAGCAAAGCTCGATGCCCCGTCGGGCGTCTTTGAGGTACTCCAGGTAACCCGAATCCCAGTCCAGACACTCTGTGCTAGTCTGCTGCTGGTGCATCGGGCTGTCAGGGGACAGAGGGTGGGAGCCGGAAGGACCCGACTGCAGCGACTCCATACTGGTGGGGGTAGAGGGACCCCCTCCTCCTGATCCGCTGCTCTGTTGGCGCATGAAGAAGGCTAAGCGGGATGGGGTGCTGGGTCTGGGTGGGGCTGGAGACTCTGTACTGGGACTATTCAGTACTGCAGGATGACAAAATACAGTCGCAAACACTGATTAATTCACATGCTGTCATGATTTACTGGCTTTAGATGATTAAAAAACATAAAAAACTGGAGCCCAGCAGATGTCCTGAGGGGAAAAGTGCACTTAAATTGATATTTTTGCTCTTGAATTATTAATTTCTGCCACCCAACAGATTAAGAAGTGTTCACATATCCAAACTGCATGTAATGATTACAAACAGAGTGAATTGTTTACTTGATTTGTTGCTCACCTTTACCCCAGAATGCACCATCCTCGTCCCGCTCAGCAGAGGACGCTGGGTTCAGTCGACAGCACTCTGGGATCAGAGATAGGAACTTGTCTGCCGACTTTCCGTACAGGTCAGTCTCCCTGATGGCACGACGCTGACTCAGCATTACATGGGTACAGGGCAGTAGATACCTGGGAGCAAACACACACACACACACACACACACACACACACAATTTAAAAATTCACTCATTTTAAATCCCGCAATGTTGACTATTCTATCATGCTGTGACGCTTGGCAGTTACAATCATACTGGTTATAAAGTACCAAGAAATACAAAGTTGTCAGCAGCAGAACGAGTTGTTTCAGTCCTGGAGACAAAAAGGCAAAGCTGGCCTTGGAAGTTCACAAAATGCTTAAAAAATATAAAAATGTGAGCACAGCAGGTTCCCTATCTGTGACTGGTGGCAGAGGAAAACAAAACCATCTCCTTGTATGATTTTTCCAACAGTCTAAAAGGACACACTGGTGTGTTGCTTTGCCAATATGTTAATGGTCTTCACAGAAAAATAAAATCGCTCATTCAAAGGACCCAATTAGTTAATTTGAAAACAGATGAAGGACAGACATACAAGACAGAAAGTGTCTTTGTGACACACAAACTAACCTTCAGTTAACCTGAATAGTGTGTTTGTGAGTATGGAGGAAAATATTTACTACTCAATTAATATTTTGCATTTTAGACAAGCCTATTAAAAATATAACACTTTGGAAGACATGCTGAGATGTGAAGACAAACCTGAGAATGAGCTGCAGCATGACGTCTTCACAGTTCAGAGACAGAAGAGTCCTGAAGAGACTCAGTGATACCATGCAGAGCTGCAACACACACACAGATACGGAAACTAGTTAGAAAACTGTGATCTGGAGAGACGGTATACACGAAAGCCAATTTGCACATGATAAAGTCAAGAAGATGGATTTTTTTTAAAAATTAAATAACCAGCAGTGTATTACACCAATTATACATAACTTAAGGGTAAAGTCCACACTTAACGATTCATCAAAACTGCCTCAGATGCAGGTGCGTTGGAAAATATCAGTCAAGTCTTTGAACAGAACACTCTTGTAGTTTGACCTAAGGTGACCCTAAAGTAGGATTCCTACAGCTTAAGACCTCTTAATGCCACTTGAAATGAAATTTAAGACCAGTTTTACTATAAACAAAAA
Organism: Epinephelus lanceolatus; assembly: GCF_041903045.1. Taxonomy (NCBI): domain Eukaryota; kingdom Metazoa; phylum Chordata; class Actinopteri; order Perciformes; family Serranidae; genus Epinephelus; species Epinephelus lanceolatus. Next base: position 33,698,216 of record NC_135747.1, on the reverse strand, counting down.
TACTTGGGGGTTAGGGACAATTTTGCCCAATTATTTATTTTGCTATAAAACATGACCTTTTCCATTCATTCATAAAATCCCTCTTCATATGTCTTCATGTTTTTAAGACTTCTGAAAAATTGATTTAAGAAATGAAGGCCTTATTTTTAGATTGAACTCAATGCCTTTTAAGGGGCTTTACACATGCCACATTTTTTGCACCCTAAATTTCAGTGTTTTCAGTGCAGATGCGCAGCAGGAATGCTCAAACGTCAGAGTGACGCCTGCAGCCTGAGAAACCAAGTACAACTTTTGGAACGCAACAGCACGCACCACATGTCATCGGATGAGGAACAACTAAGACTTATTAAGGATCCGCGGGAACCCTGTAAGTTGTGTTCTAACTAGGCTACGTTTGAACTTGTGTATAGTTGGTGCAACGTAGTACTCAGCCTTATTTTTGTTATTTTTCCACAGTCTACTACCCTGGAAATCCAGAGTTCTCACGAGAGCACAATTTGAATTTGCTCAGCGAGTCACTCTGGCAATCAGTAATGATGCTCATTACCTATGCCCATGAAACCGAGCTGCACCAATCACATCGGTGTCTCTGATATAGGCGGGCCAGAGGCGAGCTAAACAGATGACAACAGCGCAGCGACGACTTAGTCCGGAATCAGTCAGTAAACATTGCAAGATGGCTACGGATGAACACCAGTTGTTTGAAACAGCTTTGGCCGCTACAATGAACGAGTTAGACTTGGCTTTTTCTCTAAAAGAGGAACAGAAGACGGCGCTCGAATCTTTCCTTTGCAAGAAGGATGTTTTTGCTGTTTTGCCGACCAGATACGGCAAGAGTCTAATCTACCAGTTAGCTTCGCTGGTAGCTAAGCGTATACGTCACCCCGTGTATTGTTCTGATTGGTCGTAGTGTTATCCAATTGCGTGCAGTGATATTTACAAATGCATGCTTGGTGTCGCCCCTCGAGTTGGGCCATTTGCATTACTCATGGCAAGACCCTAAATCTTTCTAGATTTGGGTCTGGATTTCCAGGCTAACAATCTACCAAAAATGTGACAAATTTAATTTTTCCTCTCATTCTCCAGGTGTGTTCCTGTATTAAAACAGTGCCAAACAATCTTCCAGGACGTGGCAATCCTGTGCTCGGTAGCTTTGTCATATTAAAATGTTACCATGTGAGTGAGTGACGGCCAAATTTACAAAAATAAGACTGAAATTGTAAAAAAAACAACACAGCTTTCCTTTAAAACTGAAATCCTATTTTCTGTTTTGTTTCCATTGTTGCCCTCAACAGCAGTAAGGGTTGTCTCTCAGCAACTGAAATTTAAGATTATTTACACTCATTTCACAATTGATTGTTTTCCGAACCACAAACAACACAACACAATACATCAACCGATAGATGCAGCAGACTTAATGACATTTACTCTTCTTGTTTGTTCTGGAAAAAACAGATACTTGTGTATTCTGCCGGATTCACTTTCAATCAATTTTTGTTCTCAGCCCACGCACCACCCACACAACCGAGTTCATACAATGGCCTTGAGGCTCTATCACACGAACACACATATATTTTTATACCCTTGAATTGCTGCTGATGCGTGTGAGCAGCGTGTCCAGGATGGTGTCGTTGTCGTGGCGATGCAGCAGGATGAAGCGCAGGAAGGTTTTAAGGAGGGATGTCTCCGACACACTGCGCAGGAAAAGGTCCAGGTAGGCGGTGCTGGCAATCATCTCGTCCACCAACGACTACAAACACACACATGGAAATATATATCAAAACTGCAAAAGAGGACAGTGAGACAACTGTCCTGTGAATAAGAAGTCTAAGATTAAAAACAGGCGATGAGATCATTTCTTCAAATATTGTGAGACCCTTTTTTTTTTTTTTTTTTGCTTTGACTCACACTCTGACTCATCTGTGGAAGAAAGTCCCGCAAACAAGTTCACACAATTGTTCTTTTGCTTATTCACTTCAGACACAATAAAAATGTCTTCCAGTAAGTGAAGAGGAGCCAAAAACAAGTGGTCAGTTTCCATCTGTGCGGTCCAACAATCGTGCTTTTCTTTGAGGGTAAGTTTACCCAAATTACTAAAAACTTTATTTTACAACTTTCCCAGATATCCTTAAAGGAATCTGGCCTTGGCAAAGCTTTGAGTTTGTGGTGCTCAAAGCTTTGTGAAAAAGAACCGTGGAAACTTTGCAAACTGGGCCCTGTTGTTCAGAAGTATTCTGATGGATTTAACGGCTTGGATAAAACCTCTAAAATGGGTTGTTCAAAACAAACAACAAAGGATTCTGAAATCAGATTAGATCAAAAAATTCAGTTTTGGGTTTGATCTGTATCAAACCATCAGTATGTGGTGTCCAAAACTTTTTCAATAGGATTGAGACTCCTTTGATCCAAAAAAAGGAAATCAGGATTATCCTGATCCCAACAGAAAGCTGGATTCGGGGATGATATCAGGACCAAAAAACACCTTTTAAATTGGTCAAATATAAAAGATTTTGTCACACAAATTACAATGAAACAGTCAAATACAGTTTCAAACAACTACATATTCCATGCTGTTCTCTGTCTCTTTAATTAAAAACATTTAAAGTGACCCCATCTTGTATTCTGCCTGTTGTTGTTCACACAGCTAGGAGCCTACATTGTGACTTGTAGTCCCATTTAGACCACTGCTTATCTGGATTTGGTATCTTGAGAAGTTTGTATCTGGATCAGGGTGATCCACTCCAATATTGCTTTGAAAAACTGGCACCAAACTAAGATGGACAAGCTGATCCTGAATAGTAAAACGTGAGATTCTCAAATCTGGATCACTCTGATTCAGATTCATTTTTTCTTTAAACAGCTGGGCTCAGGTGATTCGGACAGTCTGTGATTATCAGAAATAATGCTAATCTTCTATCCCCTTCCTACCTTATGCAGTGCGGGGCCCATGACGGGTACGAGGAAGCCGTTGTGGAGGTAGTCCAAGAGCTGGCAGCGGACCAGGGGATGAGCGACCTGCACCACAGCGTTGCAGAACTCCAGCGAGTTCATGAACAGCACGAGCGACGACACGCCCATCCAGTCCTCCCGACGCAGGGCATGCCAGTCATCTCCCCGAACCTCAATCTTCCTGGGCAGCGAGGAGTAGAGGGCACTGAGGCCTGTCGCCAACACCTGAGAGGAGACAGAGAGGCTTCAGGTAAGACAGCTGTGGGTCAGAAGGTGACTGAGGTGCTGGACAGCCCTCAGGCACAAATGTGTCTCTCTGTATCCTTACAGCACCGTGTCTTTTTTGCAGGTTCTCACAGACACGTTAGTTGATTTTTTTTTTAACAGGACTCAGGGCTCATGTGTACAGTCGTGCTCATACAATTTGAGCTGTGGGACTCAAGCAATTCGTACTTTTCAACACTCTCAGTGCAAGGACTAACAACTAACACTGTGATGTGAAAAGAGGACACTGACGCACTGAGCGCACAGACAGACAAGAACACAGCGCTACAGCAGCACTTAAAAGTTCCCCTCCCAGCCCTGAATTTAACTGCTGGGAGCTGACTCAGGGATCATCAATGTACTACTGTTTAAATAACACAAAACCAATGTCTTTTTCAACACCTTCATGCTCTCTTGCCAATATAATATTTTAATAGAAAATAATGGCAGTTTTTTTCAATAACTTGCCAATATTTGTCAAAATTATAATAAAACAATTTACTAACTTAGTCTCATGTAGCACACCTTTCTTTTTAGATTATTAATGTGTAAGTTATTTATTTTATATTAATATTTTGAAATAAAATAAAGGCATTTTTTTTTTAAAAAACATCCATGTAATGTGTCCCAGTGACTCAAATTTAATATCAAAATGTTTCACTACAAAGGACACCCCTTGTCATATGGGATTTTAGTGATTCTTCTATAAATATATTAAATATTATATTAATTGAAAAAAAAAAAGTCCTGATTTTTTTCAATTACTAAAAAAAATTGGTGCATGAAATTAAAAACAACAACAGTATTTTAAGCCCTGTGGGGGATAAAAATAACTCTGATTACAAACGAGAGCTGAAACAGAAGGACAATTACTGATGAGCAGACTGACGGAAAATTAATTGGCACCCATTTGATAATTGACGAATCGCTTCACTCAATTTTCAACTAAAATATTTTTGGTTTCGGACTGTGTGTCTGACGAAGAAAGTTATTTTAAGATTTCATTTTGGGCTTTGAGAACACACACCACAGCATATATCACTTCATCGAGAAAATAATCATCTTAGTAAATCACAGATCTGTAATAAATCCTTCAGTCTGCAAACAGAACAATAACTCCTGTTATAATCCCAGAGATGGCGTGTTTATACTGTACACAACACTTGGCAGTGTTCTCTTGTATCTTGGCTGAAACACATCATATTTCCATAACAGCACTAATGACCCTTCGGATATGTACAACAGCTCACCTACCTATTGCTGTGTTGAGAGGGGAGCTTGATAAGCAAGATGAATTCACTGTATATAAAGGCATTTAGGAAAAGCCCTCATGTAACTTGGTGTTTTGACAACAGCTGATACATTTGCCTGTTACAAAATACATTGGAGAAACCTCAATCCTTTTGTCTGACTCAGCAAGTGCAAACAATTCATTGATCAAAATGAATCAAAAGGAGCCACGCACTGAGGTTGTAGGATGTGTTTGTAACAGTACCACTTACAGTACCACACAGTAAAGGGCTGATACAGCTGTCACAGAATCTGTCGCTACATCCAAAAATGTCAAACAAAGCTGACTAGGATATGTGAGCGTGCACAGACAGAAAATAGTGAGACTGAATGGAGAGGAGCATTTGCTCCTTGATGCCACCTCCACTGGTACTTCTAGCCTGTAAGTAGGTCAGACTGAAGCTGCTGGAAGGAGGGCATGCACAGAGTAGCTGAGGCAGCTCTTTAACAGCAGAGTGAACAGGCAGAGGAAAAGATAAGAACACTGACCACAGCATTAAAATATGATATACATCACGCAACACCGTTGACGCCCATAAAGCAGTTTTGAAGTTGAAATGCAGCTCAGTTGCTGTCACTTGGGACCAGATTTCTAGTCTGTTGATATTCAGAATGATGGTCCTGGTGTTCAAATTAAATCCAGCAAGTCAGTCCACTCTAATTAAGCAGACATTTGTAAGTGCAATCAGCAAATATGGCTCTTTATTAACACCTAGTGGCAGCTGGAAGAAACTACAATAACACAGGAAGACAGCTTCTTGTTCTTCCTCCTCACAATCCTCATTTCATGTTCTAAATAATCATGATTCATTTAAAATGTGATCACGAATTGATAAAGGATAATTTATGTTTTCTTCTACATTGTTGAAGTCGAGTTTCAGTTAATTTGTTGATTAGACATCCTGGTAGTTTAGACTTTGGTTTACACAAAGCAACAGCAGCATTGAGGAGTGTGTGTGACACGGAGGATTTATCGATTTATCCGTTACCGTTGGGTGAGCTGGGTATTTTATTTTAAGAGGACCAGAGGAAGCCATTGTAGTCCAGATAAAGCTGATAGGATGTAGATAAGGACCAACGGTCTGTCAGAGTGCAGAGTCACGTCCTTCCCCTTCCACCATCACACACCATCACCGATGCATCGGAATTACACAGCACACACACGCGCACACACATTCACACACAACTCTTTCTAAAAGCTGTGTCAAAAGGCAAGCCATGATCCCACATTATAAGTGGTCCTCAACTCTCCCATCATTCAAGAGTACTGTAGGTCATATTCATAGCATGGGAATGTGAACTACGGTTGGGTCAGCTAAGAGTGGAATAAAAAGGCTTTAGACTGTGTATATATAACATAGAATAACATAGAAGAAAATTAAAAACTACATGTTTCTACATTTTCAAGTGTTTCTCCTTAAACGGAACTCGGTGAAATTTTTTTACTTAGTGGATAAACTTGATATTCATAAACCATCAAACCCACATGATCGGATCGCTGCCCTACTTTTGGGATTATTAACAATTGAACAAGATCATTAATGAATGCTTGAATATGAGTAGAGGCTTTCTATCTCGCTGGCTGTCTAAAGGGTTTGGGTTAAAGTTAGATTTGAAGGTTCAACTATCAACAGTATGCCAAAATAGTGACACCCAAACCAGGTGGGAAATAAGGTTGCAATAATAAATGACAAGTTGTGCCGTTTGTCTTAAAAAAGAAAAATAGACAACAACCTTGAACCTCATCACTGTGACCATGGTAAAGTAGAATCATCCTTAAACTTAACTTCCAAGTTCAGAAAATGACTGAATATACTATACACTACAGTTACAGCCTGATATCACAGACAATATCTTAAACCCAGCACAAGGCTGGCTGCTAACTGTTATTGCTAGTTTCAGACTGACGCAGTTGTCCTTTTCACAGCCAGCGCCCATGTTGTGTAAGCAGCAAATGTACTTGCGCCCATCTGTTTGCCCACAGGTGTGTAGGTCTTAAAATGAGGTGTGGTCAGGCACATTGTTGGTGTGTTGCTATTCTGACACAGCAGAAAGTGACTGCACTATTGACCAACAGAGATCTGGTCAGTATGACACGGTATTTTCCTGCTATTAAAAGGGCTCATTATTTAGATAGTAAGATGCGCCAACAAAGGCGGGTTCACAAACTCTGCTTGTTACACATTCAGGGACAAGCAGATGGGTTGCAGCTGGGCGAAACAGTACATCATTATTGAGGACGAATGACATTCTCTAAATTGTGAACATAGCAGAGAGCAGAGAAGAGCTGCTGTACGACTCCCAATTACGAGAGATGCTATTCGCATTTACACTTAAGGAGCTGCATACCTCTATTGATTATTTAGAAGCTGGAGGTTTAGTTCTGTTTCCTCTGTCAAATATACAACTACAGTTTTTAGTTTTGCTGCTTAAATGTCCCACGATATTTTGCTGTAGTGACATAACTGCTCCTACTGTATTACTCTACATAGAAAACTGTATGATTTTCCAATTTGCTGAATCCACCATGTAAATAGCAATGCGCCAGGATAACACTCACAAAACCAACCAATGATTAATTGAGGGACCCTTGTGCCTTAATGTGCACCCAGATTCTGAACCATTTAGCTGGCAAAATAGAGTTGGACACTCCCTAAATGCACTTGTGCCATGCGCTTTAGGTCATGAGCTACAGATCCCATATGTCAACAGTCAGACCCAGAAAACCAACAGATGTGAGTTAGAGTGATAAAAATCCCCCCAAAAACCTTAACACATAACAAAATGTAAGAAACCTCAGGACAGGAAGAAAACCTGCATAAGCACATGAGACAGACGCAGGTCCAAATTCAGTACCATCTGTAACCACATCCTCTACCAAAACCCCCTTCAACGTCTAAAACACAACATGTCCCACGATGACATAGTTTTCATGGGCACCATCACTCACCGGGCAGAAGTAGGAGTTCTCAGCGATGTAACGTGCCACGGCCTCGTTGCTTGCCGAGGCCGCCATGACCAGCAGCAGCGCGTCTCGGGCCTGCTGCCCGATGGCTCCGTCTCGGTGGATGAATGGCACGAGGAGAGAGAAGATGAGGAGATTGGTGGAGCCCTGCTGAGCCGGTGCCGCCCGGAACAACATCTCCAGAACCACAGGCTGCCGGGCCATGGACACACAGACCTGGAGGGGAGTTACAGAAATACAAGACAGGATATTAAACATAAACATAGGGCACACATTTCCATTGCTGAGCCAAAGTTGAGTCTTTTCCACTCTGGGCGAGTTGGTTTTAACAGTCAGGAGATAAAACTCCTAGAATGAAGTGTTTAATCACTCTAATAGGTTGCCGTCTGATCTCGGGGATACTTTTCATTTCCTTAAAAGAATAATTTTACACAAGTTTAATTTTAAGACAGAAACCGGGAAAAAGAAAAACTGTCCAAAACTGACATGCAGACAGTAAAACTGTGTGGTGTGCAGTGAAAGAGAATTATTCCATAATTCAGGTAATGACATTTTAGTGCAGAGCTCATATAAAATTAACAACTTATCTACCATTTCATCCAAATTTAACACGTTCCTTCCTTTTTCCTTTTATATGCATACTGCAGCTAAATTAATAAGGTAAACTTCCTGCTGTGAAAACGTCCCTCTGAAGTGTGCTACTGGAATTTCTGGAGTTGCCTAGCGACACGACTCAAATCAAAGTCAAGCTCCTTTCTGACTGACAAGACAAAAAAATCTGTGTAATGTTGATCTAATCAGATAACTGTACAAATTCGAGAAGTCTACAGACTGCAGGTGACTGTACCTGGTTGAGCAGCAGCACCAGGCTGTTTTCCAGAGCTGAAGGACACCCAAGTTCTGGGTCGGCGCAGGCTCCCAGCAGCCTCAGCAGAGGGTGGAGGACAGCTGTGTGCTGCAGCAGAGGCTGCTGGGACTGGCCGATGAGCATCTCAAACAGCTTGAGCAGCGCCCCCTGGCTGTCTGGGTCCAGGCCGCGACGGAGGTGCCACTGAACCAGGCACTCCAGAATGTTCTCGGTGACCACCAGCTCCAGTATGGGGCCCATGGGTGCCACGCCTGCGCCACCCTCCGGGCTCTCTGCAGGCCGCTCCTCTGCCAGTAGACATAACATCTGGTCGGTGTGATTCCTCACTGCTGTCAGGTCATCGCTGGAGGATGAAGGCTCGTGCTGCTCCAGCACCCAAGAGACCTGGATGGAAGGGATAGTGTTTTCATGTAGTGTTTAACTCTTAACACTCATGTCCTTGTATGAGGGGTTAAAAAGTTACAAAGGTGTGTGTCGGGCTTAATCGGGTTGGTGCAGAGAATCAAAGCTCAACCACCGACAGGCATTTCAGCTCATCTCTGAATGAGTTTGGAATTCAGTATGCATTCAACAGCGGGGTTATTGGACTGGTTGATTAATCTGGATGTTTTGACATGTCACAGTCGGAAATGCGAAGGTGTAAATAATGGCAGGATTCCACTTAGCTGCTTCAGTTTCAGGGTATCCTTTGTGGCTTACTGTTACATTGGCTGCGTTCAAAACCACTTCATTTACTGTCTGACATTTTATTCAAGAGTCAAGTGTCTGAGTGTGAAATCTATACTCTATGTAGTGCCCTCAGACATTCAAACAGTGGCAGGAAGAAATGATTTCCATGGCATGTGCACTATTTTTGCTAACATACCCATAATGCAATGTGAAAATTACAGTTGTGCCATACTCCACCTGTCAGAGATGACCCCAAAATGATGATTCATAATCTCACTTTAATGCTCACTATTGAGTAAACTCATAAGTGTTTGTTCTATAGCGAGTATGCTTGGGTGGTATCCAGGTATTACAGTATACCGGGGTATTTAGAAATCCCAAAAGGCATGATTTTCACTATTGTCAAAAACACAGATGCTCCTCTTTCTGTTAAACCGAAACGGAGATGCTGTCTTGAGGTGTTGTAGTGCACAGCACCTGCCAACAGAGGTCAGTCTCTACTGGTGGACCAGGTAGCTGAGCTTAGAAAGATGGCAACTGCAAGTGGTGGGCATAATGTTACAGGACAGGGTCAAAGAAAAAAAAAGTACCCCCATTCGGAGTATTATCACGAGATCACTTCAAACTTCAAAAGCAGTTAATTAGCCACATGATTTTATTCAATATGTCATCTCTGTTCAGCCCACTGATGTGTCGGTATCTGCTGTGGCAACACAAATGCCGTCATATACCGTACACCCTGGTGAAATGTCAGGAAGGTATGCATATAGCAATACTTCCCAAGCCTGATAGGGAGGAGTGAATGAGTGAATAAGGGGGAGTGATTTCTGACACAGTGTCATAGCAAACTGGGCCTCGTGCCTAACGCAGCCATTGCTAATGTTAATAGTGACACCTGTGTTTTCCTTCCATGACAAGTCAAAATGGCTGCTGTGAAGACAGCCTGTTGTCATGGAGGTTGAATATGATGCACTGTCACATCTGAAAATATTTACTTCTTTTAATGTGCAGAAGATGTGTTAAATAGGTTTTATATGAACATTTACTGTTAAAATAATTGTATGTAATCTACTAAAATCTAAAATCAGTAAAATAAAAGTAACTCCTGGAACTGCAACACGTATTTCTTGAAGATAAAATGTAACAAAGCTGTAACTGTGGTGTAAAATTTGAACTGACAATTGAGAGGTTTCCCAACATGTATCAGTCAGCATGACTGCTGCAGATCTGTGAGCAGCGTGTGCAGATAAGAGATGTTCTTCTTTGTCTTTCAGCAGCTTGTGGTAAATGTATGAGTTGGAAGTCAGAACCAATTCTGTGAAAGTTGCACAACACATTTGTTTTTTATAAAAACACACTTTCCCACAAAATCACTCGAGATGTAAACCTCTACCCTCGTCTTGAAAACTCTAAAAACACGGAGAATTGATATTGTAGACAATTGTCAGGTGGCTTCAGGTCTCCCTAACCCCAACTTGTGTATGTTATGTACAGTCTAAGAGCCGTGTAGCGGCATGTAGGAGCACTTTAACATGCTGCAATACAGCTGCAACATATCCACCTATTATACTCCCGTCTGCTTCCTCTATAATGGACTTCTCCTTGATCATTTAGCAAGCCTCGATGCAAAATGCAGAATGTCTAGACAGAGTTCAATTGCAGAGCTTACACACACACACACACACACACACACACACACACACACACAATCATGAGCCTCCCACAACAAACCAATAAGTATCACTCAGATGTCTAATACTGCCTCCAAGAAAACTCTGGTCAGGCAGTGGCAAGGTTCTGTAACCTATAAAAGGCTCAGTCAGTGATTGGACAGAAGCCAGTCACACTGTTAAAGTACACACACTGACCACTCTCATCAGCAGCACTGGCACAGCCAACTGAACGTGTGAACATCCACACTTGCTGTCAGATAATCATTCACTGAGTCAAAGTAGGAGCCTTGACTTTATAACTGATCTCACCATCGTTTACTGTTAACAACAAGTGAACATTTACTTTGTGTCTGTGCTGCTCCACACAGAACATGAGAAGGTTCTGTCAACCACTGCTAAGTAACGTACTGACAGTGCAGGGTGTAACCCTAATAATAATAATTGTAAACAGAATATCTTTGGATTGTTGGTTGAAGGAAACAAGCAATTTTAAGAGGTCACATTGAACTCTGGGATCTGGGATAGATTAAATGGTTATTTAAAACAGTAAAATAATGTTAGTTGCAGCCCTAAACAGGTTACATAAGAGGTTTTCGAAGTCTGACACTGTGGACGTGTCTGTTTCTCAACATCAGATGTGGTATCACCACCACCGGAAAGTGTCGCACTGAATCTAATCTGTTTATCATGTCTGTGTTTTCAGATGTAACTGAGTTATGACACAAAGGAGGAGGAGTGAGAAGTGGACGACTCACCCAGAGGAGGTACGCCTCACAGTTTGAAAAAATCTAAATTAAATGGACATTCTGTTCGTAGTAACCTTAGTGTTATGAAAAAAATCCACTCAAGGCAGCACTTCAGTTCGGCATCTGGTCTATTTTTCACGCGAGCCGCGAGCGCTTCTGTCAAGCTGGATCGAGCAGATCGTACCAAACAGGAAGTCGGACACAGAAAAGACGAGAGAATCTGGCCAATTTTCAAAATAAAATAACAACAGCACGCACTGTGGAACGTGTGGAGAAAATACCATGTTTATAATTTAAAAAAACACAACAGTGCATAACCGAACACATTTTTCTATACCATAATCACTTCATTACAATTTTAATTTTGTGTCACCGAGCCTACAGGCATAACGCCCTGGACACACCGGACGCGTTAGTGCCATCCGGTGTGTCCAGGGTGAAGCCTAATGGCACGGGTGTGTGGATGTCTGTTCATCTTTTCCGTTCATGTTCTATTAATGCACACTTTATAACTTGCTTGTTGGATTTATTAAAAACGAACGAATGAAAACTAAATGTCTTTGAATATCTTTATTATCATTTAAAAACGAAAATTAAAATGACCGGCAAAAATAGATTATGACCGGATTTTTATGACCCTGATTTTAACATATTTTTACTTCACCAAAAATTCAGTTTTACAAGATTACATTTGAACACATCATAAGAAAATTATAATTTACCTTCGCCCAACGGTTATTTCTACTGAATAGCGCCTGAATGCATAAGGGGCTGTAGACATGTTTTTTGCACCTTCAGATTCATTGTTTTCAATGTAGATGTGCAGCAGGTGCGATCAAACACCAGAGCAACACCGTCATGATAAATATGGAAAAGTTGATCATTTTGTTGCAGGGCTACCCAGAGCACTACATCTGTTACACAGACAATAGGCCTACACCCTTATAACAGTGCCAGGAAGAAGATCAGCTCAGCACTCAGTATTTCAGGTACATAGGCTCTGGTACAGTACAATGTTCTTGAAAGCTGACACAAAAAAGGCACAAGAATAGCGCCCAGTACCCGACCTTGTGTTTTCAAGGTGGTTTAAGACATGGCATGTGTACAGGCCCTAATACAGTAACTTCATGCAACCTCTGTCAGTTGTTAGTTGCGGCCACCAGCTGCTAACGGCTAACAGCTAGCGTTAACTAGCTCTCATCCTGCTGAGTTCAACACAGATTCACTGTTCACACTGCAGCGGTTTCAGGGAAAAATAGAGTGCATGCCCTGGCACGCCAATAGTGGGTTTACTGCGTCCTTTCATCTGGTCACCTTCCCAGGGAAGATCTCCGTTTAACCACAAACATTTTTGCTATTGTCCCTGGGACATCAAGGCACTGTCAGTCTCGAGCTCTGTTTTTTAGCCTGCCCAAAACTGATGCCAAACAATGGACAAACATCAGCCACTGCCATCGGTGAGTGTCATTTTATGTGCCAATAGGACGCTGGCAGTCAACAAGGAGAATATCTGCTGATAATGATGTTCGAGCCGATAAATCGGTGCATCCCTACTTTTACAGTAAAGGTGAGTATAGCAAATATGCTGTATTACTGTATGTATGTATTACTCAGCAAAACTACTATCCAGGTTGAGGCCACAAAGTGTACAATACATTCATCCAAACAAAATATTTACTGTCATCAAAATTCAAGTAACAAGGCGTGTCTCCAGCTCACCTGTCTCCAGTGGTTCTCAAACACCATGAGGCATGTCTCTGGGTCAGCAGTGCAGGGGCTGGAGGGGGCGGCACTCCGGCCGGACCGGCTCCCTGGACCCCGTGGGTTCAACCTGCTCAACCAGCTCATGCTGGACTCAGTGAGAGGCAGGTCACGGGAACTCAAAGACGAGAGAGGAAGTTCCAGTAAAAAAAAAAACAGAAAAAAAAAAACAGAAAAAAAAGTTGGAGTTTTGAAGCAACCGAGGGCAAAAAGAAATTAAGAGGGAAGAAAAGGAAAAGATGTGGGAGGGAGGAGGTGGAGGAGGATGAGGAGGGAGAGGGGGGAGAAGAGGGGGAGCAAGGGGAGGGGAAAGTGTATCCGAATAGAGAGAAGGAGGGGAAGGAGGTCAGCTGAAAATGTGCTGTCACTGCCAGTCAGTGTACATCGAGGAAAAAGCCCACTGCTGCTGCGTTAGAATCTGTGTGACCCTGTCCGCCCTGTAGACCCTGTCATCCAGTCTGAAGCCAACTCCACTCCATAGCCAGTCAGGACGGCCACTCTGCGCTGTGGACACAAACACAACACAATATATTAACATGTAAACCAAAAAACAAATGTCACATATTTTCACGACCTTTTAAAACTTTATTTTAAAGCTACAAAATATAAATATGCAGTTGTCTTTTCTCACGTGTATATATCTTGAATATCTTTATGCATTTATGTTAGTTTGGCTCTGAGAATGTAACGTGCTTAATAGCCTTTACATAATTAATCACATTCTCCAATAACCAAGTCATACTTTGCCACTCATATGTGTGGCCATTATGAACACTGCACAATATTCTTTAGGAAAATATATCTGATTATTACAACAGCATTTACATTGGGTGAACACAATCGCATAAAATAATATTAATTTTAAGAACAGGATTTCTGGTGCTGACTAGCAAGTGCTGGAATAATTAATCATGTGGTCAACTCATCGGGTGCATCCCTGGCTTGCACAATAAAATGTCGTCTCTTTTAGCCACATGAGAAAAACAAACAGTCATAGATTCCGGTTTTCTCAAAACTTAACAAGGAACATTTCTTCAGATGAAATAACCACCAGTGTTTCAGCTGATCCAGTGAATCATAAGTCAATGAAGACACAAAGAAAACTGAATTCAGTATTTTCAAAAGGCAGTCCTACTTATTCATTCAGTAATATATCATTCGTGCTGAAGAGCATCTGTATTTTTTTCTGTGTTTTCCCAAACAAACATAAGTCAGCCTCTACAGTATGTTGTTGCCAGGGAAACCATTCAGTCCTCCTGTGGAAAAGCTACAGCCAGTCCACCTTCTGCTTAACATGGGAGTAGCTGTCTGTCCTGAATTATGGATGCAAATGTAAAGCGTCGTCCTTGCGTTGACGTTAACGGGAGATTAATCACTGAAGATCATAAAAATACAACATCCATGCTTTTCTTCTGTCACTTTTTTGTCCCACAAACATATTAAAATAAGTATTTAAATAGAAAACATGGCCGCCCACTCAAAATTGCAGCTCCTGCTCCAACCAACAAACTGGTCAAAAAACAAGTGAGGTTAAAGAAAACATTTTTCACTGCTCTACATGCACGGTGCCTAAAAAGAAAAGTAATCCATACTTAAAATGTTGCTAACAAACTCTGATATCACATGTAAACATAAAACAGGCTGCCATGATCTCGTGACAACAGATTTAAGTCTTATGAGAAAATTTACACGACCAGAGCAGAGTTGTGTGTAAAGTGAGCTCTGCACCTTGGTTGGTAAAACATCTGGTTGATCAGTTTTGCATATTATTGCACAGGAGCAAAGATTAAAAAGAAAGGAAGCCATCACACTGATGAAGCGTTGCAGGCAACAGGCGCTCACTTCTATTTGGGCACACTCAAACCTCCAACATGTTATTTTAATCAGTGACAACTTGACAGCAAACACCTGCATGGAGCTAATGTCCAGGGGATGCACAAACCCTCTTGCTCCACCTTTGCACATTGCCAGTTACTGTATTCTTGATCCAATGATCATTATTAACATCCCTAAACCCTTTATGTTAATGCTCTGATGACTCATCCAATAGAGAGGTGCATTTGTGTTTAAATGCATTTAAACAACATGGTTACTGTCGTCTTTCTTAAAGAGAAATTAAATGAGTATCAAATATTCTTAGGCTGATAAACATTCAGACTGTTTCCATAATATACTGAAGCTAAACACACTAATACCTCTATCACATCCTAAAAGCTCCCAAAATATCTGCCAGAAGTTGTGTATTTAGTGATTTATTGTGAGGATTATTTGGAAAGGACTGAACAGATGGATCAACAGAGGAGAAGTGGATTATGCTGTAAGAGTGGTTTTGATGTTTTGATGCCTTTTTATGCTGTGACCCTCCATCTGATACCTCCCCTTTGAGCCAGCAGGCCTATTTGTTACTTAAAAGAAAAGGTTTTTCCTGGAGTATTCCTATCAGAGAAACTCATTTATCAAAGTTAGATTTCTGCTGGAGAAACCTGATTTCACTTTAATTCAGTATTGTGTTTAGTTCAAAGTTAATGTCACAAGCATTGGTTAACGGAGCTTGAAAGATGTTTCTGTGAATGTGTTTGCTTTCATCTCCAAAGTGTTTGAATAAAAGATCATTCGTAAAACCACTACGGTTGGTCTAGCTGGGTTCAAAAGGGGCAAAGGGACAGTCCGGTATTTTTCAACTTGGGCCTTACTTTCCCATGTTTTGTATCCAGGTGACTAATGGGAACAAGAATTTTTGAAACTGGTCCAGTACTGAGTGAGAGGACTGCAGGTTGGGGCTGGTCAGTCCTTCGGCAATTCTCTCGTAAGTCGGCCTGTTCTTCACCGTTCCTGTCATCTGATGGTTAATGGCCTCTTCGTTTGCGAGGACAAGGAGGGCGCGCAATTCCTTGTCTCCCCAGTTGCTCATCTTTACAGTGTCTGTCAGGTTTGCGTTTCCCTCTTGCTACTAGCTGCTTGCTAATTCCTGCTATCAGCTGTTTCCTGTTTATCCACCGCCAATGGGTCGCGCATGCGGCGTCATCAACAGCTCCTCCCACAAGTCTTCAACAGCCCCTCCCGTTGCGGAAGGCCGCCTCGGTCTTTTTAAACTAAAAGGGTTCCGCCGATATGACTACCCTATGAGGCGGAAAACACCTCGGATCAACTCACCAATCCGGCTCTGTGTGTCTAAACGCTCACAGCTTGCTGGCAAAACGGCCCAACATTCGCGGAATATCTGGCAGTGTAAAAGGGGCTAATGTCTTACTTTTTGCCCCTTACAGGCTCAGATTGTTATACAGAGTGTCTGACAACATGATGGAATGGATCCCTACAGAGATAGACCTTGTTATTAAAGAGTAAGATCTATTAAGATCTAACCAAATACAGCCTTGAAATCACTATTTCCAAACACACCAGACCCCATTTACATAAACAGTAATTTTAGAATCGTAAAACACGCTTCATTCAAAGTTGACAGTAACAAAATAAAACCACAAAAACCACCTTGGCGCGTTTTTCCACTGCTCCAACACTCACCAACTTTCGTTTCATTTACCTAAACCCTTGATTCAACCAGTCAGATGTGACAATATGCCGGCTCTATACATGCTAAAATTACTGTTTATTTAAATGGAGTCTGGTGGCTTTGGCGACGGTGATGTCGGGTCTGCTTCTGGTGAAACAAAAAGGATCTTACTCTTTAATACCAAGGTCTATCTCTGTAGGTCTATCTCCTTTCCATAACAATGTCAGACAGAATGGTAATCGGAGCCTGTCAGTGGCAAAACAAGCACTTACATTACAGCCTGCCAGCTGCAGTGGTCTGGCTCAACACTGGACCAATTCAAAACCTGTAGTCACAATTAGTCACTTAGACACAAAAACATGAAAACACAAACACGAGTAACAAATTTACGCTCTTACATACTTTTCCTTATTGAATTTTTCATACAGCAGCTGTATGACTGTCTCAACAAAACCAGCATTGAAAAGGCAGGTAAATGTGACATCCACGCTTCTTTTAATGATTCACCAGCTCTCAGCAGGTGAGTCAAAGTTAATGATAGTCACGCTGCTCGGAGAAAATCCAATCTTTTCTTTCAATGCACTAAATGAATTTATACGCAGGCATGAAAGCGGAAAAAACGTCAACCCACAAAGAGTCAAAACAGAGCCGTCTACAGCAAAATAAGCGCTGAAATACAGTCTGACCTATGATTCACTAAAAAGACTGTTACCTTAAATGCATATCAGCCAGTCTGTGTCAGCAGTAAAGACAAAACTCTCTGACCTACATACGGAAATTCAAAATATGTTTTATTTTCATGTCACACACACAGCGCCATAAAGAACACCCATAAAATGAGTTCAAAGTTCGACTAGATTCCACTGAAGGGAGGCTGCCTTGATAAAGACAAGGGTTTGTCAATGATTAGTGATCAAACACAGCTTGTTTATAATCTTACACCACAGTGTCTAAAAGCCAAGATATAGGCTACTCTCTCAAAAGTTCAGACTAAAAAAGGAGAAAAGCTTACTTAGTTTCCAAGACTTCCTACAGCAGACAACCTGACAGCCACGCCTGCTTTCTGTAGGAATTGTCCAGGTGTGCACAAGTGTGAGAACAGGCAGCGCTCCAAGGTCTCTGCAAATTCTCTCCTGCACGTTCCTCACACTTCTGTCCCCGTCTGTTTTTACTGTTAAACTTCACAGATCACTTCTGTGTTTGCAGGCGCAGAGAGCTTTCATAGCAGCAGCTGCGACAGATACGAGCTGATACAGACTCCCACTTCACCTAATGGCCAAGTCAATAGTAAAGCCGATCTTAAAACACATACCAGGGAATGTAGCTACCTGACTGACGGTGTGTTCCTTGTTAATGCAGTAATGTACTTCCTGCAGCCTGTGTACTGATCTCTTGTACCAACAGATGTTTCCACTCGGAAAACCACCTTCAAAAGTTGTCTCTAAACTTGCTTTTTTCTGATGTCATAGACAATTCATAATCCAAATTTACTCTGAGACGAGATTTCAGCCTTAACAGTGAACGGATCAGGTACAACACTGTATAACATACATCTACGCTGAGAAAATGTTTTACTAAAATATTGTCATGCTCTGCTTAAGAGGGTCGCTCTCAATGAGGGACGACAGTGACTGTGCCCAAGTGAAACAGAACAATCTTCAGATGCATCAGACTGTCATTTTCTCAACTCTCTCTCTCTTACAAATTATTATGCATCATGTTTTCTAGATTGTTTGGTATATAAAACATCAGAAAATAGTGAAAAATGCCTATCACAGTTCCTTAAATGATATATCTTAATCACTCATTTAGTCTGACCAACACTCTGAAACCCAAAGATATGTAATGTACCATCATCAAGACTTATGAAAATAGCAAATACTCACATTGGAGAAGCTGAAACCAGTGATTCTTTTGGCATTTTTGCTCATATAGAGACTGAATCAATTATCACATTTGTTGCTGATTAACTTTCTGTTGATCGTTTTATAATACCAGCTCTAATGACCAAACTTTAGCTTCACTATTGACCTTGCTAATGACAGCCGTGAGATGTGGAGAAAGCTCTGAAAAAGCTAGCAAGAGCACCCTGGGTTCAGTTTGTCAAAATAGAAAAATTATTATTTAAAGCAGAAGTGTCAAACATGCGACACATGGGCCAGAACCAGCCCACGAAGGGGTCCAATCTGGCCCACTAGATGACTAGACCAAGAGGTGCTACGTTTCAGAAGCAAGTTAAACAATGCGTTGCCAGTTTCACGTAAAATCCTGCTGCAGAGGCTTTTCCACACTGACCAGAATACAGTTCTCTGATATAACAATGAATACATACTGTGACCATGTTTAAAGATATTGAACATTGTGCAAAATGTTGTCAGTCAGCAGCTTAAGTTGAGAAGAATCTGTATCAGGAAATGTGTGGATAAGTAGACTGACTGAATGTGGAAAAACTGAGACCCTGTTGAAACTGCACTTATTTTTCTTAAGACATCTCAGGCTGTTCATCTGTGTTGTACAAAGATGGATGTCTACAGAATAAAGTTGCAGTTCTTTACACAAAAAAGAGTAAGATATTGGTGCTGATGTTACTTATAGGTTATTGTGCGATGGTTTTATTGCTCTGGCCCATGTGAGATTAAATCGAGCTGTATGCAGCCCCTGAACTAAAATGAGTTTGACACCCCTGATTTAAAGCAAGAATTGTAAAGACTAAGTTAAAACAAATCAAGCATCTGTTGCTCTCCATATCTTAAGTTTTCAATACTGTGTGCAACAGACCCATTTCAATCAATACCTAAGGTGTATTGATATCCAAAACCAAGTCCTAAACTTGAGATCACCCAAATCTATATGATGATATCATCAGTTTAAGTACTAGAGTGAAACTCTACGTAAATGTGCCTTTGATCAAGAGACGTGATTGACTCAATTTTAAGGTGAATTCACATGCATGAATAATTAAGTGCTTTTGCTATTGTTGACAATGGAACAACTGACGACCAAAACAACCCCTCTGATTGAATTTACAGATCCACAGATGCTATCCATGGAGGTATGATCCTGTCATGCAGAGTCAGCCATCAGTCACTGCAGTGTTTGGGTCATGTGTCCCCTTCAGCCTGACTCTTAGCACACCTACTTCCCAACCATCAAACAGGACGACCTTGCCTTTAAACTGATTGCTTAATTAACGTTACCATAATAGCAATGGGGCTTTACACCTGGTCCTGTAGTCATCACCCTGCGCCAGATCTCACATTAGCCAACCGAAGCGGCTTACGCTCGGGTCCGCCGGAAAACAACAATCAATGCATTTCATTAGCGAGATGATGTAGCAGGCTAGTTGGTGCTGCAAAGATAATTAGCTAGCTTAGAAATGACAGCCATGTAGGTGCTTAGTTTGTCACGTTAGCGTGTTCGAGCACTGTAGCAGTCAGTAATATGACAGTTACTCACCTTTGATAGCTGTAGGAGTCTCAACAGTTGTCGCGAGCTCCTGATTTCCACGGATACCTGCTAGCTGGTTGCTAGTAAGTTAGCGCTCGTAGGTTGCTAACGGCTAGCTGCTAATGAATTCCACAATGTCAGAGCAGTAAACGGGTGAACAGCGCGCGAGTTAGCCGGAGACAACTGGCGAGCTAGACCATAGTGAGCCGGGGGAGCTGACACATTAACCACTCCTTCATTCGGGCTGCTGTGCATCCTGTTAGAGACAGATAAACATCCCATTTGATGATTTCTCAAACACTCTTCCCTTTCCCGCAGCCATCTTACTTGGACTCCTCCCACACGACTTCTCTGACTCACACCCACAGCGACGCTGCTGCCCTCCGCTGTATGAGGGGTTTCAAGTGCCAGCAGTCCGGAGACAACTATGTGACCCAGTTCTGGTTTCATGCTGATAAATGGACACTGCGTACTGACCACTCTGTTATAAAGAAACTGATGGAGAACGAGAGATCAGTTCTTAAATTAGCTCATGTTGAAAATAATTAGTTTGACAACCCAACTCAAAGTCCTTTACCTGCTATTTCAACCATCCATCCTTTTCCTCAGTTTGCATAGTTGTCATGGTGATTGATACTGACATGTCTTTGCTCATCATATGTTGGCTTAAAGGGGCACTCCATTGTAGTAACCTTCAAATAAAGCTGCATCCTATATTTCGGCTAAGGCAGGGGTCAGCAACCTTTACTATCAAAAGAGCCATTAAGAAAAAAAAATTCTGGCTGGAGCTGCAAAACATATTTGAATAAAGATAACAGCCTGTTAAGTCTTAATTAGCCCATCAACATTATGAACCGGTCTAAAGCCCCATTTCCACCAAACACTTTCAATATGGTACCTTTGGAACCAAAATTAACCCTTCAGACATGGTACCTAGACCCAGAGTTTTTACTCTTAAATGTGGGTGGGGTTGTTGCCACTCACTGCTCCATCCAGCACTCACTGTATTTCCTCCTTTATCAGTGTGCACCTCGTTTATCGTCCACAGAACGAGGCTGCACACTGACATTTTCAGGACAAAACTGAACAGGCTGCAGTGAGAGTCTCTACCAGGTTCCTCTCAGGCAAGCTCAGGGGTTTAGTGTTGCTGTAGCCCACAGGAACAAAGCTCCACAACGCTTTTTTTTTTCTCAGAGTGAGGATTTGAATATATACAGTTCACATAATCCAGACAAAATTAATATATATTTTTAAACACTTGAAGATCCACTAGGGCATTAACAGAAAAGTCGATTTGTCAACGTGTCGACGTCAGTGGCACAAGTCGACACCCCCCGGGAGGAGTCGACAAGTCGTGTGTTTTTTCCCTCTCTCTCTCTCTCTCTGTGTGCTTGTGTACGGAATGCAACTGTAGGCTTATCCAATGTTAAGAAAACGGTTACTCTTCCTGTCTCCTAAGTGGGCGTGGTTAGGTCTCCCTCCAATCAGAGCCTGTTCTCCCTCAACCCCCCCCACCACCACCATGTTGAACAGAGGCTCTGTGGACGTCTGTGTATGCGGATCGAGAAGCAGGTGGAATGAAAATACATTCTTCCTATTATTGCAGCCTATTGCTGCACAAAGCTTGGGCATTTTTTATTTATTACTAGCGGTAAATAACTGTTTGTAAGCTAACTGTGATTTTACCGCCTGTTTATCAAGATCACGAGATCTCGCGAGAACTTGTTTTCTGAGACGGACAGGGCTCAAACAGTTAACTTTCTCTTGATCTGTGCGGATGAAAAATGCAGCTCTAGTGTCAGAATGTTGGGAAGATGTGTGGCTTGTGGAAAATGAACCCAATATTTACTTTAGTGACTACTGGGCGAAAGAATTGACCATGAATTGTGATCACGTTCATTTTCCTCATTGACGACAATACATTCACAGCTGCCGCAAGTCTCCTACGGGGGCGTGGCGCTGACGTCACTGAATCAGGAAGTGAGCTGAGTTGGGTATCTCGCTTCATCCAGTATCTCTGGTTTGGGCCTTGAGAGTGACAGACACACATCACATTTGTGGAGATACTTCACTTTCCTTTCGCCGCGTCAGTGTGTTGACGTCATCAAATGACTTGTCGACTCGACTTCATTACTGAAAGTGTCTGTCATATAAAACTAAAGTAATGATCAAAGTTGTCACAGTGACATGTAAGGTGTGTTGATGGATTCACATCCATGTGTGAGTTGAACACATTGAGTAACATTCCACCTAAAAGTTGCCGGCAGTCGGCCCAGTGAATGAAGTTATTTTTTCTCAGACTCCAGCTGCTGTGAGAGGCAGCAAAACATCCTTTCATTTTATAGATACAGTTTACTAATAAAACTCCACAGTATGAACAGTGGTTACATGAGCCTCAAAACCAGACACAACTCAGCCCTGAGCAGAGTGACCGTCCTCTACTGACCAAATTGTGTCAAGAGACCGTGTCCAACCCTTGTTTGCATAAAGTTGAGTCAAGGCTACTTAATGCAAATCAGCTTCTAAACTAACTGTTGTTGATCTGAAGACAGGTTTAGCAACTGCATGGCTGATCTCTTGCCTCATATGTTTTCAGAAACACATGTCGGGAAAATATTATCTTAATATAAGAAAAAGTTTCCAAATGACCCGACATTTTGGTTTGGTTTTAAAGAGAGCAGACTGCCCATGTACCTGGTGGCACGCCCATCAAGCATCCAATGCTGGGAAGCAGCGCGACCCCTCATGTCCAGAAACGCCTCTGTGGACAAAAACAAAGACCTCCCTGCCTCCAAAATGCCCTCTCATTTAAGTCAAACCCCACACTCAGTTTATGACACAAGCTTTATGTTAAAAACTTTCCCTTAACATGGCCAATCACAGTGATTAACACACAAAAACACTATAGGAAAGGATCCATGTTTGTTTTAACATTTTCATTTTAGCACTGAATGACAGCAGCAGATATATACTGTCAAAGGAGTAAAATATGGCAAACTCTTAACTAACTCTAGAGAGCTAAAACACCAAACCAGGGATAAAACACTACATAATACTGAACTGAGCTAGGGCTAAAACAGCAGCAAATGTTGCACCAAAGTAGGGATGAAACACTGGCAAATATTGGATCAAACTCAGCCCAGTCACCAGAATAAATTGTTCATATTATACATTATTGCAAACCACAAATATGTACACAAATACATGTGCATGTTTCATACATATCATATCAGCACTTCTAAAGTGACATAATACATATGGTGATTTTGTCACTGGGAGGTGACGGTATGTGAAGCAGGCGAGACTCTGCTCAAAACCTACAACACAGGTTTTTTTGGTGACCCTTTGCGGCACTTCCACAGGTGTTTGTGGCACTGAACCTGGGTGCTTTTCACTTTCACATTGCAGCATTTCCCAGCACAATCTGAGCCACCGAACCTGGGCATTGTAAGACAAAATATAATCTTTTCCCAACCATTATCAAATGATTTTTGTGCTTAAACCTTACAGGACTTTCACCACAGTGTTGTGGAGAAACATTAAGTTTCAATGTATCCACCACAAAACAATATAACAAACCCTTGGTTTACAAATTGTACAGTATGAACATTTTTTCTACCTATGGGTTCGTCAAACCAGGGCTAAAACACCACAAAATGTTGGAGTCTCATACTCAAGCTGAGATAATGCCATATGACATCATCTGGGTTATTATTTCAATTTAAGAAAACTCCCTCCAGAGAAACAAGACGTCACACAGGATGATTCGTAGGCCACTCCTTGTGACAAATTAATTTAACTTCATGTGTAAAATAGGTGGAGTGCCCCTTTAAAAGTCTGACATAAACATTAACTTGACCTCAGAAACAAAAGAGTCTTCGTCAGTTGATGAAGGCTGTGTGATGTGCATGAAAGCTTTCAAAAAATAGCAAGTAGACCTTGAGTTTGGATTGTTCTGTCAAAACGCTGCCAATGGTTTCGTAATGTTCTGTCAGTGTGTGAAACTTCAGTCTTTCTCTGGTCGAGGCAGGTCACCTGGGCAGTCGATAAATAAAAGATTTTCTTTTACTTAATTATCTATATATTTTATTTTATGTTTATACGTTTTATTATTTTATTTTTTGCAACATTTAATTTTGCCCAGATTTTCTGTGGTTAAAAATCTAAAAAGACATACTTAGAGTATCTATAACTCAATACACAGTGCGCTCTGTATTATTTTTTATTTACAGTGAAACATCCTCTGTAGTTCGGACTCTCCACTCCAGACCTCTCTGGTTTTCTAGGGGAAGGAAGAATTCCCAGAGGACACATGACATCTGTTGTGGTTTGTCTTCCATGGAGACCTGCATCACCAAGCAGTGCTCAGGTAGATCTGATCTGTTGTCAGGTGAACCATGTAGTGCTGCTTGATGCAACAAGGTCATTTTAACTGTCGTTCAAAAAGATGCAGCGCTCATACAGGAGGAGACGAAATCAAAACAGAAGGCCATGCTTACGAAAAATGTGTTAGTCTGAAGCTTCACTTTTGAGAATGGATAAAACAGGTGATGTTGGTATCAGACGGAACCAATGGCAGAGACTGTTCAGGTGGCAGCGGAGGCAGAAAGTAACTGAGGAAGGAGAAGATGGAGTCAAGGATGAAGGGAAACAGAATGCCAGTGTGGATTCCAAGTTGAAAGTTAAGTGAGTAATTAATGGATCATAATCATGGAGTTAATTAGATATCTGGTTTGAGTAATTTAAGGTAATTAGGATTAATGTGAGGACATTTATTCATTTATTCAGACTTCATCGCCTCTGAGTTGGTCAAGAACTAACAAGCCTCTACGATGACAAAATAACGTCCTAAACTGTGCATGCTAATGTGCTCTACTAGAGAGCACTAAGAGCATTTTTAAAGAAGTGATTTTGTTGTTGCGTCTGTCTTTATCAGTAGATTTTAGAAAGCGTAATCAAATCATAGTTTGAAAATTACAGGCAGATGTTTATGTGTATGATGAACAAAATTAAATGTTGTAATAACTACTTTATGATGTACGTAAGAAAGCATTCAGAACCACTTGACGAAAAGTTTAAATCATATTCATCCTATTTATACAGATGTCTTTCACGAACATGGACTATAATTTTTGTGTGTTTGCGTGTGTGTGTGTGTGTGTGTGTGTGTGTGTTGTTTTCTTTTTTAAAGGGACAGTTCACCCCAAAATCAAAAATACATATTTTTCCTTTTACCTGTAGCATTAATTATGAATCTAAATAGTTTTGGTGTGATATCAGCCATAGAGATGTCTGCCTTCTCTCCAATATGATGGAACTAGATGGCAAAAAAATTAGGTTTTAAAAGCTCAACAGCAATGTCTCTTTCCAGCAAATCATGACCTGGTTACTCAAGATGATCCACAGACCTTGTTGTGAGCAGTTTCATGTAGGAACTATTTTCTTTCTACCATACTAAAATCCCCAACCCTTTCACCGAGCAGGGGGAAGCGTGCATGGACAAGAGGCTTGTGCTAGTAACAGGGCGAGATGTAAACATTGATGTTGTCCTCCTCAGCTGAGCTATGACATTAGCTAGCTCAGTGGTGTTAGGTGATACACGCTTCCTTCTGCATGGTGCTATGGTTGGCGGGTGTCGGTCAGTGGAAAGAAAATAGTTCCTCCATGAAACTGCTCACAGCAAGGTCTGTGGATTATCTTGAGTAACCAGGTCATGATTTCTGGAAAGAGACATTGCTGTTGAGTTTTTAGGACATACTATTTTGGTGCTTTGAGCACCACAAGCCGAGTGCCATCTAGTTCCATTATATTGGAGAGAAGGCAGACATCTCTACGGCAGATATCTCCAACATTCAGCAACTCACACCAAAATAGTCTAGACTGATAAATAGAATTTTGAGTAAAATCAAAAACATGTATTTTTGATTTTGGGGTGAACTGTCCCTTTAAGTGTTTAAGATGTCATCCTGTGACCGATTTTGTTCACATTTAGCTTATTATTCATGTAGACATGAGATCTATGAACCACAGTTTCTCTGTCACAGTTCTCCTCATGTCACGCTGACACCATTATGACTGATCATCTTCGTTTTCCTCTCCCTTAATCATCATTTCCCTCTCAGCTGGAAAGAGTGGGTGGTTGATCCGGCAGACCAGTTTTATTACGTCTGGCTACAGATTATGATCTTTCCCATTGTGTACAACTGGGTGATCATCATTCTGAGGTACAGACATTATGAACATGATGAATATCAAACAGTCATAAAATATCTGAGCATATAACCTGTAATCATGTGACATACTCTGTCTCATTATTGGCTATGTTTCCTCAGGACATGTTTCACTACAATTGCAATGAGCTACCTGCCTGTGTGGCTCACACTGGACTATCTGGCAGACCTCATGTATATGATTGACATGGTCATCATTGTTCACACAGGTAACTTTTATTTTGAGATGCTGAAATTAAAATTATGTTTGTCACATATGCAGTCCCATAAAATGGAAGTCATAATGAAACACTAGAACAATCATACCACAGACTATAAAGACAATAAATCACTCATGTCGCTTTTAAAATCAATCTCAGCACCTGAATCTCATTGTACATGGCCTGCATGCTTGAGTTAGCCAAAACTTCATTAGCCTTCCCCCAATGTAGTGCCTTTTAGTTTTTGTGTAACTGCTCAGTAAACTATGTCTTGTCTCGCCCAATATACGTCACCTTCACCAGGTAGCTAGATGATGATGTTTTATCAGGCGACAGCAGGTCTTTTTATCAGCTGGGAAGCAAAAGAACGAGCAACGCCTGTTGCCTGTGTGAAGACATCCCGGTACAAAACACGCAGCTATTGTAGCTTTAGCAAAGAGAAAGTTGTGATTTCACTTATGCAACTTGTGTGGTCTTCTAATTACATATTTTTGCAGTCTTATACTTCAACAGTTTCTTCACAGTCACTTCGACAAACTGAGACTTATTTTGACTTTTCAATTGACAAATATGTGTAATCCATGAAAACATATTTGTCTCTTGCTGTTGACTACCGTACATATTTTTTCTGACTTCATGTCCCATGGTGGTCCACCAGAAGGGGAGGGACTCTGCTTCTCAATAGTTGCCAACCTTGCACCTGTGTATGAAGTGTTCTCTGTGCATTGTTAAACCTTGTTCTTCCCTCTTCAGGTTACTTGGATCAGGGCATCCTGATCAAGGACCTAACTCAGCTGAAGAAGCACTACCTGCACTCCAAACATTTCCTAAGGGACCTTGTTTCCTTGCTGCCCACTGACTTCCTCTACTTTGTCTTTGGCATCCAAACTCCGCTGGTAAGGATCAACCGCTTCCTGCGCCTGCCACGACTCAACGAGGCCCTGGATCGCATGGAGACGAGGACCTCCTACCCCAACACCTTCCGCATCTCCAAACTCATGATCTACATCTTTGTGTTGATCCACTGGAATGCCTGTCTTTACTTTGCTCTGTCCAACTACATCGGCTTTGGAAGTGATCGTTGGGTTTACCCCAACATCACCAACCCGAAGTTTGCCTCCATGCGTCGGCAGTACTTTTACTGCTTCTGGTTCTCTGCTCAGATTTTCACCACAGTGGGAGACACCCCTTTGCCAAAAAGGGAAGAGGAGTACTTGTTTATGATTGCAGACCTGCTCATTGCCGTGTTGGTGTTTGCATCGATTGTTGGCAATGTTGGTAATGTCATCACGAGTCTGAGGGACCGTGATAATGTCTTCTTCCCTAACCATGAGCTGGTAAGTGGAAATACTTCAGTTTCTGAAATATATCTCCCTTCTAAGAGTTTCTATAATATATATGATATGATGAAGCAGATGACTCCATGGCTCCTTTCCTCTCTCAGGTGAAGGCTTACCTGCGTAGCCATCACATTAGCAAGGAACTTCGACAGCGTATCGACAACTGGTACCAGCATCTTCACATCAACAAGAAGATCATGCGAGAGAATGAAATCCTGCAGCAGCTGCCCGTACACCTGAGGACAGAGATTGCTGTCAGCGTTCATCTCCCCACACTCTCCAAAGTCACCATCTTCCAGAGCTGTGAGAAGAGTCTGTTGGAGGAGCTGGTGCTTAAACTAACACCTCAGGTCAGGGGGAAGAAGGTGGCAGTCTGAGAATAGAGAGTTAGGCCATGCAATATTATCTAATGTGTCACAAATGCTTTCAGAGAAGAATTGTTTAAGGATAAAGTGGTTTCTGACGCCTTTTGTGTCTGCAGGTGTTCAGTCCAGGAGAGTACGTTTGCAGGAAAGGAGACGTGGGCCATGAAATGTACATCATCAAAGAAGGGAAACTTGCAGTTGTAGCAGATGATGGGGTCACAGAGTATGCTGTGCTGAGTGAATCAAATTTCTTTGGGGAAATTAGTATCCTCAATATCAAAGGTAAGTCAAGCCTCACTGTAATACAGCATTTATTCAAGGAATACTTCACCCCTGCATTTAACAATAATAAAACTATATCAAAACATCAATTTACAAACTCTCACACAACTCGTGCAGGGTAATCCAAGTCTCATTTATCCAGATGTATGTTCAGTACTTCCTAAATGGACAGCCCTCTCGAAAGAGGGAAGTGAATAGAACTAAAAGTGAAATTTATCTTCGCTCTCTTCAAAGCCAGACTCTACTGACCAAAACAGAAATTTCTCCTTGCTGATTGGTCTACCACACAGACTGTATAATAAAGATGGACAACCTGACAGCTCCTCAAAGGTGCAGCCAAAACATCTCCATCGCCCCCTGGTGGCTGGCTGCAGTATAGGTCATTAACTCCAGCCCGTCTATGTTAGTGGATGGGACATAAAAGATCAAAGTTGTAGGTCAAATCATTTTTCCAAAGATGGTTTGTAATCAGGTGTTCATTTTTCTTATAAGTTTGGTTGTAAGTAGTTATTTAATGCTATAAAAAGAGGGCTTGGCATCATGACTGACAGCTGTGTGCCACTCCAATGCCAGTTGCTCGTGATTGTTCCGATGGCAGGATGACGTCTACAGACTCTGGCTCCGAATGATGAAGATAGGAGCTAA
This sequence comes from Epinephelus lanceolatus, assembly GCF_041903045.1. Taxonomy (NCBI): domain Eukaryota; kingdom Metazoa; phylum Chordata; class Actinopteri; order Perciformes; family Serranidae; genus Epinephelus; species Epinephelus lanceolatus. The sequence goes on along the minus strand of NC_135747.1, from coordinate 33,669,011 downwards.
TATATTTATGATATTTGGGCTTAATTTTTGTACAGTAGGAGGAAGTGGAGATGTGTTGTCCATGTTTATACAATCATTGATCTACCACTGCCTTGATTGTTTGTTTTTAGTACAAGTACTATTATCTAACCAAAGGTGACATTAGATATATCATGTTGAGTTCTGAAATCATAAGTTCACAGATGCAGGAAAACATGAACACGAACATGGAAACAAGACAAAATGTAGGTGCATTAAATGTGCATAATGTTAATAAAGGGGAAAAAAAGAAATAAAATTAAATTAAAAAAAGGAAACTAAGTCTAAGTACAGGATTTCTTTAACCTCTGCTATTTCTCTGTCTGTTACTCTTGTCTCACTCATTAACTCATATTCAAAAGAGTGGGTTTCAACTCGACAGCGGACCAAAAAGATGCAAACCAAAGGCACGATACAAAGCTATGAGAAAGGGTAGCTTGACATGGTGGTGACACGTTTGGATAGATGTTGTGTACTCTTGCCTTGGAGCAGTGGAATCTGTGTAGTGTTTTAAAATATACAAGACGGTGTCTGGTGTTAGTTGAGCATTTGTGTATTTGCTTGAGGCTCTCTTCCAATACATCATCTAGTCAGCTAGTATTTTAATACCTATTTCTTTTTCCTTATTATATTTAATTTTCTATTTATTTGTGAGCTATTGAACTTTCAGAAGATGGAGAGACTAATGATATAGATGATATATAGATGATGATAGGTAGGAGATGAAGTTATCACGGTTTGGTCACATTTTGAGACAGTTGTCTATTGTTGATTGTCTCTCAGTTTCAAATCCTATTAGATGTTTTTGTATGTAATCTGTAATCAGTGCCTGAAAAAAAATATAGTAGTAAAATATGTAGTTGTGCAAAGGTGGCAAATGTACCTTTTATATTTCGATCTTTGACACTATGTATTCCAAAGTCCCTCCATGTACAGAGGGTTTTATAGTTGTTTGTTAATGTGTGACTTTGGTGTTTTAAAGGGTTTTAAACTCACACAATAACACTGTAAAATCACTGTTGTTGTCAATGTAGTCTGGCTTTGAAGAAATAGATTCACTTTCAGTTCAGTTCCCTGTCAGAAAGGGCTGTCTGGGATGTATTGAGCATCCGACTGGATATATTAAGACTTGGATTATACTGCACAAGCTGTGTGAGAGCTTGTAAACAGATGTTTTGATTAATTTTTGCTGTTGTTAAATGCGGTTGCCTTTGACTTAAATTCATCATAAATGTTCTCAATTTCTGGATTGTTCGTTCACTGCAGAGACATGCAAGAGAAACATTTTTTTCTCAATTAATTCAACTAAACATGAAGGCAGTAACTGATATACAAATGCTCTTCTGGTAGGGTGAATTACTCCTTTAATGCCTGTACAGTAGGTGATGAATAGACCTTTACTAGACTGGTATAGATGGTTCAAGCAGACATGAATGATTTGGTACCAAGAGGAAAGACATCTCTCTGTGCTGCTTTTGGACCTTGCTAATGCATTCAGCCCTGCACTCCTGAAGTGAAGGATCCAACGGTCAGGAATGAAGCACTTACTGTGTTAAAACTGCTCAAGACTGGAAAGTTTGATTGTAGTTGAGCTTAAAATTAAAGGTCAGTTGTGTAACTGTGGTTAGAGTTACAGAGAAAGAGCATGGGAAGATTCTGTAGATGGGGCTAATAAAAAAGGAATCTGCAGTGAGGCTGGAAAGCACAGATCAGAGAGACACGACTGTAAAATGTTTATTTTTTTATTTTAAATCTCACAGAAATTACATTTTCCTTTCAGGTAACAGGTCAGGCAACCGTCGCACCGCCAACATCCGAAGCATCGGCTACTCTGACCTCTTCAGCCTGTCCAAAGAAGACCTGACAGACGTGTTATCTGAGTTCCCCGCAGCCAAACGTCACCTGGAGGAGAAAGGCAGACAGATCCTCACCAAGATGGGCATGTTGGAGGACAGCGGAGAGGCGGAGGAGGGGGAGGCAGAGCAAGTGGAAATCAAGATAAACAGGCTCGAGAGCAACCTGGAAGTCCTGCAGACAAAACTAGCTCGACTCATGGTGGAATTAGAGTCGAGCCACCGCAAGATGCAGGCCAGGGTGGAGCAGCTGGAGTGGGAGGTGGCAGCACTGGAGACACAGCTGCCAGAGGATGGAGAGGATGAAGAAAGAGCCCAGGGAAGAGGTGAAGGGGTGGGAGGGGAGGTCGGATGGGAACGGGAAGAGGCAGAGGGAGAGGAGGAGGGCTCAGATGCAAAGGTGAAAAAACAGGGACAGGGAGAGGATGGTAACGATGTGACCAAAGAGGGAGATGGAGAGAGCACTAAAAGCACAAAGGAAGATGTGGAGAGGATGGTGGAGGGAGATAAATCTGGGCTGAAAGACCCCGATAATCAGGAGAAGAAAAAAGAAGATGGTGGAGAGAAAAACAGAGAGAAAGGAGACGACCGGCCTGGGAAGGGAGACGGGGCTGAGATTGAACCTAAAGATAAGAAAGAAGAGACAAGTGGAGAGAGAGAATCTGAAGAGGGGAGAGAAAAGGCTGAAGAAGACTCAGAGATGGAGCAGAAAGATGAAGGGCAGAAAAACAGCAAAAATAACCAAAAAGGAGAATAATTAAGAAATAAAACTGTGTATTTTTGTCTGTTTAATAATAATAAAAATATTGAAAGCCTCAACATCTCATTGACACACTTTCCACAGTCACCTTTGTACCCCTAGATGGCAGCATTGTATCCCCCACTACTGATAGATATGACTCATTCAAACACAACATGGTGTCGAAACTAGAACATTAATATTACATATCAGGACTGGGACAATAACAACAATGAAATCATCACGTATGACATTATCTAACAGAGAAACGTAACAGTAAGTAAAACATGAAACAAAAATTATAAAGAACAAAATTACAGGGGACTTCTGGATGAAGCAAACTATGAAAATTTAATACACTGATTAAACGATAATTAGCAAGACACATCCTGAGCAATGACATCTTGCATGCCATAACATTTTTGTTTAATTTTTACAAATTTCAAAGAGTTGATGAATTATCCTATTTAATTAATAAAAACAAATGAATTAGGCTTTCTGTTTTTTCTCCCTTACATACACCACTCTCCCATTTGAATGACTGTATCAATTAGAGGATATGTGATTGTTAATAGTTTCCATATATCTGTATGGCTAAATATGGGAATACTAGGTTTTTTATTTGTTTTTACACACATTTCTTTTATAACATAACATAACACTTAATAGCATCTTGTTGTAGGTTGAATGCTAATTTATTGAACTTTTATTTTAATGAACAAACTGTCTCTTTTAAGCTTAATGTTCTTAAATCTAAGAACATCTAGGCTATGTAGGTCATTGCAGGCAGATTAAATTAGTGTACTACAGTGAAGTAGTAATAGTTTTACTTTTAAGTAAAGGATCTGACTTCTTCCTCCTTAAAGGAATACTTCCCACAAAATTACCTCTTGTATAGCAGTTAGTTGTGCTGTGTTACCTTGAATTAATGAAGAAAACTTTGCTTTGCATCTCACCATGCAAAAAAGCATATGTATAAATGTATTTATTGATTGATTGGGACCAGATTTAACAGCAGCAAAACTATATCAAAACATCTGTTTACAAACTCTCACACAGTTTGTGCAGTACAAACCAGATTTCACACTCAGTACTTCCCAAACACATGCATTTTTGCTCAAAAAATATCATTTAAAACTGAATAGAAAGTGAAATGTGTCTATGCTCTCCTCCAAACCAGATTCCAGTACCATTTGTTTTTCTTCTTTTAATGAAATGCATGTGTCTGGGAAGTACAGAGCACATGACTGGATAAATGAGACTTGAATTATCGGCCTACTGCAAGAGTTATGTAATGGTTTTTAAGGGGATGTTTTTCCCAATAGTATTTTTAATGATTTTAACAATAGTAAACATCCAGTGTGTGTATATATACATCCACAATCACACAAAAGAAAAGGACACCTGAACAAAATCTTGGAGTAACTGCTGAGTATTTAAAACACATGTAATCCACTCCCACCATCCCCAACCCCAAATGTATGAATATAAAGGAAAAATAAATAAACAAATTATTCCTTTAAGTAAATAACACAAACATAGTATCTTACGCTTCACCTCTGAGTCAGTCTCTTAAATAAAACACCTGTGCCGGCTGTCACATAAAAGCACAGGCTGGCCCTTTAATGACGCACAATTACGCACTTCCCGGAAGTGCAGTGGGGACACAGGCCCCATCGATTCAACACAACTGCATACATAAGCATTTACTAATAATAAAGCTCGGTTTGTATATAATTTTCATGGAGTGCTACCGCTAACACATATGGAGTGTCAAGAGGAAAAGCCGATCATCTATACTATGGAAAACAAGCCGATTGTGACATGTGAGTGTTTTTAAAAGGAGACGTGCAGTCTTATTTTTCTGCTCTTGACAGTTAGCCAGGTGGCTACATTCATTAGCTCATTTAGCTAAGCTAGCTGGTGCCTTCGTGTTAACCAGCTCACAGACGCTTCGTGTGTGTGTGTGTGGTGATGTGCGGCTTAATTTGTCACGGCTATAATAGTTTATTTAACATGCTGCAGTGCTGTGTGTGATAAATGTTCACATGGGAAATGGTGTCTCTCTCTCTCAGCTAGCTATTAGCTACACTGATTAACAGGCCTGACGTTAGCTAACGATATAACGTCACGGCTAGTTGCTGCAGTTTTGGGAAGGATATCACCTTGTTCCCCGGTGGACAGCCACGGTCTCCTCCGTTAGCAGCTCACACTGCAGCCGCCACATGATGTCGAGGCGGTGGGGTCAGTTTGCCATTCATAAATCCCCAGGAATCCTAGGGTAGCTTCTAAGAGGGGTTATTTTAGGAGCCGACTCTGGCAGCGGGAGCCAGGTTCATCTCACACCGCAGGCTGCTCCATTTTTAGGACAGAGACGTCCAAAGGTGTCCAAGTACAGGAGTGGACAGAGGCACAGAGAGGAGGGAATATTAAAGAAAGGCATAGGTGTGACCTTTGCCAGGTGGGATTGAGTCGTGGATTCAAAGTCACAGGTTGCCCCAAGTTTCCTTAGGGGTTGTCAGGTGTCCTAACTCAGGTGTGTGCCTCAGAGCTCATTCATGTAGCCATGGGCGAATTAGAAGATATTGGGCCCCTGGGTGCAGATATGCAAAAGGCCCCACTGTTTCTCCTACACATGAGTCATACACAGGCTTTGAAGTGGTTTGCCTCCTTTGTGTAGCGGTTTTGTGTCTCTGTGAGGTCATGCCTGGGCTGGTGGGTACAAGTTAATTTTACAGGTGAAGCACTTGCAGCCCCTGGGCTTGTGCACAGTAGGCCTGTTCAGTACTACGGCCATGGTTGTAACATATGTGACTTTTGCATCAGTGATTAGATTCAGAAATAATTCACGATTATGTCAAATTTACAAATAACACCTGCAAGTTGCATAACAAAAAAGCGATTTATAGGGCACGCCAAATTCCCCAAAGAGTCTGTATCCATGGTGTTCAGTGATGTAGAAGTTTTGTCTATTTCTCCAAATTATCCGTAATCTGATCTGAACAAAGATGGTAACCAGAAGTCAACTTCATTTGGTCAAGGAATGAGAAAAAGTGTTATTTTGTGGAGAGATTAAAAAAAAATAGGATTATGCACATAAATGCAAAGTGAGTTTTATGAAAAATCTGCCAGGTCTTTTACACAGTGGTTTATTTTTAAGAGTCCGTTGTAATTATTAAAGGATTTAATGTAAAATTAATTACTACACGAGAGACATAATCTAACAGAGTGTCTGCAGGTCCTTAAAACATCTTCAGATGTCTTAATTTCATAAATATCATGCATATTAAATAGTCTTAAATTTGAATTTAGTAGGTCTCAATTGCCACAAACATTTTATCTAATTTAATTCATCTATCTTTTTATTTTCTTTTTGTCAAAGTGAGCCAAACTCTCCTGGGTAAAAGACCAAATTTCTGATGTCACAAATCTTTAAACCTACCACTGAGCCTAAAACTGTTTATAAACCTTACACTTGGACTTGCCTTTTGGCAAAATGTAGATTAATCTTACACACTCTAATAACCATATTCTTGCAAAAAAACTACCTCTGCACAGAACCACAAATATACAATATCCTTACCTGCAATGCTTGAATAAGAAAAAGATGATTTGCCCAAGAATTCAGTCTTAAATTTAGTTGAAAAAGCATTAGGTTTTAGTGTCTGATACATGTAGACACACTCTCTAAGGCTGAGGTAGAAAAGTGCACTTGCAAATCAGAAATATGTAAAAAATATATTGTTTTATTTACTTAATCATTGATATAAATCACCTGCAGAATGTACTGTACGTAACACTCAGACCAAGTGTAGTTTTGTCCTAAAATACATAGCATGTGCTGAAATATTGATTTATATATCTATGAATTAAAAGCTTGCATCTGAGTGTGCAAGTCTGCTCCCTCCTTCTGTTTTTTACTGGTGTCCTCAGCAGGATGAGCAGTTACTACTTTCACTAATATCTGACCCAGTGTGTGTGAGACTGACTCACACAGTCACAGGGATTATACTGGTGTTTGCTCTGCAGGGTTGTATTTGATAACAGTTTTTGATAGGCTTTGTGAACATTCAAAGTTCAGTTTTGTTTGGACTATACTGCTGGAGATTTAATATCCTGGAAAAATGATTGACATCAACTAACGCACACAGACGCATTAGTTAAATGTGCGTACTGCTGCACTTTAAAAATGACATTTGGCTTCCAGTTTCAGACGTGAACTCTGACTGACATCAAGCTGTAAGATTGAGCAGTTTATAGTTTATGTGTATTGTACATGCAGATATTTTTACATATGGCATATTGCACATAGCAATACTCCACATCCAGTGAGGTCTTGTATCTGTTCAGGTGTTAAACAGTGGGAAAGAACGCTTACTAATTGATTTACAGTGCAGTCAAACTGTCAGCACAGGGAAATGTGTTGGCTGAACTCCAGCACACTGGATCCACATAGACCTCACTATAAGATTGAAGTGGTGACGTTCATCTTTCAGGATGTTTGAGCATGTTTACATTAACACAGGGTGAACAGTGTAGGAGTAGTGCTGTTTCCCCTTGAGGGAGGGGGGATCATAAATAGGGCTTTTTTACGTGGTTCATTGGAAGTGGCCCAGTTCCAGCGTAGCTTGAATTGTTACCTCAGCCCTACGAGTCACTGTTTATCAGAACACACACAGCTAACCATAAATGACACTTTGGGCTTTTCTGAAATGGGGCAGCGGCGATGACATTGAAGTCACTTTATTGTTGAACTGACTGAGGATTCTTGCATACACCTTCTCCACCACATTCTTGGAGCCTTGCTTGGTGCTATTTTGTGAACCAGCCTGCTTTTCCACCAGTTTTGAGCCCAGATATCATAATCAAGGATGCATTATCAACGCAGGGCTTTGCAAGAGGCAACACTGCTCTGATACACCCGCTGAAGTCATCATGGTTCGCCCTTCAGGTCAAGGAAAGCCTCGCATATTTTGGTTCCAGCTGGGGAAACAACTTTTCAGGTTCAATACCAATTTATTTTATTTATTTATTTTTTAAAGATATTTTTTAGGACATTTTTTGCCTTTAATTAACAGGACAGTGAAGTGTGAAGGGGGGAGAGAGAGAGAGAGGGAGAGAGAGACATGCAGCAAAGGGCCACAGGGTGAACTCAAACCCGGGCCGCTGCAGCAGCAGCCTTGTATATGGGGCACCTGCTCTACCACTAAGCCACAGACGCCCCAAATACCAATTTATTTTTGATCAAAATGCTCCAAATGGTTCAAACTTAGGTGTATGAACTGGAGGGGAACTCCTTCCATGTTGGTGGACAAAGGGTACCAGTGATGGTACCTGGTCCACAGGACTGGTGGTGATTTTGAGGATGGACCGACCTGAAAAGTGGATCTGCACAGCTTAAAGGCCGTATGTCTGTCAGTGGGATTGCTCCACCAACTAGTAACTGCCATGCACCACCAACCACAGAATCGAGAAAAAGATATCAATCTGTCCATCCTTTCCATGTCCGGGCCGAGGACGTTTCCCGTGTTGAGTCAAATTAAGCCGCAGGCTGCACTCCTGGTGGTGCCCTCCCATCAGTTCCTTTAGGCTAAGTCTCAGCTTTGCAACCATTCTCCCCCCAGAACCCAAAGACTCTGGTTTCCCGGTGGTTCATGGGAATTACCCTACTGGATCGGTAGTTGGCATTGTTAATGGTCAGAACTACGATGGTATCTGATCATCTTCGAACCTCCGACCCTGATCTCGATTCGATTAATGAAAACATTCTTGGCAAATGCTTCTGCTTTCATCCGTCTTCATCATCTGGGCGGCTGCTCGGAGGTAGAGCAGGTCATCCACTAATCAGGAGATTGATGGTTCGATCCCCTGGTTCTCCAGTCAGCATGTCAAAGTATCCTTGAGCAAGATCCTGAACCCCAACTTGCTCCCGATGGCTGTTCCATCAGTGTGTGAGGGTGTTAAAAACCGAGTAGCAGGTGGCACCTTGTATGGTAGCCTCGGTCACCAGTGTGTGAATGGGTGAATGTGACTCGTGGTGTAAAAAGCGCTTTGAGTGATCAAGACCAGAAAGGCGCTGTACAAGTCCTGGTCCATTTACCATTTACAAGTTCGACAGCTGAGCTACTACAACGTAAAACCCTCAAACCTCAAATTAAAGCTGAACATCAGCATCTTATTCTCATTATTGTATTTTCATTTTAAAATTCAATACTTGAGTGTCGTGTCACATCACAGCTGTTGCAGTAGTAATGGATTGCTCCGCATATCGAGAATTAGAAGTTGATCTGAGAGGTGGATTTTTACTCAAAAGTCATGATGAGGTGTGAGCAGCTATGGTAGAAATGACCAAATATTTGTCTTTCCGATAAGAATAGCTGATGTGTTTTATTTTGTTGCAGGCTTCTATGTAGGGTAGGATCAGTCAGACTCTGCACTGATATTACACTGTGATGAAACAGTGTCTAAGGATAGAGCATATTGTAAGCTGTGCAGATTGCAAAGGCCTCTGGGACAAACTGTGACAAACTCGATGGTTTTAAACCGCTGTGCAGAAAACTGTGTTTGTCAGTTCAGCGACACGTTTTCAACTTGAACACACAATAACAATAGAAAGCATGAAATGTGCACAGACGTTTGAATCGAACGTAACGCAGACAGAAATGACAGCTTTAAATATGAGTGAATAATCAGTTACACAATTACAATTCTAACTGTCTTGTGCTATGACGACAGAATGAATTGATTCCCCAAAATATGGGCACATGTCCTCAGTGACATTTAGATAGTCAATCTGGAGCCTTTATTATGTTTTAAATGCCAAAACAAGTACATCAGAAAGTCATATCCATCCATTGCCTTCAAGACATTCACACAAAACAGAAGTAGAAAGTTCAACAGAGTTTAATGGGAAAAGTATCGTGTGTTTTGAAATAGATGAGAATTATGCAAACCCTGACGTAGACCTCCATCAGCCTTTACTGTCGATCCACAGCGCTGTTAAACAGGAGGGAGCAGGTAAAGAGACAGAGAGCACCACAGAACGTTGACCCCTCCAGGGTCTAATGGACTCTGGGCTTGAGATGAGACGTTTGCAGCAAATCAGATCATCCTGGGAAAAGCTCAAAGTCCTTTATTACATTCTCAAAAATGAAAATCATACCTCGCCCTTTGCTTGTTTGTGGAGAAGTGGTTCATCTTAACTCAGTGGTACCCAACTGGTGGGTCGCGGTTCAAAAGTGGGTCGTGGGTCCGTTCTGAATGGACCGCAAGTGACCCACAAACGTTACTAAAGAACTTTATTTTTAAGTATGGTGAATTTTCGGCACAGAGCTTTCATTTTGAAGTGCCATTTCCTGCTGTGGAGTGAGTGACTAATGGAGAGCTACTCGACAGAGAGGGCAAACTAGCTCGACAACATGGCCAAACGCAAGTATGACGCTGACTGAATTAAACTGTGGACCTTGAACTTATGACTAAGGAGAAATTTGGACCAGGTGGCTCAACCTGTTGGGAACCACTGCCTTTACTTGTTCTTGAGAAGGCTGTTGAATAGAAAGACGCCTCACAATCCCATAATTGCTTCAAGGCTCACTGTTATTTTGGAACTTAACTGTGTTGAGTGTGAAAACATCTGGATAAAGATCCCATGTCCCTCGACAGGGCAGCCTTGAGTATTGAGAGATTGGGGCACCGTATATTTTGCCTGCAGTTACTTTTATAAGTGCATAAGAATGGGTAGATATTACATATCAATTTCTATGACCCACCATTTTAAATGCTCTCTGATCTGCCCTTTTCTTCACAGGTGCTGGAGACCAGGGCTTGTTTACGTCTCTCTATACCTCATTGGCCCAACAACTTCCCAGGGAGCCAATGGAATGGAGGAGGTGAGTACTGCCCTGCTGAATGGAGAATGCTAAATTATTGTAAAGCTTTAAAGTTTTCTTGACATTGTGTCCAAGAGGTCTATTTTGGAGGATGTGGTTGATGAGCATCTCTTGAATTTCTGTCTGCTCTCATTAATGTCAGTGCTTTCTGTACAGGTGGTCCTTTCTCGCAACAATAACCACACAAGATCACATGCATGAAACATTCACTAAAAAGACAAGAAGTACGTAGGAAGTCATGAGTGCAGGCTGACACAAATATAAATAGTATGAATAGTTGTGGTGGTGAGCAAGAAATCATGACGTACCTGGGTGTGCACAGTCAGAGACTCACTCTCTTCACCATCCTCTTGACTTTATAATAGAGACATTGAACGATAGGATGGGAGCGCAGGTGGTCTTGGATGACTTATTGATAATGTGCCGGAGTTTCATGCAGGTCAGAGAATCCAGGCTGCAATAATACCCTGTTGTGTATGATGTAAGAATGCTTTTTATGAGCAGGAGAAACTGTCCAACCTTGAATTTTATGAGTTGAAATAAGTCAAATGTTTGAGCTTTTTTATACGATGTCCGTATTGATATTCCATTGAAGGTTATTATTCAGCGCAGTAAGAAATTTGAGTGAGTCAGTGAGGCATATCCGAAATGAATATTAGAGTTTTGATAAGTGACATGCTTGAAGGAGATTATTGACCAGGGTCAGGTATAGTTAATTTTGGACACTGTTGTTCACCTGTGTTCTGTGATGTGTTTTTTGAAGAGAGAGATTAACAGCAGTGAGTGAACGCAGCCCCGGGGGTTCTTGTGCTGAAGGTTAAAGTGGACCTATTATGCTCATTTTCAGGTTCATACTTGTATTTTCGGTTCCTGCCAGAACACGTTCACATGCTTTTCTTGTCAAAAACACTTTCTTTTCCTCATACTGTCTGTGCTGGAAGGCTCTCTGTCTGTGTCTGTGTGACAAGGCTCCTTTTTAGCGCCTGTGTCACTTTAAGCAACCCTCCTGAAAAAGCATGGTCTGCTCTGATAGGTCCTTCAGTACGTGTACATGCACAGTTAAGTCGAACTATGGTTACAGCTTGACTAGGCCATTTAATTGGACTACTGTCCTTGTCCCAGTGTACAAGCATGGCAGGGGAATCAATTTATTGACCGTAATATGTCCGACTCTGCTACATTCGATGGCGATATACCCCCTCTTAGCTTGTTAGTGTTGGACCTTTTTCTAGTTAAACAAACCAACCAAACAATCGCCATTCTGAAATTTTCTCCCATACATGTATTTTAAAATGCAGCTGACACAGCATGAACTGTGTCTTCTCGTCCGTCCAAAAATGCATGTCTCTAGATGTAGATTTCACCATGTTGTCACTGTCTTCTTCTTCTTCTTCTTCTGTTACGCATTTAATGCTATTCAACTTCTGGGTCAAAGCCCAGGGCAGACACTGTTGAACATGGGCAGAGCGTCTACGCCAGTTTGGGCCTGATTGTCTGTATAATGCAGGATTAATTTGACTTCCAGTTGCATTATCGGTGTGTGTTAGTCAGACTTTGAGAAATTCAATTTATCACCACTAGTCCATACCCATTGGTAGCTTTGTCACCTTCTATCTATGCCAATCCTCAATGCCTACTGTATGTGCAGTTTCACATGGATTGACCACGTCAGTGAGTAGAAAAACGTGGGACAGACAGAATGACTGACTGACAGAATGACACACTGACAGTTTCTGTGATTATGTACAGCATACCATACCATGACTTAGTCATACCAAAAATTAGAAAAAAAACCAAAACATTGGTCCACAGGGGGAGCCACAGCGATCGGTCGCATTTTAGCCATTTTTAAGCATTTTTCTGTTGTTATAGCGCCACCCAGTTGCCAATTAGAGTTAAATTTCTCCAGTTGCCTTGAAGCGTCCTGTTCTACATATCTACCAAGTTTAGTAAAAATCCATATGGGGGTTAGGCCTAGATAAGAAATTAGCGCCCCCATTTTGTTTGATGGGGACAACAATGGAGGGGTCCCCTCAGATTATGTGTGGTCATATGCCTACAAAGTTGCGTGGTGATGGGTGAAACCCTTGAGATGTTATACACCTTTATGTGATGAGCCATGCCCTCCGCAATATTCATTGCCTTATAGAAGCTCAGTTTTAGTAAGTTTTCCAACTTTTGCCAAGAGGGAACTTTAGATATTGGTCCCTAGATTATGTTCACCCAGTTTCATGCAGATCGGTCAAACTTCCTCGGAAAAGATCGATTTTAAGTGTTTTTCAAAAAATTCAAAATGGCGGAAAATCTGTATAACCAGAAGTTATGGGTTCTTGAGGCAAATGTGTTCCTCATGAGGAGAGGCATCTCTGTGCAAAGTTTCATGTCTCTACGACATACGGAGCATGAGATATGCCCATTCAAAGTTTGCAATTTCAATCAGTTGCTATAGCGCCCCCCTTTGGCCAACTGATGTAATATTGCTTCATTTGCATCCTCCCATGACCCTCTACCACTGTGCCAAATTTCACATGGATTGACCAAGTCAGTGAGGAGAAAAACGTGGAACAGACATACCTACAGACAGAGTTTTCGTCATTATATAGTAAGATTATGGTTGGGTGCCTCCCTAGTATAGTGGTTAGAGCACTCATCCTCCACGCGGAAGGTCCGAATCCCGCATGGGTCGACGTCAGCAAAGGCATGTGGTTGCAAGAGGTTGCTTCAGGATAAGAAGCAGCTCCGGAATCTGGGCCAAGTCCTCAATGAGGGCGTGTCTCAAGCTTAACGTAAAAAGACGTAAAAAGCGGGTTCATTATAGTTGGACAAGACGGACTTTCATGTTTATAGGTATTTTAAAAGTGCGGTTTTAGTCGAACTTACACAACCATTTTTTTTCTAATGTCATGAAAACGTACTCAGTGTTTCCTGTTGTTCCGGATCTTGCCATCGCTGCATTGTTATTGCAGTTGCACAATGACAGTAATGGAGTGTGGCAGTGTTTTCTACCATGAAAAAATCACCAATAAGAGCCTCTAAATGTAATCAGACATGTTTCAGCAGGAAAATGAAGAAGATCAGCAGCCAAGAATCCCAAGACGTTAGCATGTAGCTACATGTAGCAGTGTATGTAATATAAACACTTGCAGTAATGTGCTTGGGGCAGAGGCCTATTTAAAGAAATCTGTCAAGAGCTGATGTCAGCTTGTAGCCAAAGTAGAAAAAAACACTGTAAACAGAGTGTTCAAACAGTCTGAAGCCTGAGGTTGTCACTCACTTTAACATTTGTTTATCTCATTGTTGGAAACTTTGGCCACATTTAAGGAGAACATCCGACATTGTGACATAATATATACGACAGAAAATAAGGAAAAGCAAATTGGGTCCCCTTTAAAATATGGATAGTTACGTTCTGGGTTGTTTTGTCATCGTTTTGCCTGTTTTATGGGGTTGAATGTTAAGGAAAAAATCTGGCATGACATGCAAGATTCAATAAAGAAGACACGGAAATCCCAGTGTCATAGAGGTCTGACAAAGAGCCTGGTGCTAGAACCATCACACACAGCATTAAAATCCTTCGAGCAGGAGCTACTTGGTGTTTCCAATCTATTTGTTTCAACTGTGTTTGCATAGATGTGGCCATGGGGCACTAAATATAATATTCATTGTCAACACCATCTAATTATTCCTGTGAAACGTCTTCTCTGTCTTCTCTGTGCAGGACTTACGGCCGTGCACCAAAAATGATCCACCTTGAAGCTAATTTTGTCCAGTTTAAAGAGGAGCTGCTCCCCAAGGAGGGCAACAAGGCTCTCCTCACCTTCCCCTTCCTCCACATCTATTGGACCGACTGCTGTGTGAGTAGCTGTAAACACACACATACACACTCACAAGCACACAAAGAGCCACTCAGTAATTTAATTAACAATACTGGGAAACATTAATTATCACATTGTGTGTTATCAGACTGTGTTTAGATAGAATGGAGGCTTGTTTCAAGATTTGGCAACTCACAAACTTCCTGTTCCAGTGAAACAATAAAGAGCTGCTCTATTAAATTCTATTCAGCTCCGCTCTGCTCTGTCCTGCTGGCAGATCAGGAGCAAAGTGAACTCTCTTGGTTTTTGTTTTCTGTGTTGCATGAATCATTTGTTGTGGTCGTAAAAACGTCCTGTCAACTAAGACTAATGAAAAATATGCTTCTGCAGTGAGGGTTTGGATTAAATGACTGTTTTATGGTCATTACCATTCAGCTGTCCGACACCATAAATATAAAGACACATGAGTGAGAACACTTTTATTGTGGGATCAGTTACTGAAACTGATCCCACAGTAATTGTAATAAATAATCATAGAGAGCAGTGGAAGCAACATGCAGTCTACTTTTTAATGTTGCTGCTACATGACGTTTTCTGTCCAAGAAATCTCACAGCACAGTTGGTTTATTCCATGAGGAGAGGCAATGTGTGCTCCTATACCCTCTAAGAATAGATTTATACTTTTGGGTATCCTTTCTGATTAAAAATAGGTTGCAGACAGCTCTGTATGCAAGATATGCAAACTCATAGTGTGTGATATAGATAGATAAGATATCCATCCATGTTCACTGAGATTATTTTGGCAAAACTCCATGTCTGTGGAGGACTGAAATCAGCTTCATGTGAATAGATAAAGACAAGAATATGTTTTCATATGCATCTGCATTACTGTGCACATGGCCTGACGTGATGCACTTTAAGGAGCCTGCTGTCACCAGCCTAAACTGAACTTGACATCCATGGACTGCTGCTGCTGCTGCTCAGGGAGAGCAGACGGGAGAAAAACAAGAAGGGAAGCAGGAACCTGCTGCTGCTGACTGAGCAGCTGGTTAGTTTAAGGAAGTGCTGTCATCAGCGCGTGACTCATGACATTTCCTAAGGACTATGCCTCTAGTGTGGGAGCAGTGAGCCTGCATGTGTCTGCTGCACAATGAACACAGTAACACTTTCACCTGTGCAGCGTTACTAATTCATTACAATAGACCTGACCTGAAAACTACCTTTGTAAAATTTACAGTTAGATTGTGAGATAAACCATCAGGTCACAGTCACAGCAGTAGCGTGTCCTCCCTTTTTAAAGGTGGAGAGTGTAAATAAAGAGGTAAACTGTGGCATGAAAACAGGTGCAGGTTGTCCTGCTGGAAGAGGTATAACAAAGGTAAACAGAGATTCAGAGTCTGTCCACGACCACACGATATGGACAGTATAATGTCGACCTATAGCCCCGTTTGCACCAAACATTTTCAGTATGGTACCTTTGGAACCAAAAGTAACCCTTCAGTCATGGTACCTAGACCCTAGCATTTCCACTGCAAACAGTACTCTTAAATGTGGGCGGGGTTGTTGTCACTCACTGCTCTGTCCAGCACTCACTGTGTTTCCTCCTTTATCAGTCTGCACCTCATTTATCGTCCACAGAACGAGGCTGCATGCCGACATTTTCAGAACAAAATAAAACAGGCTGCAGTGAGAGTCTCTCTCCATGGGATATTTAAAGATAGCTGGTTTGTGCATTTAGTCCTTCTCAGGCAAGCTCAGGGGTTTAGTGTTGCTGGAGCCCACAGGAACACTGGAGTTCACATAATCCGGTTGAAATTAAAATATATAAACACTTCAAGATCCACTCATTACTAAAAGCGTATGTCATATAAAAACTATAGTAATGGTGGAAGTTTAAGGTGTGTTGATGGATTCACGTCGTCAACTCATGCATTGAGTAACATTACAGGTTAACGTTCCACCTTAAAAGTCGCCGGACAGTGAATGAAGTTATTTTTTCTCCGACTCCAGCTGCTGTGAGAGGCAGCAAAACATCCTTTCATTTTATAGTTACAGTTTACTAATAAAACTAACAAATACTGAAGTTCAGTGACGAGAACATTGTCGACCAATAGCTGAGCTCTCTCCAGCACCAAACAGGAAGCAGCAAACCTGGTAGCTGATAAACACGGAGGGGATTCTGGGGAGGCGCAAGAACATGAAAACATGTCGGTTCTCTTGTACTGTGGAAACAGAGGAGAAAGTGGTGGATTTATGGAGTGAACAGGAGTACGTGTTTAATTTTGTATGTATCTGATCCACCGACCAGCACTTATTTTAGTGAGAAATCTTATTTTTGGATCTGTCCCCTCGCGCTAATATAGCTCAGCTAACCAGAGGAGGCTTGTGCAAGCTGAGGTGACAAAATCCAAAATGTATATTGATGCCAAATTGACAAGAATACTGTCGACATATGACACTTTTTATCTTGTGTTTCTAGATTCATGTCTTTTTGCAGACATGTAAGAGATTGCAAAAATGTCATATTTCTTTAAGGGATTTTGGTGTAATATTTTCATCTAGGTGCAGGATGGGAACTGTGACTTAAAACTCACAGTGTCTTTAGATGTCAGAAGGTGTCAGACTTTACTCTTTCAAAGTCTTTTCAAAGTCTTCTAGTGTATGGTAGTCACAAGCGGACTGAACGTGGCAGCAAGTCGGGGCTGCAGCATCCCCGTCTTATTCTACAAGGAACAGTAAATCCAGTGTGCACACAGCATGACAGTATCGCAGATGGCGAGGACAGGTGGGCTGCGCAGTAAACAAACAGTGAGCTGTGACCTGAACAGACTATGAAATCACGGCGCACCAACTCGTCACATCTGTATTTATATGTAAATAAAGTAAATTACAGGCAATTATTTTACTGCTTAAAGAAAACTGTGCTCAAATGCAGCTTCTGTGCTGACCTGTTTAACTTGTGAACGTAAAGTGCAGTTAAGACCATCAGCTGAGTGTTGTCGGCTGTGGCACTCCTGTCAAGGTCAGTCAGGCTGTCCGTTGAGATGACAGACAGACAGACAGACGGAGCTGATCAGTCACTGACAACATGTGTGTGAGTGTTCATCGGTGTGCAGGGCGCAGTCTTCGACAAACTTTTAGTTATACAAAAATCACTCCAGACCTTTAGTGGCACAGTTGAATAAGGGCTTTAAAGAAAATACCCTAAAGGTGTTGAGGGCTAATAAGTGATTTCTGTGATCATGAGATTGCATGTGAAGCGTCTCTTAACTGATCGCCAAGATTTACAACCCCCAAATCCTCCAAACTGTAACCACGAGGTCACTTCCAAAACATTGTGAAACACCAGGGCTTCAGTTCCTCTCCCTGTCACTGGACACTGTTACATAATAACTGACTCGTCTTATTATTTCCCTCCTCTACTCAGTCCCAGCCAGCCAGTTTAAAACTGACACTACCCTCCAGTCACAGAGTGAATTCCTGTCACAACTTTCAGTAGCCCACGAGTTATCATAAAATGTTTTTCTTGTAGTTCCGTGCTGATGTGGAAATGTCCTCGTCCGGTGCAACATGCAGGTCGCATAGAGGAGAAAAATCTTTGCCTCTTCCAATGTTTTTACTCACCCACATGTCCCCAAAGTCAGTATCAACAAGAGTATTACATGTAGTATCCCTTCATATATATAACTGTCATGTTTTATCATTGTTTCTGGGTGTTCACTAGGCCTGTCACGATAATGACTTTGGTCTGTTCATTGTATCATCTTCATTGCAGGACACAGAGGTGTATAAGAGCACGGTGAAGGAGGACATGATGCGCTGGCAAAACAGCTTGCGGGCGCACGGCTCAGCAGACTGGGTCATCATCGTCGTGGAGACCAACGATACCAAGAAGAAGAACAAGACCAACATCCTGCCTCGGTCGTCCATCGTGGACAAGATCCGCAGCGACTTTTGCAACAAGCAAAACGACAGGTGAGGACACAAGCAGAAGAACAGCTCAAACACTGACTTGAGGTCTTTTCATATGTTCTCACAGGAGGCAACATAATCAGTACCTGCTGAATATAAGAAACTGTGTTGATTCAAACTTGCCTGAGTAGAAGGAAAAGTCCGAAACATCATGCTCATGCTCTCTTCTCCCTTGTTCCATCTAAAAAAAAATGTTACCTGAGCATCAAATCACTCACCATCTGTCTCAGTGACAGCTTTCTGTCTCAGGTTGCTGAACAGTTGACGCATTCCTACACACCGCACATTGTTGCTGTGATGTATCACTGAATTGTGTGTAGCGTTTTTGTTGTCTGGGGGTGTGTGCCACCGAGCACAAGCATTTCATTGTTTTGTCTTTTCACGTGACCTTAAATGTGAACTTGCACTTGCGTATAAAGGTCATTTCCCTGTGACGCAGGTGCGTGGTGCTGTCAGATCCTCTGAAGGACTCGTCTCGGTCTCAGGAATCGTGGAATTCCTTGCTGCTCAAGCTGCGAACTCTCCTCCTCATGTCCTTCACCAAGAACCTGGGCCGCTTTGAAGACGACATGCGGACGCTCCGAGAGAAACGCACCCAGCCTGGCTGGAGCTTCTGTGAATACTTCATGGTCCAGGTACGTAGAGATGGAAGTAGCATGTGTCTGCAAAGACAGAGAGGTAGAGGTTTGTCATATTGAAACTGACTGGATTGACGGGGCATAAAAATGTACCTGCCTCTTCATTTAAACTACAGCTTTAATATTTACTTACTCCTGTGTGTGCAGGAGGAGCTGGCCTTTGTTTTTGAGATGCTGCAGCAGTTTGAAGATGCCTTGGTCCAGTATGATGAACTAGATGCTCTTTTTACCCAATATGTCCTTAACTTTGGAGCTGGAGGTGAGTAACCACCACCTGATAAACTACTTGGTCTATTATA
Source organism: Epinephelus lanceolatus (assembly GCF_041903045.1). Lineage (NCBI taxonomy): Eukaryota > Metazoa > Chordata > Actinopteri > Perciformes > Serranidae > Epinephelus > Epinephelus lanceolatus. The sequence goes on along the minus strand of NC_135747.1, from coordinate 33,649,788 downwards.
ATAAAAATGAGCATTTTGTGCATGTATTTCCTGTCCCCAAGATCAAAGGTCTGTTCTAATTGTGGTTTGTTTCTGTCCACAGATACAGCCAACTGGCTCGGCTCATTCTGCGCCCCGGTCCGCAGCTGGAGCGGCCTGCTGCTGCGGCGGCCCATCGACATGGAGAAGAGGGACGGGATCCAGCGCGGAGAGGCCAGCCTGTTAGATCTGAGGAGCTACCTGTTCTCCCGCCAGTGCACCTTACTCATCTTCCTCCTGAGGCCCTGGGAGGTCACGCAGAGAGCCCTGGAGCTGCTGCACAACTGTGTCCAGGAGCTACGCCTGCTGGAGGTAAACAGACTCCTATTGTGACAGTTTCTCATGTGCTTTGTACTTTAGACTCTAGAATGTAAGCTCTTCAAATTTTGTAGCCATTTATAGAAAAAACAAAATGAAAAAGGATTGAAATATGGACTGCTCTACATCCTACACAAACCTGTATTGGAAACCTAAACTCCTGGAATGTGTCTCTCATCGTAATACTGTATGTTGCTCTTTAGGTGTCAGTGCTGGAGGGGGCGCTGGACTGCTGGGTGTTTCTCAGCTGCTTGGAGGTTCTGCACAGGATCGAAGGCTGCTGTGATCAGGCCCAGTTAGCTGCAAACTGCTCCCATACTGTCGGGCTGTGGGCCTATGCAACTGACAAGGTAATGAAATATACTGATTATGTAGCTTTGGCTTTTATCAGTTGTGTAACGTCCAGGATGTGTCACAATACCGTAAGTGGACCAGGGCCCAGTTCTTCACATAGCAGGAATACATTTCTGACTGACATTTCAGAAGAGGAAATTATGTGCTTTTTTATTGGCTTTTACAGGATTATACAACGTTTGTATCGAAGACAAATACAATCACCTTTTATAGTGTACCATCAGGGAACAAATACATGTATTTTTATATAGAAGTGGGTACCAGCCCCGCTAGATCCAAAACAATAGCACACGTACATAATGAGGATGTTCAGTACTACATTAAGGTTGTGCCTCTACCCAGGTTTGAATATCCAAACACGTAGCATTCTTTATATATGTGAGACCATTAGACCTTCCTTGGAGAGACTGTCCAAAAGAAAATATAACATGTCTCGAATCCAATGAGTGTATGACGGAGGTGTAGAGGACTTTCACTTTATCCGGATCAGTCTCCTAACCAGTTAAGTGGTGAAAATGGTTACGTTCTTTTGGGATAAAGAGAAAGAGGGTAAAGAGGTTGACATGCCAAAGAGAGAGCACTGGAAGTGTAAGGGTCAAGCTTTCAGCCAAGTAAGTCAGACACAGAATTAAAAATCTTTTTAGATAGATAGGTGAGACTTGGTAAGATAAGCACGGTGCACCGCTTTACATTGAATCAAACCATGCTTTGCACAAATAAAAGAGCTGTGCACCCTTCTCAGAATCTCGCCCCAGACGTCACGCTGTATTTCCTGCCACAAATCTGTTTCTCATGATGACTTAATTAAATCAAATGAGTCTATATTTAAGTTATGAATCTGGCTGTAGACTCTAGAAATAGCCCCTTTCAGAGATGGAGATGGAATCAAAAAATCACCAAGAGGTGAATCCCTCTGGCAGATTTGGAATATCTCAAGGTAGTATATGAAAAAGTGTTCTTAAGGAAGTGAAAAAAGGTCAGACAGCTGTTGAAAGGATTCAAAAACATTAGCAATGTTTAAAGGACTTCACATCTGCACTGGACCATACAAAAAAATGCACCATATCCTAGAGAAGAGGGAAAATTCATGGTTAGAAATTAAAGGGGCATTAACAGAGAAAAATGTAAACTAAAGTTACGCCTAAAATTTCTCATTCTTTTACTCATTCATTTAAATAGCGAGCCGTCAAAATCTGATTTTTTTTAAAAAAAAAGTGTTGTCTTTATTTCATTTTTCCTGTCTGCCTCTTCTAGCTGAAGTCCTTGGGGGAACTTTGTGGCCTGGTGTCAGAGAAGGGACCCACGTCTGAGGACCTGAACAGGACTGTGGATCTGCTGGCCGGACTGGGGGATGAGAGGCCCGAGACTGGTGAGCTTATAGATTCTGCTGTGAAATCAAACCAGTGTCATTTTCAAAAACATGATCACATCCTGCAAGGTGGTAATGAAAAGCTAATTATAATTTTACAGGTACTCCCAAAGTCCCAGCCCTTTGTATTGCTGACACAACATGGATTGTGATTCAGGGCCCTGACTAGTGTCAAAAATATTGATTTACGGATACTTATTGATACCAGATATTTAAAATGGTTTCAATGCTAACTTTATGCAGTATCAAGCTTCGCTTGTAGCTCTCTCACTGTTTATGTGTGCTACAGTTATTCTGCTGTTCTCTGCCACGAACCAAGAAAAGAAACATATTGTCATTTTATAAAAATAAAAAAGGTTTTGAATACTGATATCTTTAGAGTGAGAAATTCCAGTATCATGACAACACCAGCCCAAAGACACCAAGTCGGGCATCTTGAGCCATGTGAGGTCATCTTTTATCTATAGTGTGCTGTGCTGCTGACCCTGCTCAGCTCTGATTGGCCCTCATCAGCAGCAGTTCAGCTGATTCAATACTGACTGTACAGCCTGATTGATTCATGACTTCACCCGTTCAGTGCAGCTTCTCTGAAGTTTTTTGTGTCTTTCTTTTCTTTCTTCTTCCTCAAACAGATGACCATCGGCTGAAAATGCCAGTAAAGTAAAACAGTACTAGTTCCAGTTTTCAATCAGACACATGTAGGGGTATTTCATTTGATAGCTTTTCTTCCGACTTCATTTGATACCCGTCATCTCAGTGGAAGCTTTCAGTTGTGTAAAACACCAGCAGACGCCACAGGAGTGTGGTATCGCCATATTTTCTACTGCATCTCGGCATGCTGAACTGCCAACACTGTCAAATACATCACGCTCCACAATCGTGTTGATGAAGGTGTAATGAAGACTCTAAATAAGCAGTCTGTGCTTTGTGTTAATCTCCCTTTGTCTCTCTCCACAGTTAGCAGTTTGCAGAGCCCTTATAAAAAGCTGAAAGAAGCCTTGTCGTCTGTGGAAGCTTTTGAAAGGCACTATCTTGTAAGTCAGTCTCTCGCCGCAGCTTGGTGTTGTGTTTCAGTAGTTGGCAGAGCAGGAAGTTAACAGACATTCTCTGAATTCCTGTCCAAAAACTTAAATCATTTTTATTTCTGATGTAATCTCCTGGAAACCTCAGCGGAGACAGTTCAGTTGATTATCTGTCTCCTCTCTTCTTCCCTTCCCTCTCCTCCTCCTCCTCCTTCATCTTGTTGGCCACTTCTTGCATCAGGAACTCTCTCATGCTGCTATGGAGATGTACAGAGCCATCGGGAGGCTGAGGTCTGCCAGGCTGGTGGGAAAAAGCCTGGCTGAGTTCTACATGTGAGGAAACCTGCTATTTCCCTTGGGGTACACACATGGGTCTGGAAATGATCTTAAAGCCCCCCTGCACATCCACACTGGTGTTTTCAGCTGCTCTGGCTGATTAGCCCTCCTCTCCACAACTGTCAATCAGTCACTGCTTGTAAACACCCACACACTCCTGAGGAGAGGGCTAATCAGGCAGAATAAATGAAAACACTAATGCGGTACGACGGGGTGTGACGGGGTTTTAAATAAATGGGAAGCCATAAAAGTGCAGTTAAAGTAACATTTCGAAAACATTCATTAGAGTCATCACGCGGTGACGGGTTTCTTTTTGCTGCATTTAGACAAACTGTAGATTGGAATGGCTTTAAAGAGGAATGACAGCTTATGATAGAGAAGACAAAGTGAACTGGGTCTCTGCTGTTTCTATGCTGCTGGTAATACTCTTTTTAAATACAGATTTTAACATCACCTGATGCCAAACACCAGCCAGAAGCTGAAGCATAGTTCATCAGTCTAGCCTTTAAATATGTTGTGATTTACAAAATGGGACCTTTGAAAAGACTTTAATCAAAAAGAGTAAAGTTTGTTTATGCTCAGTGACAGTACAGCCTCGTACATGCACGAATGATAGAGACAAAATACACTTCAATAATTACCATTTTTTGTCTGTCCTGACTTTGGGTCTTATATAAAGGTTTGTTTCACTTCTAAATAGCATTAAAGGAGCAGCACTTTTTGACCTTGGTCCAGCTTTGAGCGAGACCAGCAAAATAATCTGCAGTGTAACCACTTGTTCATTTACATCTATTAAAAGTGTTTGTTTTGCCACTGACAGGCTCAGATTGTTATTCTGAATGTCTGAAAATGTATAGAAGTAGTCCCTACAGAGATCGACCTTTTGTTAAGGAGCAAGATCCTTTTTGTTTAACCTTAAACAGCCCCGAAATCACTATTGTCAAACCCACCAGACTCCATTTAAATAAGCAGTAATTTTAGTATGTATTGAGTCAGCATATTTTCACATCTGACTCTGTGATTTAAGGGTTTGTTTTAACCAAACAAGAGATGGTGAATGTTGGAAAAGTGGAAAGACACACCAAGTTGGTTTTTCTAAATTTTATTTGTTTCTGAAGTGTGTTTTACGATTGTTTTTTTAAATGGAGTGTGGTGGGTGTGACGGTAGCGATTTCAGGGCTGTTTATGGTTAAACAAACTCTTTACTCTTACTCTTTAACAAAAAGGATCTTATCTCTGTAGGGATAATTTCCTTAATATTGTCAGACACTTAGAATAATAATCTGAGCCTGTCAGTGGCAAAAACAACCACTTTTAATATTTGTAAATTAGTGGTTAGTGGTTGTAAACATGGCAGAACCGGTTACATTGCAGCCTGTTTCGCTGCTGCCAGCTGGCTCAGATTCAGAAATGTTCTTCCTTTTAGTAACCTTGAGAAAATAACTTGGAAAAACAGGATCCAGGTTGTAAAATACTGAACTCACCCCCTTAGAAATATTTGTGGACAAGCACACACTCTGTCAGTAATTTCTATGCTTTTGTTTCATTATTAAAACCAACCTGATGTGTTTGTGTTTCTCAGGAGGAAGGGCGACCCTGAGCGGGCAGAAACCTTCTTACAGGAAGCTCTGAAGTCATACGTGTCAGAGGGATGGAGCCTCCCCGTCACTCACACCAGGAAACAGATTGCTGAGTGTCAGAAACTGCTGGGCAGAACTGAAGAGTATCCTTCAAATCACCAACACTAAGAATAGCCATTAGACCAGTAAAGGGCCAAATATGTCAGCTTCACAGTAGTGCCAAGATAAAAGAATAACCTTAAGGATGCAGGATGTTATATGGAGCTGTGTGCATTTAGTTTGTACTACCAAATAGATATATAGCGTGATGGTTCAGGTGCTGTTTAATAAAGAAATGTACACTTGCAATTCAGATAGATATGCAAACACATTTAAATCCATTGTATAACTGCACACACTATGTTTTATTTGCATTTTTATTAACTTCCGTCACACTGTGTCATCTTTTCAGTCAGGGGTGAGTAAGTTAAAGAAGAAAAGATCATGTCCAACGTGCTCGGGCATTTTAAGGTTACCAGCAGGTTCCTGTGCTGACCTGATAAAGGTGATATTCTTGCACCAATGCACTGTAGTGTTTGGTTTCCTTAACATCCCACTGCAGCTACTTGCAAACCAGTGCCTTGTTGGCTGGTGATGTGAATCTGACCACAGAGGAGAGGAAGCACTTTTGTCAAGAAATCCTGACATTTGCCGGCAAGTCTGGAGATCAGTGTAAGTGATGGTGTTTGTTACAAGTTTACCTCTCCGACAAAACTACTTATCTGACCACAAAAAATCTGATTTGTTCAAAAACAGTCTTGAATTTGGTTTAAAATTATCTTGAAAAGCTTCTTAAAAAGCATTGAATTTAAGTGTCTGACACCTGTAGGCATCCTGTAACAGTTAATCCACTGTTTTGAATTGTTAGAAAACATCTACAGTGTTTTTCTTGTCGTCATAAACTGCAGTATTCCATTAATACCAAATGTTGTTGTCTTCCTCCTCAGCTCACAAAGTGACTCTCAGCATGGGCGTCTTCTGTCAGCTCACACGGCTCCAGTTCCACCCAGCCACAGCCTCGGTGCACTCTGGTGCCGTCCTGCAGGTGGAGCTCACTCTGCGATGTTTGATGCCCGTGTCGGTGCGCATACAGCAACTCGCCGCGAGCATTCACTTTGACCTGGAGCGTGCGGGGACTAACGGAAGGTCTAAGGGCACTCAGAGACAAACAAACCCAGGGACAGTAGAGTTTAGCCAGGGTAGCTCGTCAGCAGGTCCGCCCTTCTCCTTAGCCGCGGGCCCCCCTTTAGAGCTGGATGAGATTCAGGACAGGAGTCCTTCGGACAATTCTCTCAACTCCACAGGAGTGGTGTGTAAAAACACTCATCTGGTCATGCGCCGTCATGACAGCAGCTCGCCGCCAGACACACCCAACTGTGTCAGCCCTCCTACTGTCACCATGAAGGAAGGAGCACAGATGCTGAAGGTGCAGGATGTGACGTTAGAGCCTGGGAATAACAGCATCATATTCACAGCACCAGTAAGGAACACTTTTCTCACTCTCTCTCTCTCTAAACATTTGCTTTTCTGTTTGATAAAACTTTCGTCGTTTTCTTACATTCCATCTTTTGCTCTGTCACTCGTGTGTTTTCTCTGTAGAGTGGACAACCAGGTACTTACACACTGCGCCAGCTGTTTGCCACCGTGGGTCAGGTGCAGTTTGTGCTGCCTCACATCTACCCCTCGGTCCAGTATGAAGTCTATTCTCAGGAGCCCCAACTCACAGTGGAGCCTCTCTCAGGTCTCAGTTTTTTATATAATTGGTGACATGTATGATTAAAATGAGGGTGTGGTGTTGGTTGCAAGTTCCAAGTCTGTTTGCTCATACAACATTGAGTAGATTACATGAAAGAATAAAGGACGGCACGGTGGAGTCTGCGTGTTCTCCAGGTACTCCAGCTTCCTCCCACAGTCCAAAGACATGCAGGTTAATTGGTGACTCTAAATTGTCCGTAGGTGTGAATGTGAGTGTGAATGGTCGTCTGTCTATGTGTCAGCCCTGTGATAGTCTGGTGACCTGTCCAGGGTGTACCCTGCCTCTCACCCAGTGTCAGCCGGGATAGGCTCCAGCCCCTTGTGACTCTTCACAGGATAAGCAGTGTCGGAAAATGAATGAATCAATCAAGCAAACTGATTTCTCATGACAACGATATATCACTTAATTTCATCAGGAGCTGCTCTCACAGATTTCTTTTATTGGACGAACATTACAACAAAGTCCCTGACCCCTCTTCAGTTTACCATGTTCTGAGCGTCTATATGGCTGTTTAGAATAAGTTGCTCACGTAGCAGCTCTTGAGCCTTGACAGTACCGTATGGCATACTACTGAACTAGGGATGCACCGATTGTGAAATTATAAATAATAGCATTATAAAAAAAACTGAATTGCTTTAAAGTCATCCAGCCTTCATTACACTATCTTAATGAGCATAAATACACTCATACACATTTATAAAACGACCTTTAATATAAGCTTTTACATGAAAAATATCCTTAAAGCCCTTAAAAATAAGTGCTGTGAAAACATCAACACATTTTTTCTTTAAACAGCTGTATTTATCAAGTTTCTCACCAAAAACTACTAGATTTGAACACATCGTGAAAATGTTCTAATTTTGCCCAATAGACCTTGAATGCTTCATAATGTAACATGATTCAGCCTCTGTTAGCTGTCATTTCTGGTGCGTTAACTTGCTCTCCTGCTGCCGATGTCAACACAGATTTGTTGTTCACAGTGTAGCAGTATCAGAGGGTGTATCACCTGACACGTCCATGATAAGTTTACTGCGTCCCTCTGTCCTGAGGATGACCTGGGGAAATTTTCTTTTCATCCCAATCATGTTTCCTTTTATGTGGGGACAATGGGATGCTGTTAGTCTCAAGCCCTGCTTTTTAGCCTGCACAGAATTGATGCGACACAACAGAAAAGCATCAGCCACTTACTTGCCGATAGGCCGATGCCAGTCGACAGTGCGAATATCAGCCGATACCGATTGTGCGGCCGATAAATTGGTGCATCTCTAGTTTCTGCTGCCCTCATTACTATGATATCATGTTTATGACTATTTACAAACCAAATTGCAGCATGTGTCAGTGTGTGTGTGTGTGTGTGTGTGTGTGTGTGTGTGTGTGTGTGTGTGTGTGTGTGTGTGTGTGTGTGTGTGTGGGCGGTGCTCACTGTAGGTGTGTTTGTGCTTTCAGAGCCGCTGCTGGCCGGTCTGCCTCAGATGGTGAAGTTCACTCTGTTGACGGGTCACTACGCTGTAAAGAAAGGAGACGCTCTGCAGCTCAGCAACACAGACACTATGCCCATCCTGCCCTCCACCAGCTGCACCGCCCGCATCAGCAACCCCACAGCTGGTCAGTGCACTGCTTCCTCCAGAATAGATCCACCTTTGTTCCCTGATTGTGTCTTAGTCGCCTGCATGAAGTTGTATTTTCTTTAGTACATAATGTTTATAAAATCTGGTTCCTGAAGAAACTAACTGACACAAAAACAGCTTTAAAGTTCTCACAGCTTCCTTCTCTGTCCCCTCGCTGTGTTCAGAGCTGGTGGGTGAGAACACTCTGTCCATCCAGTCCTCTGAGAAGGTGACCAGCATCAGCCTGCCTGCCACCCCTCCGTACCACACTCTGGAGTTCCACCTGGAGGTTCTGTGCGTCATCCCGTCCGGGTCAGACCGGCCCACCAATGAGAGGCTGACCAACGGGGAGGTCCGCCACCGACCACGCAGCTACAGCCATCCCGACACACCCATGACCGCCATCGACCAGAGGGTGAATGTCTAAATTGAGTAAATTAATCGGCAACTTCTCTGATAATAGATTTATTGTTTGTCGTTTTTCAAGCAAAAATGTGTTATTTCCAAGTTCTTAAATGTCAGAATTTGCTGCTTTTCTTGGTCTTGCTTTATAGTAAATTGAACGTTTTTAGGTTCGGGACAAAATAAGACATTTGATAAAGTCACTTTGGGCTCCAGGATGTTGTAATTGACATTTTTCACTGCTTTCTAATGTTTTAATAAAACAGTAGAAACAAATTTTAGACCAAATAGAGATTGAGTTGGTAATGAAAAATTGGTAATGAAAATTATCATTAACTGCTAGGGTTGTGTTGGTATGAGAAAAAAAAAACACGGTCCGGTTTTTGTAAAAAAACAAAAAACAAAAACACATCAAGTCGGAAATACCGGATTTTCGCCACTTGGGGGCTCAATTGACTGATTTAACAAATAAATTTTGCAGCTTACTCAATCAGTGCAAACAAGGGTTGCCTCCTTCGTCTGGCTCAAAGCCAAAGTGTTGCCATAGTGGCGCATTCTTTGATTTCTTTGAGACTAAATTGTCCGCCATTATCGACTCCTCGTCACTATTAAACAAACTCCAGGCTACAGTAGAGGCCTCGGCGCATGTGCACTCACACCCCCTACCTCAGTCCCCGCCCCACCCCCACCCCACTCTCTCTCCTGCTCGCTGTGTGCTTGGCAAAGAGGCAGACACAGGTGCCCACAGACTCGGGCGTACTATAAGCGGAGCGGACTCCGTGTAAAAATGTCCGTGAAAAATCCCTGCGATGTGAAAAATAGATTCCGAACAGTCTTTTGTGTGACACTGGTGCGCGGAGCGGATTCTGCGCGGTCGTGCTTTGCGCGCACAGGGCTTGTGGATGTCCACTTTTATCAGGTGGACCTCCATGGAGTCCGTTCCGCCTGAGTATGCGGTCCGGTCAGTCTCAAAAAAAAAAAAAAAAAAACCAACCCCGGGTCCAAGATGGAGTACCGAACTGAATTGGTATTACCGAGAACCGACCCAACCCTATTAGTTGCAGCCCTAAAAGTGTCAGAAAGATAACAATCATTAACCAGATAAATATTCCCTCCTTGTACTTGGACTTGTGAGCTGTTACACGATACTTCAAGAGATTTGATATTTAATTTTTGTGCCCGTCTGTCTGCAGATGTCCATCGACTGTCCGTGGTCCATCTACTCTACGCTGCTCGCCCTCACCTTCTACATCCCTTTCAAGACCAAACACTCACTGCTTTCTGCTGGTAACAGGTGAGCTGCTCTTCTCACTGAAATATCTGTACGTGTCACTAATGAAAAGAAAAATCACGTTACTGTTTTTTGTTGTTGAACAAATAGTTTATCCATAGAAATCTTTGGCAGATGTGCACTTTCACAGACAATCCTCAAAATGCAAGAAACTATAGTTTACTTATTTAATTAACCCCAACTCATTTATACACACGTCTGACCTGTGACCTTTGACCTGACCCCACAGGAAGTACATCCAGGTGTGTGTGCAGAACATGTCAGATGTGAACTTCACACTGGCAGAAGTGAAGCTGACAGAGAAGCAGCATGCGTCGCTGGAGCTGCAGTCCCTCAACACTAAAACTCAACAGGTGAGCAGAAAAAAAATGACCAAACAAATGTCAGGGACGACAGGATGGATCAGTGGGTAGTGTCCAGGTTTAGTGTTTGTAAAAAAATAGATTCAGGTTATAATATGTATTGGAAAATATGGGGGAATATAAAAAATAGAAAGATCACACTAATGAGGATACATATTTTTACTCCTTAGTTTCAGCCTTCCCCTCCAGAGGGGGCTGAGCCTTGGTCCACCATTTGTTCTCTGCTGGGTAGTGACAGAAATAATGATTGTGTTAACAAGCACCACAAATTAGTTTCCTCATGTGTGCTGAACCACAGAGAGGTTGAGGAGCTCAGATATGTGGAGGGAACTATTTATGGTTTCTAGAGACAGTTCACCCTAAAATCAGAAACATATTTTCCCCAAACTTGAAGTGCTGTTTATCAGTCTAGATTGTTTTGGTGTGGGTTGCAGAGTGTTGGAGATATCAGCTGTAGAGATGTCTGCCTTCTCTCCAGTATAATGGAGCTAGATGGCACTCAGCTTGTGGTGCTCAAATTGCCAAAAAATTACATTTAAAAAACTCAACAGCAATGTCTCTTTGCAGAAATCATGACTCAGTTACTCAAGATAATCCACAGACCTTGTTGTGAGCAGTTTAATGTAGGGACTATTTTCTTTCTACCAGATTACACTTGCCAACCATATCACCGCACAGAAGGAAGCATGCATCTACTGTTAGCTCACTAGTATCAGAGAGCTAGCTAATGTTACAGCTCAGCCGAGGAGGACGCCATCAAGCGGGATTTATACTCCAGCGTTGTAGCCTGACGTGCACCTCCCCAGAAATGTAACTACACGTTGCGGCGACGCGGACCTCCTGTCTTTAAGCTGAAACCATTTCCCTCAGTGGAAACAAAGCTTTTATTTACTTTCATTTCACAGATAATAAACAATAAATTTCGAAGACAATAAAGCCTCCACAAAAACAGCATTTTAAGTCTTGTGTGTGATTTATCCTGGCTTCATATGAGCAGAGGAAATCTCCGCTCGTCACTAGGCTAATTTATACAATGTAAAATGCCATAGGCTTGTGCTAATAACATTAGCATGTTATATTTGTTTGGAAAACAAGTTTAGTATAGGACAGTTGTTTTGTCATTGAACCTTGTGAGTTGTAATGGAGCTGAATTTTGTAACGTTACCTTTGTTAAATGTTGCTGTTGTCCCTGGCTTCATATGAGTAGAGGAAATGTACACAATATAAAATCATTAGTGTTTACATCTCGCACTGTCACTAGCATGACCCTTTCGTCCATGAGTAGATGGACGGTACCTTTTTGTGGTGATACAGTTGGTCGGTGCAGTTCGGTAGAAAGAAAATAGGTCCTACATGAAACTGCTCACAATAAGGTCTGTGGATTATCTTGAATAACCACGGCACAATTTCTGGAAAGAGACATTGCTGTTGAGTTTTTCAAATGTATTTTTTGACACTTTGAGCATCACAAGCTGAGTGCCATCTAGCTCCATTATATCAGAGAGAAGGCAGACATCTCTACAGCTGATATCCCCAACACTCTGCAACTCACACCAAAACGATCTAGAGTGATAAAAAGCACTATAGGTAGGTCTGTCAAAAGGATCTATCCATTCTTTACCACGTGCCTCTTGTGTTGGTTTCATTTAAAATAACACCAAAACTAATTCATATTGATGTATTTTTGTGTAGCTGTTGTGCAGTAAGCACAGTGTGTTCTGCCTGTGGGAGGTGAGGTGGAAGGACGACCTGCCCTCGTGTCTCCAGTGTGTTTTCTCTGCCAACTTCGCTCCGCTCAAGCAAGACGTCTCTGCCTTCAAACCCTTCCACTACCAGTTCCAGCTCGAGAGAGTCACTGTGAGTCCACTTCAGAGTTTATTCTGCTCTTTGATAAGTGGAGCTGTAATCCTGTCGTCAGCAGCTTAAATATCTAGATGTTTTTGAAACATGTGGACAGGCAAAATAAACATGTCTCAAACAAGGGTCAGCTGTCTGTTGTGTTCCTGGTTCCTAGAGAGACTTCCCCTCCATAAATAACCACTGTTTGTCATTGTCAGACACTGTACAGTGTGAAAGCTGAGATCCTGCCTCCTGCTGGGGAGCAGCACTGTCGCTCCGGTCTGCTCTGCGGGCTGGAGGTGTGTATAACACGACTGACTGAACCTGCAGAGGGAGAAATGGCAGAGGAGAGCAAGACCGACTCTGATGGCCTCAAAACCACCAAACTCATGTATGAAGGTATGTCGGGACAATAGGTCATCACCTGGGTTTCTAAAAGGATGGATAAACAAAAGCAGAGAGAATGGGGATTATAATAGTGCAGGAAACAAATATTATTGTGATAAATGTGAATAAAAACATCAAATTTAAGCTCTTTTTTATTTATTTATATATTTGTTTATTTTTTTGGATCCCCAGTGGGTAGCATCTACTTTTCCTGGGGTCCACGCTAGCAGACATTACATCATAGAGTAAAAAATAAACAATTAAAATTAGTTCATTAGTTGCAAACAAGATTGAGTGTAAAAAAAAATCTGAGTGTGTATGTCAGCTGTTTGCTGTAAGCACAGATACGCCTCATCGTCAGTTTTAGCAATTTTCTCAGACACAAATATTTCTAGACACAATAGAGCGATCACTTTGTGCAGACATATTCATATTTAGAGTCGTGACTGTAGAGTTAACAGACAAAACATCAGTGACTTTACCCTTTATCTCATGTCTGTGTGTGTGTGTCTACAGTGGCCGACAGCAGCAGTAACTGGGCCGTGTGTGGGAAGAGTTCAGGGATGGTGTCGATGCCGATGGCAGCCGGCGCGACCCACAAGGTGCAGATTGAGGTGATGCCTCTGTTCGCTGGACACCTGCCCTTCCCCAAGATCAAAGTGCTGAAGTACCTTCCTCACACTGCAGCTGTGGCCATTCAGCCAGACCCTGGTAAGACCTCTCACGTAGAGCTAGGGCTGTTGCAGTGAAAGAATTTCCTCTGCGATGAGTAAGCGTCACTCGACAGTGTTATATGTGGTGTTACCTCCATGTTTTTGTTGCAGTTAGGGCGCAGCGAGGAACTTTGTGTCGATAGTTGGTTGTCGTGTTGAGAACAGTCGAGCCAAAACAGAACACAGCACATTTTCTTATTTAACAGTGAAACAGTACACTAAAATATTTTCTGAAAACATTTAAGAGAGAGAAATAGACAATACAGTGACAGAATATTGATGCGTATTTGATCAGCGCTGCCTAGTTTGACAGTTTGACTGCAGTTCATGAGCAGCAGTATTTTTCTTTCATCTGCTGACATCAGTTTGTTTCTTGCCGTCCTCAGACAGCTGCGTAGAGAACGACAGTCTCTCCCTGCTGGACAAGACGCTGGACGACCAGGCGGACACGGCGAGCATCCGCAGCCGGGGCAGCGTGCACTCCGTGGGCAGCGGCGACCAGCAGCAGAAGGGCGTGGCCATGCCACGTCTGGAGCCCTTCAGCCCCGGACAGGTGTTCAACCACACCCACACGCGGCAGGTGCTGGTGCTGCCCGCCACCGACGACCACATCATGGAGGTCAACGCTACATGACCCTGGTGGCAAGAGTGCCCGCCCCCTTCTTACAGAACTGAACCCCGGCCCTGGACGGACTCTGCTGAGCTTTTGCTCTGGGGCAGACCGGGTCCATGAGTCCATGTCGAAGACCGCTCACTGCAGGTTGCCGGCATGGACTCACCCCTACGCATGAAACGTTCACATCACTGGAGACATTACGGACTAGACGCAGTGAAGAGCCGATGACATCTGCTGATAAAATTTAAATAAAGATTTTTCTTTGCCATACTTTGTACATAGCTCATTGGATGGATTTATAGTTATAAATATATAAATATATATATGGACTGATCGATCAGATCGGCGCCTGTCGTGCTCCTTCGAACTGAAGAATAACAGTCCTGATTGTCCCATGATGCACCAAAGCCCTAGATGTGTGTACGCCTCGATCAGCTACTCAAGTACTGTAACTTTGACTGAGTGTGTCCTGCTGTACGTGCTGTTCTGAGCCTCTCCACAAGTCATCGCTTTTACATTTGAGACTTTTGCCTTTTATGAAAGTCAAGACGTCAAAATTCATCCTTGGAGAAATATCCACGATCCTAAACAGACTCTTCTGTCCTGTCATACTGGTAGGGTTGGGCACTGTTACCCAGTGGCACCTTTTTTCAGTATTTTACTGTCTATAATAACAAATATGTAATTTCAGGTGTAAAAAATAAGCCCAACCTTCTCAATTTATACATTGTTATTCAACCACACACAATATAACCTGTCCCTAGAACTTCCAGCCTGTCAGTATGTCACCAGGGCATAACGTGAGAAAGAGATACAAGCCAGCGTGAAACTCGTGCAGACAAGAATTAGAGCGTGTAGTTAAGACCAGCTCTGCATTTCGCTTTACAAATATTCATATCACACCATCGCCCTGACTCTGTAACTTGAGCGAGCTGCAGGCTCTTTGTTTTCCCCTCTCAACCATGTGCTCCCAGGTACCAAAATTTGGCACTAATTGAGTAAAGCCATACTCAGTGGTAACCTTAAAAACAGTTCGATACCCAACCTGAGACACTCGGCCTGTCATGATAAGTACTTTTGTTGGACGACATCTTCAACCTGAAATAATAGTGATAAACTAAATTACTGTCATTTTCAGACCATTTTATGCTACATCTTACGATATATGGACATGACCTCGGTCAGTTTTTGCTGATCTTGATCAGACAATACGGAAATGATCATGACAGGCCTTTGTGTTGTTAATGTTGAAGTAGAATATTAATGCTGGGGTCAAACTACATAATATCAGCCTGATAATGGTCTTAAAATGACCACAAGCATTTAGACAGTTGTAAGGTTGTCGTGTGAAATCAAGCATTCATCTTTGTATTTTCTTAACGACATAAAAACAATTCCAAATGGATAAAATAAGAATTTGGCCACATTTTAAAAATAATGCTGCCATGTTTTAACTCATTTAGTTCTTGTTAATCGCTCACTGATGAACATAAACACAGTCAATCATAACTGCTTTTTAGGCTGCATTTTTTTTTGCCTAAAAAGACAGAAATAAAAATAATTCTAGAAAATGTTCGTAAACTATTTCCTGCAATGAGGTTTATTTGGATAAAGCAGTGAAACACTTACAGAATGTTGTTCCCCTTTCACAGCAGGATTCTGGTGAACATTTGGGAAAAAAAATCACACACTTTCATCAACAAATTGATAAAAATTTGTTGATGAAAGTGTGTATTACTACACTAAAAAAAATGTCAGTTTTATTACAAGTCTACAGCAAAGAGAATCGTTCATGTACCTGCAGGATGGAAGCGTCTGGTTGTCATGGATACATCTTTAAAATGACTTTATTTTTAACTAAACAGTGACTTCATTCTCTGACTCAAACACAAATATCAGCACAAAACTCTCAGATGGGAATCACTGGTGACGGGAGAGTCTCAGACTCAGTCTAGCGGTGTGTGTCGTGTGTATCTGTTGAGCTGTAGTTGTGTGTATGTGTGGGGGTCTACTTGTATGTGTCTGTACGAATGTGTGTGCGTGTGTGTGTGATCAGGTGAGATCAAGCAGTGCACATTATTGTCTATCTATTGTCTTACCTTATCAGTGGATTGTTCATATACAGTGTGTGTATATTTATTCTGTGTGAGTGTGTGTGATTGGGAGGTGTGTGTGCGTCGCCAAATCTGTGTCCGAGCTATGCACACATACCGTTGGGTGTTGAATAGATGAATGAAGTCAGTCGGTGTTGGATCGATTCGTTCGTTTATTTGAAAGGATGAATGTCTTATTCACCCCTCCTCCTCCTCCTCTCCTCCCCCTGGCGCACACACACAGTGTAACTACAGCCTCCTGCTCCTCTTTGACCACTGTACATACTGATCTGTAAATAATGATTCAAATCAAAATCATCTTTGATTGCCAACTATATTAAAAAATCACTGGAACTGACCTGATGTTTGGTGTTTATGACAACGTGTTAGCTACAACGCCGTCATTAAAGGAGGTCTCCTTACACAGAGGTGATTGTTAAATATACTCAAAACCAGGAGAATGAATCTGCTGCTGTAAAAGCCTCCTCTTCTGGTTTAAGGTGTACCACCAAACTGTGGAAACTGGCTTCAAAATATTGTCCCATTCAACCCAGTCGCCAAAGTAAACGTTGGTACTTTACTTTTCTGCAAACCACAAATACATGTATGTTTCATATGTTGAAGATTTGTTGATTTGTTGGTTATATTTAGGCTCAAAAATCACTTCATTATGGTTAAAAAAAGATCATGTTTTGGCGTCAAACTCCCAGTTTTGCCACTAAAACCACAGCTTGAAATGCTGCAATGTCTCGCTCAAAAAACAACTGCTTTTGGTGTTACTATCGCGGCTGGAAATGCCCCAGTGTCTTGCTAAAAAGTGCCAGAATCACCACTGCAAATGCCTCGATGTCTCGTCAAAAGTCAGCCAGTTTTGGTGCCATAATCATGGCTAGAAATGCCACAGTGTCTGGCTAAAAACACACGGTGTAGGTGCCACAGTCGCAGCTACAAATGCCTTGATGTCTTGCTAAAAAACACCTGTTTTCTGGTGCCACAAATGCCACAATGTCTCGTTAAAATACACCCACTTTAGGTTCCACAATTGCAGCTGGAAACGCTGCCATGTCTCGCAAAAAACACCCCGTTTTGGTACCACAACCACAGCTTGAAATGCCCTGATGTTTTGCGATCAAACATACTAAAATTGTGGCTGGAAATGCCACGATGTCTCGCTATGAAACACCTGGATTTGGTGCCACAAATGAGGCGTGTGTCTTGCTTAACAACTTGGTGTCACAATTGCGCTGGAATTGCTGCAACATCTCGCTAAAAAACACCAGGGCTTGGGGCCACAATTAGCGCTTGGCAACTGTTTCATGCCATCCACCATCTCCTCCACCTGTCGATGACAAAGGCAGCTCATACACATCTAATCTGAACTATGTCACATTAGATATGTTGATATGCCATGTTTAAAACGTACAAATGTTGCATATTTGTGGTTTGAAGAAATGAACAGTGCCAACATTTCCTCTGGGGACCAGGTGGGAGCATTACTGAGGTCCAGCACAGCTTGTGTTCCAGTTCATCCCACAGGTGTTGGATGGGGTTCAGGTCAGGGCTTTGTGCAGGTCAGTCAAGTTCTTCCACACCAAGCTCAGAAAAGAATTAATTTTACAGTCCTGACTTTGTGCACGGAGACTCTGTTATATTGAAACAGAAAAGGGACAATGAGGATAACTGTAGTCTTCAGTCATCAAAAAATCCTTCAAACAACACTGAATGGGATGTTGAACTATAACCTATGATGAGTTTTCACAAGCCAAAAATGCTGGAAACCAAAAAGTGAAACACACATTGGATCAGTTGCTGGTTGGGGCTGTGTGGTTGTTGGGCGCTCTCAGTTTGTATAATTACAGTATGAAGTACCTGACATGGACACTAGATGGCGTAACAAACTTAAGAAGTGCTGTTCCTCAAACACACTGCAGATTCACAGCTCAGAGTCAAGCACCACTCAGACTCTGCTGCTCTAGCTGTTAGGTTTGGTGTGTGTATGTCCAGCAACAGTCTCCTCATCTCATGTGAGTGCTCTGTATTCTCTGGTTGTGGATAGACAGCAGGTAGAGACGCTGATACAGTCGTGTGCAGTGGTGCCTGCAACAGTGTCATGCTTCAGCCCACCACTGGGGGGAGCCAAAGTGTTTTTTTTCTATTTTCTTCCACTATAATCTGACCAAAGTGGTTTGAATTTGTAAAAGTGTGAAACAGAGGGAAACTTAAAGTTGCAGATAAATTATTTTAAATATAAAATGCAGGTGGAAAAGAGGAAAAGACTCTGGCAGTGTGTGTTGTCGCCATGTGTTCATCATTTTTAGTCACATTAGCTGGGAGGCTGCAATCATTCAAATGACGTGATTGTCTCCAAATTTGAGAGTGACATTTGTGGCGTGGTGGCAGTTTCTACCAGACAGAACACATGGAGTCAGGAGACGTCAGATACTCATACTCAGTGACAGCAGCTGAGGTCAGGGGTCTTTAACAGGCATCGTCAGAGAGGTGACAGAGCAGTTTGGGCCAACTTATCCAGTCATAAAGTGAAGCGCTCACAGCTGGTGACACACTGGCAGATTAAACGTCACGTAGGCACTTGTGACATCCTGACAAGACATGAAATGCAAGATTATGTCTCATTCTTTCAAAGTGTTTTCATAAGTGTTTAACTTTTATTTAACTTCATTAATCCCTGAAGAGAAAGTCAATTTATATTCACTCTGTTGTCATACACACACAGGCCAGATATACACACACATGCACACACAGGACCTTTACATGTGTTAAATGGAGAGATATCAGGGCGAGGGGGCTGCTTCGGATGGTCGCCTTGCTCAAGGGCACATCAGTGGTGCCCAGGAGGCAAACTGGCACCTCTCCAGCTACCAGTCCACACTCCATGCTTGGCCCACACAGGGACTTGAACGGCGACACTCTGGCTCCCAAGCCAGGTCCCTATGGACTGAGCTGCTGCTGCTACTGCCACCCAACACAAGCACAAGTTCACACAAGCTCAAGAGACTTCCTGTTTTGTTCTACGACGTTAGATAAGTCAGTAAACACCCCACCTGTAAAATCTGAAACCTTAACCTGTCTTTAAAAGTTGCAGTTGCTAACAAGTGGCTCAGTGATACTACACAATGTCATCATGCTGAACACAGCTTTGAAGCCATGTTGTGGTGGAGACGCTAAATTCCTGCGACTATTGTGTGCCTTTTGCTCCTGGCGACTACACGTATGCTTCAAATATCATTAAAGTGGTGTTCATGTGTAAAGATTATCTTGCTGAACAAAATATGTAAGTATCATTTTTGGTGTTGTCATATTGTGTCTGCATTTTGGGGTGAGGTTCAAAAAATGAGTTCAGATATGAGTTTACACCTGGAGCTGGATCTGTTCTCTGTGATGTTGGAGGATGTTACAGGAACAAAGACTTAACTACTGTAATACTGTTAATTTAATTATATTCTTAGGGAAAAAGTTAATTTATCAGGCAACTCTTGCAGAATCTTTAAACATCTACAGACTTAAGAGCTTCCTTAAACACCAGTTTTGGAAGGATATTATACAAATAACAAAGGTTATTTAGACAGATGAGAAAAGTTTATTGAAGCTGAGGGTGGTGAGAAAAGATATGTGGCCTCACTTTTTTTTGTCAACTTGTTTTTGTTGCAGTTGAACTAGTCTGGAATATTATTATGCCAGTATGAAATTTCTGTTGTATGACTATTTGCCCCAATGTTGGGTGAGGTACCTTGTTTAGTTTTTGTCTTTTTTAGTTTGTTTTTTCTGTTTTTATGACGATGGAGTGATGCTGTTTGTTTGTGTATGGAATCGCCGCCCGCGTACACTGAGCTCCACTTCTACATGGAGAAAAAAAAGTGAAAAAAAGAAAAGCAAAATAAAAAGATGAATAATTAGAATAACATTAATAATGAGAAGAAAAGAGAAAGAAAAAAAATAAAATGAAACAAATGTGAGGAAAAATGTCCCACTGGGAGCTGGGTTAATAAATAAAACAAAATAAAATAAAATTGAATTAAATTAAATTAAATTAAATTAAATTAAATTAAATTAAATTAAATTAAAATAAAATAAAATAAAATAAAATAGAATAGACTAGAATTGAATTGAATTGAACTGAATTGAAATAAAATAAAATAAAAATGTGTAAGCATCATAAACCTTTGTTTACTCCGTAATTATTTTCTGCAATAATCCGAAACGGAAAAACCCATTTACTTTGTGTTGAGGGAACCAGGGTGACGCTAACTTCGGAGTTGGCCTCCAAAAACACGTCATCCCTGCAGAACTCTCTTGTGGTGTCTTATAACCTCCTCCAACAAAACTGTCTTTGGGTGAAGTGAGCTTTTAATGAATTAAACATCATCATCTCTAACTGATCTGGGCCTTTCAGGGTTAAACTGGGGTCATTTCAGGGCAGGTGAGGGAACATTAACACAGCTAATAACTGGAGGAGAAACTCTGTGATACAAAAAATATTTATTTACAACATTAATCAGCACTGTTAAAGTCTGTTAAAGTTAAAGTTTTACAGACTGTTTGTGTGTCTGTCTGTCTGTTGCTGAGGGCCTGACCTGAGATCAGCCTCCATGTGACCCCGCCCCCCTCACCTTATCTCCGGCCTGTCTGCCGGCTCCTCATTAACATAATTAAGCAGCCGCACACCGGGAGGTCTCACACTTTAAAACAAACGCACCGCTGTCTGCAGGAGAAACCCTACAGGTGAGGAGCAGACAGAGCTGGAACATATCCAACATGAGGCCACACGTGTCCCCTGTGCTGCTGTTAGCGGTGTGTGTCCTCGGTGTGTGTGCCCTCTCACATGTGGAGGAGATGAAGAGCCAGGAGCGGCTCTTCCTCAGCTCCCTGGGGCTCTCCGGGAGGCCTCGGCCGCCGGGGAGCCACCAGACCCGGCGCCGCGTCCCCTCTGCGCTCTGGAGGATGTTCCGGAGGTCAGAGAACATCCAGGCCGAGGAGAGCGACCCCTGCACGGTGTCTGAATACGGAGTGCGCGGCAACATCATCCGATACGTGCAGGACCAAGGTGGGTCATCATTATTATTCAGTGTGTGTGTGTGTGTGTGTGTGTGTGTGTGTGTGTGTGTGTGTGTCTGTGTGTGTGTTGAATGGCTGCAAGACCCAGTGTGCTCATGAGTCCAGCAATTAGACCTTACCAGATGGAGACAAATAAGATGTATATTCTGTCTTTTAAAGTTCTAATTAAAAGGCCCTGCAGACACCACTGTCCTAACTTTAACTTTAAAGGGCAACACCACCTAAAATTAAGAATTACAATATGTCATTTCCATAGAAAGTTAAATCAATATTTGTAAACATGGAAAGTAACTCTCAAACTTGTGATGTCATCAAGCAGAAGGACATCTGGGGTGCTCGGCCTGCTGCCCCTGTGACCTGACTCTAGATACGCAGTTGAAAATGAATGGTTTTAATAATCATAAGATCTGTAGCTAAAAAGTACAACAGGCCCTACAGTGCTTCTTCTTGTGTGCAAAACTTGGCACATCTTTGTTTGTAAGAAGCAGGTTCAGCCAACGTTTACACACAGTTACGTGAGAGAGAGAATACACACTATTATTTATTGAACAAAGTGTTACTCAGTACTCGAACAATCAAAACACATCAGCCTAATTGTTTTGGTCAACGTCTCTTTTAAAGCAGACAACAAAAGGCTTGTTATTTTAAGGTGTTCGCACTAAATCATGCTGCAAATGTGCCTCAGTGAGACCTGCTCAAAATGCAGACTGAGTGCGACCACAGTGTGAGTCTGAGAGAAAAAGTAATTGGTCATGACAAATGATTCTTCTCTGTGATTTAGGTTATCACGCACCTCATCTCCACTTAAATAAAGAAGCCAAATAAACCCCTGTTGTTAAAGGCTGGTCTCCCTGCTGATGTTTTGCAGGCAGGCTGGTGTCTGGCTGGAGCAGCAGCTGTCAGGCCTGTCTGGAGAAGCAGCTTTTCTTCAACATGTCCGTCCTGCAGCCTGTGGAGCTGCTGTCTCTGGCTCAGCTGGAAATCAAGTTCCACTGGAAGCCCGTCAGGTCAGCGGAGCTCCTGCAGGGGCCCCGGGCCCTCAGTGTGTCCCTGTATAAAGTGATTCGAGCCACGCTGAGGGGAGCCAATCCCCAAGCTAACCGCAGGCTCCTGCTGTCCCAGTCGGTCCAGCTGCAGCCCGAGCCCACCTCCGTCACCATGGACCTCACCTCGCTGGCAGAGAGCTGGCGCAAACCGGGACGCAACTACGGTTTGGTTTTAGAGCTGCTGCCTCTCAGCGCAGATCCACAAGAGCTTCTTCCTTTTCACCCGGGGAACTCCCTCCCGTTAGACCCGGCCTTCACCCTGCCGCTGATCCAGGCCTCGCTGGTCGCAGTGTCCCTCAACCCACACCAGTGTCGCTCCAGGCAGAGAAGAAGCGCCATCCACCTCCCTGTGACACCCAGCAACGTGTGCAAGGCCCGCCGCCTCTACATCGACTTCAAGGACGTGGGCTGGCAGGACTGGATCATCGCACCGCAGGGATACATGGCCAACTACTGCCACGGAGACTGCCCGTTTCCGCTCAGCGAGAGTCTGAACGGCACCAACCACGCCATCCTGCAGACACTGGTGCACTCCCTGGACCCACACGGCACACCGCAACCCTGCTGCGTGCCCATCCGCCTCTCTCCGATCTCCATGCTCTACTACGACAACAACGACAACGTGGTGCTGCGACATTACCAGGACATGGTGGTGGACGAGTGCGGGTGTCGATGAGGTCGGTGGAAAATTCTGACTATCACATGTCCACCAGGTCGTTTTTAAGCTTCTTGCTCCAAAGTCTTATTTTCTTACTGTGATTAAATGTTTTCTGATTGTCAGATTAGGTTTTCTTGTACAATATTTCTACAATTGATGCTTTTAAAGAATTTGTAATCGTTCGTTCTCACAGAAATTTTGACATATTTTTAATATGACAGCTGATGTTAATAAAAAATGTAATAAAGCCACACTGAAGGACTGAAGTTTTCTTCAGTAGGGATGGGCGATATGGCCCTAAAATAATATCACGATATTTTGCAATAACGATATTCTTGACGATATGACAGATTAGTAAAAAAATATGTATTATTAATTCAAGAAAAAAGAATTGTAACAAAATAAGTGATATAGTTTTACAGTTTGCCTTCGGATATTCAGTAAAAACTAAACAGAAATCGGGGCGTCAGTGGCTTAGTGGATAGGGCAGGTGCCCCATGTACAAGGCTGTTGCTGCAGCGGCCCGGGTTCGATACCAGCCCGTGGCCCTTTGCCGCATGTCACTCCCTCTCTCTCCCTACCTCACACTTAACTTTCCTATCGATTAAAGGCAAAAATACGCCCCCCAAAAATCTGAGATTCAGATTCTGTATACAATATTAATAGTTCAACAAAATAAAATCTACCACAAATTACACATTTAAGCAGCTCCCAAATACAACAAATGTCCCCTGGGATCTATATATATAAATCAACAGGTGATTCCTTCTTTTAGTAAAATCCTAAATGATTGTTTTTTCCACCTGGACCTTTATGCTCTGCCATTTCTCCTCTAATCATCACGCTGTAACCTGTGACAGGCTGTTATGATACCACAACTATCACACATATATAATTTCTTAGCCTCAAGCATCACATAGGTTTACATTACGAAAGGTTTATGACAAAATTACTTGATGACACAGCGACAGAGGAGAGGGAGAGACGCTGTGCTGCTGCCAGAGGAGCCGCTGAATGAGTTCCCTCTGAGCGGTAAGTCACTAAAAGAGTCTGAGAAGTCCGGGGCTGTTCATAAAACATTCAGGACGCCACAGTTTATTCCACACTACTGAAGCTGCACCAATGCAGAGTTGGTAATAATTTCACTTTCAGCAATGCTCACTAATTTTGTTCCTTTTTAGTCCACACTTTAGAGCATGGGTCTAAATATGGCCAAGTTATTCTCTCCTGTGGGCCCATGAAAGACTCGGTGGAAGAGATTCAGCTGTTCTCCTTCAAGAATTTCAACTGTGTAACGTCTCTGAGCGCCCTGCTTTTGAGCAGCAATTCCAGTTGTTGAGTGAGGAAGAAATCCTGCATCATTTATACATGGCTTGTGCCGACTTTAATGACCTCATTCTGTGCTTTCTGTCACCACAAAAAATGCCTAGTATCTATTGAGTTCATATTTTCAGCATTCTTTCCTTGAAAAAAAATAAAAATCATGATGTTGAAGTTCTGTTAGACAGCTATCCATAGATACAGAGTCTCTATATCAGGGCAAATCTAAAACTGAGTAAGGCCAGAAAGCTTTTTAGTAGCTGGAGGCGGCTCTTTTGAAATTGTTTTTAATGAGACTGAAGCTTTTCGCTTGCTGTTTTAGCGTTTCAACAAGCTCTAGGTGCATGGCATTTTTGCCTGAAGACTTTGAACTCATCAAAGAGTGCAAAACCACTCACGTCATCTCTTTTTTTCACATTGTCCAGTTGGATGATTTGAGAGGAGGGCCTTCTGTGGTATTACGGTGAATATTCTCAGTCATCCAGGTCATGGTAATCTTGGTGTTATATCGTAGGCAACTGGACTTGCTTGAGTTTCTTGAAGTCGTTTCACCTCTCATCCAAGAGGCTTCTTCATTCCTGGAGAACTAACAAAGGATCATTTGTCCTTTAATACACTCCTCATTCAAGCATATTTTCCTTAGCAGATTTATTACATCGTGGAATGTAGTATTTAGTGCTTATTGTGGACTGTTGCGTAAAAACAAAAATCAATACTGACAGAAATATTCACATCAGCAAATATTCAGTAAGTCTCGGTCTTTACGTGTCGCCGCTGGTTTCAATGTTTCACAGACGCAGACCAGGCGCTCTTTTATCTACTAAAGGAGAAATTAACTCTCTTATCTCACCTTCCTGCCTGATAACACCCCCACCTCCCCTCTCTCTCTCCCTCCCTCCCTCACCCAGCCAGACAGACCACTGGGGTTGCCATGACAACGGCCGGTCGCCACAGCAACCGGGAGAGGCTGACAGGTTGTAGTAATTAGTGGCAGAGAAATGGAGACAGAGTTTGGGGTGTGAAGGAGGAGGGAGGAGGAGAAGTACAGAGCAGTTTTTTGGCTCCCACAAGGTTCCCCTAACGTTCCCAATACGTTTTGTTTATGCTCACTTTAAAATCCTGTTTTGTTGTCAGTGTTTTGTCTTTCTGTCCCACCTTATGAGAACATTATTGACCAGGTAAACTTAATTTTCTCCTTAAATTTTATTATTTTGCTGGGTTTTTAACACTCAAATTCTGACATAAATATTCAAACCCAACATGGGAGGAAACCTTTTTATTGCTACAAAATTATGGCAAATGGAAATATTGTAGATGACGCAAGCATCATTCATACAAATGTCCCAGGTTGTCAGGTTTCCAAGACACATATAAATGTGGGGTAGACCAAAATCTCAAAAAGACAAAAAAGAAAAAAACAAACAAACATCCCGCTCCTCCCACCAGACCACAGACATACGCAAGGGCTTCATACAGTAACCATTTATTTACCATACATTGTTTTATTTAGTTTTAATTTAAATTTTTTCATGTAATGTTTGAGTCGCACAGCTCATTCATTCAACCCCCCCTCTTTTCCCGCACTCTTTTCTGTTTATCAGACTACAAATGAGACAAGAATTAGCTAGCCACCCCACGGTCCCTCCACCTTGTTCTCCGCCACTGTGGACTTCTTTGCCTGGAGGAGAGGAGGCGGCAGCACTGGCGCTTCAATTGGAGGCTGTAGCGGCTCGAATTCGGCCAGTGCAAACGCCCCGGCGCTGGGTGTCACAGTGGGCTAGTGCCCAGTGACAGTGCTGGGTCTAACCTGTGTAACGGCAGCAACAGAAAGTTTGCTGATCAGGTGGGGAGTTGAGGCTGTCTGGTCCTGGTGTTTGTGCAGGCTGGATTTGGGTTGCTGCGGTTGTTGACTTGTGGCCCATCTCTGGAACTGCTGCACACTCTCCTTTGGCGAGGTGGTCTGTAGCGACACGGAAAACGGTGGAGGACACACTGTGATTCAAGGCTCAAGCTAACGTTAGCTACATAAACATGAACTGGAAGCTGCAGCTGTGAGCTTTTGGCTCCGGTTAGTAGGGCTAACCCCGTGATTAAGAATTTTCTTAGTCAACCAATAGTCGTCATTTAGGGCCATTAGTCGACTAGTCGCCCGCATGTTTACGATATTAATTTAATTACTACATATTTTGGGCGGGGCAACACAATGGTTTGAGTTGAAGGTGTGAGGAAGAATAGTATCAGTAACATTGTTAACACTGTGCTACATTACAGAGAAATACAAAACCGTACTAATGAACCTTCATTAATATAGGCCTATATTTTATCTACAAGTGCACGTCACACACTGAGCGAGCCGCCTGTTAATGACGCTGTGGGCTAATGGGCATGTAGCTGCAGCTATTAATAGAGCTTCATGTTTGTTTGTGTGCAACAGTCAAAATCTGTGAAGCAGAGGGTGAGATATTCTAACATCTAGTCCCTAGTATGGGTCAAGCTCCAAACACACTGGATCCCACATTTCCCATAATGCAACCAATAGGGTCATTAACTCTAAACCATGACCAGTAAACTGACCTACATGTGTAAAATCGGTGGAGTGCTTCTTTTAAGCATGATTTTTACATGTGTAGCCTTCATTACATGTTGTTGTTTCATGTAGTTTGGACCCACTTCACACTGAAATAAAGTCATGTAAGTGACTCACATTTTTATTTTAATTGTCTTTAATTTTCCATTTAATTAGCTAAAACACTGTGGGACATTTTCCAAACTGGGAGCTGTCCAGTGCAACCAGTGGCCACAAACTAAAACCAATCCAAACATCTTTAAATCTTGAAAGACGTTTGATCTGAGCACAGTGAAGTGTTTTTTTTGCATCCTTCCTTTATCCCTTCCTGTTTATTGCTCTGCCAGTTTTCTTAATCAGACTGTTTTCTTATTTTCCTCTGATGTGTAACAAAACTGAAGCGAGACAGAAGATGAATGAAAGAGAGGGAGCGCGGAGCAGCAGAGAGATAGACGGGAAAAGGAAGAAGCCTCGGGCTGTTCAACAGTACTTTGCTGTCAAAGACAAAGTCATTTCCACTCTACCCTCTGGGGCCCACAATACACACTCTATCTCTAACAGTCAGACTCACAGAAGTGTTTTCTTCCTGTCTCTAAAACTAAAACACTCGCTCACTCTCCACCTCCCAAATGAATCTTCACTCAGTTACAGATGAGCCACAGAGTCAAATTATCTTTAAGCTTTACGTCAGTGGTGAAGCCTGGGGACGCCCTGAGCTGCGTCAACACTCTCAGAAAAGAAGATACAGAGTGAAATCTTTTGTCGCTGGGTCTGCAGCAAAGGGTAAAAGTCTGTTTTTAACCATGCTGGCAGCGTGGCTCTGTGGATGGCCTTTATGATTGGTTGGTTGGTTGGTTGGTTGGTTGGTTGGTCCGCCACTTTGGTCTAAACTGAAGTATCTCAACAACTGTCGGATCGTCAGTCATGAGAGTTAGGATGTATAATCGTAGTCCCCAGAGGATGAATACTACTGACTTTAGTGACCCTCTGACCTCTCCTCTAGCGCCACCATGAGGTTGGTTTTTGTGGTTTTGAGTGGAACAACTAGAAGATGCCATGAACTCTGGTTCAAACATTCATGTCTCCCTCAGGATGAATTGAAGTGACTTCCTTGATCCCTTAACTTTTCATCCGTCCCGGAGGATTATTAATGTGCGCCTCCTCCTGTGCATCTGATGAAGAGACAGACTTGTTGTATTCCATCAAATGGCAGGACCTGCAGTTCAGTTTTTGACAGCCCACACCTACCTGCGACAAAGTTAAAACCAACCACCCCTGTGAGATTTGTGTTGGGTCCCACAGGACCCCAGTCAAGACTGTTATTCTTGCTATTCTAGCTATGGAATTTCTGACTTTGGCATTATCTGGTGATAATATAGCAACAAACGGAGACATATCAGTAAATTATGTGATTACAAATAAACTTAAATATGGCTCCTACACATCCTCTCCACCTCTGAAATGTTCCTATCAGGAAACAATATGCTCACCAGGTTTTATTGTTGAGGAGGATACTGACCCAGCTAGCAAACCTAGAAACTAGTTGATTGGAAATGAGGTGATTATGTTAGGACGACTAAGTTTAGCATATCCACTTGGCAAAATGCATGTATCGTTCAAACCTGTTGACTACAAATAATACAAATTGATACATAAACATACATACACATGCATACTTTTGTTAAATCTGCTTTCATTAACTGGCGTCAGGACATCAGGAGTTCAGATGTCACCGTACTCAATGGATGATAGATTTCTCTCTGTCGTCAGGCCTCTGCAGTTTCACTCTCCAACATGTGCACAGTCAATGAGAAATGTATAATCAATACCAGTTGAGAGGGAGCCTGTGGAGCCAGTATGACTCAGCTATCCTCACTGGATGTGGCTTCTTCTGTTGGTCTGTATTTCTGTCTCCAGTCGCTCCATTTCTGTGAAATGGAGGAGAAATCTTTATGCTAGAGCAGTGGTTCCCAACTGGTCCAGCCAAAGGGTCTAGATATCTCATTAGTCATTAGTTTAAGATCCACACAGTTTAATATATTCATTGTCATACTTGCGTTTGGCCATGTCCTTGAGCTAGTTTGCTGTCTCTTTTAGGTAGCAGTCTGTTATTCACTCAGTCCACAGCAGGAAACATCCCTTCAAAATAAAAGCTCTGTGCCAGAAATTCGCTGCACTTCAAAATTAAGTGTTTTTTACAAACTTGACATGTCTGCGAGTCATTTGTGACTGATTTAGAATGGACCAAGACCCACTTCTGTACTGCAACCCACTAGTTGGGAACCACTGTGCTAGAGCGTACATACGATTATATTTCAGAAAAAAGTTGGCCTCTGACTTTGTGGCAGCAGTTTGGAAAAGGCTGGATCTTGACTGACCTGCAGAATTATTAACACAAAACTGTAGAAATGTAAGAATGCAACAGCTTTGCAGCTCGTGTGTGCTGTTACTCAGCTTTCCTGATTTATCATACAGAACAAAATTGAAGACACATCAGATAGTTGGAGCGACTGGGAGCTGCTGCTGCTCTGACTCCCAGTAAAACCAGGGAACAGGCTTTATGAAATAACTTAATTTTTTTAGAACCTTATTTTTATTTAATTTTCATCAACAACAATACAGTGTATACATTACCTTTTTTTTTTACAGCTGTATGTAACATTTATACACATTATATTCAGAAATTACCCAAACAAGTGTTTATTGTCAAACCTATTGGTGAGAAAAAGCTAAATTTAAAAAGAAAAAATAGTAATTGAAAAAAGGAATGAAAAGTAGTAGTGATAATTGTCCCCTCCACATTAAGATCACACAGATAAAGTACAGGTGTAAAATTTGTTCTACAGACAATGACATATAATGTACGCACATGACGTGTATGAGGGGAATATAAAAGTAAATTTGGCAGAGCCCTGAAATTACTTTATTTTCTTAGAGAGTTAAGCAAATCCTTATGGTGGGAGATTTTAAAAAGCAATCACACAAAAGAAATCAAGCGAGACACCAGTAAACAACAGTGGAAAGTAACTGCATTTACTGAAGCACTGTAATTAAATTAAATTCAGAGATGCTTGTACTTTTATTGTTAATGTATGAATGTAAATTTGTTTCAACTTCACAACATTTCAGAGGAGAGTATCTTATATTTTATTTAGCTACATTATTCTAAGAGTTATTTTTATTTTAGTAAAGGTTCTAAGTACCTCTGATGCTGAGAGGAAATGTTCTTGTATCAACCAGCAGGGGGCAATGTGGCTTCAGCTCAAAGTCCAGAGCTGACTGGCTGCTGTAGCTGTCTTTGTGTGTGTGTGTGTGTGTGTGTGTGTGTGTGTGTGCGTGTGTGTGTGTGAGAGAGAGAGAGAGAGAGAGTGAATGATCTCAGCAGGAGGTGTCTGGTTAGCAGTGGGTAGGTGCTGAGCTGACCACTGCAGAGCCGATCAGTAGTCAGTGGACTGGATGTGTGTGTGCGTGTACCACTCACTGGTGAATTTTTATATTTCATAATTTTATTTAAAAGTAAGAGAGTCATTCAAAACACAGTCAGACCTCAGATTTGTTCAAATAACCAATCCAGTCCCGCAGTAATGAAAATCAGAACACAGGAAGCAACGTGCCGTCATTTCCAAATTGATTGGCAGGTGTTTAAACACAAAGACTCACACATATAAACATCATAATTAATGTTTCCTGGTGCTGTACAAAGATGTTTTTTCATACCAAGTGTGTATGTAAATACATATTTTCAAATTACATATTATTATATGCTGATTTTTCCATTTAATGCGCAGACACTTTAGTTATGTCAATTAGGCCTGAAATGTCTGTGGAAAAATATTAAAATACAGATCAGGCCTTTAATAAAACACTACATACAAGTATGGTCTCTTAACATTTTAAGACAATCATAAAAAAGCCAAACTTATCCAATGTCTACCCATTAGGCATGTACGTACATTTTTTGCTATGGCATACTTTAAAAAAAGATGATGCAAAAATTTTTAGTTTAAAAATTCAAGTGGCTATAATCAATATTTTTATATTAGCAATGGATAACATTACTACTGGTATTTGACAGGTGTTGCTCATGGTGATAAAACAACAGTCAAACAACAGTTCGTATGATTTCCTACGAATTAGCACCCCTCAAATGACATCATGAAATTGACGTAACATTTAGGAGAAACATGGTGATGACAGATGTTAAAACAACTCAAAGATCACACTGTTTTGAACACCAGTCTCTTGGTTATGTGGGATTTGTACAAATTTTGATGTGTTACTTTTTATAAAAAAACAACAATGTACAAACAGTGCACGAGAACAGCCTGGGTGGCTAAAGATATTTTTTCTTTAGGAGTTGGTGGTTTTCATAAAAAGTAACACATCAAAATTTGTACAAATCCCACATAACCAAGAGACTGGTGTTCAAAACAGTGTGATCTTTGAGTTGTTTTAACATCTGTCATCACCATGTTTCTCCTAAATGTTACGTCAATTTCATGATGTCATTTGAGGGGTGCTAATTCGTAGGAAATCATACGAACTGTTGTTTGACTGTTGTTTTATCACCATGAGCAACACCTGTCAAATACCAGTAGTAATGTTATCCATTGCTAATATAAAAATATTGATTATAGCCACTTGAATTTTTAAACTAAAAATTTTTGCATCATCTTTTTTTAAAGTATGCCATAGCAAAAAATGTACGTACATGCCTAATGGGTAGACATTGGATAAGTTTGGCTTTTTTATGATTGTCTTAAAATGTTAAGAGACCATACTTGTATGTAGTGTTTTATTAAAGGCCTGATCTGTATTTTAATATTTTTCCACAGACATTTCAGGCCTAATTGACATAACTAAAGTGTCTGCGCATTAAATGGAAAAATCAGCATATAATACAATGTACAAACAGTGCACGAGAACAGCCTGGGTGGCTAAAGATATTTTTCCTTTAGGAGATGGTGGAGACCAAAATCAGAGCTAAAAGGAGCTGATATCAAACTTACAGTCATATGGTTGTCCAACCCGGTCTCACTCCGAAGGTGTTGAAATCCAGCACTTGAGCGGTGACTTGCAGCGTTAGACACCGACGAACAAAGCCGTCCTTTCACATTGGCATGGTGGCCGGTTGCAGGACAGCAGGACAAGAACAAAAGTTAAGGCGGCAGAAGTCTGAGTGGGGCGGGCAGGAGGGGTGTTGGATAGGTCCAACAAACACAGACTTTCACCCAAGAGATCCTGTAAGTTTATAAAGCCAAACCCTGTTCTTTTATCCTAAACCCAACCATGTGCGTTAGTTCTTGAAGGAAAAAACATCAATTTGCAGTGTTGTAAAAAGGTAGTGCTTTTATTTTGAAAGAGACTGTATGTAAACGTCCCAGAACATCTACAGCCGACACACACAGGGTACCTTGCACGTCGTATCAATGAAGAACATCATGAAGACCCTGGAGAGACTCGTCTTGGAGCAGCTCCGGCCCATGGTCAAGCCACTTTTGGACCCCCTCCAGTTCGCCTATCAGCCCCGACTTGGAGTTGAGGACGCCATCATCTACCTGCTCAACCGTGTCTACGCCCATTTGGATAAGCCGGCGAGCACTGTGAGGGTCATGTTTTTTGACTTCTCTAGTGCATTCAACACCATCCGTCCAGCTCTACTGGGTGACAAGCTGACAGCAATGCAGGTGGATGTCCCCCTGGAGTCCTGGATTGTAGACTACTTGACTGGCAGACCACAGTATGTGCGCTTGCAACGCTGTGTGTCAGACAGAGTGGTCAGCAATACCGGGGCCCCGCAGGGGACTGTCCTCTCTCCCTTCCTCTTCACCCTCTACACCACGGACTTCAGCTATTGCACTGAGACCTGCCATCTTCAGAAGTTTTCTGATGACTCTGCTATAGTTGGATGTATCACCAAGGGTGATGAGGATGAGTACAGGGCTGTTGTGGATAACTTTGTCACATGGTGTGAGCAGAACTATCTGCAGCTCAACGTGGCAAAGACAAAGGAACTGGCTGTGGATCTGAGGAGGACCAAGACACCGGTGACCCCTGTTTCCATCCAAGGGGTCACTGATACTGATCACGCCTGATCTCGTTAGATCTCGGAGAGACCTAGCCTGATCCATGGGTTCTCTCTAACTGGTATGCAAATCGCACATAGCATTTTGAATTGCACTTTATGAACTCTGTCCCCCACCCCCACCCCCACCCCCATGCAAAAATACTTGTCTGACTGACGTATGCTCTTAGGTTTTTATT
Organism: Epinephelus lanceolatus; assembly: GCF_041903045.1. Taxonomy (NCBI): domain Eukaryota; kingdom Metazoa; phylum Chordata; class Actinopteri; order Perciformes; family Serranidae; genus Epinephelus; species Epinephelus lanceolatus. The sequence continues at coordinate 33,616,759 of NC_135747.1, read as the reverse complement.
TTTATTTATCTGTGTGTTTTGTTTCTCATGCAAATGTACTTTTTGCAAATGTACTTTCTGCAATTTGTTTATAATGCCTGTGCCTGCGGCAACCCAATTTGCCCATATTGGGACATAATAAAGTTGAAGTGAAGTGAAGTGAAGTGAAGTGTGGACATTGTAGAGGACTATAAGTACCTGGGGGTACACACTGACAGTAAACTGGACTGGGTTAAGAACACTAACGCTCTCTACAGGAAGGGTCAGAGCCGTCTCTATTTTCTGAGGCGACTGAGGTCCTTCAACATCTGCCGGACTATGCTGAGGATTTTCTATGAGTCTGTGGTGGCCAGTGCTATCCTCTATGCTGTTGTGTGCTGGGGCAGCAGGCTGAGGGTGGCGGATGCCAACAGACTCAACAAATTGATCCGCAAGGCCAGTGACGTTGTGGGAACGGAGTGTGACTCTCTGATGGTGGTGTCAGAGAGGAGGATGCTGTCTAAGCTACGAACTATCTTGGACAGTGTCTCACACCCACTCCACCATGTGCTGGTCAGGCACAAGAGTACTTTCAGTGGGAGACTCATACCACCAAGATGTACCACTGAGCACCACAGGAAATCATTCCTGCCTGTGGCCATCAAACTGTACAACTCCTCCCTCTGAGTGGCCCTGAGACTTTTTCACACACTGCAATAATTGAATTTAACTTGTGCAATAATCCCATTCACCCTGACTGTATATATTCTGTTTGTGTAAATTTTGTTTACAATATATATATATGTATATATACAGTACAGGCCAAAAGTTTGGACACACCTTCTCATTCAATGCGTTTTCTTTATTTTCATGACTATTTACATTGTAGATTCTCACTGAAGGCATCAAAACTATGAATGAACACATGTGGAGTTATGTACTTAACAAAAAAAGGTGAAATAACTGAAAACATGTTTTATATTCTAGTTTCTTCAAAATAGCCACCCTTTGCTCTGATTACTGCTTTGCACACTCTTGGCATTCTCTCCATGAGCTTCAAGAGGTAGTCACCTGAAATGGTTTTCCAACAGTCTTGAAGGAGTTCCCAGAGGTGTTTAGCACTTGTTGGCCCCTTTGCCTTCACTCTGCGGTCCAGCTCACCCCAAACCATCTTGATTGGGTTCAGGTCCGGTGACTGTGGAGGCCAGGTCATCTGCCGCAGCACTCCATCACTCTCCTTCTTGGTCAAATAGCCCTTACACAGCCTGGAGGTGTGTTTGGGGTCATTGTCCTGTTGAAAAATAAATGATCGTCCAACTAAACGCAAACCGGATGGGATGGCATGTCGCTGCAGGATGCTGTGGTAGCCATGCTGGTTCAGTGTGCCTTCAATTTTGAATAAATCCCCAACAGTGTCACCAGCAAAACACCCCCACACCATCACACCTCCTCCTCCATGCTTCACAGTGGGAACCAGGCACGTGGAATCTATCCGTTCACCTTTTCTGCGTCTCACAAAGACACGGCGGTTGGAACCAAAGATCTCAAATTTGGACTCATCAGACCAAAGCACAGATTTCCACTGGTCTAATGTCCATTCCTTGTGTTTCTTGGCCCAAACAAATCTCTTCTGCTTGTTGCCTCTCCTTAGCAGTGGTTTCCTAGCAGCTATTTGACCATGAAGGCCTGATTCGCGCAGTCTCCTCTTAACAGTTGTTCTAGAGATGGGTCTGCTGCTAGAACTCTGTGTGGCATTCATCTGGTCTCTGATCTGAGCTGCTGTTAACTTGCGATTTCTGAGGCTGGTGACTCGGATGAACTTATCCTCAGAAGCAGAGGTGACTCTTGGTCTTCCTTTCCTGGGTCGGTCCTCATGTGTGCCAGTTTCGTTGTAGCGCTTGATGGTTTTTGCGACTCCACTTGGGGACACATTTAAAGTTTTTGCAATTTTCCGGACTGACTGACCTTCATTTCTTAAAGTAATGATGGCCACTCGTTTTTCTTTAGTTAGCTGATTGGTTCTTGCCATAATATGAATTTTAACAGTTGTCCAATAGGGCTGTCGGCTGTGTATTAACCTGACTTCTGCACAACACAACTGATGGTCCCAACCCCATTGATAAAGCAAGAAATTCCACTAATTAACCCTGATAAGGCACACCTGTGAAGTGGAAACCATTTCAGGTGACTACCTCTTGAAGCTCATGGAGAGAATGCCAAGAGTGTGCAAAGCAGTAATCAGAGCAAAGGGTGGCTATTTTGAAGAAACTAGAATATAAAACATGTTTTCAGTTATTTCACCTTTTTTTGTTAAGTACATAACTCCACATGTGTTCATTCATAGTTTTGATGCCTTCAGTGAGAATCTACAATGTAAATAGTCATGAAAATAAAGAAAACGCATTGAATGAGAAGGTGTGTCCAAACTTTTGGCCTGTACTGTACATATATATATATATATATATTTATTTACGTTTATGTTTATTCCTGTTTATTTAACTATATATTTGTTAATACTATTGTTTAAATTTCTTATATTTTCATGTATCTTTCCTCTCTTGCAAGGAGCACCTGTAACATAAATAATTTCCCCTCGGGGATCAATTAAGTATTTCTGATTCTGATTCTGATTCTGTATCTGGACGTGAAAAGCCCATGACCAAATGTTGATGTGTGACGAAATTTGAGTGAGAATGTGATGGGTTGTCTTAAAATCGACTCCAAATGAATGCCAATTTCACTCTGTGACATATAAACTTTGTTTCTGCTGCCTCCAAGTGGCCAGAATGTCTGTTCCTCCAGGTTAAAAATTATAATTTAGAGGCCAACAAGCATGAAGGAAACATGGCCTGGTCCTGTATATTTAAACTGCATTATGTGGCGGCGATATGAAGTTCAGAGAATCCAAACTTTAAAGTAAGAGCTGAACACTGTTTAGTGAATCTGACTTTCATGTTTGCCATGTTTCTGGTGAGTGTAGATGTGCTTGTGTTTAGGCTGTTTCGACATCCAATCCTTATAGGCTATAAAGCCTCCTACAGACTGTGAGATTTAAGCAATCTTAAAAGTTTAGTGCAGCTACACTGTGTGACATGGATCTGATAAACTTTGGTACGACATCGAGTTTGATGTATGCAAACTGTGCGATGACAGTGCCTACTGAGTCACAGACTACGACATATGATACTACATTGGTTATTACTTCTCCAACTGTGAAGCAACATAGAGGGTCACATTATGTGTATGTGTGTTTGTTAGCTGCTAGCTTGCTAACCTTGCAGCTGCAACTCCACCTCTATTTCCTTCCATGCTTCGTCTTTCTTTACGTGATCATGGTAAGAGGTGGAGGACACATCATACAGGCAAGGCTTCTGCTGACACAACTTGATAAGGTTTTCCTCTTTGCTGGAATCCCACACATTTCTTTTAGTGCATTTTGCCTCCATGGCGAGCTGCTGTCCGTCTTTTTGTTTGGGTTTAGCGGCAGTGCGTCATCTCATGTAGCATTTCTTTAGTTTGGTTCACAGTCGTAGATCGTAACAGCAGTCACACAATGAGATGGTCATCCAAAATTTTATTCCAGGCTGTCTTTGATCACAAGACCGTAACAACAGCAGTCAGTGAACTTCTTACTGCACAAAGAAGGACCAACCACAATGGTGGTCATCTCTCATCTGAGACAGCCCAAAATTGTGTGTATCCCGGGCTTAAAGTAAACTGAAGTGTTGGATTAATGAATCGATACCCTAATGAACATTAATATTGGTCAAATCCCAATTAGGTCTGGCGTGATATCAGATTTTCACCACATGATTAAGCAAAAAAGCCCATGATAACGATATTATGGCAGTATCTATAAACAACAGTCACCTTTAACTTTGTTTTTTATGTGTTTTGTCTCTTTTTGTTGACTGAATTAAGCTCAAAATCAGAGTGTAGGGAGGTGGAGACAGAGTCTGTGACCATAACTGCACAGAAGCGACAATAAGAGCAATTACGCTTAATGGTTAATGAAAAGGCAACCAGATGGCGCTGGGGGAGGGAGACAAAGTGACAACAGAAAGACAAGGAAATGATTTAAGAGGCGCTGGATTATTTGCATGATATTATCATATGTCTATTAATAACATGATATCAGTATTTCATTGTTTAATATCACGGTTATAGCCAGTACCGGTATATTGGGACACCTCTAATCCCAGTGTAGAGTACAGTGTGTCAGTGTAGTTGTAGCTCACAGCTTCCATTAGACGTGGTCACATTTTACTGCACCTTTAATATGAGCAGATGATCATATGAGTGGCGAAGATGACAGTGAGGCACTTTACTTACAAACACACACAGACTCATCGTTCCATTGACCTCCATCATGAGTACAGTAATACCCCATCTGATAGGACAAGCACTCTGACTAATGTTCTGTCATCACACACACACACACACACACACACACACATATACACACACACGCAGACACACACTCCTTGGCTCCCATATTTCTAATCCTTTTACAGTGTGTGTCACACCGACATGCATTTGGCACACACACTCTGTCACCTAATCAATGATAATGGAATCACTGTGTATCCTGCCTAGTAACACGAGCTTCTGTGTCATTAACATGTTCACCTACACTTTCGGTCACACACAAACACATGTTTGCACACCGGAACATGTATGTACAATCAACAGCACACTAACCCAGTTGTTACACAATAGATCACTAAATCCCAAAAGGGTTGGGTGAGAATTTACACAGTTTAAAGCCCCAAAAATCTATATTTTTATATAAAGAATGAATGAAATTACAATTGGAACTGATTGCCCAAGCTTTTCAATCATTTATTTGTCACATGGAATTATAGAACGTGCACCTCCAGTGATCCCATCAGCTGCTTTAACTTGTGCGTTTCAATTTAGACCCCTTTTTTGCATCTTCTTAGGGTGCTTTCACACCTGCCCTGTTTGGTTCGGATCAATCAAACTCAAGTTCATTTTCCCCCAAAGTGTGGTTCGTTTGAGCAGGTGTGAACACAGCAATCACACTCAGGTTTGCACCAGAACAACCGGACCAGTCTGGTCATAAATGAACTCTGGTGCGGTTCGTTTGTGGTGAGAATGTGTTCCGACCTGGATCTGAACCAACTTCAGTCACATGACACATTGTTTGGGTTAAACATGAGCATGTTACAGTCCTGGAGGATTATTAATGTGCACCTCCTCCTGTACTGCCTTAATATGCACATTCAGCACATCCAATGCATCAAAACATTGTTTTCTAGTTGGAGCCGCAGGAACAGGACAGCATCTCACATTCCCACCGACACACCAGTGTTGGCAGGGACCTCCTTCTCTCCTTCTCTCGCCAGAGTCCTCTGCTCTGTAAGATCAACAGATAGAAAAATAGCCTCCTGGTTGAATGGTGCTGTCCAGGATTTAGCTAAGTTTGGTGAAACGAGGCGTAATACAGTTCCTGATGTCCAGCGCCTGTACAATGGTTTTTCATTACAAGGAGGACAAAAATGCAACCCAACTGAATGCTAATTTTGTACCCAGTCTGCTGGATATGTAAGATGGCAGCTGTTTGCTAACGTGTTAACATATTAACTGGCAGTTAACCATTTATGACTGAGTGAAACTGATATGTGGACAGATCATAGTGTTGGGAAGGATTTGACGAAACTGTTCAGGAATTTGATTGATTGCTCAAATGTGGGCATAAATTATCAAGTCTCCAGAGAACCACAGCTGTTTTGGTATTCGCCTCCAGCCACACCTCCCTCAGCCATGTTGTTGGATAAGGACGTGGTGCAGAAGGAAGACATGAATAAATCCAGTATTTTTGGCTTTGTCACGCCGACACTGAAAACAGCAACATTTTGTGCCAGAATCTATTAATTTCAATTGAATTACAATGATCAGTGTATTTGCTTAAGGTAAAGTACACTCACACTCTGCCTCCGCGTAGAGTTCAACTTTGGTTAATAGTAAGAAACAAATTTGCACCACTGACAAGTCAAGCTGTCTTGACAGTGCTGACCTTTAAGGACAGTGAGAGAACTGGAGGGTAAAGAATGGAGACAGATATCATATTAGTCATGTTGTGCAACACAAGTAGTCACTATATCACTAAGCTTCCAGCTTCACTCTGCCGCTTTGTGGTGTGACGGGGCATTCTGCTGTGCATCCACAACACTTTAGGAAATGCACACAAGTTCTACTTGGTCTCAAAATATTGGACCTGATCTGACTGGAACCCAAGGAAAACCTACCCAAACCTGACGTGCAAACACTGATGTTAATAAAACCCACTTGATCTGGCAGCAGCATGATGATCAATATATGAAAAGCTGCAGTTAAAACAGCAGCAATACATGTCCTCAATCCTGAACATTAAAATTCACATGCATTCAGGCTGGATCCTTTCTGACCTAATTAGACTGATTATGGTGATGACCTGCTCTGCTTGTGAGGAGGTCGTTAGTGAGAGTAGGTTCACCTGGGCTGCTGAGCTGAGAAGCCTTTAAAAGCTGGCCTCTGCAGTCCCTCGCTTTCTCAGCTCCTGCATGGTGCTCTTTGTTTGGTTTGCTTTTTAGTTTCTGGCATATAACACTCTTCATTTGTCCATGCATGCGTTGCACACAGAATATTGCTTTAAGTAATTAGTGATCTTTTACTTGTGTTTGAAACCACATGCGTGCTCTTCCTCCTTCTTTGTGAAGGAGGAAGCCACGTGAGCCATTTCATGACAATATAAACTGGATCAGGCCTGAATCAGGTCTGGGTTGGGGTTTGGTTCCTTGGTTTCTGGGAACCAAATGGACCCATGACAGCCTAATCACCCCAAAAAATGTTTGCATTGTACATTTCTGCAAACCACTGATTGTCACATTTGTAAATGATTTTATAGTGGATATGTTGAAACTTAACATATTTTAAAAATGCTGTGGTGAAGCTGTGGTTAGGTTTAGGCACAAACCCCACTTGGTTATGGTTTAAAAAAGATCATGTTTCATCTTTAAACACCCAAGTTTGATGGCACAAAAGCCGCTATTAAAACAGGAGTGGGTCAGTGAAAAACACCCAGATCCGGTGGCTCAAATGCTGCTGTGAAACGCTGTGATATGTCGTTGAAACATACCCAGATTGATGTCTTAAATGACTCTGGGAAATGCAGTAATGTGTCAGTGAAAAACATCCATGTTTGGTGCCACAAATACTGGTGGAAACATCTCAAAGTGTTGGCAACAAACAACTAGTGTTGTTGTTTGTTGATTTCTAACAGTTTGCTTAGGTGTCCCACCTCCAACATGCTCTCCACCCTCTGATGACAAATTCAGCTCATGTACTACGTCACCTAAGATACTGTCATGATATGAATGAAGCATACAAGTGTAACATGTATGTGTTTTGCAGAAACGTTCAATGCAAACATTTCCCTCTGGTGACTGGTTTGCCCATGAAGACCGGGCTTTAACCATGCAAGAGGTTACCTTGTCCACAATCAGATTGATCTGATTAATTGGATAATAAATTTATTGAACTTTATACAGGAAGTGAAAAGAAGGGAAAGAGGGACTTTGCTATTTAAAGGCCCAGTGTGTAGGTTTTAGGGGATATATTGGCAGAAAGGGAATATAATATAAGTGTTTTCTTTGGTGTATAATCACATGAAATTACCTTCAATCATTACCTTCAAATAATTTATATCTACATAGGGAGTGGGTCCTTGTTCATGGATGTTGACATGTTGCACCACCGTGTCTCTAGTACTCCGAAATGGACAAACTAAACTCTGGCTCTAGATTGGGCCATTCACATTTCGTGTCAGCCTCTGTATTTAGCAGCCCCTCTGTGACGAGCTGAACAGCATCAGAAAAACACAGATTTTTAACTTGAAACTGCTTTATTAGGTGATTTTACTGGTTTTAATCACCTAGAGTCTCATTTATTAACATTACATATGGATTAAGGAAGGCCTGACAGAGGCGTACGCCACTTGGGAACTGCCCATTGGTCCAATAGCCCATTGGTCCGACATCCCATTGGTCCGACCATATTAAACCCATTGTTCCGAAGTCCCATTGTTCCAAAATCATCATGATGCCCTGTGGTTAAGGTCTGGTTAGGTTTAGACACAAAAACCACTTGGTTAGGGTTAGGAAAAGATCATGGTGTGGGTTAAAATGAAAAAGAAAGTGGCAAACACATAAGCTGTGAGCCTGCTTCGCCTCAAGCCTTTCCCAGCAGACCCAGAGCTGGTCGCGGCGCACCATCAAGGCAGAAATACGCCCGCCAGGAGCCGTTCAGCACTGCGGACCGTCGGACTAATGGGATGTCGGACCAATGACATGGACCCACGCCACTTCCCATGCAAAACTTGTGATGTTTTAAAACAGACTTCATAGGAGAGACTCATGCTTATGAACATTTTGGAGACCAGAAACTGGCGATGCAGATGTTGAGGTGGAAGCCTGATTGTAGAAATTGTCAGATCTTTTTTGGCATGCACCATTTTTTGGCTTTTGTTTGTACGTACATTTTCAGTATGGCTCCTACACATAATACGAGTACCCAGGTCTGTTTGTTTTGGAGAGGAGAAGACCTCTGTGGATAATACGACTCCCAGTAAAAACCTCCTGAACAACAAACACTGAACGAATTCTAACCAGGACCTCATGCTTGGCGCACGAGAGAAGTTTCAGCTGGTTGTAATGTGCAATCCTCACCACTAGATGCCACTAAATCCTGCACACTGCTCCTTTAAATACTCAGAAATTGCTTTTTGAGAGAGTAGAGATAAAAACATGGTGAAAGTTATTTTTTATTGCACTGTCTTTAATAGCTTTCTCCATTCCTCAGTAAAAGTTGCTCCCAGCAGCTTTGTGAATGGGTCTTAAGAGGAAAAACTCTTAGCTCAGAACTTTTCGGTGCCATTTAGAAGAACTCCTGGTGGTGAAATAAAATACTCTGTGAATACGGCCCCCAGATGTCAGCGTGAGTTGTTGCCGGCGGTGTCCTGTAATGAGGTGACAGCAGGTTCCACCAACACACACTTTAACACCTCACCTGGACACACACACAGACAGAGGTGACACCATTACCCCTGACCCTACAGCATGCATCTGTGTATGTGTGTGTCCAGGTGTGAATGTGTGTGTGTCCGCAGTGGGAGGGGCCGTGGCAGTTGGAGTATTTAATTACAAACCATACGGCTGAGCTGCTGCTTCGCGCCGATACAGTTCAACACATTCACATTAATTCTTACACAAATCTGATTTTAATGAGCATCTAATAACAGTGTCACACAGTCAGACACAGGTCACTGACCCTCCTCAGGTTAATGTGTCCTTTTGCCATATTTATGAAGAATGGTTTTTAGTCAGCGAGACAGATCCATGACAGGAAGTGTAAAGTCCGTCTTGACCTCCATTTATATAATTGTAGGAGAATGAATCGGCTCAGTTCATTTCCTGTTGCTATGGATTCATTCAGCGAGTCGGTAAGGGAAGTGACCTGAGGTTATTTGGGCTTTTGTTAACTTAGAATTGAGAGGAGACTGTGAAATCTTGCAGTGCTTATAGTGTGATTCATTGTGTGCGTTTTCATTCTGCCCTGTAAAGTACTCTGTAAAATTTGTGGTTCATTTTCTTTTAAATGGATGTTAAAGAAAAGACTTAGTATTCTGTGCTGCTGCAGGAGATGGTTCTGCGAGAGACAAGGGCACTCTGCTGGAAAACACTCAGTATGTTTACATGCACAGCTTAATCGAGCTATGCTCAAAATTCGATTTTGGTGTCTAATTGGACTTCTGTCCTTGTCCCAGTTTACATGCAACTGAGAAAATCGAATTACTGACGGGAACGTGTCCTCCTCCTCAACACTAGGTGGCGATATGTGTAGTTGCAGCGGGTTAATACGGCCCCCTTTCCGGTTGACCTATTACGTCACTTAATAATAAATAACTGCAGTCAGGCGGCAGACCGGCATTTTCGAACAACAGCAAGATGGATAATCGTACAACTTTGTTCATCTTGTACGTAATGTACACGTTACTGATTGTGCAGATAAGGTGCATGCTATCCCTCGTGGTCATGGTGATTTCGAGAGGCAGACAAGAACGCCGTATGCTGTTGGAGGGCTACAACAATAGCATGTCTTGTCTGTTCCGGGGTCATACGCCAGCGCAGGGGGTGTGGAGCATGTGCACATGCATTGTCTAGTTTAACTCTGATTAAGGCGTATACATGCCGGAGAAAATGGAATTCCAATCGCATTATCTGGGTGTCTTAATCGGAGTTGGAGAACTCCGATATTAGTCGGACTAACGCGTTTACATGCACTTCAGTTGTCCAGTTATAGTCGGATTAAGGCAATAATTCGTTTTTTTCAAGTGTCATGTAAACATACTGACTGTTCAGGTTTGCATCCACATCTTGTGCAAATTTTCCAAATAATTCCCAAATATCAGGAAAAAACAAAGCAAATGAATGCACGTCCTTATCTGATATCAATATTTGGTCAGGTGCCGTTAAACACCCAGACACTCCTAACTGGAATCAAAGAACTAGTAGCGATGAAGGCTGACTGTTGCATCAGTTGCCTTAGATCTCACGCCCTCTTGACTTAAGCTTTTTGTTTACGTTCCTCATTTCTGTTTGTCTTCTTGTGCACCGAGCTATACTGCCAGTTAGACTGATTTCAGTCAATGACTAACTCGGTTTCACTCCGAAGTCGTCGAATACCGGCGCTAAGGCAGTGACATTCGGTGTCAGACACTGATGAAAAAAGACATCCTTTCACGTCGGTATGATATATGGCAATGCCGTTATTGTTTAATGGTGTCCTGTGGTGTCAAGGGGAAACACAGCTGGACAACAATGTAAGTTAAGAGGGTGGAAGTCCAAGTAGGGTGTGATGGATGGGTCCAACAACCACCAACTTTCGACTGGGAGGTCAGGATTCGCTTCCTGTATGATTGTATGCCAATCCCTGTTTTAGCCTGGATGGGCAGAAACAAAGACTTTTTGTTTCCGCCCAGCTCAGCTATCTATCTATCTATCTATCTATCTATCTATCTATCTATCTATCTATGACCTAAAACATAACAGCATACTTTACAAACTGGTGATTAGCTGCAGTATTTGTGAGTTTTTAAATAAATGGGCTAAAACATGCAGAATCACTGCTGGTGCTTAAAATTTTGGTGGACCTTGCAAAAGAATTATTTACATATTTTGTACTCTTATCAGCACTGGAGTAAGGGGAGAAAAATCCCACACACATGTGCTTCGGACAGGATTAAAATCAGCGATCAGCACATGCAATATTAAATCACAACCTCCCCTGGAGAAATAAATCCTGTCTGAATGAGGCTTTAGTCTGTCTGAGTCTGAGGTGATGGAGGAGACTCGCTGCCAGGAAACCTTTTCACATCTTCACACACACACAGCAACAACGTGAACCAGAGAGACAACAGATATAGGAGACGGGAAGACCTATATATAGATCTGATAGCGGCTGAACTGAGTGTGTGTGTGTGTGTGTGTGTGTGTGTGTGTGTGTGTGTGTGTGTTGAACACACTACTTCTGTGTTTTTTTCCCCCCGCTGGGACTCTCAGACCAGCATGAGTAAGCACCCAGTCGGATTTACAGCATATTGATTAAATTAGCATTCGTTCCACAACCTGAATATTAACTCATCCAACACACACACACACACACACACACACACACACACACACTGTTATGAAAGTCTGCACACAGGCTTATTACACACACACAAGCATACAGTAGGCATACACACCAAGAGGTGATTAATTTCTCCTTAGAGAAAGAAAATTGACTCTAGCGGGGAAAAAAAGTCTGTCACGAGGCCCGAGGTGCTTTTGGTTTGGTTTGTAGGTCGGTGAAAAATGACAGCAGGCGATGATCACCTGTCCACTCCCCGTGGAAGAAAACCTTCTTATTTCTCTGGGGAATATTGACAAAGCTGATTAACAGAAACACCCGGCAGCACGTTTATGCACGGGCTGTCCAGTCTGCTTTTAAAGTAGTACTACCAAACACAGCGCAGCGTTCACATCAAGCAGCAACATCTTGGGTTGGTAAATGAAGCCAACATGTAAGTGGCAAAAACTGCAGTTCCTTGAATGGCCACTTGAGGCTGGCTCAAAAGCAAGTCAGTCTTCACAGACCCTCATGTTAAATGCCCAGCCGAAATAAAGATTTTTACTTCCTGGCAGAAAAACAGAATTGAATTTGGATAATTTGTTGTGGAAACTCGACTGATGAAGCAGTAAAACAAAGAACGACCTGCTCACTTGTCCTTTATCTCCTCTGTCCTTTTACTCAGTGAGCTCAGCTGTGGAGGAAATGTTCACATCCATATAAATGACTGTATCACTGCCCTGTGAGATACAGTTTTATGAGTGAGTGTTAAATGTAATAAGCCTGACTCTCTGACAGAGTCGCAGGTAAATAATTAATAAGGGATGTCAGGTAATGTATGAGGAAGGATGGCCTGGTGAATGAGGTAGGAGAAACTATCCTGATGCTCCAAGAATCAAAGGCAAACAAGACATTACATCTACAAGCCTATAATTTCACCAACACTATTTTGTACAAATGTTGTCACCATGCTGAGCCACTTGTAACAGGTTTAACCAAAATGAGTGTTTGAAAAGTGATACTGATTTTTAGTTATTAAAGCAGCCTGTGACCATATTTACTGTGTTTTTGCTGATATTGTTCGACAATTTGCCAATTTTCATGGCATGAAAAAGGACGCTATCTATTTGTATTTCGTACAACAGAAATCAGAGATACTTCATTGCTCCCTGGGGGGAACTGAGATATGTTACAGTTCCTCTTACACTGTATATAGGCATAGAGAAATTATAAGAAAGTAGAAAGAAAAAAATGTGTCTGGTGCTACAGTATACATAAAACAGTATATCTTACTATATAATGACAAAAACTGTGTGTGTGTGTGTCTGTTCCATGTTTTTCTCCTCACTGACTTGGTCAATCCATGTGAAATCTGGCACAGTGGTAGAGGGTCATGGGAGGATGTGAATGAAGCAATATTACATCAAATGGCCAAACGGGGGCGCTAAAGCAACCGATTGAAATTGCAACTTTGAATGGGCATATCTCATGCTCCGTATGTCGTAGAGACATGAAACTTTGCACAGAGATGCCTCTCCTCATGAGGAACACATTTGCCTCAAGAACCCATAACTTCTGGTTATATAGATTTTCCGCCATTTTGAATTTTTTGGAAAACACTTCAAATCGATCTCTTCCTAGGAAGTTTGACCGATCTGCATGAAACTGGGTGAACATAATCTAGGGACCAATATCTAAAGTTCCCTCTTGGCAAAAGTTGGAAAACTTACTAAAACTGAGCTTCTATAAGGCAATGAATATTGCGGAGGGCGTGGCTCATCACATAAAGGTGTATAACATCTCAAGGGTTTCACCGATCACCACGCAACTTTGTAGGCATATGACCACACATAATCTGAGGGGACCCCTCCATTATTGTCCCCATCAAACAAAATGGGGGCGCTAGAGAGCTAATTTCTTATCTAGGCCTAACTGCCATATGGATTTTTACTAAACTTGGTAGATATGTAGAACAGGACGTCTCAAGGTGACTGGAGAAATTTAACTAGTTGGCAACTGGGTGGCGCTATAACAACAGAAAAATGCTTCAAAATGGCTAAAATGCGACCGATCGCTGTGGCTCCCCCTGTGGACCAATGTTTGTTTGTTTTTTCTAAATTTTGGTATGACTAAGTCATGGTATGGTATGCTGTACATAATCACGGAAACTGTCTGTCCCACGTTTTTCTACTCACTGACGTGGTCAATCTATGTGAAACTGCACATAGGCATTGAGGATTGGCATAGGTAGAAGGTGACAAAGCTACCAATGGGTATGGACTAGTAGGCCTACATATAAATGTAAAAATATAACAAATGAGAAATAAGAGATTTGGTGCATAAGAAATATGTACAGATATGTGCATTGTACTAAAAGTGTGCTAGATATAAATGCAAGAGTAGAATAGGTAATAATTAAATAAGTGTTACTGCCCATTTAAATTATTATCGCACAGTTGAAAAATACTAGATTAATTCTGGGTTATAGCTGCTGCTGACAGGTAAAATAAGTCCAAGTCTTGACCGTCTGTACAGGCTGCAAACTTGATAAAAACCATTAGCTGACACTTTCTCATATACGTACATATATACAGAATAACACACTATAAACATGTCATTTTTACCTCACTCATAGACACGTGAAGACTTCTCACTATTGAAACACCCTCATTAACATTCATGAAATACCTTTATATACCAGCAGGGAACTAATGATGTGCTCTAATGAGGCTTTCAGGATCATTTGCTTTGAAACTTGCTTCTTTCCACTCTCTTTGCTCCTTTTGCTGTCGACAGTTTTCATTCATTAATTCCCTCTGTCTGTCATTTATGGTTTTCCATGCTGTCATTCACAATGTTGTCATATTTTCTTTACCATAATTCTCCATTTGTAATGAGTAACCAGTCAACTCTCGTCTCCAGTCATTTAGTGGAAACTGAACTTTAAAGCAGCATTTTATATTTCTTTTGCCACATGGGGGCAGTAGAACAAGTTGTTAATGCAACATTAATATATTGTCAACGTGTTTGCAGAATTATGTCTATTTACACATCCAGGAGACAGTCAGCAACATTAGCATTTAGAGTCCTTTTTCTGTCCAGTATAGACCCTTTTAGGGCTGACACCACAATGATGTCAGTTTGTTAGCTGGAGGCAAAACACCTCCACCACAGGGCTGTAGGCTCCATAGGAGTCTTAAAATGTTGTCTTGTTGTGTTATTGGGAGCCAGAATAGAAGGAGTCATGGCTCAAAGCTAAGACCAAGACCAAAGGACTGGACGGAGGCCATCATCAAAAATGCTCACATGTGCAGCGCACACTTCATATGAGGTTAGGGAAAAAGTATTTCCTGTTGTAGGGATGAATAACGTTATGTGTATTAAGGGTTATCATGTCCACCTCATCAGAAACTGGGGAGGGATTAAGAGGAATATTGGATTTCTATGGAACGCTAACTTTTTAGTGCATTAGCTAACGTTAGCTTCCATAGCAAAACAAACTGGAGGAAACCGTTCAAGTCTCGTCTTCCTTTGTAAGATTGGCTTCCTGTGACATCATCCATCCATTGAGCGAGAGCACACGGGTCGGCCAGTCTGGTCCTGTTGGTCAGTGTTTACTTTTTGGAGTAAAGCTCGTGGTCCCGGAGAGTGAGCGACCTGACATGGCGCTCTACACTAAAATGAGAGCCCTGTTGGTCGAAGAAACTGAACGTTAAATTTCTATATAAATTAACAACCAATTAAGTTAATCACACATTCACTCTGCTTGGCACTCTCTTGTTCCGTTTCCTCAGACAGAGTGTCCAGAGTGCACACCAAATTTACGAACGGTCCAGTTTTGTACCAGAGTGCGCCCCTGCACTCAGAATGAATATTTCTGAACGCACCACTCGCATTATCTTCCTCTATTGTCCAAAACAAGCCAACAGAACTTGCGAGCTAATGCTGGTTAACGTCCGTGGAGAATTGTTTTGCCTACAGCTAAGCCCCGCCCACCAAAAACGTCATACTGTTTACTAACAGTAAAAGGGTCTATTAACTCTTCTTTTAACTTTAACGTAACCATGTGTGTTTGTTGTTGAAGGAAAAAAAAGTCAATTCGCAGTGTCACACTGATGTAGTGCATTTAATTTGAGAGAGAATGTATGTAAACTGTAAATTTCCTGTGCACTGTATTTTAACTTGTATTTTAGGCAAAAGCTGACACGGCGTCCCAGTGCGTCAACAACCAACGTACCCAGGGTACCTGGCATGTCGTATTTCAACATGGAAAGTCCATGACCAAATATCTATGTGATGAAGTCGGAGTGAGAATGTCTTGTTCACAGCGTTTGCTCTGGCGTTCGTGGCACTGAACTTATGTTTTTCTTACTGACACACTGTGGAATTTCACAGCAGAGTTTCAGCCGTTAATCTGGATGTTTTCCACTGAGCCGTCTCTGCTACTCAAGCGGCTTTTGTACCACCAAACGTGATCTTTTCCAAGTGATTTTTGTGTCTAAACCTAAGCACACCCTCACCACAGCGAGTTTCAACGTATCTGCTAATATATCCATGGTTTGCATATTTTTTCTGGCAGTTAGATTGTGTATACAACAGACAGTGACATGGGGAAGATTGCATGCAGTCTCACACTACACGTTTTCTTGCCTTCTCGTCTTCTCCTGCAAGTGAATTTCAGTTCACACTTTTGTTAAACAAAGGGATGATTTGCACCTGTTCCCTTGTTTTTCCTTCCTTCTACACGGATAACAGAATGCAACCCTTCACCATGAATTATATCCCACTGTCACTCTGCGCTTGTTGAATGTGGACTGATGATTTAACTTCACTGGCTGCACTGCTGGGACTCACACCTCCGAGACTCTCACTTTATCCACATGCACAGCGTGTAGAAAACATTTTCTCGCTTACTTTTCTGGGATCGACTGAATTTTCCCAAGGCAACATGAAAGTTCAAGCAGACTATCTTGAAATCAGTTATCCCTGCCCATCTGCTACTGCTGGCAGCTTTAAAGCAAACAATCAAACTGAACATGATTGTTTGTGAAACCTGTGAAGCCGTATGCCAGAGAGAAGCGGATGATTTCAGAGAACAGCGGAGCTTCAGCCAGAGAGGGCGGAATTAATCACATGTCTCACCCCGACTGAGATTCAAATGGTTCAACACTTGTGTCTGAGCGGGTGGATTGGAATCACTTTGCTTGTTGTACTCGTATTGAAATTTAGTTTCTCCAATTTAGTCTGTTTGCTCTTTGACAAACCAACGAGTGCAGCAGCTCCCACACAGCAGCATGGACAGATTCAGAATCAAGGCTGAAGTAAAAGTAGATGTGTGTTAAGACTGAATGTGAAGCAAATTTTACAGTTGGTTCAACTACATACAAAGTCAGCAGTAAGATGCAAGTGGACAGAGGCAGACCCGCTCCTGGTGGGGTGAATAGCCTAAGGGTGAACATTCATGCATATGGGAAGTTGAACACTCTTCAACTTCAAAACCTCATTTAAACTTTTGTTTGACATTTGTTGCAACCCTACAAAACAAAAAAAACAGTGTTAGAGCAACGTCATGTGGCACTCTTAAAATTTTTAGATAGCAAGTCCCTCCAGGATTTAAGAGGCTGTTTCTGGGATACTTGCAGCCTGAAATGTTTGATGTCACGCCAGCTTTTCTTAAAAACTGCAGTGAATGTTGTGATGTTTATGGGCGTTTTTTATTTCAGTGAAATTGCGCAGGGGCAAGTGAAAAGTGCAAAAATAGTTGTGATGCTGTCTGAGATCCGAAGCTTATTATCATGAGCGTTCAGTGTCTGGGGGTTGGTGGCTGATGGCTGACAGCTGATCACTGACAACCAGCTGTTGCTGCCGTACAAAGTGGCTCTGAAGGACCATCCCAGTGAGCAGCTCTCCTCCTGCTCTCTTTGCTTGTTACTACAAGTTGACACAGCAGCAGTGGCTAACAACTGACACCGAGCCATTAAACTGTCCCATCAAACTTACACTGGCACTGAAATGGCTCAACTCTGTTGTTAAACCAGTAAACACACATTAGGTAAAGTTAGCTGTGTGAAGCTAACACTTAGCCCTGTCACTGTGTGTCCAACTGTGTCCCAGGCACAGAGCCCACACTCCTGAAAAGAGAGGGGCAAGAAGGAGCTCAGTGAATCAATACGCTGCATATACCTCTACGATAAAAAGAGATTTTACCTGTTTTTAAGCTATAGTGCGTAACTTCTGTCGCCTCCCAGCGGATAAAGCGTTATTACAACAAATAAGCCGACACTTCCATGTACACAGAGTAACACTCTGTACACAGAGTAACACTCGCCACACACCGTACACAGAGTAACACCAGTAGCCACACACCGTGTACACAACGCTACACAACGTGGCGAACACCAGGCTGCTAACATTACATTACGTTCATAGCACCATTTCCAAGAAAATAATAAAGTACTAGGTCCAGTACATGTAACAGCAACTCATACTACTCATAATATAATTATAAACCAAGTCACTTACTTATCCAACAGCAGCAAGGCAACATCCGTGTCTGCCCTCAGCCCAATTCCTTCCTTCAGGGCTCTCCACCGAGGAAAAGCGATGCCAATACAAATCCTTGTTTGCCTTCTCCGCCAGTCACTTTCCTTCTTTGCTAATAGACCTTCAACCGAACGTCCAGGCTTTTTCTTTGTGGTAAGATCCACTTCTGAACCGTGTCTCGGCCGCTTCTTTGTTGCTTTCTCTTTCTACCTGCACTCCACCTCTTGCTATGAGACTCTCCACTCTTCCTTCCCCTCCCTTCTTGTTGTGAGGAAGCATTTCCTGTGCGCCAGCGCGGGAATGTCGCCGGTCTACAAGCATACTAAAAATGATATATATTGAAAAATACCGCGAGATGTCAGGGGAGCCGAACAGCTTAATCAGCATTGTGTCATCTCCTCTAGTAGTGGCTTGGGTGAAACGGACATTTACGGACATGTAGAAGTTACACACTATAGCTTTAAGTCATCAGATTTGCATCTGAAATCTCGCAGAATTCACAGAGAATGAATGAAATGAATTTGTGTTAATTGTTGCGATCACAACATCATAACATCATGGAGGGACTGAAATCTCATATCTCTATTTATTTATTGTTTTTGTTCTTTAGTGTCATTTAACAAAGCCCATTTCCCTGGAAGCCCGAGACTTTTGCGGGCTACGTGTAAATCTAACATCTCCAATCAAACATCACCATCAGACAGCAGAGATTACAACTGAAAAGTTAGAAAAATGACATTTAAAATAAGAAAGTTTTGGTGAGTTTTATGTGTATGGATGAAACTGAGCTACAGTGACATTAGTTCTTGTGCTGCCCTTTTTTTTCTATACTCACAAAATAATTGTTAAACTTTGCTTCTGCAGAGGAGACCTGTCCCCTCAACTACACAGGCTAAATAAACTGTGTTTGACTATAAGGTTCATATTTTCAAGGGCAAAAAATATCAAGATAACAGCTTTCATTACAGATCAGTCAGCTATTATCAGGGCTTCACATCTGTACACATGTTATTTTAAGAATCCTCACATCCCACAGTCCAGTGTTAATATACAGTAGACTCTGTATAGTTTATGATGAATGTATTCAGTCTCTGATGACTAAACTTCACCATCAGTCACACAACATGTCTTCTGTTCACAGAATAAACCTTCAAATCAGACAAATAAAAGCTTAATCTCTGAAATTCAACAAAAGTAAAAAGGTTATATTTGATCAGGTGAGAGCCAGGCGTTTCCCATCATGCCCTGGGTCTTCAGTCGGTGGAGAGCAACTGCAGCGCCTGACTCTGAAACCTGCGGCCGCCTCGCTCTCACAAGATTATACTGTCCACTTTTGTATGACATCAGACCAAGTCGGGATGAAGTTGGACACAAAACTAACCAGTATGCATTGTGCGGGGATTGTCGGTGATTGAATCTGCGCAGGCCCGGCTCATCTCGAACGAGCCTAAAGTCAAGGTGTATTTGAGTTAGTCTTTATAATTGTTTGTAGCTGCCTGTTTTTCTTGTTTCTATGGTTCACTTTAGTGTTGTGTGGTTCGCGAACGAATCGCTCAAAAGAACAAATCTGTTGAGTGAACGTACTGAACTGAATCACTTCCGGAACTGATTTGTTCATTTCTCAGTTCAGTTGAGCTCAGCAGTGAGCGTGCAGGCCGGGAGTGGAACTGCCGATTCAGTCCGTGCGAATGATGAATCACTCGCGGGACTGCCTACCGCGTGACGAATCACTCGGTGACCGAATCACTTGGTGGATGACATAACCCCGATCCCTGAGTGATTCAAATCATTTCTTCTCAGCGATACTCTTTCATAGGGACTGTTTTCTCCAAGCTAACGGCTAATGTAGCCAGGACTCAAGCCACATGAACACAATCACACACCTCCCCATTGTTTTAACAGACTTAGTTTCCAGATAAACAAACTTAAAAGGTTAGGCTGGCCAGTAATGAGACTCGCCAGCGCAGGGCAGACGCAGCAGTAGCTCGGCTATGTATCAGTTCAGTGAGTCGGACTACGCAGGACACAGTCAGGGCTCCTCCTGCCAAGAACGATTAAGTGCAACACACACCGCCGCGCGTCAAAATGCTCGTCTCCATTATATTCTATGAACCAACCCACACTGGCGCTCATGGCGGCGCTGCGAGAAAAGCCTTTTATGTACGTCTCGTCTCGTAGGATCAACTCCGTTTGTTTAAAATTTTTAATAAGATGATAAGAAACTCACCCATGAAATTCAAGTTGTTGTTGCCTCAAAGTTTTTCCTCTTCTTCTTCTGTTACTAGCAGTTGGCAACTGTTGGCAACTAGTGTAGGTACAGCCACCTAGAGGGCTGGGGTGGGAAATACATGTTGACGGTGCCGCTGCGCGCTGCTGCCAGTGTGTGTTGGGGGGCGGCCCTTGACGGCCACAGCGCCGCACCGGCCGGTGTGTGTTGCACTTTAGGTGAACAAATCTTTTGAACAAATCTTCTAATGAACTGATTCTAGTGATTCAGAAACATCTAAAGAACTGCTTTGCCCATCACTAGTTCACTTATTGCATATATTAACATGCTTCTTAGTTTTTCTTTGTAGTAATCTCATGTTGTGTTCTAATATGTTTTGCTTATTTTTGATTTTGTATTTTTGTTCTGTGTTTTCTGTCGGTAACTTACGTTGCAGCCTGTCTTCGCCTTGAAAGAGAGATTTTTAATTTCAGGGGGGTTGTTATAGTTAAATACAGGTTAATTAAAAATAAAAAGTTCACAAAGGTTTCAATTCATGTTTTCAGAAAGACTGATTTATTTATTATTCAAACATAGTGGCCTCTCAAGAAAAACAAGCACGTCTTTGTCACCACATTGTTTATGATGACCTTAAATTCATCGATGGATATAAGTGTTTTTAATTTCAGTATGTAGCATGTATACGATTTTAAAACCACCTGCCAACCAATCAGAAACAGGCCCTTCCTGTAACTGTCTCTGTAAGCTTTGTGTCTATAACTGTTTAATGTGTTTGAATCATTTGTTTGCACGGAGCATTAATTGAAATATCATTAACATATTAATATTGACACAGGCTTATTTCATATCTATGTTTACATATTCAACTGGTTATGTGTCTTTTTACTTTACTTGTATCTTGTGCACGTTGTGATGAAACTGAATCCCTTTCCTCCTCCATTCACTGCTCTCCTCCTCGCTGAGATGTGACATAATGCATTTATCACCATGGCGATCACTTGGAGACGGACCCTCTCTGGACAATGTCAAGAGTCTCTTTCTTTCTCTGCAGATTTGATTCCAGGCCTGAGAGCCGCTGAGAGTCGAAGCAGATGGACGACTCTTAAGCGCCGACACTAGAATTTGAAAAGTCAAATTCAAGGGCAGGATTTTCTGCCTTAAAGGAAAGAGTGTGAATACTAAATGACAAAGCTTACATAAACATCAGCTCAGCAGCTTTGTGATACCACAAACACTTCTGATACAGGAGCATTATTTAAACAAGAAAGAGCACTGTAAACCTGCAATATCCAACCTTGTCAAATTAATTAAAGTGAAAAGCTAGAGGCAGGCAGTGACTCATGCTTATCAAGTGGGGAGACTTCTTTTCCTACAAGAACAAAGAGCAGAAAGCAGCAATGAACACAAACACAGCAAAGCTAATCCCATTCACTTAATGTAAGCTTGATAATGTAAACAACCTTGTGGACTTTGATATACTAGAAAGTGTGTGTGGGGATGTGTGGGGACTTTTTGTACATTTATGTTTCTTTGGTTGAGAATTAAAGCTTTAGGATGTTTGTTAGATTCAGTTCTTGTTGCAGTTTGTGTGAAAACAACTGTAGTAATTTGAATCCTGTTTTTCATGCTGGCTTTGAGACACTAAGCCATGAAATGTTTTTTTAATAAGCTCAAAGGACTCAGCTGTGGAGGCCCGTTTCTGCCAGTGTGATGAAAAAAAAAGATCCTGTGAGCCATTACAATGAGAAGCTTTCTGGAAATAATGAGTTAGTATCTCAAAATATTGTGAGAAATTCTCAAAATAATGACTTTAGGTGTGGACACACCAAACTGACATCAAAGAACTAGCGGCGACGAAAGCCAACTGGTGTGTCGTCTACGTCGCCTCACGTCGCCCTGTGTCAGTTGCATTTGAACACGCTACACGGACCACATCCAATGGTCAATGGCACGTACGTTCTGCGCCTGCGTGAGAGAGAGCGGAGTGAGAGAGTGGTACATCCTGTTAGCTGAGGGGTTTCCTATCTATGCAGCTGAGCATCGCAGCATCTCCACGGACTATCACATCCAGACGGTCCTGGTGTTTCCTCCGCAGGCTCCACTTCACTCAGCTGCCCGATAAACCCGCTGCTTCTTCCCACTTTAACCTGAATAACAAACCATGGCTCGGTGCTCCGGTTGGATCCAAACGGAGCGCCAGGGCGAGCTCAGAGACTAGCAGAAGCTAACTGTGCTTCCCTCTGGTCATGCTACCGCTCCCAGCTAGCCCCGGCTCTCCGTTTGGATTCAAACGGAGAGCCAGGGCTAGCTCAGAGACTAGCGGAGGCTAACTGGCTGTGCTTCCCTCTGGTCACGCTGCGGCTAACGCTCCGCTAGCCGCTCCCAGCTAGCTCCGGTTTCTTATTCAGGTTAAAGTGGGAAGAAGCAGCGGGTCTGTAGGCAGCTGAGTGAAGTGGAGCCTGAGGAGGAAGCACCGGTTAGCCCCGGTTTCACTGGGTCCATGTCATTGGTCCGACAGCCCATTGGTCCGACGGTCCGCGGTGCTGAACGGCTCCTGGCGGGCGTATTTCTACCTTGATGGTGCGCCACGACCGGCTCTGGGTCAGCTGGGAAAGGCTTGTGGCAAAGCAGGATCACAGCTTATGTGTCTGTCACTTTCTTTTTCATTTTAACCCACACCATGATCTTTTCCTAACCCTAACCAAGTGGTTTTTGTGCCTAAACCTAACCAGACCTTAATCACAGGGCATCATGATGATTTCGGAACGGACTTCGGAACAATGGGTGTAATATGGTCGGAATAATGGGATGTCGGACCAATGGGCTGTTCCCGGTTTCACTACAGGCAGATTCACTCGCTACAGGGGCGAGGAAATAAAACCTGAAAAGCCAGAGTGATCTCTCTCACCGACAAGCTCTGCCGCTGATTCAACATGCTCAATCGGCCGAAAAGCCGCCGATGCCGACGCAAAAGTGCAGACGGTGCGGGACACACCGCAAAAACTAGGGCGACAGACGCTCACCGACGGCCCGACTTTGGTCGACGGCCAACCGTCGGCTTGGTGTGTCAGGGCCTTTAGGGGCAAACAGGGAAAACGTGGTGTAACAGACGAAATCCATAAGACATTTATAATTTATTATAAATCTATAATGTTTTATGACTGTTGATATCGTGGATCAGTGAGCATTTTGCCCGCATGACACATTATAGATGTGGCCTTCATAGAAAGTGTGACCAAGATGTTCATAATTTCCCTCCAGAGCAACACATACAGACCTTCCCTCGACAGGATTGTCAGTCAGTGCCTTCCAATGCTGCCCAAATAAATCTGTCAGTAAGGAGAGTTTGATTAGGTTCAAACACAACTCAGAGTTAGTAAAAGAGCATTTACGTTAAAGTAACTATTTGATTAAACTTGGGTTAATGTGGTTAACGATCGTAAGAAACCAATGTTGACTCTTTGGTAGGAAATGAGAAACAAACAGCAGCCTCACATATATTAATCTGTTGGTAACCATAGCAACAGTACTGATGCTTGTGATTATTTCCTCTTTACTCTTTTATCCTTTCAGTGCATTTAAATCTTCTTTAGTAGTATGAGTGGGAGACTTGCCTTGCTTTGATTAGTTCAGCTCCTTTTTATAGTCCACTGTAATAAAGCATTATTAAATTAAATTAAAGTCTATTAATGGTCCTCTGTGAGATAATAGAGCCGAGAGTGAGGGTTAAAACATCTGTGAGCATGTTCTTGTAGCTCGGGGAGAACAGAGATGGAGACAGAGATTGAAAGAGAGAGGAGAATGAGAAGGAAATAAGGTCCAGTGCGTCCTAGAATAGAAAAAGAAAATCCATTTATTCTGAGAGGCCTGTGGGGCTGGTGGTAGCAGGAGTCCACTGTTGTAACACACACACACACACACACACACACACACACACACACACACACACACACACACAGAAAGAAACCTCTCATCTTACTGGATAAAATGAATTCTTTTCCTCCTTTCCCTCTTTTTCCCCCCTTTCCTACCTTTTTGCCTCTGTCAGCGCAACCACCATAACTCCAGCCTGGGCACAAATCCCATCACGTACACACACACACACACACACACACACACACAGCGAGAGAGTCACTCACCTGGTCACCTGCCTGAGGGCTCAAGATGCTGTTTCACTCTTTGCAGGGGTCTCTGTTTCCTGTCTGCCCGGCCACAACGGAGAGGAGGCCATCAATAATCCTGCAGAGAGGTGAGGAGGAGAGGAGAGGAGGGGAGGGAGGAGAAGAGAGAGGAGAGGAGAGGAGGAAAGGAAACCATGAAGAAAAAGGGTAAATATAGAGAAGAGAGGAGAAAAATGAGCGAAAAGGAGAGGAAATTGAAACCAAGGCTGAGGAGAAGACAGAAGAACAAACAAGAAGAGGAGAGGAGAGAGGAGCCAAGGAGATTAAAGGGGTCAAAAAGAAAGGGAAAAGATGAAATGAGGAAAGGAAATAAGAAGAAAATAGAAAAGGAAAAGAGACAAAGGGAAAGGAAAGGAAAGGAAAGGAAAGGAAAGGAAAGGAAAGGAAAGGAAAGTTGAAATAATGAGAGAAAGGAAAGGGAAATGAGGGGGTGAAAAGAGGGAAGGGAAGGAAAGAGGCAAGTGAGTAAAGGGGAAACAGGAAGGAAAAGGGAGATAAATGGAGGGGGGGAGAGGCAAGTAAAGCAGAGAGGAGCTAAGGAGATGAAAGGGGTCACAAGAAAGGAAGAAAGGAAGAAACAAGAGGAGGAAATAAGGAGAAAAGAGGAAAGGAAAAGAGACAAATAAGGAGAGACAAAACAGGGCAGAAGAGGGAATCAGTTGGGAAAGGAAGGGAAAGGAAAGGAAAGTGGAAATAATGAGAGAAAGGGAAAAGGAGAAGAAATTAGGGGTAGAAAAGAGGAAAGGAAATGAGAGACAAGTGAGGAGAGAGGAAACAGGAAGGAACAGGAGATAAAATGAGGGGTAAAAGAGGCAAGTAAAGGAGAGAGGAGCCAAGGAGATGAAAGGGGTCAAAAAGAAGGGGAAAAGATGAAATAATGAAAGGAACTAAGAAGAAAATAGGAAAGGAAAAGAGACACAAGAAAGAAAGAAAGAAAGAAAGAAAAGAAGAAATGAGGAAAAGGAAGGACAGGAAAGTGAAAATAATGAGAGAACCATACAAGAACAGGAGAGGAGATGTGAAAAGCAGAAGGAGATGAGGACAGAGGAAATAAGTTCTGTACTGTACTGTTCTGTACATGGTCCCTGTCAACTATTGGCGGGTTAAGACTGACACTGAAAAGACACTGTGACCTTAACGACTGTGAAACTAAGAGCTCACATGTGACCCCTACGACTCTGCAAGGGTTCCCACCCACACAGGGTTTAAAGCCTGCAACTCTGTACCAGTCAGTTAGAACTGGAGAAGCTTCTTGGATGAGAGGCGAAATGTCTTCAAGAAATGCAAGCTAGTCCAGTTGCCTATGATATAGCACTTACGATTAGCATGACCTGGATGACTGAGTTAAGATTGAACATACCACCGGTGGTGTACTTTGTGCTTTGTACCTCTACATTTCTGAGCACCATCACTGACACCTCAGTCTTTACTGTGGAGCATTACTTTAAAGAAGTTCAGAGAGGACAAAATGTTCTCACTTTCTTCAGTGTCCTTAAAGTCAAAGTATAAAACTCCAGCTGGTCCTCACAGAGACAGATAAACCAGAGAGCAAACACACAGTGAATGAATAAAGAGACAAAAGTTAAATATCATCTTTTCTCTCCTCTTCTTCATTACGCTCCGTGCTGAGTTTATTCTCCCTCCTCCCCGTCTCACCTCAAATCCATCTTCTCCTCTCACCCAAACTAAATCTTTTTCACCCTTTCTTCTGCCTCCATCCTTTCTCCCATCCACCTCTCCCTCCGCACCCGTCAACCTATTTCCTTCTCCTCTAATCCGCCAACCTTCAAACCACCTCTAAACCTTCCTGCAACGTCCAGAAATACCTTCCGTTCTCCTCCACCCACTGAAATATCACCTGTCAAAGCTGACACCTGAAATTCACACCAGAAAAAGTACCAGAGTAGTGCACACTCTCAGTTTAAACATAAAAAAAGACATTTGAGAAAAAGCTGAAATATCACGGGAGGTTTTGTGCCAGAAAAGTTATATTGAAAAAAGGAGTTTTTGGAGCACACTTTTCCTGTGGTGACGGTGTCCTTTTCTTCTTCTGTGGTAGACAAAGCATTCAAGTCAATAAAGAATAAAATGAGACCTGAGTCCAGATGGGTGCTTCTGTGACATGCCCTCCAACGCTCTATTACCATAGTAGCTGATAAAAATCACTACAGGTACAAGCCAAATTAATTCATTGTAAAAAATCAATACATATCATTACACCAGGTGGGAAGCAAGCCACTGGTGCTCATTAATTATGTAATCCTGTCATGTCCTTGTGAATATATTTGCATGAGGTCTGTTGATGGAAACCTGCTGAGTGACATTCAATTTAGCAGAAACTGCAGAAATGTGGCTCACTGTGTTGATGTAAACTACAGACTCTGTTACCTCTGACTGACTGTACTCCACAAGAGTATTTCCATTTTGTGCTACCTTATACATCTACTCCACTGCATTTATCTGACAGCTAGTTACTCTGCAGATTATGATTTAAAACACAACATATATTCTCATCTCATTAAAGCTGGGGTAGGCAGTGTGATTTTGGTGTCACTGGACAAAAAATCCTTAATAAACCTTAAGTATATTGAAATTTAAGAGGACTGAGGGAAAACTTCTGCACCTCCTCTTGGCTCTGTTTTCAGGCCCAATCACAGGTCGTTTCAGAGGGAGGGTGTTCCCATTGGCTGTTCTACAAATGCAGATGTGTGAACTAGGGGTGTGCGATATGGACAAAAAATAATATCTCGATATTTTGGGGGATTTTGAAGATAACGATAATTAGACGATATTTTAAATATGTGTTTTTAACAGCCTGAGTTATAGCTCATTAATAGTTTCTCATGGATGATATTAATGGAAAAATGTTCTTAACATTTCTTGCTGCTTTTTTACCTGCTCGCTCTGTTTGACTCTGGTGACGGCCTTGTGTAGCGTCAATTCCGGGTCCATTTGCAACTGTTCAGATAGGCGTTTGTCCCGCAGACTCACCACAAGCCTGTCCCTCACCATCTCATCATGTAGAGCCCCGTAACCGCAGTGCTCCGTGTCTGTAGTAACTCAATAAAGGGTCCGTGAATTTTTTTTTTTTTCCAGCGGATATCTTAGTTACAACATGATTGAGCTAGCAAAGCAGTTTTGTGTTGCTATGTGTGGTATTTATTCAGTTTTGGGAAATCACGATGTCTAGAAAGCATCAGTGGCTGCAGCTGACAGGGACAGCTAACAGCAGCAGCAAAGCTAACATCAGGACGTCATCTGTTAAAAGCCCCCTGTTGTCGGATACGACATGAAACTACTCCAGTTAGCTCAATCATGTTGTAACTAAGACATCCGCTGGAAAAAATATTTTTTTCATGTTGACGAGATGGCGTTTTGGGTGCAGCAGTCGCCATGGACGCGGAGTTTGCTGTTTCTGTAGGTACACATTTCCTGGGGACACCTGCACATCTTGGCCCCGCCCCCTCCATTGTGATTGGCTAAAGCGCAGCATCGTTCAAACTCAAATTCTACAATGTAAATTGCAGAATCTGTCTTGAGAGATTAAGTTCAGCCTGTTACATGCATTGTCTTCTTTCAAAATACACTTCTGTTTTCACAGGAAATGTACAAAAATAAATGCACTACATTGGTGCAACACTTCCACATTACGCTTTTTTTCCATTCAACAAGAAATTCAAGTGGTTAGTTTAGGCAACAAAGGGAAAAAAAGAACAGGGTTTAGCTTTACAATCACACGGGAAGGAAACACCGGCCTCCTGGGTGAAAGTCAGTGGTTCTTGGACCCATCCACCACCACTCCTGCCCACTCTACTAAACTTTTGCCACCTTAACTTTTGTTGTTGTACCGCCGCATTCTCCGTGATTCCACCAGGTGCCTTTCAGCTATGACACTGATTGTCCGCATATCATGCCCACATGAAAGGATGGCTTTTTTTGCAATTCTTTTGCTAACCAAGGGCTGGTTTTTGACGACTTTGGAGTGAGACCAGGTTGGACTTGTCAAAAAGAGAGTCTTGATGAGAGTCTGACAATAAACAAAATAAAACGTGTGTCAATATCAGCGAAGTGTTTCAGAGGTGGAGACAAAATGTCGCTAATTGTTCAGGCTTCTGCTAACTAGAGCCAAGGGCTCATGGTTGTGTCCAATTCATGTTTAGCAACCCAAATCCAGCCGGCGTAATCTCAACTCTGTGGGACTGGACAGCCCCAATTCCCTGCTGGAGCAGCAAACTTTTGTTGCTGCTGTTACAAAGGTTAAACCTGGCTGGCTGAATCTGAGCAGCTACAGCCACCTACTCAAGTTCCGTCTCCCAAGTTGCTGCCTGCGCTGCTCCCAGCCAAGCAGAGCAGAAGGACTGTGGGGTGGTTAGCAGCTACTTCTTGTCTCATTTGTGGTCTGATTAACAGAGAAAGAGAGCAGGGCAAGGAGAGGCTGAGCCAATACACGGCATGCAACTCTACAATAAAATAATATTAAATAAATCAGTGTATGGGGAGCACTGGGTCACTGTATGAAGCGTGTGCATATGCCCATGGTCGTCAGGTGGGAGGGGCTTAAGACAGAGAGTGGAGAGTTACAGGCAGATGGTGTATTCTTCTTCTTCTTCTTCTTCTTCTTCTATAACAGTAAACCAATGAACTGGGTTATTGGGATTATATTTGATGCTTAAGGTATATTTTGCTTATAATACTTGTGTATTTTTCCTAAAGTAAAATCTTGAATGCAGAACATTTAGCCTGCTTTTAGTGAAGTATTTTACACTGTTGTATTGCTATCTTTCCTGAAGTAAAGGATCTGAATACTTCTTCCACCTCAAAAAAAATGTTTTTGCTCCAAACTGTGAATAACCACTTGAGTGTTAAGAGAGGGATGCTAATGAATAAATATTTTGAATGGTAAGAAATGTTCCTTTAGACATAAAAACATTTGTCAGGCATTTCAACAACTTTTTGTTGAGCTCTACATTTCAAGATGATTGTAAAACTTAAGTCACTGTTGGTCAGTTTCACTTTAAAGCTCATCACTGCAGTTCTAAATGACTGCTGCTCTCTGTGTGAAAACAATGAATGTTGCTGTGTGCATTTAACCTGATCCCTTCAATCACGTTTATTGGCCTACATGTTTCAAATCACCTTCAGGCCAACCTTTTACTGCTGACCACTCTGAAAGTCCAGTTTGCCACCCAGCACATAGTGTGACTGCAACCTGAGACTGATCATTTCATTTCTTCTGAGTCCCTTCTGGCTTTTGTCTCTGATGGAATCCCTTTGAAGGGCACTTTGGAAATAATTACCCCTCTGAAAGTAGAACTTTGGAGAGGACAAATGGAGTTCTCCCCACCTCTGAAGATCTGACAGATATATGAACATGTCCATCCACATATATGGCTCTGCCTCGCTTCTGTGCAGACTAAGGAATGGACTCAGTAGTGTGACCTGTTGTAAAATAACCTTGTAATAAAGTCTACCTTTGTGAAGCTGTCAAAATAGTATGCTCTGTTCATGTTGTGTGTTCTTTTGTGTTTATCACAGTGGATAGAATACAAGGATGCCAATATACTGCAACCTTAAATATTCCCATGATGTTGGATCAGCACCACAGTCTCACAGTGCTGTCTCACAGTGAGTCCTAAAACCTGGAAATGAGTTGGCATTTTAGCACTCCCTTCCCTCGAGTTGAAGTCAGTAAGGTTTTTGAATTGTTTTTTGGTGAGAAATTAGTTCTGTTGTTAACACAAGTTTGAGACACCTTAATGTTTTGCTCTATGACATAAAATACGCCAGTAAATACCCCACTTGTGAATTTTGAAGCTTTTATGTGTCTTTAAAAAGGTGGATGCTACCGAGTGGCTAAATGAGACTACACATACACAACATCTCATAACAGGACTTTTTGGGAACACAGAAAAGGAGTCTTACTGTTACCATGAGGTTGCTAGGCAACCAGCAGAGAATCATCCATCACTGGGACCACATGTAAACAGATAACAAATTTTGAGTTTCAACTCCACCTATCTCATGAGATAGCCTGGAAATCCAGACCCAAATCTAGAAAGATTTAGGGTCTGGCCATGAGTAATGCAAATGGCCCAACTCGAGGGGCGACACCAAGCATGCATTTGTAAATATCACTGCACGCAATTGGATAACACTATGACCAATCAGAACAATACACGAGGTGACGTATACACTTAGCTACCAGCGGAGCTAACTGGTAGATTAGACTGTTACTGTATCCGGTCGGCAAAACAGCAAAAACGTCCTTCTTGCAAAGGAAAGATTTGAGCGCCGTCTTCTGTTCCTCTTTTAGAGAAAAAGCGAAGTCTAACTCGTTCATTGTAGCGGCCAAAGCCGTTTCAAACAACTGGTGTTCATCCGTAGCCATCTTGCAATGTTTACTGACTGATTCCGGACTTCGTCATCGCAGCGCTGTCGTCATCTGTTTAGCTCGCCTCTGGCCCGCCTATATCAGATACACCGATGTGATTGGTGCAGCTTGGTTTCATGGGCATAGGTAATGAGCATCATTACTGATTGCCAGAGTGACTCGCTGAGCAAATTCAAATTGTGCTCTCGTGAGAACTCTTTATTTAGTAAAGAAAATACAATTTACAATTCTGCGTCAGACATTTTGAGTTCATTTTTCATCTTTTTTTCTCCATTGTTTCATCAGTGAGCCTAACACTTTTACTTAAAATGATGTGATTGTATTTTTCCAACAAAAGAAACGTTCCCTCCAGGACAATGTGGATTTTGATATTTTGAGGGCTAAATTTTGTTTCCAGAAAGGCGAATTCTCTAAATCCTCACCTGGTTTGATTTCCCTTACAGAAATATGAAATCTATTGCTCTCATTGAGTCATATGAAGAACCACAAAACTTACTACATTTGTAACATTCTAGATTTTGTTTTGATATATTGTTAGCCCAGCTAAACGTGCACACAGAAATAGTAATGTTTGTTCAATCATTGTGTTTATAGACTTTATATATATATGTATATATGTATATATATATATATATATATATATATAGCTAAAAGCTCTGCTGGTTTTCTACCCGGAAGTATTTGTAAACAACAAGGCGATTCCCTCTAACGTTATAGTCCGGCCGGATGGATGAGTCATGGCCTTGTAAAAGATTATGTTTGTTTCTTTTAGTTGGCGAGAATGTGTCACCGCAAACGCGACAAACATCCACTAACTTTGACGGCGTTTTCTGCGAGCGCAGCTGTGCCATTTTGTACCGCTACACGTGTTTCTAGTGGGACTAAGTTTACAAGCACAAGAGTTCAGCGAGCCACCGAAGGACCGCCCTGCAGATTTACTATTGGTTCTGCAACGTAGGGAGTTTTTTTAAACTCTGAAATTGTATCCGCCCATCTAAACACAAAATCAGGGAGAAAGACATCGGTCTTTAGTTAAGCAAAGCGTCTAAAGACTGACTTGTGAGTCTAAAGGATTTCTTGCCTACTCCCTGTCTGTTCTGTTAGCTTTTTTAGACTCCTTGTTTGTGAATTACCTTTTTGGACTGAAGTAAAGATCTTAACCTACTCAGCCTCCTGTGTGTTCCCAGCATTTGACTCTGAGTGTTCACCAGAGTTGTTACAACCTTACTGGTGTCTTAATAATCAGAATGAACTCCTGTAGCCTGTAATCTTTTTCTTTATTATTATCATTTTTATTTACTTATTTAGTTTCCGAGTCCTCTCCTCTTTCTGTTGTTTGACTCTATGTGCTTGTGATGATCGTCCTGTGTTTGTGTATTACATCATCATTGTTACATTATATCCAGTTTTTGTTAAACAAAAAAAGAGTTTCCACTTCACTTGACCTGCATGTCTTCACTCTGTGATGGGACAGTGTTAACCACTGAGCCACCAAGCTCATCTGATTAACTGGTGATTACTTGTTAATTAAAATGAATTGTCTAATTAACTAGAATTGCATATGCAGTCTCAGAAGTGCAATAAAACTCATCACAGGAGAACACAACTATTATCAGCTCAGCTTCATCAGCGCCTCCATGCAGGGGTGGGTGGGGGGGCCAGATAGGTGAGAAAAGGCCCACGTACACCTCTGGGCCTCCGGGTCTGGCCAATATTTATTGTTCCAGGGCCAGAAGTGAGCTGTTTCTATGGGACGAGAGCGTCTAACAATGCCCCTGCCTCAATATATCGGTCTATGAGTGTGATGGAAATAGATTCTCATCAGTGACTAACACTGGAGGTAGATTTTGCGTCAGACCCAAAGGAGGGCGGTAAAGTTTAGGAATGAGACTGATCATAAATCTTGATCTCGTGAGGAATGGTAATGACCTCTTGAAAATGGCTGAAGTTGTCCCTTTTATCATGCTGCTAAACTACAGCCAGGGTGCAATAATTTTCAATAAGAGTGAAAGAGATACTGTCATCATTTTAGACACACACGCTGCGTCTGAACACCTCCAGAGGAACGAAAGGGCCGATTAGGGAAATAAAGTGAACTATATATAAGGGCAAATTGTCTTATTACATCAGCGGTGTGAGATAATATGAGACAATGTTTTTGAACTTATTAACCATAAAACAAAGACGTGGTCTGGATCAGAGAGAAGGAGACGGACTGCACTGGGGCCACTATATCCTGGACCTACTGACACATTGGAGACGGGGAGGAATTAGGTCAGGGCTCGAATGTAGAAGGTAATAGATGGCTACAGCAGAGATTTATGTGCGACACTCTCTCTCTAGAGAGAAAGAGAGAGGGGGAGACAGAGAAAGAGAAAGAGAGATGGGAGGTTGGTATTGGAACTAAATCAGACTGTCAGTTGGTGCTGAATTCTTCCTGAGGCGACAGAGGGGGAGAGGGAGGGAGATGGAGGGAAAGCGGAGCAGAGCGGTGGAGAGAGAACTGGGACATGGAGAGGCAGAAGAATAATGATGGAGGAAGCAAAGAGGCTGAAAGAAAGATCAGGGTGGTGGAGCTCATGGGGCAGAAAACAGCACAGCCGGGGTAAGGACGCAGCAGAGATAGGGAAGCTTTTAGATGATGTAACTTACTCTGTGGTGGTGGAGGAGGAGGGGGAATTATTTCAGGTGTCCGGAAGTAAAAGTCTCATTCATTTTACAGACAATGTTAGGTAACTGACAGTTGGAGCACTCCCAAGCCTTAGATGAACGTGTTAGTCTCCCAGATGAATCATCAGTTATGAAAGCAAAACAGTTGTGTTAGAAAATATGTTTCTTTTATAATACGTGAGAGAGGAGTCAAGTAACTCCTGAGGAGCATTTTTGTGTGATGCCTCCAATCAAAGAACTAAACATTCAGCTCACTTCACCTGATCTGAATGTGAACAGTTTATTGGGCATTATCAGTGGTTATCAGCTCCATAGATATGGGTTACGAGAGGCCTGCTACACCTACTA
This sequence comes from Epinephelus lanceolatus, assembly GCF_041903045.1. NCBI lineage: Eukaryota > Metazoa > Chordata > Actinopteri > Perciformes > Serranidae > Epinephelus > Epinephelus lanceolatus. The sequence continues at coordinate 33,582,771 of NC_135747.1, read as the reverse complement.
GCAGGTTCAGAAGGCCGTCATCATCATCATTAAAATGGTTGTAGATTTGTTAGATTTCCATTGATTGATAGAGGTGAGTCAGCTGATAGATCACATGATTCCTTTCTGTGCAACCCACTGATGAATCTCATTCAGAGCACCCTATTTAAACTGCTCTGGCCTGCCTACTGTTGCTGCTTCCACTGCAAGCTGCTTCGCAACCAGCCTCCACCCCAGCTCCTCCTTTTCATGCTGTGTCTGATTTGTCAATGTCATTTCCGTTTGTCATTGATGCTGCTCTGTTCTGTTCCCGGGGGTCTTTGCTGCTGCTCTCAGAGTTTTGGTCTCTCTGTCTCTGGTTTACCTTGTCTGCACATGGAAGGGCAGGAATGTGTGCTCTCTTTGCCTTAAAGGGATAGTGCACCCAAAAATGAAAATTCAGCCATTATCTACTCACCCATATGCCGACGGAGGCCCTGGTGAAGTTTTAGAGTCCTCACATCCCTAACGTCCAAGAACACAAAATTGAAACCACAAAATATCTCCAACATGCTCGTCCGTAGTGATCCAAGTGTCCTGAAGCCCCGACATAAAAAGTTGTTTCGAAAAACGTCATATGAACTCTGTTTTTAGACTTACGGTAGCCTGTAGCTCTGACTGCTTCTCTGTGCTCCGCGCTCATGTGTGCCAGCGAAAGCATGAGCTTTGTTTACCCGTGTTTACATCACGTGACACGTGCACCGCAGGGAGAGACAACAGTAACCACAGAGCTAAAAGATAATTTGCACTATGGTCTTTTAGCAAAGGACAGCCCAACATGTCTGAAGACTTTGAAATTGAGGAGGAACAGCATTTCTTTGTTGAGCCGGATTTGTTTGAACCCGAGTATACAGACGGAACTCAGGCTACTGGATGAAGCAGCCGCTGCAGCTCATGAGCCTAACCCTCAACCAGCCACAGAATACCGGAGTCGAGCACTGGATACCTGGTGGTGTAGTTGTTTCAAATGCAAAGCAATGCCAACGAATGAGGAAAGTCTTTGCTGCTCAGACTGGGAATTGGCGATGCCTGCACTTGACAATCTGGACATCAGTACTGACGAGACTGCTGCTCTTCAGAGACCGCGCATCACCGATCACCCTGAGCGCACACACACGTGAACGCGGAGCACAGAGAAGCAGTCAGAGCTACAGGCTACAGTGAGGCTAAAAACAGAGTTCAAATTAAGTTTTTCGAAACAACTTTTTATGTTGGGGCTTCAGGACACTTGGATCACTACGGATGAGCATGCTGGAAATATTTTGTGGTTTCAATTTTGTGTTCTTGGACGTTAGTCTCGGGCGCTGTCAGCCATTAGGTGTGCTAGCTGCCACCCCCTCCCCACCAAACTTCACCTGGGCCTCTGTTGGCATATAGATAATGGCTGCACTATCCCTTTAAGGCTTTCTGCATAGGCGCATGGAAGGGCAGGAAGGTGTGCTCTCTTTGCCTTAAGGCTCTCCACCTAGGCACATGGAAGATGCTTTCTGTGTAGGCCTAGGAAAGGCGGAGGGGCCCCAGAACAGAGCCATACCGCCAAATATAATACTGCAAATAGAAATAAAGTTTGCTTTGACTAAAGTGTTCCTGACTGAACTAGTTATGCCAAAAACACACCAAGCATCAGCAAGGTACAGCTCTCAGCATAATGACATGTTTCTGTGGCCATGAGGTGTGTTCATGTGTTTCAGGCGGAAGGAAATTCTTTGTAACAAAGGTCAACATGTCACAGGAGTCATAAGACTCTGTTTACTGATTGGCTGCAAGTATGTTATAGCCCCAAATTTGTGGCTAAACATTAACTATCCCTTACTTTTAGCTTGGCTACAGGCAGAATCAAATCGCCAAAGCTTAGGGTGGCAACCACAGCTTTCCATAGCCATTGTGTGGCAGCTTGCCGCAGGCTAGACTTTGCCACTGCTTGGTGTGTTTTAGCGTTCAGTTCAGAAAGAAGACCATGGTTTGGGTTAAAATGAGTAGGCCTGTGTTTGTTACAGCACAACTCATCGAGCGTTCAATCAACAGAGACAGCTGTCAGAGACGAGGACAACACCAGATCTATTTGAATTGTTAAAGAAATCATATTTGAGTGGTAAATCAGAGGTCTGAAACCAGGCCAGCACCTACAGTAGTAGGTTAGTAGTGGCTACTAGTTGTTGTGCGCTGTCATAGCTGCTTTAGTATCTTTAATGATGAAGTTCAGTACCTCTTAATGATAAAAGCTCCTAAAATTAAAGGTACTTTGACAATTTTCACACAAGATTTTCCAGATTTTCCACTGTCCAGATTCTAATAATGGTAAAACATTAATGCATTGTAAGTGAAACATGATAAAAAATGTTATGGATCAATTCAGGTCAAGGTCTTGCATGTAAAACCACTCAAGTATTGATCAGTTTTACAGTAGCCTGTATATGTAATTCAATACATGGCATCCCACCCATCATATCCAACTGGACATTAACCCATTTTAATACAGTACATGTATATCCAATGCATAACCTCAACATAAGCATTGACTTTTCTCTCAACATCAACCCGCCCAACAGTCATTGCACGAATGCACCATTCATTGGCTGCTGTTGATTTCAAACCAGACAAACACAGCTCTTCTATGCTTGTGTATTTGCCTGACAAAACCCTCCGAACAAACATGTTTGTCTGCTTTAACAACAAAAATCAGTCACATATGGAGCTGGGATGGCAGGTTTGAGACAGTTAAACACCTGCTGAAGCCAAAACACTGTTTTCCTGCAGTTTTGGCATCTCGGTGTGAAAAAGGAAGTTTAAGAAAGCAACGTGAAAACACAAATGTAAAACCTCGGTTGATCTGGAAATGTTTTCAGATATATTTGCATTACAGACGGTCTGTGATACACCAACATAGAGACAAACTCCTGTGCTTTAAGTGCTTTTCCACACACAGGAAGTCATTTTGCTCTCTGTCCTACTGTTGCTCAAGCACCCACCCACTCACACACACACATACACACACTAATCAGTGTTGCGCTCGCTGCCAGTGACCCTTATTGAAGTCTGTGGTAATGATGACTTAAACAAACAGTGTGTCTTTAGCTCCAGTCAATAGCTCTAAACAGCCACAAGTCACATCACCCATTACAATTAGGCTAGAAATATTAGAAGTGCTGCTGGTGAACACATTGTCATTGTGTGTGTGTGAGAGAGAGAGTGTGTGTGCCTGTGCTAATGACTGTATTGAAATTGTCATTAATGTGTGTGATGACTCAACACTAGGAGAGCAATTGGGTTTATGAAAGGCTCATTGCTTTCCATATTTCAGCCTTAAGCAATATAAATGTTTATGTGTTTTCTCATTGACAAGTCCATTTAAAGCAGCTTCCAAAGACCTGACAGGCCATAACTAATTCTCTGAAGCAGCCGGCCCACCCGGGATACACTGACACGCCAGGCTCTTCATATCATGGTCCCGGTTCTCCTTTTGTTGAAACCATGGACATAAACATGAAGCTACAAGAGCCTCTTCGCCAGATTTTGGAACCCTACCTGCAGGAATTTGGTCCCTTAACCATTTCTCTATGTTATATTCTTCCTGTCTGTCCTCGTCTTCAGTCACATTCCCACTTTGCATTCTCTACCTGTCCACCAGATGCCCTCAGACATTTGCACCTGCCAGAGTCACCTGACTCCCTCCCCCACTTGCTCACCTGTTTCCACTTTCCCTCGTCAGCCCTGCAGCACAGAACTGCCCAGTTTCCACTGATTGGCTTCCAGATTGTCAAAGTTGCCAGGTTTCTTTGTTAGGTTGAAGCTGATTTCACTTAATTGGTACTAAGGGACCCTGACTTGAAAAACAGCCAGAAGCACACACTTGTTTGTGCTGCTGATAAAACAGTGGTATTCGACTACGTCAGAATGAGAACTGGATGGACATTACATGTTAAAATGTAAAAAAACTCAATGTTGAATTTTGGTTTTTGGTTATTGTTACAGCCATTAGAGATCACAGCCTAACAAAAAATTTAATTCAATTACACTAAATTTTATTTGTACAACCCAATATACACTCCCTGTCCTTGGAGCCTCACAGGGGATAAGGAAAAGCTCCCCCTATCCCTTAATAGAATAAAAGACCTATGAATGATCTATGTAGTCATAGAGAAGGACGAATACACAATAGACAACAAAAACTCTTCAGGAGTCAAAATCAGAAACAAAGTGAAATAGAAATTGTTTTCATATTCAGTCTGAAAGCACCTTTTGGAAGCAGCATCTGTAGTAATAACCGCTCCTTTAACACAGGTGGCTGCAGGTTCATTTCTTGTCCCTGGACAGGTCGGCAGACTATCGCAACCATTCACACACACATTTCAAGCTTCAGGTTTCAATAATCTTTTTTATCCCCTAGGGGCAATCACTTCCACAGCAAGTAGTTAACAAAACAACATAGAGACAAATATATATGTCAAGACAACACACACATCGAGTCAAAACAAGTCATTTAAAAGTCCAATCACTGCGGGGACAGATGAATCTCTCAGTCTATTTGTCCTGCATCTTGGCGGCAGATATCTGTGTCCGTGTGGAAGCAACCTGAACTCTCCATGAAGCCGGTGGACAAGATCGGCCAAGTCTGGCCTTACCGCCGATGGGTAATATAGAGTCACCAATTAACCTAACCTGCATGTCTTTGGACTGTGGGAGGAAGCCAGGATTCCCCCCACCCACTGGTATGCACAGAGTTTTTGAAGGTCAGGGGCAAAAAGAGAAAAAAAAGGGCACTTTAGCGCGCATTTTGGCTCCCAGGAGGGCACTTTAGTGTGCATTTTGGCTCCCAGGAGGGCACTTAAGCATGCGTTTTGGCCCCCAGGAGGGCACTTTAGTGCGCATTTTGGCTCCCAAGCGGGCACTTAAGTGCACGTTTTGGCTCCCAGGAGTGTACTTTAGTGCACATTTTGGCTCCCAAGAGGGCACTTTAGTGCGCGTTTTGGCTCCCAGGAGGGCACTTTAGTGCGCGTCTTGGCTCCCAGGAGGGCACTTTAGCACGCATTTTGGCTCCCAGGAAGGCACCTTATTGCGCGTTTTGGCTCCCAAGAGGGCACTTTAGCATGCATTTTGGCTCCCAAGAGTGCACTTAAGCACGCGTTTTGGCCCCCAGGAGGGCACTTTAGCGCACATTTTGGCTCCCAAGAGTGCACTTAAGCACGCGTTTTGGCCCCCAGGAGGGCACTTTAGTGCGCATTTTGGCTCCCAAGCGGGCACTTAAGTGCACATTTTGGCTCCCAGGAGTGTACTTTAGTGCACATTTTGGCTCCCAAGAGGGCACTTTAGTGCGCATTTTGGCTCCCATGAGGGCACTTTAGCGAGTGTTTTTCAACAATTGGGCCACAAGCGCGTTTTGGCTCCCAAGAGGGCACTTTAGCGTGCATTTTGGCTCCCAAGAGGGCACTTAAGCGCGCGTTTTGGCTCCCAAGAGGGCACTTTAGTGCGCATTTTGGCTCCCAAGAGGGCACTTTAGCGTGCATTTTGGCTCCCATGAGGGCACTTTAGCGAGTGTTTTTCAACAGTTGGGCCACAAGTGCGTTTTGGCTCCCAAGAGGGCACTTTAGCGCGCATTTTGGATCCCAAGAGGGCACTTAAGCGCATGTTTTGGCTCCCAGGAGTGTTCTTTAGTGCACATTTTGGCTCCCAAGAGGGCACTTTAGCGCGCATTTTGGCTCCCATGAGGGCACTTTAGCGAGTGTTTTTCAACAATTGGGCCACAAGCGCGTTTTGGCTCGCAAGAGGGCACTTTAGCGCGCGTTTTGGCTCCCAAGAGGGCACTTTAGCACGCGTTTTGGCTCCCAAGAGGGCACTTAAGCGCACGTTTTGGCTCCCATGAGGGCACTTTAGCGAGTGTTTTTCAACAGTTGGGCCACAAGCGCGTTTTGGCTCCCAAGAGGGCACTTTAGCGCGCATTTTGGATCCCAAGAGGGCACTTAAGCGCATGTTTTGGCTCCCAGGAGTGTACTTTAGTGCACATTTTGGCTCCCAAGAGGGCACTTTAGCGCGCATTTTGGCTCCCATGAGGGCACTTTAGCGAGTGTTTTTCAACAATTGGGCCACAAGTGCGTTTTGGCTCCCAAGAGGGCACTTTAGCGCGCATTTTGGATCCCAAGAGGGCACTTAAGCGCATGTTTTGGCTCCCAGGAGTGTTCTTTAGTGCACATTTTGGCTCCCAAGAGGGCACTTTAGCGCGCATTTTGGCTCCCATGAGGGCACTTTAGCGAGTGTTTTTCAACAATTGGGCCACAAGCGCGTTTTGGCTCGCAAGAGGGCACTTTAGCGCGCGTTTTGGCTCCCAAGAGGGCACTTTAGCACGCGTTTTGGCTCCCAAGAGGGCACTTAAGCGCACGTTTTGGCTCCCATGAGGGCACTTTAGCGAGTGTTTTTCAACAGTTGGGCCCCAAGCGCGTTTTGGCTCCCAAGAGGGCACTTTAGCGCGCATTTTGGATCCCAAGAGGGCACTTAAGCGCGCGTTTTGGCTCCCAAGAGGGCACTTTAGTGCGCATTTTGGCTCCCAAGAGGGCACTTAAGCGCATGTTTTGGCTCCCAGGAGTGTACTTTAGTGCACATTTTGGCTCCCAAGAGGGCACTTTAGCGCGCATTTTGGATCCCAAGAGGGCACTTAAGCGCATGTTTTGGCTCCCAGGAGTGTACTTTAGTGCACATTTTGGCTCCCAAGAGGGCACTTTAGCGCGCATTTTGGCTCCCATGAGGGCACTTTAGCGAGTGTTTTTCAACAATTGGGCCACAAGCGCGTTTTGGCTCGCAAGAGGGCACTTTAGCGCGCGTTTTGGCTCCCAAGAGGGCACTTTAGCACGCGTTTTGGCTCCCAAGAGGGCACTTAAGCGCACGTTTTGGCTCCCATGAGGGCACTTTAGCGAGTGTTTTTCAACAGTTGGGCCCCAAGCGCGTTTTGGCTCCCAAGAGGGCACTTTAGCGCGCATTTTGGATCCCAAGAGGGCACTTTAGCGAGTGTTTTTCAACAATTGGGCCACAAGCGCGTTTTGGCTCGCAAGAGGGCACTTTAGCGCGCATTTTGGCTCCAAAGAGGGCACTTTAGCACGCGTTTTGGCTCCCAAGAGGGCACTTTAGCGTGCATTTTGGCTCACAAGAGGGCACTATAGGCACGCATTTTGGCTCCCAAGAGGGTACTTTAGTGCACATTTTGGCTCCCAAGCGGGCACTTGAGCACGCATTTTGGCTCCCATGAGGGCACTTTAGCAAGTGTTTTTCAACAATTGGGCCACGAGTGCGTTTTGGCTCCCAAGAGGGCACTTTAGCGCGCATTTTGGCTCCCAAGAGGGCACTTTAGTGCGCGTTTTGGCTCCCAAGAGGGCACTTTAGGCACACATTTTGGCTCCCAAGAAGGCACTTTAGTGCGCGTTTTGGCTCCCAAGAGGGCACTTTAGGCACACATTTTGGCTCCCAAGAGGGCACTTCAGTGAGTGTTTTTCAACAATTTGGCCACGAGGGGGGGCGACCGTCCCCCCCTGCCACCTCCCGAGCACACCACTGCCCCCACCTGAAGTTCGGCCCACCACCCTGGATTCGAACCGGGAACCATCTTGGTGACAATGCTAACTACTGCACCACTGTGCCACCGTGCCCCTCATGATATTCTAACAACTAATTTGTTGTTTTGCTAAGGGCATCTATGGATCAAGACCACGCACACACACACACAGTATGGACTGAGGCACTTCACTACTCTTATCACTTAATGATAGCCATCCAAAACTTTATCTAATTGGCCTAAAAAGTCCAAAACATAAAAAAAATGTCTTCACACCAAACAAACCAAATGGTTCTGTTTGATCCAGACTGAGTCCATCTCTTTACGTCAGAACAAGGTTTGGCTGTTTGGCCTGGACTTTGGTCAGGGATAGGTTTCATACCTGGAATTTTGTTTTGGATCAAACTGAAAATCCCAAAATTCTGGACCAAATGAGGTAGGTGTGACAGGGACCTAAGATTCAGCCACTCCCTCCTGCCCTGCAGTTACCCCTCCCCTGCCTTTTCCATCACCTGACCTGCTCACCTGTTTCCACTTTCCCTCATCAGCCCTGCAGTACATAAACCAGCCCCTTTTCCCCAGTCAGTGTCAGACTATCACTGATGCTGATACCTTTGCTGTCGCCACCTGTACCTGATGTGTTCCTGACCTACTCCCCTGTCATGCCCCTGCCCTGTATCTGTTCCTTAACCCTTACCTGTACTTGCCTGCCTGCCTGGCTGTAAGCTCATTAATCTTCACTTCATCAAAAAATCCCGGCTGTTTGGACTATCTGCATTTGTATTCCTTCTTTCTTGTTACCTCACGCTCACCTGCCTGAAAAGTTTACACAAGACACATGTTTCTAATTACATCTCTTGGTATCTAACCATGTAGATAGTTTGGTTTTATCTGCTGCCGAGTTTTCTGCTTCCACTGCAGCACAGTGGAGTAAATGGGATTCAGTGTGTGGTGCTTGAACAGTTTGAGAAACTCACCAGCAGCTTGTGATTCCAGACGTGATGGCGTCCCATTTATTCTGATAACGTTCCTCAGCAAGGTCTGAAGATTATTTTGAATGACTGGAACATTTTTCCTTTCCGAGAAGAGACACTGAGTTTTAAATGTCATTTTGAATGATTTGAATGGTAGGAATAAAACTCCATTTTGCTCCATTGTATCGGGGAAGCAGCAGAAGTCTCAGAGACGTTATCTGAAAACCTTAAACTGCAAATAAAACTGAAAGTATCTGCATGACTGCAAACCACAGAGGCTCAGTGGGAAAATATGTTTTTGGCGTGATTTGAGAAGCCCTTAAAGGAAATCTCTACATCTGTGTGTGTGGATGTGATAAAGCTGCAGAGTTGGAATGGTCTCAGTGCACTCAATGTGTACTTGGCCTCCATTATCTTTTATTTGTAGGCTGATAGCGTCTCTTGGCAGGGAATAAACGGGCTGTAAATCAGAAATGTGTTTGTGCATGGGTATGAGGGAATTCAGATGTACACAAACACGAGCATAAATATGCAGGTGAGGAAATCCAGGCAAGTGCTCTCTGTTTTATTTTATTGTGAAAATCTGTGAGGAAAAAAAAAGCTGAAACAAGGAGCCTGATGCGTTCATTAGCTGTGCAGAACATGAACACAAACCCACTGTGTGAATATGCACATTAGAGAATCAGCCATGGCAAGCTTCACTCCTCAACGCATTTGAATATGCAAATGTTTCCCAGCACAAAAAGCCTTGACAAGCTGTTATTACATGATTCCTGTGGGTGCAGACACAACAGCCTGAAAATATATTATAGGATGCAGAACAAGAGAGAGGAGAGTAGCCCCAGACAGTTGCCGGGGAGATGTGTGCACGCCGCTTGCATGCATGCATTTGTGAGTGCTTGTTTGTGTGTATTCACAGAGGGCTGTAATAATGCCAGTGATGTTTCGTTACTGCTCACCAGAATATGAGATGTGCTGGGTCATACTGGTTATGAAGGGGTTGGTCACAGAGGGCATCAAAACATTCATGGAAATATATTCTGATCACAACTCGAAGCAGCAGGCGGCGATGACTCTCAAGTCCAAGTCAAGTCTCCATGGAGGCTCTGCCGAAACAGCAATGGCTATTTCTATAAATATCAGGATTCAGACCTTAATTATAGGATAACAGTTAAGGGAATATTAATATTTTCTAGCTATAACTCCTTATAGTTTTAAGTCTTAAGAGCTTTTGTTGATTTCACAGCAACCTTTTTCACAGTGAATACCATCTTTACGAGAAAGAACTTTGCAATGAAGATACTTGAATGGTAGAGTCAAACATACGGTATATAATGAAAAAAGTTAGCACAGCTGATACAACATCTCAAGGCTGATCTGAAGCTGTTCTGCCCCCGGATAGTTGACCAAAGGTCATGTCGGGCAGGAAATCCAAAGTGTGGGATCATTTTGAGAAGGTGAAGGACGAACCCAAGATGATATGTAAACTCATCTTCATTGGTCGACTACAAACATGACGTATCATCTGAAACATGGAAGTAGCTACATGCCCATTAGCCCACAGCGTCATTAACAGGCGGCTCGCTCAGTGTGTGACGTGCACTTGTAGATAAAATATAGGCCTATATTAATGAAGGTTCATTAGTACGGTTTTGTATTTCTCTGTAATGTAGCACAGTGTTAACAATGTTACTGATACTATTCTTTCTCACACCTTCAACTCAACTCAGTATATAAAGCCTCAGGGTCTGCAAACGGGCAGCCAGGCACCCAAAGTGTTATGACCTTCTGGCCTTCATCTGCAAAATGTCACTCAGCTTATATACTGACCAGGAAGAGCTGATCCGGTCTCACTACGAAGTTGTCGAAATCAGACACTGACGAACAAAGCCACCTTTTAACATCAGCATGATATGCAGCCGGTCACCATTATGGTTTAGCGGCGTTCGGGTGCATCAGGGCGAAACGCGGTGGGACAAGAACGAAAGTTGAGGTGGCAAAAGTTCAAGTGGGGCAAGCAGGAGGGGTGGTAGATGGGTCTAACTGTGCATCCACACCGGGAGTGAGTGAAGCCAATTACTCGTGCGTAACGCGTGAGTTTGGACGCCGGACCATTTTGTTAATTCGCGTTATCGCGTCAGTCGCGCAAGTAGCAAGCCCGCCCATTTTCACGAGATAACAACATCTGGCCCACCATTCTCTCCTCAACCATGGCTGAGATAACCACCATCGCTGCTTTGTACCTGCTCTGGAAGTCCCAGATGCGTCGGAGGGCCAAATGCCGTCGTTTTTGGGTTCACCCTATCCTGCAGAAGCGCATCCAGCTCGGCGAGTTTCACCACCTCCTCCAGGAACTCCGTCTGGATGATAGCCGCTTTCAGCGGTGCTTCAGGCTGACTCGGGCCCAGTTTGAGGACCTGTTGGCGAGGGTTGGTGCCAGGATCTCCCGGCAGGACACCAACTACAGGCGCTCCATTTCAGCTGTGGAGCACCTGTCCATCTGACGTCATGACGCCAGTGATGTCGGGAGAATCTCAGCGCTGATTGGCTTTCACGGCACAGCATCACGCGAATTCATCTCAAAAGTTCAATATTTTCAACTCGAGCGATGAGGCGATGGATGCGAATTTCGTGGCTATCGCGCCGCGCCTACGCGTCTATTGCGTCCATCGCGTCACGCTAGACACGTCCATCGTGCCGCCCGGCACGAATTCGCATCTAATCGCATCTTTGCATTGACTTTGTATGTAATCTCAACGCGCCAATATGCGAATTTGAGCTCATTGTGAACACGCAGTAACAGACACAAACAAACACCAACTCTCATCAGGGAGAATGGTGTTCACGTTCTGTAAGACTCTAAAGCCAAACCCTGTTCCAAACCCAAGCAGGTATCTTAGTTGTTGGAGGACAAAAAAAAAAGTCAATTCACAGTGTTGTACCCACCTGTTTATTTTTGAAAAAGACTGTATGTAAATGGTAAATTTTCTGTGAAAACTAAAGTGTATCAGAAGTCATGTCTAAGAACATCAACAACCAGTGCACCCAGGGTAACTTGCAGGTTGTATCTGGATGTGGAAAGTCCATGACCAAACGTCTATGTGACAAGGTCAGAGTGAGGATGTGTTGAAAAGACACAAAACAACAGCCAAACAAAGAGGCAAAATCACGAATTCTGTGTGTCTTGCTTCTTCAGGAGAGGTGGTGGGGCCTTTTGCATATCTGTGCCCAGGGGACCATTGTCAAACACACGACCCATGTGTTCTTATGGGTTAGAGAACTTGTTGATACAATTATTTTTAATTCTACATCAGATATCAAAAATAAACTTCTTCTATGTGATTTGTGCACAGCTGCCTGGCTGGACCAGTCTATTGTCCACTGGAGGACTCAGGTGTTCCTGCAAAGCACATCCAGTATGTTAAAACCAACCCTGTCATGCATCTCCAGTGTGTAAGCTGGGCGTTGTCACTTGTGTTGGTTCAGAGATCATTCAGGATTAAAAGAACCACCACACCCAGGACAATAATCCTGCTTCATCTGCTGTGTCACGGCTTCTGCTTCATTTGTCCACACCCACTGTGCAAACACAGAACTGACCAGTACACTTGAGTGCAATCATGCATCACAGCTGCGTGTGATCACATGTACAAGACACCACACCCATCAGTGTGAAGCACCCATTTTAAAACAAAGATCAGTCTTGCTCAGCCAGCGACAGATACAAATGTAACTGTCCTTATTTTTATATCTTTATTATGAGTTTTAATAAAGCTAATGAGGCACTAACTATTCTATGTATTTATTTTTGCAGCATTCTGACATTGTTTTTTTTACATTTTTGGAGTAAATACCTCGAGTCCAGCCCTTCAACTTTACGTGTGTCTCCTGCATTCGAGCATCCTCGCCGAGCTGTGGCGAGGAAATCGGACAGCAGTGAAGGTCAAATGATAATTTGGAGGAAGAAGCAACAATGAGAGAAGGGAAATGAATACACCTCCCATTTCCTGGTCATTTTGTAAAGGTCAGGAGGAAATGTTAAAAATCTACAGGGAATGAGAAACCGCAAATTGCAGCGGTAGAAAAAAAATAACACTGATTTTGGAGATGTGGTCTTCTGCCAAAGCTTTAACTTCTTTTGTTTAAGTGTTGGCCTTCGTTTTGTGGGTTTTTAAACTATTTTCCAAGGTCAGATAACTAAAAATCGGCATGAAATTAATGATCCAATACATTCTTGGATCAGTTCTCAAGCTCCAATTTTGGTCTTTTGTTTGATGTTTATGTGAACTACAGAGAGATTAATCAAAGAACGTGTTGTTACTTTTAAACTTTGAATAATATCTTTGCAGCCCAATGAAACAGCAAACCAAATAATCAAAGGAGGAACTCGTTAAGAAGTAAGCGAGAAAGTTTGATTTTGATGTTGTGCAACAAGAAACCCAGAAGGTACAAAAAAGCTACAGGTAGCCACCTCAGCCCCTGTGAAGCGCTTTGAAGTGCATCGAAGTAAAGGGTTTTAACAGCTCAACCTCTCAAGGTCGTTTTTTGATTCATTGCTTGTTACACGCGTCCTCGTCTTGGAGTCCTCCATATTAATGACCGGCATTATGTTAATGGTGTCATAAGAGAACACTCTGCGCTGCAGGTGTCCATCCACGGCAACTCTAACACCCTTCATCATCAGGAGTGTGACTCCTTGAGCAAGGAGCTCATGAAATGCATCTCCTAAATACCAGGTTCATGTGTTAAATGTCTTAGCTGAATATGTGTTGGGAGAAAGGAAACTGCTCACCGTTTAGTTACATGTTGAAAAAGAGGACACACCTTCCCTTATGTTACTTTTGACCAAGACAACGATCTTTCACTTCCCTCAATCAACTGCTTTGAGTTCCCTAAACATAACCATAAAAGTACAGTACAGTTAATGCAAAGACGTGGATCAATGCAACTTTGTGCTACAAAATTTTCATTATGTTGTGTCATGAAAACCTATCAGCGTTAAGATCTTGCTGAGAATCTCCTGATGTTACCGAGGAGTAGAAATGGAGGACAAACTTATTGTCAGTGTCTGTGGGCACTAGGAGCTTTCCCACTCTACGTCAGTACTGTACAAAGACAGGACAGAAAAGGAGAGGGTTCGGAGATCAGTGAGCGAAGCTATAGGACAACATGTTAAATTCAAAATATATGTATTTGTGACTTGTGTCACAAGCTATTTTGTTGAGTTGCCTCTTAGTATAATGCTCTGAGTTTAAGTCGGTCTTTTATTGTGGAAAGTAAACAACAGAGAGTGAGGCGGCAATGTGCTGCCATGGACAATCAAAAAAATGTATATAACAAAGTGTGTTGCCATATTGGTCCATGCTGATCAAGCTCACGGAGTCCCTGTGTTCAATATAGTGTGGTGTGCCTCAGGGCAGTTGCCTTGGACCATTACTGTTCACTGTATTAATTAATGATCTTGCGTGGGCTACTAATAGTGCAAAAAAAAATTTTTTATGCTGATGATTCAACCTTGTATTATGCTTCAGTCCTTGGCAGTGATCACATCATTATCTACAGTAGCATTATTACGCAACTTTGCTTTATTTTAACTTCGCAAGCTGCTAGCTCGTACAAATGAAAAGTCAAACAGCATTTTTTAATGTTATAAAAGACAACATACTTCGATACTGGGACCTCTGCCTCCTCTTTCCTCCGCTTTCTGTATGTCACACCTGAGGGCTTGGAGGTCTTTTCATGATGATAACCCAATAATTTGACAAATTATGACCTCTTGTTGTCAGCCAGTCACAACCGCTACCTACCTGAGATGTGCACAGATAACTTGTCCCACCCCCCTCGCCCACAGTGACGTGACTGAGCACGGTGCAGGACAGGTTCAGGGTCAGGTCAAATAATGACAAACAACAGGGGGCTTGATATTGTTTACTTTTTCTTTATTTGTTCTTTTCTTTCAAGACAGAGCGTGAGGAAAGAGCGCCAGTCGGGGCTGCAAATTATTACTAGTATTTATTTTATTTTATTTATTCTATTTTATTTTACTTTTTTGAGGGCTTGCAGCTGTGTCCCCGCCAGCATGTGGCACCCTAGGCGACTGCCTATATGGCCTATGCCAAGAGCCGGCCCTGGCTTTATGGTGCCAATAATGTTTGCCTTAGCTGCTTTCCCCAATTAGTTAGCACAACATTAGCACGGCCAGTAAGGACAAATATTTGTGAGTAGTGAAAGACTCCAAAAAACACTCGAGCAGCCATATTTACACAAGTGATGCAACGAGTGACGGCTTTACAACTTACAAGGCTCTCTATAGGTATCTATATTTCCTCTCTAGCACAACACTTCATTCACTTTTTCACTCACATTTTGTGTCTGTCCTTTGATTTTACCAATTTAAACTGAAGCAAAATAAGCAAAGACAAATTGTCAACTGTTGATGGATACCTGCTGCTGTGTCCAAGTTGAAGGACCAGAAACACATGACTCACATAGGTTTATCCTTCAGAGAACATAAGGCCTCAGCTGGACCTTTTCCTCCCCTAGTAAGATGGTCTAATTTCATAAAGGCCGAAAGTAATGGTGCATTCAAGCAGGCACTGTCACATCATAAAGTCAGACACTTCCAAGTTCGTCACTCGGAAGTCGTCTTTAAACAACCAACAACGTGTGAAACACAAGCTATAAACTCTGACTGGTTTCATGACTCAAGTTCACAGTACAGGATGTGATATCTGACATCAATAAGCGATAGATTGTAGATAAATAGCAAGTTATCCAGGAACTCCAGTTTCCTGCACCAAACCAAAGACATGCAGATTAATTGGTGACTCTAAATTGTCCGTAGGTGTGAATGTGAGTGTGAATGGTTGTCTGTCTCTATGTGTCAGTCCTGTGATAGTCTGGTGACCTGTCCAGGGTGTACCCTGCCTCTCACCCAATGTCAGCTGGGATAGGCTCCAGCACCCCTGCGACCCCCAACGGGATAAGCGGTTACAGAAAATTAATGAATGAATGTATTTTTAGCGTAATTGTATCACAAAGTTTTGATGAAAAAAAGAGTTGAATAGAAACAGGCACACAAAAAAAAAATCTTTTTTTAGTGGTTCACACATTCACAATGAACACCGAGGCCACTCATGACCCGATCTGTGAAGAGTGAAACAGCCAAATGTCAAGTAACAATAAAAGGAGATACAATATGCCTCACACAATAAGACACGACATGAATAGGCTGCTGGTTTCTTTTCTACCACGCTGAAAGGTCAAGAGCCACTTAATATATGTTCCCAGATGTCAGAATAGACTTACATGTGATAAATATTTGAAAATACTGCCACTGTATCCACAAACTGATGCTACACACACACCTGCATGGAGACACTCACACACAGGCCCATTCAGCTGGATGGTTAAATGTCATTACAGCTGACAGTGTGAGTGGGCAGAAGGGCAGCCAGCCATTTACTGAAGGGTGCTCACACTGAAGTGTGTGATGGCTGTTAACAGACTTCACATCCCCATCAGCTCAGTTCTACAAACAGATGGATGTCTGGGTGGCACAACACACTCTACTGTAGGTTTTCATATTAGGAAAGAATAGAGAGAGATGTTTTGGATTTGGAGGGCTGTAATTTGTGAATTTACTTTCAGTGAGACGAATAAAGGACACAGGAGGACCTTTGGTGTTTGCACTGATGCAGCTTCATTCATACTTTCCTGGTTTGGCTTTCCACCGACACTGTTTTCAATGCCTCAAAATGGAGCTTATCAAAATGGTGATGTTTGGCTGTCAGTCCTCACAGACGCAGTCAGATACAGAGTATTACAGCCAGCAGAAAATGTTGGCATCATGCATTTTTGAAAACCATGAATACATTATATTTGCATGTTTCATATGTATCATATCAGCGTTTCTGTGGTTCGTAGAAATGTATAACATTTTTTCTGGCGATTGCGTTGCTCTTGCAGCAATTCAGGAGCATCTCAGTGACCAAATTCTGTGCCTAAATTGGCAGGATTTCAGGAAAAGACCCAAATCCAGAGGCAGAATACTGAAGATGAGTAAGATGACCTCCAGTGATATTGAATGAAGAAGCAGGTCACCAGTAAAGGTGGACTGGGTGGGCTGGCTGGCTGCAGGACAGAGCAGAGGTGACAGAAGATGGAACACACTGGTGAAAGGCTGCCTGCAGGTGGTAAATGCACCTTTCTAGTCTTCCAACCACTCAAAGAGATTTAACACCACATGTCTGATTCACCCATTCACACACATATTAACAGCTGGTGACCGAGCCTACTGTACAAGGTGCCACCTGCTACTTGGTTTTAACATTCACACGGACTCACAATTCAGGGTTCAGTGTTTCGCCCAAGGATACTTCAACATGTAGACTGGAGGAGCCAAAACCACCAATCTTCTAAATCAGTGGTTCCCAACTGGTCTAGCCCCAGGGTCCAGATTTCTCCTTAGTCATCTGTTCAAGGTCCACACAGTTTAAAATATTAAGCGTCATACTTGCATTTGGCCAAGTCATTGAGCTAGTTTGCTGACTCTGTCAAGTAGCTGTCTGTTACTCACTCTACAGCAGGAAGCAGCACTTTAAAATAAAAGCTTTGTACTGTAAATTCACTGTACTTCAAAATAAAGTCTGTTCTTTACAAACTTGACACATTCACGAGTCACTTGAGGTCCATTCAGAATGGACCCGTGACCCACCAGTTGGGAACTACTGTTCTAAATAGTGGACAACCCACTCTTATCTCCTGAGCCACAGCTGCCCCAAAGAAGACAGACCCAATCACCACAATAAATGTTGGAATTGTACATTTCTGCAAACCGCAGATATGTACCTTTTGTATGTTCCTACTAGTCCATACCCATTGAGTACAGCATACCATGACTTAGTCATACCAAAAATTAGGAAAAAACAACATTGGTCCACAGGGGGAGCCACAGCAATCGGTCGCATTTTAGCCATTTTTAAGCATTTTTCTGTTGTTATAGCGCCACCCAGTTGCCAATTAGAGTTAAATTTCTCCAGTCACCTTGAGGCGTCCTGTTCTACATATCTACCAAGTTTAGTAAAAATCCATATGGTGGTTAGGCCTAGATAAGAAATTAGCTCTCTAGCGCCCCCATTTTGTTTGATGGGGTCAATAATGGAGGGGTCCCCTCAGATTATGTGTGGTCATATGCCTACAAAGTTGCGTGGTGATCGGTGAAACCCTTGAGATGTTATACACCTTTATGTGATGAGCCACGCCCTCCGCAATATTCATTGCCTTATAGAAGCTCAGTTTTAGTAAGTTTTCCAACTTTTGCCAAGAGGGAACTTTAGATATTGGTCCCTAGATTATGTTCACCCAGTTTCATGCAGATCGGTCAAACTTCCTAGGAAGAGAGCGATTTTAAGTGTTTTTCAAAAAATTCAAAATGGTGGAAAATCTGTATAACCGGAAGTTATGGGTTCTTGAGGTAAATGTGTTCCTCGTGAGGAGAGGCATCTCTGTGCAAAGTTTCATGTCTCTACGACATACGGGGCATGAGATATGCCCATTCAAAGTTTGCAATTTCAATCAGTTGCTATAGCGCCCCCCTTTGGCCAATTGATGTAATATTGCTGCATTCGCATCCTCCCATGACCCTCTACCACTGTGCCAAATTTCACATGGATCGACCAAGTCAGTGAGGAGAAAAACATGGAACAGACACACAGACAGAGTTTTTGTCATTATATAGTAAGATGTAATGGATATGTTGAAACTTCACGTCTTAGGTTTGGGCACAAAAACCACTTGGTTATAGGTGGGGGAACATTGTGTTGTGGCTTAAAATACCCAGTTTTGATGGCAAAATCATGACTGGAAACACTGTGACTGGCTAGATGTCATGCCATCCACCATCCCCTTCATCTCCTGATGACAAAGTCAACGTAAATATATGTACTCAGAACCATGTCCCTTGAGAAATGTTGATATGTTAATATGAAACCTATAAATGTAACGTATCCAGTGTTTGCAGAAATGTACATTGCCTGCATATTGTGCTGGTGATTGTGCTGAAAGATGATAATGGTGAGGGCAGGAATCTAAAGACACAATGATAGTCCTAGCACGAAGAGGTAGCAGATTGGTTATCAGAATAATTCAGAAAATCAGTGAAAAAGAAAATCAGAATGACACATTGTAAGAATGACAAGGCAACTTGACAATCTGTCAGGGAGGACAAGGAAATTCTGCCATCTTCACAGAGAACACTTTGACATGTCACAGTAAGAAAAGCACAGGTGTAAATAATAAAATGTATTTCATTTGGCTGCCTCAGTTTCAGGCTCCAGGTATTGTTCAGGCTGGCTCACTGTCACACTGTCACGTCTTACTGAGACGCTTGAACAGAACAGAGCCACTGTTATTAGTTATTAGGAGCAGTGGTGCTTATAAACAAGTCAAAATACCTGCTGTGACACAAAGCAGTTGGAGCTGATTAGGGTGATCAAGGTGATGCAGGGCAGTTGGACCTGAGGCAGCTCACTGGAGTATCAATGTAACCAAACAGCCTGACTTTGACTGACATATCATTTCAGTTTTTGTTGTCAGACCGCCACCAGACATGTTAGAGGACAAATAAAAATGGTGTGCACTGTTTTTGCTATAGTTTACAGGTTGAAAGATATGTTTCCTTGAAACAGTGTGAAATGGGCTTTGAGGTATATTTTCTCTCGTTTGATGTGTGTGTCAGAGGTGTTACCTTATCAGGAGCGACATAATGGTAAAAGTTCCGATATTATATCACAACTGTGGTCAGCGATAGGCCTAATACTCACAATTAAATAATAAGCTCAAGGAGATTGTGACATAGTTTTGAAGGTAAGAGGAATATAATAATCCTTCACCTGAAATGTTTGCCTTGTCATTCTGAAATGTGAGGCGAATGCTGGATTACTGTCATTAGAAATCACAGTTTTCACATACTTTCCCGCTTATTTGATCAGGATGTTCTCTGATATTCTGGAGGGCAAGGACAGTGACTGTACCAACAAGCATATTGTGTAGCATTAAATGTGATTACAGTGATTTCATCAGGCTCTGAAAATTCTTTGAAAAGAACCACTCTCACTGCCAGAATAAATGTTGGCAGTGTACATTTCTGCAAACCACTACTACATTACATTTGTATGTTGTTAAGTAGTGTATATGTTGACATTTAACACTTATTTACATTTCAACAATGCTGTGGTTAATGGCTTTAGTTTTAGGAACCAAAATCACTTGCTTATGGTTATGAAACATCATGTTTTGGCTTAAAATACCTGTTTTTGATGGCACAATCATGGCTAGTTAAAAAAAGGCTTTTCATGCACTACCCTGGCAGGAAATGTGGCACTGTCTTTTTTAGAAAAGCACTTTTCTTGGCATTATTCCAGTGGGAAACATGGCAGTGTCAAAGTAAAAGACATCTGCTTTTTATGGCACTATCCCCACTGGAATCACACCGACGGATCGCTAAAAATTACCCACTTTTGGTGTCTAAAGAGCTGCTGGAAAAGTAATGACTCATTGAGAAACTTTTTGATTTTGTTGTTAGTTGGTCTCGAACTGTGGTCCGCAGCTTGGCAGGCATTTTGCCCAGGTGTCACCTCATCTATCATCCCCTCTACCTCCTGATAACAAAGTCAGCTCATGTAGGCCATCACTATTTCCGTTTAAATACATTTTTCACTACTTTTTGTCTGGGCTGAACACACACCAGGCAGTTGGATTGAAGCAAAACCTCAGCTTGTCTTAGGCCCTTATCACACAGAAAGCATTCTAACAGCTGGGGGTGGCTTTTTGTAATTATTTTTAACGAGATTGAAGCTTTTTGCTCGCATTTTTATGTTGCTACATGCCTCACATTTCTGTGCTCTAGGCACCTGGTGTTTTTGCCAGAGCAAAACTTCTACTCAAAGCAACACTCTTTTTTCTTAATTTTTTCCCCATTGTCTGATTAGATGATTTTAGAGGCGGGGCTTCTGTGGTCATCACGACAACAAGTTTACAGTTGGTAAACAATGGAGGAGAAACTGGTGGTAGCGGTTGCTGGATACCCAGAGCTATACAGCCCACGATAGACAGCAGGTTGTCAGACTGCCCCTGAGTCATCCTAAAATACGCCTGGAAAAAGCCATCATGGAGGAGAAGCTCCTGGACCAACTGGTGGTACTCCCCATGATCCACCCTCTTTTATAGGATCTTATGTACCCACACAGATCTCTGTTTCCCTGGTGACAGCCTCTCAACCTCAACCAGAGCTACAGACAGTACCCTCTGCCTCAACATTTTAGGAACTAGATACTGATTACTGTGAAATAAATAAATAAAATAAACAAACAAACAAACAGTTGATTGATTACATGGAATGGGTAGTGTAGGAGGCCATGGGGTGGTTGCCTGGCAACAATAACAAGGCACAGCAAGCATTTTTTCTTTTCACTAGTGGCATTCAATTTTTAAAAAAAAAGGCAGTGCTGCACACCTTGCGTTTGCAACCTGCAAAATGCTTTCTGTGTGATCGGGGCCTTATTGTACAGATCATTCCAAACAAATCCACTTCACTACTCCTGTCCACATACTGTGTGTCAGGAATATCAAATCCCATTATATCAATAAAGTTATATTCCAAAAATGAAGAACGTAAATGTGGTACAGTGTCCAACAAGTGGGTTGTTTTGCTTTTGTTATTGTGATTGCTTTTACATACCTCATCACACCCATATTGCTATGAATGATGGGTAATCTTCCAGGCAAAGTCAGTTCTCCATCCTAGGTTGACTTTCAGAAAGTTTGCTTGAGACCCTTTGTGTTGCTAATTGTGGAACTGGACACATAGACATGCTAATTTCAGCCATACAACACAGAGAAGACCATAAAGTAATTTCACTAAGAGTCTGTAGACATAAAATTTAACGAAACCTTGAATATAAAAATTAGTCACATAGTCTGCACCCTTCCTCTCACTTGCACTGATAATAAAAGCCGGAGTTCAGTTCTGTTTTAACTAATTCAACCTTCATTTGACCGGCGTAGGTTGTACAGAATTGAAAAGTGTCTCTGTTAAAGGGCAACCTGCATAATGCATCTCAGTGAAATTCCTTTGGGGACGATTTAATGGCAGCAAACACAACAAAATGAGGAGGGAAACGCCACTTCCCCCTCAGCACTGCATCGTCCACACCTCCCTAATTTGATCCCGACACCGTGGACAAACTTCCCAACTCCTCTGTTCAGCCTGTAGCCAAATCAAAAAGTTCCACATCATTAACAGCTGAAGGTTGCTATACTGTTAATGAGAGGCCCAATTAGCCTTTGCTAAAACAAAGAGAGCTGGAGGGAGAGACTCAGAGGAATAGTTTCCCTCCTGTATTAAAGTTGTTGACCCATTGCCAAGTGAGAGAGAGACAGAGAGAGAGGTGAAGGAGAAAGAGAAATTTGAGAAAGAGAATACAATAGAATAAAACAAGTGCTAGCATTTGTATTAATGGCAATCAGCTGCCCAATACATTTCCAAATGTATTATTACTACTGAGACAAAGGAAAACATCTTCAAAGGGATACTTTACCAATTTTCAAACAGTAAAACTCAGCAGTGTTGACCAAATGTAAATTAAGATTCTGTAACTATATTGTCTATTTATTTATTCTTTTTTAATTTCAGTGTTTTCAGAAACATATTTTAGTGCACTGTTTAGCTGGAATATGAGAGTTTGTGAACAGGAAGTGGGCGCCATATTGTTTCCTGTACTGTAAAAAGGGTGAAACTAAGAGGTGCTGATAAAATATGAACTAAGATTCTGTTGATGAGTTGCCTATTTAGAATGATTTCAGAAAGATGTATTGGCTTATAATATAACTGTAATTTGAGATTGTTTGTTCAACACATTCTCACTCCGACCTCGTCACGTATCATTGTTTGGTCATGGACTTTCGACGTCCAGAAATGACGTGCAAGGTACCCTGGGTGTGTTGGTTGCTGACGTTCTGGGACGTCACTTCCGATACACGTCCATTTTCACAGGAAATTTACTGTTTACATACAGTCTCTTTCAAAATAAACGCACTACGTCAGTACAACAAGGTTATTGCCTTTTTTTAACACATGAGGTTAGGTTTAGGAAAAAAAACAGGGTTTAGCTTTATAATCTCACAGGATGCTAACACTGCTCTCTACTATCCACCCCCACCCCGCCCACCCCCTTTCGTTGCCATAACTTTCGTTCTTGTCCCGCCCTGTTTCTCCTTGATGCCGCAAAGTGCAGTTAATCTATGATGGCTACCACCCGTGTAACATACCAACATGAAAGGATGGCTTTTGCATCGCTGTTTAACGCCAGAAATCTCTGCCAAAGCACTCGTTTTTGTCTTCGTAGTGAGACCCATTTGGTTTTCTTCCTCTTGAGCAAAAGCAAATGCTACAGACCTTTTTCATTTCAGTTTTCGCTGGTCGTGTAGCACCAATATCAAAAGTTATGTGCATCTTTTAGACAACTTAGTTTTATGAAATGACCATCTTTTCTGAAGTGAAATACTTCTTTAAGAATATATCAGAAATGGTCCTGTAGCCTTTAAGCCTTTGAGTGGGTGGGTTTGTGTAAGTGTTTGACTGACGGCTGCCCCATCAGGGGGTGTAGGCAAAATATTAATAACATGTCATGTCAATGAAAGAGCTTAAGTGCAACACAGGACATGAGTCTGTGCTTTTAGATCAGAAGGAGACTTTAGCTAGAAATTCAATGCTAGGTTCAAGGCCTAAAAATGCTGGAGATTTTTGTTGTTGTTGCGGGTGTCATGGAGCTGTTAATGTCAGCAACATTAGAAGTTGGTGGTTACTACTTTCTGCATATCAAATAATTTTATAGGCTATGTGTAAATAACTTCTCCATCCACGTAGACAGAAGCACAACAGTATCATGACACATATATGCACAAACAAGTGGCACCATCATGAAAAAAAAAATAAAAAATTTTCTTGTAAATTTATCACTTAAATTTCACAGATTATCCACTTTTTTTCTTGTAAATTTACAAATTTAATCTTGGAAATTCTGAGTTTATGTCTCTGAATATAACCCCTCTCCCTCGGCTTCATAATTATGTAAGAATGTTGTAATTCCAGCTCTACTTTCTTTGAAGTTCACATTTCCATACTGCTTGATGACTAAAGCCCTTCCACAGTGCTCCACAACTTCTTGCAACCGCATTGTATTTTCCAGGTGTTTATGTTCAGGTGGTCATCACTCACTGGTAAACACATCAACACATCATGAAGTGAACCAATGAAAAAGCCACAGCAGGATGTAAATAATAAAAGCTTGAGGGGCACAGAGGGAACCCAGTCTCTCCTCTGTGCCTCCAGCCAGAGCAGAAAGCACCCTGCCATCACCACAAAGCTATTACATACACGATTTATAGGCATCATGGAATAATTTTGTTGAAATTAGAGACTAGAGGCGCTGTGAGAACAGGATAAAAAGGGCTGGATTGCAACTTCAGCCCAAGGCTTTTCTGCTTGCCTCATGTTGTGACAGGTCACGCATCACAGAAAACAAATTGCCCTGCTCCAATGTGGATGCCTCTTTAGACACACGCACAGGTGCAAACACTGGCATATACTGGCAGACACCAAACGGGAGTGCAGACACACTTTGGCCAGTACTGTCCTTTCTCTGCTGCTGCTCATTTGCTGATTTGGCTTTTGCCTTAGACTGCCACTGGTTTAGATGCAAAGACCTAGTTGTGAATGTTAAAATCTAAACTTTACGAGCTGAGGAAGACAACCTGAATGCACCATTAGTTTGGGTCTCTGTGCAGGCTGTTCTCACAAACTGCTCATGTTCTGTTAAGAAAAGTAATACACCCAAATTCGTACATATCCCGCACATTTTGAAAGGCTGCGATCATATGACCAGTGCACTGACAGCTGATTTTTCCAATCAGATGGATCTTTGTACTGGAATGACCTTCATCCAACTTTGAATATTCTGGGGACAAAGAAAAAGGGATATTGCATAAGTCTAAGTGGACACGAGAAATACATGGAATCAAAAATTGTTTAAAATATGAGGAACAATTGAAATGAACACGCTTGAAAATGGATTGAATCCAGTGAAATTGCCTTCTAGATTTAGAGTGAAGACAATTCAGTGATTTATACATGAAGCAGAGATGTATTCCATATGGACACTTCAAAACAAATCTACATAGAGAATTACACACTACATTAAGCGGTTTAAAATGAGTGTCAGATGTGTTCTGATAGACAACGTCAGCATAATCAATAATAGGTAATATCAAATGTGAAATTATTATTTTTCTGGCCTGAAATGTAAAGCAATTCATTGATCAATAAAGTGAATCCAAACAACTATACACTCTTTTAATAATTAAATCAATATGGGGCTTAAAGGAGAGTTCAGGGTTGATCCAAATTCTAATATGTTTCAACGAGTCAGCTTTGTGGAGAGATGATCCATCATCGAAATAAATATGCATATTGAGGGCATGTGAATGGTTGTGTCATGTACCAAAAAACCATGGTGCAGGATTTCTTCTACAAGTCTGTTGTTATGAAACCAATTTTGGACCAAGTTAAAAACTGAGATGTAAAGAATCCTGGATTTGTAATATATCAGAGTTAAAAATGTAAATAACAGTGTCATCAGCATACAAATGGATGTGACAGTTTGAACACACTTGAGGTAAGTCATTAATTAAAATAGAAAAAAGAAGAGGACCCAAGGTAGATCCTTGTGGAACACCTTTTCAACAATTAAGTAGTCAGACTGATAACCCTGGAAGACAACACACTGGTGTCAGTTATGAAGATAAGCATTAAACCAGAGGAGAGCGTTTTGGAGAAGATAATGATCAACCTCATCAAAAGCTTTGGAGAAATCAATAAAAATGGCATCTGTTAGTTGGCCGGGCAAGAACACAATATTGGTGAATTTTAGAAGAGCTGTGGTTTCAACAAATCAGCTACAATAAGAATGGACATATGTTACATATTCATGGTTTGCAGAAACTCACATTGCCAACATTTATTTTGGAAATTGAAATTCTAAATTCTAAATGTTATCAATAGTACCTTTAATGTTTTTAATAATGATATAAGCCAATTTTGAAATTCTTATTTCTGGAAGTGGACTTACAACATCCTGTAGAGCTGTGTCAGTCTCATCCATGCTTATCAACATTTTTGTGGCAATTTTTCTGTTGCTATTTCTGGCACAAGGAAGTGACGTTGCCATTTTTAAACCTGCCTACAAAGTACTGACAGGACTTTTTTTTTTTTTAAATCATCCAATGAGCACAACACCAGGTGTGATTGAATCACTGAACAAATTGGAGATGGTGGATGGTGATTCAGAGGTCTGGAGCCAGGCGAGTTTAATTCAACTCCAAGTGAAAAGTAAGAATCGCCTTGTTGATTTGTGTTTTTAATTTAATTTTGTACAAAGATTTGCTGACAAGTTAAATAATGTATCTATAAATCTGCTCCCTGCAAACTCATTCTAATGACTTAATCTAATGGTTGGGTTAATTATTTTATTGAGAATTTATTTCTACAATATCTGTCCCAGTCAGTAACAGTATTGTTAAGGTTGGCCATCTTAACAGTGTGTGCTGAGGTCTGTTCCGAGGTCTATTCGAGCAGCAGAGAGGGGAGAGAAAACGAATGAAAGAGACAAAGCACCATTATTTCACACCATGTCAGAGAGAGCTGCTGGCAAATTAAAGAAGAAGAAAGAGGAGCGTCCTAAAAATGTTTTAGGGGCACTTTTCTCTCTTCTTTTCCAAATGTATCTCTTCCACACTGCCTCCTTTTCTTCTTTTAATCAACTCCTTCTCCCATACCCCCAAACTCTCCGTTTATCAGCCTCCATCTCGATCTCCCTCTCCCCTCTTTATCTCTGTCTCCTCTCTGAAAGCTTGTCTGAAGTGCAGCTAAGTCTCAGGGGACTGCAGACCTCTCCGTCTCCATCAGCCTCCTCCCCTCCTGCATTCTCCTCTCTCCTGTCTTTCTTCTCAGAGTTGTCAAATCAGCAGGGAGAGCCATGGGAGCTCAGTTTTCCGGGTGACATGCTCGCTGCTGTACAGGGTGACCAAAAATTTGTCACGGCAATGACAAATGGTGGCGATTTAAGGCAACCAGATAAGGGAAATTACAGGATCCAGTGCAGCGATTACATTGTTAGCTGGTAACCACAATGTTGAGGCAATGTCATTTCTTTCTGGAAAGATTCTTTGGGAGATCTGCAATGGAAAAAGCATCCAGATGTTAAAGGCATAGTTCACCCAAAAAACGTTTATAGTACACGTCTCCCTATAGGCTCTCTATGGTCCCAGAGAAATGACAGCCTGGAAAATGGGAAATGTTTTGTTTAGTAAAAGTTTCTCGAAAAATATCCATAAACTCCTGAATGGATAAAAGACATGTGGCTAATAGTGCACAGGAATTTTGAGAGAGTTTTTGGATGTTTCATAACCTTTGTTTTTGCTGTCTTTTGCTCAGCCTCAGGCAGAGTCTGTTTGCACTCATTTGCTTCCATTTTTGGGGTGCTCTCCCGAATGTACAGCAAATCTGAGGAGAACGGTGACCAAGATTCTGCCGGTTACTAAGCTTGCTTAATTGTTATTGGAGCACAATATGCCTGTTTGTGCTTGTTCAGATCACGTCTGAAGACTTTGTGGGTAAATACAGAATGTGCTTTATTTACATTTCCCTCATACTCAGTTTGGCTCTGTTGCACCTGTTATATGGTGGGGTGATTTGATGACCTTGATAACTCTGCCCAACTTCGCCCTGAACAGAGGTCTAATCAGACAGAATAAGTGAAAACACCTGTGCAAGTGTGCAAGGACTTAAAGGTAATTATACCGTGGCTGCAACTAATGATTATTTCATTATTGATTAACACAGCTATTACTTCTGTGTAGTTCATAAAATGTCATATATTATAAAAAAAAGAAAGAAAAAAATCTCGACATGGGTTGGGTTTGTAAGAGAGAAAAAGAGAAAAGCTGCAAATGTTTGGGTTTTTATTTCAGACATCATATGTGTGATTGTGTAACGGTGATTAACTTTCTGTCAATTGATTTTTTATTTTATCAATGAAACCCCTGTTGCGATGCCAGACAAATCATCTCAGTGGAGTGGGTAAATTCCAAAGTCTGGACCCAGGGAAAGTGCCCCGCTGGTTAAGGAAATGACTCAGCAATGACAGAAATGACTTTTTTAAAACTTAAAAAGTAAATCGTTAAGTCACAGACTGAAACCAGCAAGGTGGACACTTTATCAATTGCTTTTCATTGCATGATTTCGCACTTTGGTCTGAATCAGGGACTTATTTTGTTCCAAAGCTGCATAATTGCCTAGAGTTGGTTCATGTTCTCACGGCAGCATTTACAAGCGGACCAGATCAAATGCCTTGTGTGAGAAAGCTGCTCTTGATTGGTCAGAATTTCCATGTGGGAAAAATCCAGGAAGTAAAGCAAACGTTAAAGAAGAGTACACTTGCAAGATAAATGTGACACTTTCTAATGTCACAATGGAGGGACAACTACGCAGGTTGATTTTAGCGCTGCTCATCGTGGACTATATTGCTGTCATTGTTCATTTTAGTCAAAGCATACAGTTTGAAAACGAGGCGCGGCTCCAACTAGAAAACAATGTTTTGATGCATTGGATGTGCTGAATGTGCATATTAAGGCAGTACAGGAGGAGGTGCACATTAATAATCCTCCAGGACTGTAACATGCTCATGTTTAACCCAAACAATGTGTCATGTGACTGCAGTTGGTTCACATCCAGGTCGGAACACGTTCTCACCACAAACGAACCGCACCAGAGTTCGTTTGTAACCGGACTGAGACCACCTCTTCAAGAAGGTCTCAGTCCAGTTGTTTTGGTGCACACCTGAGTGTGATTGCTGTGTTCACACCTGTTCAAACGAACTGCACTGAGGGAGGAAACGAACTTGAGTTCAGTTGAACCGAACCAAACAGGGCAGGTATGAAAGCACCCTTAGTCTTTGTCTACTTGTAGTAGGATCACTTTATTATCGCTTTGGGTCTTTTAATGGGAGCACATGGGGTTGCCTTCAGTGACCCTGATACATTTATAAAGTTAGCTGGTATCACTGAATTAACCAAGATCTAAACAACACATGGTGTATGTGTACTCTTATTAAAGTCATTTGAACAGACAGTAGTATCAGGGCTAATACTGTGATGGTTTATAACACTTAGATTTCCAAATTCTCAAACTTTGCATCCAGCTGTGCATCTGCTTTTGGGTACATCTGAATAATTCATGTCCACTTGACGTGGACTATAGCGTGTATCTGGTCCTTGTCAGAGCAGAATGATAGAGATGGCACATAAAGGCGATGGTGTGTGGAGAAATAAACCAACAGCCAGCTTGCCAGAGGGCAAAAAGAAAAAAAAAAAAACAGTGTCCAGGGAAACGCTTTCATCAAGTCCTGCTCATAAAAGACGATTTACGGCCATCTGGGGCTTTGACCAAGGCTGAGGTGTGTTTGTGTGCATATGGGCCTCTGCGTGGTGTAGTTGTGTTCATAAGGCTGTGATCATAACTCATCCGGACGAGAGAAAAAGTGAGAAGAGGACCTGGTAAAACACATCAGCGTGTTTCAGCACCTGAATAGATTTTAACATGGTGACCAATGTGTCTTGTAAAATCCAATAAGATTTGTTAGCTTGTCAACAGCACACACACACACACACACACACACACACATCGGCCTGCAGACCTTGTAGCTCCTGCAACATGTTCAAACTTGTTCTGAATGATGGAAAAATAAAAATAAAACTTGTTTTTCAAAAGACAGACTACAAATCTTAAACTCCCTTGTAAACATAAGTGTATTAAATATTAAAAAACGATGGCTGCCTTTGCTTCAGGCGACACAGTCAACATCTTGATAAGAAAATTATCCTCAAAATGGGCTTTTGGGCTTTCAGGTCATTTTTTAACAGCAGGTAGGTAGATATTTTTATCAAGTTTTAAACAAGACTCTTTCGGTGTCTTTGTTCCTTGGGTAACTGTGTATAAACGTTAATTCCACACAGCTCTTCTTCTGCATTGGTTTAATGGACCATGCTTGGAGATAAAGCACCACCAGTTCCATGTGCCCAACTTTTAATATCCCCCAAACAGTCCTGGATGGATATTAATTTTCTCCTGCCAATTATCTGTGCATTTTGTTAAACTATTTTGCACTACATTTGGTTGAAAACCTACTACAGGTGTGTGGTGTTTGCCTGATTAGACTCGTTCTCCCCAGCAAAGTGTGAGCTCATGCCGCTCAGCTTGCCAGCGCGGTGTGGTCGTTAGTGCCGTGGCATCAACTGAGTCCAAACACTCCACCGACTGATTTCTCTGATTAGCACTCGTTCATGCAGAAGGGAGGAACACACGAGTGAAATCACCTGCTGAGCTGGTTTGTCAGGATGAAAACCTGCAGAGTGTTTGCCATCCACAGAATGTCACTGATTCCTATGTTTACATGCACATTAATGTTTCGCTACTATATATGATAACTGTTCCTTTCACTGTATTTAGTAAAGCACTTTGTGAATTTTCTTTCTGTGAATGTGAGTTATGTTATATTTATCATTATTATAAATATGACAACTCTGACTATTCAGTTTGTTTTTTATTGTCTCTCTTGCATGGAAAATCTTAAGTGATGATTGGAACAAATGCTTAAAGACATGTATACTATCATAATTAGCATATTTTCTTACTTGGAGAAATTTCTTTAACAGAAAATCCCGCACACTGCGTAACATTAATGTTCCTGTCCTCCTGGACCTTCATCAAAAGTGTTCAAAGGTCTTGACAAAGGTCCAGGAAGACCAAAACATTAGTGTTACTTATAAATTGTGAAGCTGAGCAAGAGCAGTGTGCGGGACTTTCCATTCAAAAACCCAAGTGATATCTTCCAAAGCACCTCCATCTGAGACAGTTGGATGTGCGAATATCTCTCTTAAAACAACTTACTCAGAGAAAAAAGTGGTGGAGCAACATTTCGGTGTGTTCCAACTGCACTACACACTTGTATTCATATTAACAGCATATTGCTTTTGGATATTCTGAATTAGGCCTTATTAGGAATGCAGCATTTTTGATAACGACATGGCACATGCTAAAATAATTTGGGTTTTAGGAGCATTCTTTAACATGTATGCAGCTCATTCTGAATTCATCTTAATTGGTGTTTTTGCGGTAGTTTAGAACACACTGCCTCTCATCTGTTTATGGTTGGCTCTGGGCGTTGTACACAAACAAACTCACCAGCAGTCTGCGAGGCTGTGGGATAGAGCTGCATGTCTAAAAGAAAAGCCTACATTTCTGATCGGGAGAAGAAACAGACCAACTTTTAAACAGTGTGAAAGACTTGATATCATCTGGATTTTGGACATGCACAAATATCCCAGTGCTGACCTTTTCAACATGGTGGCTTAAAGACTAAAAGAGGGACCACATTATTATGCTGATAAATAATTATGATTCATGTTTATATGAATACTTCCTCTTCATTACTATTGCAATCTTCAAACTATTATGCTGTTACTTGTTGTTGCCCACCCACCTCTGTACACACTCCTATTTAATGCACATTTGTGTGTTTGTGTGTGCTTGTGAGTTTGTGTGTGTATTAGCATGTGTTTACCTCTTTTATGTATTACATAATTTATGGAGATGTGTGTGGGTGTGTGTATGTATTGTATATATTATGGCACTTGTTGGAGGGAATCAGTTAACATGCTAATGGCAAGTCTAAATTGGTGGCCAGAGGGAGGCTTCCCCATATCTACATGACCCCAGTGTGTTGCTGTATGTTGTTTGTCTTAATAAAAATGAATAAATAAAGAGAATAAAATAACAAACAAGGGAGGCTGTGTTCACATTGTCTAACAAGTTTGCCACTTTGGAAGACATCCCATTTGATGCAAGAACATAAATAATGGCACAAGCAGCTCCAGCTGTTCCTTGCCATAGTTTAATGTGATAAAGGGCATGTTAGGCCACGTTAATCAGAGTATGCACGGCTTCATGTAAACAGAAGTGTTGGGGGAATATTAATTTTCATTAGCTATGTGCACAGCTTAGTAGAAACATTGTGTTTTTCAAAATAAGGGCGAGAACCAGAACATTTTGTGCATGTAAACCTAGTTGATGTTGATGCCAGATTGTGGCCGCGTTTTATTGTTTAACATTCTCCTACAGCACATTAAGAAGAGCTCAAGTCAACCTTCATCAACACCACCCAATGTTCCAGATGTGTTAATGTCGGCTGATATGTTTCAACTGGATGCTACTTTACAGCATTATATTCCAGTACAGCTTGGCTCAGTTTGCATTCATATAGCTACCAGTTGGAGCTGCAGAAGCTGGAAGTTTCATCCATTATCCATTGCACCTTTATCTATTTTGACTTTGCTGCTTGCTTTTGAACTAGTCTTTGCGCACTCGCTCACAGCATGTGGTGTGAAAGCAGGGCTGGGAGATGGATCCTGTACAGCCACACTGAATGCAGCCTCAAAGCTAATTGTAATCCTACTCTGTTTATGCTTGTCTTAAACATGAATACAGCACTTTTTTAATCAAATTATAATTTGTAGTTTTTTGTGTTAATCTAGCAACTGCAAAAGTACCCTCTTGGGGACGTGTATCCCAGACTGGGAGTATGGTAACAGTGAAACCCAGAAAAGTGTCTTCAGACATGTGAAACATCAACACAAACAGTGTGAGACAATCACAAATCAGCTCACATTGTGGACAACAATGAGGGAGGGTGAAAGCACACTGAACCAGACATTTGATTACATGATGGGATCAGATGAGATTTCGGTGGCGAACAGGCTTGTTGCAGCAATTTGTAATTGGATACAGCTAATAAAAATATGATTTACATAAAATAAAATAGATGAGTAATAAAAATGCAACCTGCAGTAACACAGCCTGCACATTACGAGCAACTTCCTCCTTCTCCTCCCTTTATTTATTTATTTTTGAACATGCAAATCAGAGCGACTGCATTTGCATGTCACCTGCCTAAACAAGCAGGAATTAGCCGAGACAATCAGAACACATGAGGAGTGAGAGATGAGATGCGAACAGTACCTCTCCCCAGGCTGATAAATAATACAGCACTGTGGCTTTTTAAATAGAGTACACGGCCGTTTAGACACACACACACACACACACGCACGGAGCGGAAAACAGACTTGATCACAGGGTGAAAAGCAGCTGACATCCTGACAGATATTTGTTAATTATGTTAAAACAGCGATGACACAGGAAGCCAGCAACAAAACAAAACATTCACTCACAGCAGGTTTTCAGATGGGAGACCACGTCGCGTGTTGATACATGATACAACTTGACAAGATCAGAATTCCCTGGAGAAGTTTCATCACCACTGTTTGATAATTTAAAGTGAAAGTGTACCAAAGTAGATTTTCAGTGAATCTCTGTATGAGAAAGTTAAGAGCAGACACAGGCAATCGACCGTTAAGAGCTTTGAGACGTTGCTGTCCGTGGTGCTGAAGAGCTCATTTCAATGTAACCTGGTTTATTTAACACTTTGGAAGCTGTGTTAGGAATAACAAATACTGGGGCAAAAAGAATTCTCTTCACATTATTTAAGAGATAATACCCTTCAAGTTTTGTGTTCATCTAGAGGTTGTTCTCCTGCTTACACCATTACCACCTGCAAAAATATAGACCCTTTTAGGGCCGATGTCACAATTATGTCAGTTTGTTAGAAGCAAAACCTGCCTCTCCCCCACAGGGCTGTGGGCTACATAGGAGTTTCATGGCTCAAAACTTAAATTTTATTGATAAGACCAAAGGACTGGACGGAGATGATCATCAAAAATGCTCACATGTGCCGCGCATACTTCATATCAGGTTAGGGAAAAAGTATTTCCTGTTGTAGGGATGAATGACGTTATGTGTATTAACCCATTTGTGCCCAAATTTTTCTCAATGTTTTTATGCATATAATCATATTAACTGAGTCCCATATGAACATGTTCTAAAGTTATTTCCTCCATTTTGTGCTCTCTGTTCTAGAAAATCTCATTTGAATGTTCGGCAACTATAGTTGCCGGTGGGCACATACCTTGTATCTACCCCTCTAATGGTGAAAAGTGAATTAGAGCACAAAAAACAACATGTAATTCAGCTGTCTTTATTGAGAAAGACTTTTATTATTTAAAACAAGTGTGAGAACAATTTAATTCAAGAATTTTGTCATCAAAAAACTTGGAAACGCCAAAATTCGAATTAAAATCCCCTGATTCGCACAAACTAAAATACACTCGCTTTAGCCGGGTTTTGGTTGATTCGAAAAAATGTTGATTCACAAAACGGGGGATGGAAACAGTTATGTTCGAATTAAGTCTGACGTAGCGCACTTTCACCCTAACTGCTTCCAGTGTTTCCGGTTCACTCACAAGGCAAAAATATTGCGGGAAACAACAACACAAGACGGAGGACAAAATAAGAACATTTCTAGCCTTAATAAGGTGGTAATGCATTTACAAGCTGGTTGCCAACCACCAGAAAACGTAGAAGAAGAAGAATGCAAGACTTGTTTTGTTTTCGGTTCTGCGGAAAACTCGTGCGAGTTCGTAGTTGTCACCAAAGTCCGTACATTTAATGGAAACACACAGGATTTCTATTTCTTTTAATGCGCATTTCCCACTGATTCGAATCACTTTTGGATGGAAACATAGCTACTCAGGTTCTTGTCCATCATCAGTGATGGGTAGTTGCATGTCACCATCAGACACAAAGCAGTCTCCTTTGAGCAGCCTAGATGGTAGGCGTTTGGGATCACAGGTCACATCATCATCATCTTCAGAAAAATCGCTGTCACAGTCTGTTTTGCGGGCATTATTCTCAGACTCTGGCACAACTGAAATGCTTGTGATTGTTGCAGAGGGATCATCTGCATCAAGGATGTCCAAAACCTCTGCCAAAGTATACCTCTCTAATCCTCCTGGTTTATCTCTGTGGAAAACACGAAAGAGTTTGCTCCCATGGCCACTGGGGGCCACCATTTTGTGAAATTAACACAATTTGAAATGGATATTTTTACCAAACAATTCCAATTCTATATCCCTGTTCATGTACAACAGTGTTAAAGATGTTCTCCCTGTATTTGACATCATTCAGTCCTTCTAATCTACCACACAGTACAACACAGTCAGCGCTAACATTGGCAGCGCTAATAGCTAGCTAGGTAGTTAGCTAGGTAGTTAGCTAGCGCTAGCTACCCAACACTAGTAATGTTGGTTACCAAATGTTAAAGCTAACACTATCAAAAACTGTATTGTTACCAAATATTAGCCTTTTGTAATGTTGGTAATGTTAGCTAACATTATTATCTACTGACAAGGTATGTGCCCACTGGCAACAATAGTTGCCGCTTGGACAAATGATTGCATACAGAAAAAACTATACATCCAATGTAATATTTCTGTTGTTTGGATGATTCTAGAGACTATCATGATTAAGTAGATGTATATACGTATGTCAACAAAAAAAAATATTATTATAATATGAAAATCACCTTTACTTGTGGGGGTTTGTCGTCGCCATGCCCTCAGTGAGATGGGTCAGGAACTCAACAACGCCATGTGACAGGAAGTATGTGGAAACTTAATTTTTTTTCTTAATATGATTTTCTAAGATGTCTACTCACATATCATTGATATATAAAACATGTATAGTATTTAGAAATGTATTTTTAAGTGGAAAATGACAAGCATACACTTTGGCAACTATTGTTGCCGGTGGGCTTAAATGGGTTAAGGGTTATCATGTCCACCTCATCAGAAACTGGGAGGGATTAAGAGGAATATGATGAGGAATGAGGAATAGGATTTCTCTGTAATGCCAACTTTTTAGCGCATTAGTTAACATTAGCTTCGATAGCAAAACAAACTGGAGGAAACCGTTCAAGTGTCATCCTCCTTTGTAAGATTGGCTTCCTGTGACATCATCCATCCACTGAGTGAGAGCATACGGGTCGGCCAGTCTGGTCCCATTGGTCAGTGTTTTCTTATTCAAGTAACATTCATGGTCCCAGAGAGTGAGTCACCTGACATGGTGCGTTCATAAATTCAGTCTGATGCACTACACTAAAATGAGAGCCCTGTTGGTAGAAGAAACATGAATTAACTGTGCGGCGCTTTGGATAACTGAATGGTACATTCCAACAGCGCTCCGGATTAATGAATAGTCCAGTTTGTGCCAGAGTGCGCTTGGCACTTGTTATGAATATTTCCGAGTGCACCACTCACATCATCTTGCTCCATTGTCTAAAACAAGCCAACAGAACTTGCTAGCTAGCGCTGGCCAATGTCTCTGGAGACTTGTTTTGCCTCCAGCTAAGCCCCGCCCACCAAAAATGTCATAATGATTATATTATCAACAGTAAAAGGGTCTATACTGACACTTTGTCATGCCCCTCTGCGTGTGATATCAACAGCAAAAGCCCCCTGTAGAGTCTGTATTCAAAATAATGTGGTAATTTCAATTAATTAATCACAGAAAAAAATAAGATTATTGCTGATTAATTGCATTCCATGGTGCCCTTTCACCCAGTGCGTCAGTGAAGGCCACAGTGGTTTGTCACATGATGGAGGCAGACGAGACGGTGCTGCTTGGCCCTGTGAATGGATGCTGGAGCTGCAAAGTTGGTTAAAATAATCTCACATTTCTCTCAAAGTACAGACTCACAGTGCCGCGAGCATGGCTCGAGGCTCTTAGTTTTGTTTCTGTTGTTGGTGTGAAAAAATATTGATTAGTGCAGCTTTAACATTTCTCTCTGTGAGTTTTCTCTATTAAGGAAGAGAAATAACTTTTCCTCATGGACCACTGGAATAAGCAAAAGATGAGAAATTGTATTCAGAGCAAAGGAAAAGGGGCATTTTAACCAAATGAGAGTGATATCATTTGAATACAGACAAAAACACCTCTTTAACAGTAAATAGTAAACATCATCTTCTTTCATGCTCACTCTGCTGTTGGTCCTGGATGTAGATGATCATGTGCTTTCCTGTCAGCACGGAGCTTCAGTGTCAGGATTTCTGCTCAGAAATAGTGACTGTATAAATCTGAAGGTATGCTTGAGACACTTGAGCATAAACTACAGCAATGTATCAATGTTCGTATGATATCCTATGAATTAGTGTCCCATGAATGACAGTATGTGCTTAATGTAAGGTTACATAATCAACATGAAGGTATGGAGGTTAGGTTTTGGCAAGTAGCGTTACTATGATTAGGTTTAGGAAAAGAAACAAAGTCATGACCATGGATGGTATACTGAGTGGGCCTACTGGGTACAGGCCCAGAGGCCCAAAGTTTCAGCGGGTCACCCTGGCCTTCGCCTACAAAATATCACTCCAGTGAATATATCTCCCAGGAAGAGGCTCAAAAAGGCCACAAAGGGTTGCAAAGGAACTGCAAAGACATATAAAATAACGACAAAAAAAGTCCAAGCAACCACAAAATGACCAAAAAAAGACACAAAATGACCTCAAAGAGACACAAAAGAGATACAAAAAGACCTCAAAGTGATGCGAAGGAACTGCAAAAAGACATAAATTAACTACATAAATGGGCAAAACAACCACAATTTGACTATAAAGTGACACAAAATGACCACAGGGAGACACAAAAAGACCTCAGAGACATAAGACCACACAAAAATTTGTGGTGACTACAAAGAGAAGCAATACAAGAGGCAAACCACCACAAGACTGTATGTACACAGTAAATTTAAGTAAAAGTAGGTTTATTGGAAGTGACGTCCCAGAACATAGACAACCAAGGGTACCAGGGTACATTGCACGTTGTATCTGGATGTGGAAAGTCCATGACCAAACGTCAATATGTGACAAGGTTGGAGTGAGAATGTGCGTAAAAGAAACAAAACAAAACAGCCAAAAAAGAGGCAAAATCACAAAGTCTGTGTGTCTTGCTCCACTGTAGGAGAGGTGGTAGGGCCTATGCCCAGAGACCCACTGTCTCATGATACGCCCATGGTGGTGACATACCTTAAATTGACAGTTCCAAACACCGGTCTCCTGGGGAAAGTCCTGTGTTGTGTGACCCATCCACCACTCCAACCTGCTTCCTTAATGGGACTCACTGGATCTGCTGCCTTCTTTTCTCTCATCAGTGCATTGGTCACGTGATCATAGTCTTCAAGAATACCTGGGTTATGCTTGAATTTCTGGCTCATGATTACACAGGATATGTAAAAATTTTAGTACATTACTTGTCATAAGAAAACATATGAACGTTGCATGAGAACAGCCTCAGAAGAGCAACGTGTCTTCATACAATAGTTCATACGATATCTAACGAATTAGCACTCCACAGATTAGTGCCCCTACCAATTGGGTTAGGTTTAGGAAAAAAATTATGGTTGGACGTCCTCACATTACGTACTTAACATAAAGTTATGCACTCAACGTAACGGGATGAAGTGAAGATTTACCCTAAAATAACACAGATCACATGGCTTTTTGTGGGACATGGACACCGGTCTCCTGGGGGAAAGTCCTATATTTGTTTGACCCATCCATCACCCCAATCTTCCTCCTTATGTAGACTTTCGCTCTTCATACTATAACCTTCTTTACTCCTGTCAGCACAATGATACATTATTGCAGCCTTCCAAGATACGAAGGTTATGCTTGAATTACTGGCTCATGATTGTGTGGGATATGTACAAATTTTGGCACATTGCTCTTCATATGAATCATGAGAACAGCGTGAGTAGAGCAATGTATCCTCATACAATGGATCGTGTGATATCTAACGAATTACCCCTCCTCGAATTAGCGCCCTTACCCCTTAGGTTAAGTTTAGGAAATGAATTGCGGTTGTGCATTGTCACATTACGTACTTAACATAAAGTTATGTATTTGACATAATGTGATGAAGTGATGACGAACCTTAAAATAACTTGGCTTTTGAAGGGACATGAACACTGGTCGCATGTTTGTTTGA
The DNA here is from genome assembly GCF_041903045.1 of Epinephelus lanceolatus. Lineage (NCBI taxonomy): Eukaryota > Metazoa > Chordata > Actinopteri > Perciformes > Serranidae > Epinephelus > Epinephelus lanceolatus. The sequence goes on along the minus strand of NC_135747.1, from coordinate 33,544,139 downwards.
CCCATCCACCACCCCAACCTACCTCCTTATGTAGACTTTCGCTCTTCATACTACTTCCTTATTTACTCCCACCAGTGCATTGGTTATATAAGGATTCTGGTGCATTGCTTTTGGCAGATATACATACAAACAGTGCATGACAACAGCCTGACTAAAGTTTTGGCCATACAGGTAAACTGCACTCTACTCAGGAAGAGAATTATTCTGATTTAAAATTGAGATCAAACACCCCCTCACACACCCATTGGCTGTACTGCTGAATGTCACTTTACAGCCATGCTGACCTAGATAAAGCCTTGGAGAAAAAGTGGCCCTGCACCTTCAGACTGAAGCCATGTTTCAGTTTTAATTAGAGGGGAGAACTTTATCTCCCTCTCAGCCCTTCTCTCCCTCGCTCTGTTCCCCTCTGCCACCTGGCCGAGGCTGCAGCAGAATGTAAATTGGGTTCTGGGCTTTAATTGGATACTGTACATGCTGGGAAGGACCTACACACACAACCACACACACACACACAAACTCACACAGAAACCTGCCATCTCACATTGAAAGGTTGAACCGGAGGATACTGACAGGAGATCGCTGGACAAGCAGAGCTCTGCAAAGCTAAGCAAATTGGCTCTGATGCTTCGATGTACCTCCAATTCCTCCACATCCATAACAGATACAGTACACTGCTCAGAAAAACTCACCAATTAAATGTGTCGGATATGTTAAAAGATGAGGTCAGCAGTTTGGGGATAACTGTAAGTAAAAATAATGAAATAACTGACTGTACAAAGAACACAAAGGGAAACAGTCCATCTTCAAAGGTGACTTCATGCTGCATTAGCAGGTGAAACCAATAGATCCAACCAATAAGGTCGCCATTAATTTGTCATCTGTCTTCCCTTTGCATCCACCAGCACATCCAAAACTCACTAATTAACACTGTTGCCAGGCAACCAGTGGATACTCTAGAAACCTGCAAACAGTCCAGCACATACCTCTCCATGAAATCCTAAAATTCTTGTCTATACACTTCAGTGTCTGAAGGAAAGACTTACATGTCAGTTAGTTACTTTAGAGGTGCTGGTGGGCAGGATTGTTTCCTTTGGACAGAGCTTCCTTTTTTAGCTAAGCTAAGTTTATCAGCTGCTGCCTGTAATGGTATAGACATAGCAATGTTACTAAACTGCTTGTCTAAGACCAATGATTCAGGACAAGATGAAGCCATGTTAGAACGTTGCAGAGAAAAGTTGAAAACTGGCCTATCTGAGCTCGATTCAAGACAGCTGATGCGCATCCTGCACTGCAGTAGGAGTCAGCAGGGCAGAGGAGAGCCGAGTAAAATAACAAATCCCCCCGAAGCAAACAAATAATTACCTGTCCAACAGAAAGACAGCAACCTCTGCATCACTGTTCAGGCCCTTCAGCTCCCTCAGTTGTTTCCACCGTTCAAAAGCTGCACCGATGTTGACGTCTGGTTTGTTCTCTCGCTTGAGCCAAAGCCTTTTTCGTCGCAGCCTTTTCTGCCTCTGACTTTCCTTTCTCAGCCTATTTAGCGGGGCCGTTACAAATAACGCTGGAAGTGGTACTTTTGGCTGCATTTTCTCTGCCATTGTTCAGCAAACTCCTGCTAACTCAGTATTTCTGCTGAGGAGTGTGCTGAATATTTCCGGCAACGGTGACACATGATGAGTGCACGCAGGGAGGAGGGAGGGAGGGACGGAGGGGGGGCTTGGGCAGGACGAGACATGAAGGCATCTGATTGGTTCTTTCCATTCACACCAAATGGCAGGGTCAGAGTTTTTACAGGCCTGCAGCTGCCACAGAGGTCGGATTTTTTCATTCCTTTTTCTGAACACATTATGTATTGACTACTCTCAGGATGGAAGGACCATTTCACCCAATGTAACAAGTGTTTCTGAACAGGATTACCAACTATAACTTTAAGTAAAGTAAAAGTATCTCAAGTTTGTACTTCAGAACAGTACTTGGATGAATATACTCACCAATGCTCAGCAGAGGGGCGCGCAGTAACTGAAATTACAGTAATTGGGATCAATGGACCAAGTAGTATTTCTTTAGCGCTGAAATTTAATAATTCCATCATTTAGTTAGTTTTTAATTTTCCACAAATTTAAAATGTATGTTTCCTCGTGTTGTGCAATAATTTGTGGACTGTAAAAATTAGATGTTTTTTTTAAATTCCTTTCTTAGTTAAAGTACTCTCGAGCACTTGTATATTTTGTTTTACAAAAGAGAATAGCAAAAAAAAAAAGAGAAAACACTGGTGAATCCCAGAAATCGGTGGGCATTAAAGGGAAATTTCGGTTTATTTCAACCTGTCTCCTATCATCCTAAATTTGTTTCAAGTGACTAGTGACATAAAAATAATAGCATGTTAGCCGTTAGCCTAGATACAGCCGGGGCGCATAGTAGCGTCAGACCTGTTAAAACGTAATTGAACGGGCATCCTTTCAAGTGCAAAGTTTGTCCACTAAACAAGCTTTTTTTCCACAAAGACCGCCTCATATCTTTAGGATAAATGTCAGAGAACATATAGAAAACGTCATGTAAATGTGTTGTCTTACCTTACCGGTGTGCTGCCATGTTTATTTACCATTTAGCTCTGCTTTCCAAAGCGCTGCCGAAATATCGCGAGAACAAGCAGCGATCTCATACCATGCCTGAAATCTCGTGAGAACAAGCAGCAACAGCTGGAAGGCAGAACCGGACAGTAGCCTGAAAAGTTCATTCATTTATTTTATGAAAGATTTATAGAATAATGGCTGACTTTTTGCCAGACTTCGACTTTGTGGAGGAGGAATTTGATTTTGCAGAGTTTGATGGCCGCCCTTATTTATTTGAGCCAGAATACACTGATGAAGAGCTTCGTGAAATTGAAGAATGGAGGAGGAGAGAGAGAGAGAGGCGCAACAGGTAGAGGACGAGAGAGGAGGAATGGCTGCTGCAAGGCTGCGTAGCTCTGGAGATTGGTGGTGTACCTGTGAATGCTGTGCCCCAGTGCCCACAGAAGAGGAATGCCTCTGTTGCAAGGAATGGGACCGGTTGCAGCCTTATTTTCAAGGTCTGGATGTGACCAAGGACGAGACACCTCCACCTGGAGTAACGTTAGTATCCAGCTGGGCTTTATCTAGAGCTCGCAAGATTTCAGGCACGGTATGAGATCACTGCTTGTTCTTGCGATATTTCGGCTGCGCTTTGGAAAGCAGAGCTAAATGGTAAACAAACATGGCACCACACCGGTAAGGTAAGACAACACGTTTACATGTCGTTTTCTATATGTTCTCTGACATTTATCCTAACGATATGAGGCGGTCTTTGTGGAGAAAAAGCTTGTTTAGTGGACTAACTTTGCACTTGAAGGTTGCCTGTTCACTTATGTTTTAACAGGTCTGATGCTACTATGTGCCCCGGCTGTATCTAGGCTAACGGCTAACATGCTAACTATTATTTTTATGTCACTAGTCACTTGAAACAAATTTAGGATGATAGGAGATGGGTTGAAATAAACCGAAATTTCCCTTTAACAAAATGAGAACAAATCCTGGATACACACAAAAATCATGAGGCCCATTGTTTTCCTCACAAATTCAGTGTAACACCGGGTGACTGATTGATACAATGGTCATATGGGAGGGTGAAGTATTTCGGTAAGGAAGTAAGAACAGCACCGTGAATAAAAGAAAACCCCGACTGGGCAACTGTTCATAGATTCCAACATTACAGACTGCCATATGGAGAAAGACTGCAGAGGAGTGAGGCCAAAACAAAGTGTAATACAGGCACGAAACTCTTTATCTACACCCAGAATGTTGGGTCTGTAAAACTGAGCAACCACAGAGGATGTGGCTGCATGGAAAATCACCAGGGGACCAAATGTGGCTGTGATATGACTTCCACATTTGGCCCAGATTTCAGAGATACAAGCTGATTTGGGCTGAGAATCAGCTCCAGTTAGCAACTAGCTGTCGGGCCAGCCTTGGGCCGGTGCCCTCACGAATCTTTGGCTGATTCCAACACATCCTTCATCAAAAGTCTGGCACCAGATTCGGGACAAAATTTGGCAACTTGGGAAACACGCCAATAAAGAACATTTAGTGAAATTTTGAAATGTTCATTTAAGATTCGAAGATTCTTAAAAATAAAAAATCAAACCAGTGCAACCATCCTTCAAAATGGCTATATTAGGTGTGTGTGTGTGTGTGTGCAGTCTTTTTTTGGGAACTCTTACTTGCAAGGAGCCAGTTGCCTTTGTGAATTTAGCAGTTGACAGTGACAAACTGTTGTTTATTCTGCATTTGTGGGTGCTGTGTGTGTGTGCGTGTGTGTGTGTGTGTGTTCGCTGTACCTTAGCTTATTGACACACATGCATACACACACACACACACGCAGCAGGAGACACACACACACCCACTGGGAGATGCTTCAAAGCGTGGCATCGCTGTTGGCTGTATTGCTTTGTGTTTCATGTGTCCTCTATTTTCCTACCCGCCGCCCTCCCCCCTTCCTCACCTCTTCCTCCCCCCTCCTCACCCGTTCTTTATTAATGGCCCAGATGTGGCGGCGGCACACGGGGAGCTCATTACACCGAAGACAACACAAAGCAGTTGTTTCCATATTTAAACATTTTGGGAGGAGGCGCTTTCATGTAACATGTAACCAAACCAGTGTCGAGCGTCTTAAACTAACAGTGTTGCTTGTTCAACAGTTTCCGCTCCGTGTTTGATTAGGTGAGGGGAAGGAAGTGGAGGAGGAGGAGGAGGAGGAGGAAGAGGAAGAGGAGGTAAGTTCATGCATTATGTAACTTTGTGTCGCTGTAGCTTGTGGAGGATTTTCAGGAAGGAGGAGGAGGAAGTAGGGGAATGTGAGGTGACTGAGGGAGAGGTAATGGTGAGATGGAGAAAGAGTGGAGAAGGAGAGGAGGAAGAGTTTTAAGTGAGGAGGCGACAAAGAGGAGAAGTTGGAGATGCATGGGGTAAGAAAAGGAGAAAGAGGAGAAAATAAGTATGGGGTAGGGTGAGGAAGAGGAGAGCTAATAAGAAGAAAAAATTATGGAGCGAAGAGAAATGACTAAAAGGAGATGTCAGAGAAGGAGAAGGAGGAAAGAGGAAGGGGAGGAGGGAAGACAAGACAAACTATGGCAAGGGGAGGAGGAGGAGGAGGAGGTAGAGAGACAGATGAGGAGGGGGTTGATTAAGAGAGGAAGAGGTAATGAGGACTAGGAGGCTGAGGAGGGAGGAGAACAAGAACAAGGACGTGATGGAGGAGGAGGAGGGGGAGGAGGAGTGGAAAAAAAAGAGGTAAGGGGGGGGAAGAGGAGGAGGGGTGGGAGAGAAAAGGAAAAGTTGAGGGGAGGGGAAGGTGAGGAGTAAGATGAGGACCTGAAAAAGAGGTGCCAGGCAGTGAAGGAGATGAGGAGATGATAATAAGTGAGGAAGGAGTGATGAAGAGGGAAGTGGAGGAGGTGAATGAGTTCAAGAAAAGAGGCGATCAGGAGGAGTAGGAGGAGGGGTGTGAGGAAAGAAAAGAGAAGGCCCAAGAAAGAGTAGAGAAGTAGGAGGAGGTAACCTAGAAAGGAGTAAGGAGAGAGATGAAGAAGGGAAAGAAATTGGGTTGAAGGAGAAAAGAAGGAGGTGAGGTAAAAGGAAGAGAAAAGAAAATGGAGAGGAGAAGGAAAGAAAGAGGGACAAAACTATGGCCAGGTGAGGAAGAAGAGGAGGTGAAGAGAATGATGAGCTGGAGGTGAAGGATGAATGCAAGAAAAGAGGTGACGAGGAGGAGGGGCAGGAGAGAAGACAAGAGAAGAGGTTAAGGAGGTGACCTAAAAAGGGGTGAGGAGAGATGAAGAGGGGAAAGAATGTGGAAGAGAAGAAAGAGGTGGGGTGAAAGAGAAAAAAATAAAAGAGAGGGATAAAGTGTGGGAAGACGTGAGGAGGAGGAGAAGGAGGAAGTGAGGAAAAGGAGGTGAGGAAGAGGAGGAGGTGGGCGTCAGGAGCCAGAGTCACTTTCGTCACAGAAATTTGTCGTGTTGATCGGAGGTGTGAACGCAGCAAATCTGACAAATCTCTCTCGCAAACCCGTCCAAAAATGAGGTGACTGTGTGTGTGTGTGTGTGTGTGTGTGTGTGTGTGTGTGTGTGTGAGAGTGTGTGTGTGTGTGTTCCACCCCAGGGGACAGTCAACATTTCCAGTGAACAGTCTTTATCAGCCTCTTGTTTGGGTTTGTATCTCCACCACATGATCTGCTGTTTTTCATCTCCTCAGTAACAGGACGCTGGGACGACACAGACGGACAGACTGATTGGACACCAGTTAAGACTGATTTACATAAATCATATTTCCTGCATTCAGTGTGCCAGTGCCAGTCAGATGATGCAGCATGACACAAGTGTTGTATCTTGATAACACGCAGCTCGCCAAGTGTGGCTGCATCTTCTTTTCCTGCCCCACTCCAGTAATATTTAAAACTAGTTTACCAACAAGAAGCACTGAGAAATGTAAAGATCCGTCCATCCATACTGAGTAAAGAAACATTTATTGCAAAAAAAGCAGAATAATGATTATATAAAAGACTTAAAGGTCCAGTGTGTCGGATTTAGAGGGATATACTGGCAGAAATAGAATAAAATAATCATGTTTTTTTAAATGTATAATCACTTGAAATTCAAAATCATCGCGTTTTCGTTACCCTAGTATTAGAACTTTCAATCGATTAAAATATTGAATCACAATTAATCGCATCATTGTCCATAGTTAACTTGTAATTAATCACAAATCGATCGCATATTTCTTAGTTTTGGTTTTAAATGTACCTTAAAGCACTGGTTCCAGACTGGTGGGTCGAAGTATGGTGAATTTCTGGCACAGAGCTTTTATTTTGAAGTGCTGTTTCCTGCTGTAGAATGAGTGAGAGAGACAGCTACTCAACAGAGACAGTAAACTAGCCTGACGACATGACCAAACACTTGACGCTGAATATATACGTGAATATATATATACGTAATATTAACACAGTGTTGTGTCCAACTCTACACTTGTAAAGGTCAACTTAACATCCCTGGTTATTCTAATGCCTGGTTCACACTACACGATATCAGCTGGATTCTAGCCCGACGCAGCAACGTACGATGTCGGCTCAGATTGTGATCGACAATGTGTGTCATAGTAGACGACAACCAATGCCATGTCTGGGACACCTCACAACATTCCAACAGAAAGTCTAGCATGTTTGATTTTCTTTTTTTCATTCATGACTTCTCCCATCACAGCCGTCACTTTGACCAATAGGAACACAGAGCGATCTGCTGCCATAGACAACTGTACGCCAGCAACAGCCCAGCTTTTTGATAATTTCCTCTAGGGATGTTTCCACATAGAGTAAAAGGGGAAAAATTATGGTGTGAAACAGCAGAGGCACTTTATCAACCTGCTGAGTACTGTCAGTAGCATCAAGCTAGCAAACAATGCTAACATTTGCAGGAACTTGTTGTGGAGGATTCAGTGACTTGTATGTTTGCGTACGGTGCTTCAAATGTAGCTTCTGCCATCTGCTGGCACTTTTTACGTTACTACAACAACATTTCGGCTGGCACATGAACAGACACAGTGACTAAAATAATAGGAAAAGTAACTAGAAAAGCACTCAGAGAGTGCAGACCTCTGCCAAGTAGGTGATATTCCCTCCCCCTCTGCATCAGATTTTGCAGCCTGCATCACAATTAGGTTATTTGCATCACTATCATAGTTATATATGCCTTCACCATGGAGAGGTGTGTTTATTTCATTTTTATTTTGTACCAACACAGAATATAATATGTTTTTTTGTATTTTTCACTTCATTTTTTTCCAACACAGAACATTAATTTCAACTTTAGAATTACAACAATATTTAGCAAGTAGGACAAGACATGCTTTCCGGCCACCAGATGGTGCTGTAGAACAAGAATAACCCGATGACATCACACACGTCGTGAAAGACATTCGGGGACAATTGGCGTGGACCATCGTGTAGTGTGTCATGTCTATCGGCCAACTCACATCAAGATTTTATCAGGCAGAAGCAGCTCAACGACACCGGTGGTAACTCAGTAAACATGGACAGTAAATGCAAATTACATACACTACATAGGATGCGGGTCCTCCTCTATGGAGATCACCATGTTGCACTACCATGTTTCTACAGCAGCCTAGAATGGACAAACCAAACACTGGCTCTAGATACAGCCATTTGGGTTTTTGGCTACCATAGTTAGCAGCGCCTCCACAACAAGAGCAACAGAATAATGTTGGCTCAATAACATGAAACTGCTTTATTCAGTGTTTTTACTGGTTTAAATCACTGGGTGTGTTTGTTTCGGAGAGAAAGAAACCTCTGCGGATAATTTGGCGCCTAGTAAAAACCTCCTGAACATCTGGATCAGAAACAAGGTGAGCACTTTAAGTTGTACATTAGTTGCACATATTAGCAGGTGCTGGGCTGGCAGCCCATCTGTAACTTGCAGAACAGCGTTGAAAAACACTGATTTTTTAATGTGAATCTTCTTTATTCAGTGTTTTATCACCTGGTCTGTTTGTTTCTGAAGAAGAAGAGACCTCTGTGGATAATTCAGCTCCTGGTAAAAACCTCCTCAATGAACACTGAAGGAATCCTAACGTGGATGTCACAGCTCAAGTTTCTTAGGTTATATTTAATTTCAGATCACTTCACTTCCTGCCCCTGTGTGTTTTCCCTCCCTTTTGATGACTTCACCTGTGTCTGATTGTCTGTCCTGCCCTGATTGGCCTCACCTGTGTCCTGTTATCCTTCCCCTCACCAGAGTATTTAGAGTGTCTTGTTTTCACTCAGTGTCAGTTCATCTTAGCACCCTGTGTGTCTAGTGTTCCAGCCTTTTGTTTCCCAGTGTCCTTTTCTTGTTTTCTGTAGGACTTGCCTGTTGATCGACTCTGCCTCTGACTCATCCCTACTGGATGTGTTTGCCTCCACTGAAAGACTGTTATTTTACCTGAACTGTCTCCAGAGTTGTGCACTCTCATCTGGTTCACCAGTTGTTACATTAGAGAAGTTTAAACTGGTTGCAATCTGCAATCCTCACCTGGAGATGCCACTAAATCTCCCTACATCTTACACACTGTTCCTTCAAACAGTTCAGAAACATTGATATCACACATTTTAGGATGGAGCTGGAAACACGATCAGATGCAATGCCGATCAATCGTCCTGTTTGATTTCACCGTGTTAAAATGATAATCCTTAAGATTCAAGTTGGGCTTGATTTGCTGACACACATGGTTACCGTGGTAACAGCAAGTGTGGTTTGATACTACAGCAGACACTCTCAAACAGCAGCTGCTTTGTCAGAAATACAACAGAGGAGCAGCTGGTGTTTCTGTTTACGGTGCAGCCAAACAAACTCATGTTGGTTTAATAAAGAAGTCAGTAAATAGTTTTTCTTTTTCCATAATGTCATGAGCAGTATCAGCCTTATTTCATGCTATACGCAATGAGAACAGTTTTCCACACAGCAGGACACAAAGGAGTTAGTTAGCTTGCTGAGGAGTTGGAGTTCTGCAGTCTGTCCATAAACGAAATGCTCAAAATGACTATTGTCTTGTTTCTTAGATGCATTTTTGATGAATGATCATCAGCCCTAACGACTGTGACAAATGCATCATTTTTCCTGTAGCTTCTTCACAATAAAAACCACCGTGTTTTGTCAGTTGAAATGTTTTAATGTGATGCCACAGCAGAAGGAAATCTTGGGGCATGCATAGGGTGCTTTCAGACCTAGAGTTGTCTTGGTTTAGTCTGAATCAGGGACTTATTTAGTTATAAAGTTGTATAATTGCCTAGAGTTGGTTTGTGTTCTCACAGCAGCATTTACAAGCGGACCAGATCAAATGCCTTGTGTGAGAAAGCTGCTCTTGATTTGTCAGAATTTCCATGTGGGAAAAATCCAGGAAGTAAAGCAAACGTTGAAGAAGAGTACACTTGCAAGATAAATGTGACACTTTCTAATGTCACAATGGAGGGACAACTACGCAGGTTGATTTTAGCGCTGCTCATCGTGGACTATATTGCTGTCATTGTTCATTTTAGTCAAAGCATACAGTTTGAAAACGAGGCGCGGCTCCAACTAGAAAACAATGTTTTGATGCATTGGATGTGCTGAATGTGCATATTAAGGCAGTACAGGAGGAGGTGCACATTAATAATCCTCCAGGACTGTAACATGCTCATGTTTAACCCAAACAATGTGTCATGTGACTGCAGTTGGTTCAGATCCAGGTCGGAACATGTTCTCACCACAAATGTTTGTAACCGGACTGAGACCACCTCTTCAAGAAGGTCTCAGGTCAGTTGTTTTGGTGCGCACCTGAGTGTGATTGCTGTGTTCACACCTGCCCAAACGAACCGCACTGAGGGGGCAAACAACTTTGAACCGAGCCAAACAGGGCAGGTGTGAACGCACCCAATGTGACACACAGCTGAGACACATTGTAACACATGGTTAATGTTGTGAAATAGTTGTGGTTAGCTTTAGACAACAAAAATACTTGGTTAGATTTAAAAAAGGTTAAAGTTTTGTGTTAAAATAAGCAGTTTTATTACATAACATAACATAACATAACATGATATAAGGTAAATACATGACGCGAGTGACAATTGTGAAACATTAAAAACAACGCTGTCTTTTGGTTTCACACAAGACATGAACTACAGTCTCCTGGATGAAAGTCTGCTTTTGATTTACTCATCTCCCTCCCTCCCACTGTATGCAGACTTTCTTGCTCTTAATACTACGTCATTTGCTGTCTGCATCAAGTATTGCCGCAAATAGGTTTGCATTGGCATCTCAAAAGACGTATCAGCCTTTGTCGTCAATATCACACTGAAGGGTGGGACAAGGTGGTGGTATCTGACCCCCTAGGAACGACAGCAAAAAAATGCAGTCTATCAAAAATATCGACAGTTTCCGTTCTTTGTATAGTATAGTATAAATAGTAATAGTGGTTAAATCATGAAAATCTAAAGGTCAACTTTATCAACTTTGTGCTTCATAATGTTTAAGAGCTCAATTTTAATTTTTCATAATATATTTATTTATTTTTGTTGGCACAAGGAGAGCAGCAAAGCTCTGCACTGGCAAGTGTTATTTTCTGAAGGTACACCAAATATTTTTCTTCTTCTGCACCTGTTTGGTATTTTAGTGACTCATGACAGGAGAAACACGGCACGGGAAGTGTCTCTGGCAAAGCAGCGGTGCAGTGCACTGTAATTTCAGTGTTAAGATTCACCCCATTTGTTGCCGTCTGCCACCTAGGTTTTTGGATCACATCAGCAGCGTATAGAGCTCCAACATAAACCTCTAAAAAATATCTCAAATCAACTTTTGCATAATTGTGTTCACATTTACTTCCAGAAATGGACCCAGCTGCTTTTTATATAGAAGTTTACATCATGTCAAATTGAGTGTCCTCTCAGCACTGCCCACTCTCATCCTGTTTTGCCTTGTTTAGGTGTTTGCACATATAGACATTGTGAATCTGCCAATGTGTGTACATGTGTGAACACGTGTCTGAATGTATGTGTGTGTGTGTCTGCTGAGGTATTATGAGCGGCTCAGTGGATGCTGCTGTATTATCAGCAGATATGAGCCGAGCAGACCTGCTTGTTTGTTCAATCTGTGGCTCCACCGCTTCAAATCAAATCTCATGTAATTAGCTCTGTCATGTGTTCAAGTTCAGAGTGTTCTCAGTGGGCTGTGTGTGTGTGTGTGTGTGTGTGTGTGTATGGGTGAATGTGTAAACAGAATAACCATATTCATGTGGAGCTTGTCGCGGTCCAGCTCAGAGTGCAGCGCCTGTCTGAGTAGTATGGAGGAACACTGGTGTTACAGACTTGTGTCTGCAGAGATGTTCCTGTTATTCCTGCACTTATATCACATCCTCATAATGAGGGATGGAAGTTAAAATGACCAGCTCTGGCTGATGTGAGGATCCACGTTTGTCTGCGTTTAATGCACTCGTGAATGACTTAGCGAGAAGTCACAACTACTGGATATTCCTAGTTGTAATTACGACCTGGGCGATGACATGAGTGATATTTACAGGTCAGAAACTAGTAATTACTGTTACTCCAACACGAAGTGAACATAGCGTCAGTTCTTTCTGTAGCTCTGTAATACAATGCTGCTGTTTTTAACAGTTATGACGTATGTTCTATGTGAGGTCTCTAAAGACAGTTGCTGATTTGGGTTCCTGCACAAGTGTATGTCCAATCATCTTTGAAAAACAAAAACAGGACAAAACAATACTCATTAATATCCCAGTTCGTTGTGGAGATTGCCTCCAGGTTCTCTACTTCTAATCTTCTCTATATGTTCATAGTCACAAGGCTTAAGGTAAGCCTAAAGTCTTTGCTTCTTAGCCTCAATTTGCATTTGCCTGGAGATAATCTATATCTGTTCACATCTTCTTGCATCTTTCATTAAAAGGTATACTATGCAGGATTTTCTTTAAAAAAAGACTGTATGGACTCATACAAAAGTAATCCCTCTCAATCATCACTAATGACCCACTAGAAGTGTGCAGTAGTGTATTTATCTGCAAAGAACCTGCCCTCTGCCCGTATTTTCTTATGTTCTTGTTGTATTGCTGTGGTCAGGACGTTTCTGGGCTCAACATTTGGGTAGTGGTGTGTAGCCCCCACCGATAACAACGTGCATGTGAGGTCAGGACTTTATAAAAAGGTTGCAACCAGGTGACCAAGTGCAGAAAATATGGTCATACTGCTGAATAAAGAACAAATATAGTGAGGTGAAACCCTGAGCAGACAAAGCTAGTTCCACAAGGAGACTGAATCTGAGGTTAGCTTCACTTTCGCTTTCACCTGTTGAACACTGAAGGAGGAGATGGGGATGAAAAGTGAAGTTGGAGAGGAAGGTGCTGAGGGGGGAGTGCCCATTGATCCGATGGCCCATAATCCTGAAGCCCCAATAATCCGAAAAATGTCCCTTTGAACTGAAAGCCCATTTGTACGACAGCCCGTTTTCCTGAAAACAAACACCAACTCAGAAGGGCTGTTTCTCCAACGGCACTCCAATAGAAGCACATGTCTGATTATTTTGCAGAAGGTTATCGTTGGACCTTTCTACTGTGACGAAGGCATGACCTGTCCTACTCTTCCTCTGACTGGCTGGTACTTGTTGCCTTTTTGTTGGTTAGGTTGTTTAGATTTAGGAGTGAGATTGGTTAATGTTAGGTAAGAATATGGAGGTGAGCCAAATAAAAAAAAAGCTGAGACCCTAAAAAATTGGTTGGATCACGGGGAGTACCACCAGTTGGTCCAGGAGTAATCTCGCTCACCAGACCTTTCTCAAGAAAAGAAAGGTCTGGCTGGGCCGACTCTCACTTTAAGATTGGAGGAAAAAAAAAACACCCCGGCTGCTTGTATTTCTTTCAACCAATCACAATCGTTCTGGGCGGTGCCACAGCAACGGTGCGCTTGCAAAAATATTGCCGGGGGGAAACAGGTTTTGGTGTAACACGCCCACAAAAATATCGCCTACAGGACGTGAACCATGGCAGAAAAATTGCTACATCCCTGCAAGATCAAACACCACAAAAGTTAGTAAAGGACATGTTGAAAACGGTTGAAAACTGCTACACAACCGGAGGTGGTAGGGCGGGACTTCAGCGGGTAGCTTGTTCCGCCCAATGAGAAGCTGATCTATGCAGCGAACTTCTGCCCACTCAGACTGGTCCAGGAGCTTCTCCTCCACGATGGCCGCTTCCAGGCATATATTAGGATGACGCAGGGGCAGTTTGACAACCTGCTGTCCATTGTCAGGCCTATGAATACTAATTAAAGGGAGTCCATTGGTCCTGCCGAGCAACTGAGTACCACCAGTTTCTCCTCCATTGTTTACCAACTGTAAACTTGTTGTGACCACCACAGAAGGCCCGCCTCTCAACTCATCTGACTGGACGATAGGGGAAAAGTGGAGATGACGTAGAGCGCTTCTCCGTCCTGAGTTGAAGTTTTTTCAATATGAGGAGTTCAGAGCGCTCCGACAAAAACATTTGGAGCCTAGAGTGCAGGAATGTGAGGCACATAGCAACGCAAAAAAAGTGCGCAAAAGGCTTCATTCTCATTAAAAACAATTACAAAAAGCCGCCTCCAGCTGCTAAAACACTTTCTGTGTGATTAGGGCTTAAGGCAAGTCATGCCTTCACGATAGCTGGAAGGTTCAGCGACATAATTTTGCATAATAATTAAGCCAGGTGTGTCTGTTTGGGGGAGTGTGGAGGGAATTTTTGGAAAAATGGCCCTTCAGAGGAGGACACATTTATTTTCAGGATAACTGTCGTACAAATGGGCTTTCAGGTCAATGGGACATTTTTCGGACTATTGAAGCTTTGGAATTATGGGCCATCAGAACAATGGCTTGGCATCGATACTGGCGGTTAGTTGAATTAGCTTGCTAAAGTATCGGCTTTGCCATTACAACAAATGTAACGTTTGGACAGTGGTGGCTTGCAGTGTACGTACAAGCAGTGTAGGGAGGAGTTTGACCAACAGCACAATAACCGACAATTCCTGCAGTGTATACCTTTAAACATTTAAGCAGTTGTTTTGCATAAAATTTGCTTTGTGTTCACTCTGAACACTCCTTCACACTGCCAACACATGAAAGAGCCTTTTGATTCTGCAAAGTAAAAATACTGTCAAGTGTTGCTGCTGTCCTTCACAATCCTGGGAGATGTTTATATTTAAGATTAAAGTGTTCTTTTTCTCCTTTATTTTATTTTGCATGATGCTCCTTGGCTGTAAAGGTATTGTTTTACAAAAATGTTATAAAGAATGCAATGTTGTATTGAGAAAGTTGGTTCTTAATGTTGCTGCTGCACAGAAGCTTTGAAACATGCCTGTGAATGATGATTGACAGAAACACAAATGTTTGAGAAAAGCTCAGTTCCCAATGCAACATGAGACTAATATTTTTTTTTCTGGACGCGTCCACAGAGCATTTTTAGCTCCCATTAGTGTGGATGAAAGGCCAAAATGAGGAGTGAAAAAGATGCGATTTCTAATTCATCCACATTAGCGCAGGCATGGCCTGAGAGACAGAATGACAAAGGGAGGAAATCAGACAGTGAAGTGCTGAAATCTCCCCGGAGACTGATCGAGAGGAAAGGAGACAGTTTCCACTTATTTCCTCTTGTCTGACCCTTCCTTCACCCCCCTGTCTCCCTCTCTCCCCTCCTCTCTGTCTGTCTGTCTGTCTGTCTTTCAGTGCTGCACACACACAGTGGCCGCACACAGCTCTGGCATGCAGTTCACACATAGCCTGCAGCATGCTGGGTAAATACACGACAGACTCACAGTAGAAACTGAGCATTAAGATGCACACATCGGCTCCCCACACGCAGTCCTGTGAGGAATTGTTTGTGTATGTTTAGATGCAGTTGTTGGGTTGCCAGCTGGTGTTGCTGGTTGCCAGGTTTCTCGCGGCTGGCCGGGCTTGTTTACAGCTGCGACCCACACCAGTGCTGCCTCTGTGCCATGTTCACCACCTCTACTGGCCTTTGTGAAGCTCGGTCAGAAGGGCCAGGAGTGCATCTGATACAAATTAAAGGTTTGTTTTTTTTTATCAGAAACCAAAAAAGTTTGAATTCTTTTCCTCTTTTTTTCAAAGATTGTTTTTGGGCTTTTTAGCCTTTAATGTATAGGACAGACAAGTGTGAAGGGGGGAGAGAGAGAGAGTGTGACATGCAGCAAAGGGCCACAGGCTGGAGTCGAACCCGGGCCGCTGCGGCAACAGCCTTGTACATGGGGCGCCTGCTCTACCACTAAGCCACCGGCGCCCCTCTTTTTTTCTTTTTTAATCAATAATTTTCTTGTGTTTGCACAGGTGAGTTAAATAAAGCCCTGCCTTTATGATGCACATTAGCTTGTTGATCCAATGCAGACCACATGGCACATTTAAGGGTGCTTTCACACCTGCCCTGTTTGGTTCGGTTTAGTCAAACTCAAGTTTGTTTGCCCCATAAATGCGGTTCGTTTGGGCAGGTGTGAACACAACAATCACACTCAGGTGAGCACCAAAACAACCAGACTGAGACTTTCTTGAAGAGGTGGTCTCAGTCCGGTTACAAACGAACTCTGGTGCGGTTCGTTTGTGGTGAGAACGTGTTCCGACCTGGATCTGAACCAACTGCAGTCACATGACACATTGTTTGGGTTAAACATGAGCATGTTACAGTCCTGGAGGATTATTAATGTGCACCTCCTCCTGTACTGCCTTAATATGCACATTCAGCACATCCAATGCATCAAAACATTGTTTTCTAGTTGGAGCCGCGCCTCGTTTTCAAACTGTATGGTTTGACTAAAATGAACAATGACAGCAATATAGTCCACGACGAGCAGCGCTAAAATCAACCTGCATAGTTGTCCCTCCATTGTGACATTAGAAAGTTTCACATTCATCTTGCAAGTGTACTCTTCTTCAACGTTTTGTTTACTTCCTGGATTTTTCCCACATGGAAATTCTGACCAATCAAGAGCAGCTTTCTCACACAAGGCATTTGATCTGGTCCTCTTGTAAATGCTGCCGTGAGAATACAAACCAACTCTAGGCAATTACACAACTTTGGAACTAAATTAGTCCCTGATTCAGACCAAAGGAGACGACTCTAGGTCTGAAAGCACCCTGAAAGAGAAAAAAACAAAACAAATTAACCTCATATTGAAGCATAAAACTGTGTAAATACAGGCTGTAGGAGTAGGCAGTGGCCATTGTTCTGACGGCCCAAAATTCTTAAGCCCTGTTAGTCTGAAAAATGTGCTACTTCACCGAAAACAGCCTGTTATCCCAGAAACAAAGGGTCAGTAGAAACCCCTGGGATCAGTGGCTCAAACACCGTGAGGAAACTAAAACTAACTGGAGGACAGGGTGTATTTCCAGACTAATGGGGCTTCAGAATTTTGGGCTGTCGGAACAATGGCATGGCACTGTAGAAGCGTGTTCCAGCTTTACATTTTTGTTCAGATTTAAAACAAAGCTAATTTTAATATTGGGGCAAATGTATACAAAGGCACATGAAAACCAAATTAACTCTAGATGGCACAAATTAAGGCAAAGACAAGTTCACATAAATGATTCTATCTTGAGTGACATATTTGTGCTTATCCTGAAGCTGATGCTGTACAAATAAGGGTCCATGTTTTTACC
The DNA here is from genome assembly GCF_041903045.1 of Epinephelus lanceolatus. Taxonomy (NCBI): domain Eukaryota; kingdom Metazoa; phylum Chordata; class Actinopteri; order Perciformes; family Serranidae; genus Epinephelus; species Epinephelus lanceolatus. The sequence goes on along the minus strand of NC_135747.1, from coordinate 33,526,897 downwards.
AAGACAGTGAAGCCTTTCCATCATGTTCTAATCCCTCTGTCAGGGATCTTTCACTTCTACATTTTACACACTAGGTATCCTCGTGTGTGAGAATGTCAGCAAAAGCACTTGGTTAGGTTTAGAAAAAACCCCATCATGGTTTGGCTCTACATTCATACGGGAAGCAAACACTGGGCTCCTGGGTGAAAGTCCAGGGCCACCTGTCCACGTATCATACTGCTGCGACAGGTGCAGTCCATATCATAACACCACAAAAGGTTTTATCTGATCAGGCTAACTGATGTTGCATATTATACCTCTGTGAAAGGTGGCTTTTGGCACTGTTGTCTGACGCTGAAATCACTGATTCAGAATAGGAACATGCTGGCGTTTCCTGCCGAAATAGTGGCACAAAAAGGGATTGTTTTTATTGAGACATTACTGCTTTTCTAGCAGGGATTGCATCCCAAAAAACATCAATTTAATCCAAAACATGAACTTTTCCGAAGTATTTAACTACACATTAACCGCAGCGTTTCTGAGAAGTGTCAATGTAGCCACTACACAATAATGTGCAAATATCAAATATCAAGTGTCTGTGGTTTGCCAACATTTTTTTTGGTACTTGGGGTTGTTTTTATTTGGGCTGTGAGGTTGTGGGATGTAAACACGTTAAAGCCTATAAAGGGTTCTTGCAGGACTTTCAGTCATCTTTAATTTAGAAAAGGTAAACTGATCTCAGTGCTGTCTTACAGCATCACCATGCTTTTCAGTGATAAACTTGCACATATTCACAATGGAAGCTTTTTAGTAAAACCACAAGCTTTCCCTGTTCGTCCGTGTAGCTCCTCTGTTCAAACCACAGTCCTGTAATGTGGTTTGTGTGAGCCGCTGAGGTGCTCTGCTCAAGCTGATCTACTCATTCACTTTCTGCACCCACATTTTCCACAGTATTTGAGGGATTTAGACTCGAGCTGTGTATTTTTCCTTTTTTTCTCCATCCTTTCTTCTCTTTATCTCTTCATCTATTCACGCCCCCTCCACTCTCCTTGGCCTTGATATCAAATAAAGATGAAGGTGTCGCCCTAATCGACATTGTTGCCAATGAATCATTTAGCAGTGTTAGTCTAACATCCCAGATTCCAGGTCAGTGCGTCTCACTACTCATCCCGCTGCCAGCAGGGTTTAGCCTGGTTCGGCCTGCCTGCTGCAGACTGGCAGCGCTGTGTCTCTGCTGCGGCTGCTGCTGTTGCCAACCAGCAAACCCTTTTTCTGCCCTGGCCGTCCCTCGGGCACCGAGCCCCGATGTGTGCAGGCACTTCCCTGCTGGAGCACAGACATGCTGAGGGGGTGGAATATTTTAGAGGAAAGCATACATTTACCCTTCAGCTTGGTTTGGGTTGGACTAATGCTTTTTGTACAAATCTGATCTGTAATTTGCTCTTTTTTTGTTCCTTGGTTTAGCACACTTAAATTAAGAAGTTCTTTATTTTTCATCTTTATCCACTAGCATTTAGGCTGGAGGCTTTTATATTACAGTAGGTGATTGTATGTTCTTTGGCTGTAACTTTGACTGCTTTCAGACCTAGAGTCATCTCCTTTGGTCTGAATCAGGGACTCTTTTTGTTTCAAAGTTGTATAATTGCCTAGAGTTGGTTCGTGTTCTCACGACAGCATTTACAAGAGGACCAGATCAAATGCCTTGTGACAGAAATCTGCTCTTGATTGGTCAGAATTTCCATGTGGGAAAAATCCAGGAAGTAAACCAAACGTTGAAGAAGAGTAAACATGCAAGATAAATGTGACACTTTCTAATGTCACAATGGAGGGACAACTACGCAGGCTGATTTTAGCGCTGCTCATCGTGGACTATATTGCTGTCATTGTTCATTTTAGTCAAACCATACAGTTTGATTTGGTGCACACCAGAGTGTGATTGCTGTGTTCACACCAAGTTTTTAGAAAAGAAGGAAAAAAAAATTGATGAATAAAATCTTTAGCTTAACAAGAAAATGAAAATGGAGTAAAAATAAATAGCTGGGATAAAATTAAAAAAAAAAAAAACTGATTAAAAAAAGTGGAAAAAGAAGTGTTACATACTCATATTCATGTAAGTTTGCATCGTAGCTTAACACTTTCTGTTCTGCATAGTGCTACTAAATATATTTCTGCAAACTGAATGTATTTTTTCAACATCATATCTCCTTCACGAGCTTCATTTACATAATTTAATGCAATGTATAACACATTGGGTTGATAATAGGCATGCAAAGAACACTCATAAGAGTGCACTTTGAAATTAAAACAAAAATTACTCACAACAAGCAACCTGAAGGGACCAGATAATGAAAGTATGTTTTTATTAGAGCTTTGCACCTGTCTTTTATTGCATCAGTGTGTGTGAAAGTTTCTGTGTGTGTGTGTGTCTGTGTGAAGGGGAAAAAAAGATGTGTGAGTCTTTGTGTGGACATATTTTCTTAAGTGTTATGAATATAATTATTAAGGTAGTATATATGTGTCTGTGTGTCTGTATGCATGGCTCTGTACGAGTATGTGTGTGTATGTGTGTGTGTGTGTGTGTGTGTGTGTGCGCGTGTGTTTTTGTAAGTGCGCTGCAGTGTAGCAGCCAGTGAAAGTAGGTCAGGAGAGAAGGGCTCCCTAGAAGACGATGTGAACTCGTCACCTTGAATTGCGTTACTGGCTGCTGAGGGAAGAGACAGATAGAGAGGAAGAGGAGGAGGGGGAGGATGAGGAGGACGGGAGGTCCAGAACGGACAGGAAAAAAGAGAGAGGGATGGAGAGACTGAGGAGGAGGTGCAGTGAAGAGGACAAACAACATGAAAAATTACAGGAGGTGAAAAAGAAGTAAAAAAAATAAGTCCTCCTGACGGTCATGTGTGCATGTGTCCCCAATGGCCTCATTTAGTTTTGACATATCATCATGTACAATATTTCATATACACAGAAGGAAAAAAACTTACACTGTGTTTACAAGACGTTATTCTGGGACATCTTCTATTCCATCTTAATCTGGGACATGAACAAAAAGTCTTTACTGGAGCCACAATGAAATTGTTGCTCGATGTTTTACTGTATATAACCAAAAATAAATAAATATACTTTACAGGCGTCCTGTACAGTGTTCAGGAGAGTAAACAGTTTAACTGCGTGTTTCCTTGAGACCTTGTAAATGTGTTAAATGCATTCTCATTCTTGTAAAATATTTGAAAACATAGGTTTTTTATGTTTGTTGGCTAGCAGTGTTCTTTTCCTCTATTGCATCGCATTGCTATGCTCACAGTCCTTCACCATCACCTACTGTCAATCAGCAGAAAAGCATGAAACTGTCAGCAGAGAGGTTTATCGTATCACAAAACAGAGACCCATTACAACATGTCAGTAAGGAGAGACTTGTTCTGAGGAAAAAGAATATTTATTTAAATGTGCACATAAGTATGAGAAATGTAAAAAGTCTTTGGTGATTAGACCCCACCATGATATCATATAGTCCAGGAGGGTGGTAAAGACGTAGTAGATTAAGGAATGCAGCCAAAGATAAAGAAAGAAAAGAGGGGAACACAAACCAAACCACAAACCAAACCACAAAACAAACCACTTGATATGAGTCAATCTTTACCTTACCAAGAAGCAACAGGCATCTCAGACAATGAAATGAAAATGTACATTATATATATAAACATGTACTGAAATGAAGCCATGAATGAGATCAGTTGACTGTGATATGAAGATTAAGCTCAGAATACTGTAGGTCTGAAATGCTGACTTAAGGCCGGCATAGAAGTAGATAAATATATAAATAGAGATTTATGTTGAAAAGAAAATGTGAGCGGTGTTGAAACAGGGTGAGGTCTAACCACCAAACTAATATTAAGGCCAAATATAAAGGCAACAATGACAAGCAGAAAGGATAGCCCAACGACCAAACAGAAGATACCATGAATCGTGCACGTGGTCCAAAGACCATGAGTGCCTATATGTTGAACACAGTAAAAGGTCAGCAAGGACCAAATTGAAATAAAAGGTGAAGAGAAATTAAGATCATGGAAGACCAACTTAAATATAATGTTAAAAAGAAAATAAGGTTTGACGACCGAACAGAAATTAAAGTCAGCGATGATGAACAGAAATTAATGGTCTGATGACTGAACAGAAAGTACCATGAATGGTGAGGTTACAGTGACCTTGGGAGTCTTGTTGTAGAACATAATAAACGGTCATTGGGACAGAGAGAGAATTGTGAATGAATATAGCATAATTGAAATTATGCATAACCTCATTTAAAGGTCCAGTGTGTAGGATTTAGGGGGATATATTGGCAGAAATGGAATATATTATTCATATCTTTATTTTCACTAGTTTATAATCACCTGAAACTAAGAGTCATATTTTCGTTGCCTTAAAATGAGCATTTAGAATTTGTGTTTTCACATCATCCACTGTAGTTCTCCTACACACTTGGCATACGGGATCATTTTTCAGTTGGTTGCAATCTGCAATCTCACCACTGGGTGCCACTTAATCCCACACACAGACCTTTAAGTGGTCTCATACCGTCGACCGAATCAAAGCTGTGCTGATATTCAGTACAACAGCAAAACCTCAAGCATGATGTTGCTGTTATGCAACAGTTCTACAAGCTCCATTTATTAGTGAAAGTAAAACGTCATTATTATTATCATTATATTATGATTTGTTTAATCATTTATAGGCCAGCTACTGTGTGGTCTAATTTAGATTTGCACTATTTTTTGTACAACTCTGTAAACTATTGTATTTGATAAAAAGTATAAGGAGATGATTTTTACAAGGTACAGAAATGAGGAGGGTGTTTGATTGTCACTGTGTGTTTACTGTTTAATTAATTAATTTTTTTTTATTTATGTATCTTTGTTATCTTCAGTATGTGTGTGTATGTCATATGTATGTATATGTGTATATGTATGTGTGTATGTGTATCTATGTATATATGTTTATATATATTTATTGTATTTCTGTGTTATCTTCAGTATGTGTGTGTATGTTATATATTTATAATAATATAAATAATAATATAATATTTTATTAGGATAAATATTTTCGTAATAGATTTATGTCTTGTTAGATATAGAACTAAGGTAACTGAAAAATGACAAATAGAATTTATTATTATTGCTATTATTATTATACTGATAGGAGGAATATATAATTATTATAAATAATAATTTTATTATTATTTTTCTTTGTCTGTCCATTAGTGTATGATAATTTTGTTTTTTACATGTTCGAAATAAACTATCTATCTATCTATCTATCTATCTATCTATCTATGGCTATATTAACCTTACACCAAACTTCCTGATAGTTTTACAGTTTTCTTCAGTCTAAACATGATGATTCAGTTCACAATACAGCTATATCCAGAATGTTTTCTATTCTCATGAGGCAACATAAAGAAAAATCAAGCCTAAAACAAATCAAATCAACAAATTAGGCCAAGTGATGGGATGAGACGCTGTCTGTTTGTTTATCACAGCTTGACCTCTGAGTGTTTGTGTCTGAGGTAAAATACTGATGTGAAAGAAATAGACAATGTGATTGAAAGCGTAGAGGAGAAAAAAGTTCCTTCAGTCGTATTCACTCCAGAAGCATCCCTGAGGAAGGAGTCAAAGCACAACAAATGATTCAAGATGGGAAAATAACAGCACATGAGGTCATAATTGACATCTTTAAAGCCCTTGATAGACCGCCCTGAGGACACATTCATGAGGAGAAAGAGGATACAGATGAAGAGGAATGAGTGAGATGACGAGGGGCACATGCTCATCTGATTTCAAACCTAAAACTCACCGAGGGATGTTTGAACTTTCCAGTGAGGGAATGTTACAAGTAAATAGAGTGTAACGGGACTCACTGGGTCTCTGGCTTGTTTTTGTCATCTTGCTATGAACACGGTAAATCAATTAACATGAAGGTCACTGGGAAATGGACATGCTATGTACAGGGGAGCTCAAACTCTGCAGCTGTCCTCAGTGGACAGGTTTAAGAAAAAAACACCAAAACTTTTAAGGTCCTGTGTGGCCAACAGAGACATGCCAACCCTTATATAACTGTGAAAACATTATTGAATAAAACACATCACTATGCAGCTCTGGAGAAAGATAATTGATTGTTGAGTCTCATCCACAGGTCATGAAATACCTACAACCTTGGGTTTTATAATCAGACCCAAACCACCAACCCAAATCATCAGTATCAGATCTGGGAGTGAGACTCAACAATCAACCATCTTTCTCCAGAATCGTGAGCTGCACCCTTAAAGACAATCATTATGCAAAAAAGGAAAATGAGACACCTTAAACAGTAGTTTGTCACATTTAGCCGTGGCTCAACCAGAATGCAGACACAAGACAAGAGGGGTGTACCACGAAGCAAGATTAATGGCTTATCAAGGTGTGTTGAGTCTAAAGCCAAAGGTGGCTCTCTTTTAACCTGGCTAAGATCACCATGGTAACTTATGCAGCAGACCTAACCTGGTCAGGACCAGTTTTTGTTCTGAATTTTGGCTTAAAAGCACCTTTCATCGCTCTTTTGAGTAGCGTCATTCTATTGTCAATATGGAGTATATGAACGATACAGATTATCAGCTGAGGGTAAACGTTATAAATGCACTTTATCCAAATTGTTGAGCTATAATCATAAAATCAGAAGGACAGTCATTCTGTTAATATAGCTGTACAAACCCAGTCTTACTCCAAAGTTGTGGAAAACCAGTGCTTGGTCAGTGACTTCCGGACACCACCAAAGAAAGCTGTCCTATCATGTCAATATCATATGCACCGAGTTAGTCTCTTAATGAAAAAGGGAGTTAGTGTCACTGAATTAGCCGGAACTTTCTTTACTTTGTCTTACAAACAAAAATCATAGCACACTACTCAATTTGAGTCCCAAATCAGTATATATTGATTATTAATAAAGGCTATATATAATCAGAGGTGAAACAGGTACTTGAGGAAATGTACATCATCAGAGTCATCAAAATATACTTTAAGTACCAAAACTAAAAGTACTAAATTTGGTAAAGGTCAGGCTGATACTTTATTTCCTGGGTAGCTTGTGAATTTCCCTCAGAGGATCAACAAAGTTTCACTTTATTCTATAACATTATATCACAACTTTTTTGTTAATTAGGCTATATTTTCTTAGCCTGGTGTTGCCAGACCCAATTCGCAAAATGCAAATGGGTCTGGACACGGAGTGTACATTTCCTCTATTCCCGAGGGGCGGTATCAACATCTGTCACTCAAAGTGCCCCTTCACGCAATTGGAAAGACGGAAAACCAATCATAGTACACAGTTGAAATGTGTGACGTAGGCTAGCACAACGCCACTGTAAACAGACCAGCAAGTGCAGCAGAGATGAGCTGTGATGATGTCTGGGAAAGAGTGTTGCCATCTCCTCACCTCACTGTCTCCTCACTGTGGACTCCGAGTTGCATGGCTGCGATTCCCAGCTTGGTCGCTTCCCTGACTTGCTCCTCCATGAGAGCAACTAGCGGAGAAACAACAATAGCCACTGGGTTTTCACTGAGTCCCATCTTTTTCCTGATCAGCGGAGCCAGTTGGTAAATTAAACTTTTACCAAACCCCCTAGGAAGGATGGTAAACACATTCTTTTTTTTCAGTAAAAGCTTTCAGTGCAGCCGTTTGTTCTGCTTTTAAAGAAAATGTGCATTCCAGTTCGTTCAACACATTTACTGTCGCAGTTTCAAAATCAGTAGCCATGTTGGTTGTTTACGAAATGCATTCACTCCGCTCCTTGTCCATCCTATTCTGATGACGTGCCCGGCCCAAAGTAATAAATGGTTGTGATTGGCCCGGCAAGTTTTAGCCAATGCTAGAATGCGCCTTTATGAGAGCATGGCCAGACTGATCTGCGGAGCGAAATCGAATATGAGCTCCCAAGATCAGGATGGTTTCAACAGGCTAATATTTTCTATTGTAAATCTGAAAATGTAAAGCAATTCTTAAGTTATAGAATTAATGTAGTGGAGTAAAAGTTCAACATTTCTCTCTGTAATGTAGTGGAGTAGTAGGCTAGCACAAAATGAAAGTACTCAGATAAGGTTAATGTACCCCAAAATTGTAGAGTACTTGAGTATGTACGTAATTACTTTACTTTAATTACTTTTCACCATTGCGTGTGGTATGATAAGTATGTTAAATCTAGACATATCATTTACACTATTCTATATGTCTAATGCAATTTGCACTTTCACTGGGTGCAGAAGACCAATTTCAACAGCCATGTAGGAAAGATTTATTTCATCTTACTCAAATATAGGATGAGTCTTTAGATGGTGGTGCTGCACATGGAATTTACTAACTAATCAAAGCTTTTAAATCTTATACAGTTTGTTCAAATGACACCAAAGTTGTTGTCCCCCAGTAAAAATGTGGGCCAGTCTTGGTTCAGGAGGTACAGTGGGTTTGTCCATTAACCCTTTGTCCCTGGGTCCTTTCCCTGCCAAAGCATCCTTGATCAAGACACTGAGCCCCAGTTGCTCTTTGTTGTAAAAGCTCTGTGTAAATGAAGTCCATTCACAGCTCACATAATTCCAGCTGCATCACAAAAGAAAATCCTTGTAAGTCCAATTAGAGGAAAACAAATGTAATGGGACAGGACACTACTACTGTCTACTGTTACCATGGTGATAAGTTGGTGAACAGACCATGCTTCACAGATTCATGTACAGTAGAGGTCGTCACAATTTTAAGGCTTCACCGAATTAAACAACCCTGCACATAAAGACCGAGGAGGAGGGGGCTCAGAAATCCTGAGGCTAATGAAGACAGAGCTAAACCCTTCCAGCCTGCTCAGTCGTACAACATGATGGAGTCAAATTTTGTGAAGTCAGAGAAAAAGAGGAAAAGGCAGCAAGGACGGGAGGAAGCAGGAGAAGGAGGGATGATATAGAAAGAAGGAAAGAGAGGTGAACAGGGAAGTTTGTTTCAGTCCAAACACATCACACACTCCTGTCACAACACATGATAGCTCCAAACCTGTAAGAGGTACAAACCTGACCTGCATGTCTTTGGAGGGAGGGAAATAAATATGATGATATTTCGCTTGTTTGGTTGAGGGGATTTTGATGAAGCCTTTTCCCAACATTATGGACGATATATTCCCTAAATAACCAACGAAATAATACCATTATTAGACATGAAGTTAAGGTGTAAAGAGTCACTGTGTTGTGTCCAGTACATACAAATATAAGGGGGAAAAAAGGAATACAGTTTGTGAATGTCACAAATATATGCACCAAGTTGATGGAAGCAAATCCAATTACCATTTGTGACATTTTAAAATTGCCTTGACATTTAGATGAACTGTATTAATTAAAAACAATTTACTGTTACAGAATAAACTGAATACAAAAGTGGCAACTGTCTTGTCTTTGGACAGTCTGGGCGACAAAATCTATCCAACCTTACACCAATAGAATAACACAATAAAGGGACAGTTCACCCCCATATCAAAAACACATATTTTCCTTCTTATATGTAATGCTTTTTATCAGTCTATATTGTTGTGGTGTGAGTTGCTGAGTGTTGGAGTAGATGTCTGCATCCTCTTGAATATAATGGAACTAGATGGTGCTCGGCTTGTGAGAAACTGGCAGTGCTTGTGCATAAATTGCAGTAGTTGCAATGGACTCAATCAAGACGAAGAGGTGTGTATGTGTGTGTGTGTGTGGGGGGGGGGGGGGGGGGGTGTGATAGAGATGGAGGGAGATTGCTGGAAAAACGGAGCATTATAGTGATTATAGTGGAGAACCATTGGAGAGAAGTAGAACACACATACGAAAGAAGGGTTACAAGGCAACTTGGTTTGCAGCTGCTTTTGCTTCAGCAGTGAGAGAAATGGACATGTGAAGAGTGAAGAGCAGTGAACATTATCTGCATGTTGCATTGCCATGGACAGTCGTATACACTAGCCCCTTTTACACTGCCAGATTTTCAGCGAATGTTGGGCTGTTTTGCTGGCAAGCTGCGAGCGTTTAGACACACAGAGCCGGATTGGCGAGTTGATCCTAGGTGCCCGATTTTCTGCCATGTAGGGGTAGACATATTGGCGAAACCTTTTTGGTTTAAAAAGAACAAGGCAGTTGATGACTTGTGGGAGGAGTTGTTGATGACACCGCATGTGCGACCCACTGGCAGTGGATAAACAGGAAACAGCTGATAGCAGGAATTAGCGAGCAGCTAGTAGCAAGAGGGAAACGCAAACTTTAAAGACACTGTAAAGATGAGCAACTGAGGAGACAAGGAATTGCGCGCCCTCCTTGTCTTCGCAAATGAAGAGGCCATTAACCGTCAAATGACGTGAACAGTGAAGGACGGGCCAACTTATGAGAGAATCGCCGAAGGACTGACCAGCAGCAGCTTCCCTCCCACGTCACTGTTTACGTCACACGCTGAGCTACACATTTTGTTACCTGCTCACGCCCCCCATTGCCGAAAAAGGCGCATTCTGTATAAACAAAAGTAGGAAGGTGGCATTTTGCCACACTCTCTGATTTTGTTTTTATACTGCCAATGCTGAAAAAAGACTGATTGGGCTTTCCTGCTAATTTGCACAATTCCTATTTTAAAAGGGCTTATGCCTCCCTGGGAATAGATGTGTAAAGGGCCCCACCACCTCTCACATAGGAGCAAGACACACAGACTTTGTAGTTGTTTTGTATCTTTTTCTGGGTTTGTCTGTTTGTGGTCATTATGTGTCTCCTTGTGGTTGTTTTGTGTCTCTTTGTGGTCATCTTGAGTCTCTTACTGGTTGGTATGTGTTAATTTGTCATTTGACATTTTGCAAGTGAAGACCAGGGGATCCCCTGACACTTTGTGCCTCAGGTCTGTTCAATAATCCATCCCAAAACTGCTGCTGTGGTGTGGGCTTGGGTCGTGCTTGGACAGACACTGTGTGGGTTCATGTAGGGTCAGGTCTGAATTTTTGGGCCTGATCAAAACTCATTGCACAGAAGGAGGGTTGCTTCTACTCATGAATGAGAGGCTTGTGCTCACGACAGTACCAGATGTAAACACTAATGACATCATCTGTGGCTGAGCTGTATGTTAGCTAGATCAGTGGTGCCAGGTGAGGTAGCAATAGATGCACGTTTCCTTCTGCATGGTGATACAGTCGGCGGGTGAAGTTTGGTAGAAAGAAAATAGTTCCTACATGAAAGTGCTCACAACAATGTCTGTGGATTATCTTGAGTAACCAGGTCATGATTTCTGGAAAGAGACATTGCTGTTGAGTTTTTTTAAATGTATTTTTTTGGCACTTTGAGCACCACAAGCAGAGTGCCATCTCGTTCCATTATATTGGAGAGAAGACAGGCATCTCTACCTAAGAGGAAAAATAGGGTGCTTTTGTTTTTTGGGGGAACTGTCCCTTTAAGACATGACAGCATGTGTCGGGTGAATGATAAAATAAGGTTACAGAATGTCATCAGTAATAATTATATTTCATGTCCATGCCTGTATTTTATTTTTGAAACAACCAGGGATCACAAATAAGACAGAAACAAAACAAAACACACAGTGGTAAATAAGACTTGCATCATCAGTGGAAACACAGAAATGAGCTCCCCTCTGCTGCTTTGTCTCTCAGCTCTACATGCAATCGTGCTGTGGCACGCTGGAACAGAAAATGACAGTAATTCAGGTAATGAGAGTGAAATAACAGGATGGGAGACAGAGGCTTAGCTGTTCCTAAAACTCAGGCTCCAAAAATCCTCAAAATCAGGGTAAAGGAAAGGAGGAAGGCAGGACACAAAGAAGACAGGAAAGAAAAGATATGTCCAGTGCAGCTGAGAAGTTGTCAAACAAGATCTAAACTGATTTCTATTTTCCTGACCAGGACGTGTCAGGTCTGGCTGCTCTGAGCAGACATGAAAGATGGTGAAACTGCTGTCTGAATGCTTTCATCAAATCAGATGACAAAATCTTCTCGCTGGAAGACAGAGAGAAACAGATGAAGCAACTGCAGAGAGGACCGTGCAGGGAATGTTACGTCAAAAAATGCGTACTGTCACTCGAATGGAAAGATGAAGGTAGTCCTGAGAGTGTTGCCCATCATTTCAAAGAAGAAAAGATGGATGACGCTTAGTGTTGTTATATTGCCACAAACCCTTTCAGTCACCTGGAGCCTTGGTTTGTCTACTGCAACATTTAATGTTTCTTCTTTCTTTAATGTCAAGCCAAATGGACCAGTTTTAGTTGCTTGACCTTGACAAGATATTTACCTAATAAAAAATAAATCGACAACCGGTCATTAGACACAAAGGCATTTCTGACCGGTGGGATGACGATATTCATCAGTGCCTCTAAAAACTGTTTCGGATCACCGTTGAAAAATAATCTGTTTTGTGGCGAGACAGTGCTGTGGTAACAATAAGGTTATGTTTAGGTACAATGATTTCTTGGTTAGGTTCAACATCTCGGTTTGGTTTAAAATCATAGACTACATGAAAGTGGACGTAGCCACCGCTACCACACCCATTGGTTTGTGGAGTGAAGCCTTGATTTTAGTGTTTTGGCCATCATTATCTTGTTTTGTTGGAGCCAGAAGTGACCATATTTGGACAAAAGGGAGAGGCACCCAAGAACACAATGCAAGCCCAACTTGTCACTCATAAGGAAGCCACACCCTAAAGCATACCTTCTTGATTGTCTATTTTACTTTAAATGGGAACATTATTTACAAAATGAACAGCAAGTTGTATTAAATACATCTTGAAACTAGTAATTGAGACCATCAACTTATTAGGAAAGTGTTTACCAAGGTAATAAATCAAGTGAGAAGTTCATTTTGTCATAGACTTCTTCTCTAGACTTTCATACAGTCGGAATTCCTTCTGGAGCCAGTGGAGTCGCCCCCTGCTGGCCATTAGAAAGAATGTAAGTTAAGGTAGTTACGCATTTTCTTCACTTTTCAGAACCGGAGGGACCTTCAACGTCATAGTTACAATAACAACCCCGTGATTAACATCAGCCTCCTCGCTCTGTAGACTTTGTTGCTCCATAACAGGGCTTTTCAATTACACAGTTAATCGGGCCGGATTATACCACGGCGCTCTCATTTTAGTGTCATCCAACATTTTTCCAACCTACTTTAGATTAAACCAGCTGCTTTCCCATGGAAACCACGCACCTCGCAGTTAATCACCTCTGCAGCAGCTGCTCCTCTAATCTAATCCACTGATCTCATCTGTTCAGCTCTGATCGATCCGATTACAAACTAATTGACTGGACAGTCCTCCACAACTCAACACAACTCAACAAACTGCTGCTGAGGAAAATAAACACAATCTAATGAAGAGTTACATCTAGGATGGAATTGCGAAAGCCTCAGAATTCACAGAGGGGGCACAGAAGTATCAGAAAAGGACATGCACAAAAAATCCCAGAAACTTTGTTTGATGGGCCACTCGGAGTTCGTCTCAGGGCCGGATGTGGCTCACAGGTTACTAAGTGAATGGGCCTGGTCTATGTTACTGACTTCCTCTACTGCTCCTGCCATATTTTTTATGGCCCCTAGAAGGCAATGTCACCAAAAGGTAAACAGATGTCGTTTCGGAGCACTTTCTGCAACTACAGATTCTGACATTTTTCTTTGGGGGACTGTCTCCAGTAACCATCGAGGTTGTGTCATTCTTCGACAATGACAAGCAACTTCTTTTTTGTGAGGGCTTGTAGATGAAACAGTATTGTTATAAGCTAATACCTGGCAACCCTGATGATCTACAACATGGGGTGAAGCTAGAATATATATACCACTGTATATTCCAGGTTTGCGCAATGCAGCTATCCAGCTAACTGGTTTTCATGCACTGTTATACAATGAAACCGACCCACAACTATCAGTCCACATAAGTCAACGTTGAGAGCTTCACATTGCCTGCAAAGTTTTGCATGCGAGACAAAATCATAGAGTCAATTTGTAACTCTTTGTAATTAACTGTTTTGTGACTGTGAATTTGAATGGATGTTGGAGACATGCAGACCAAGAACCGGACACCAAAAACACCCAATAAATAAGATATCTGTCTTGTTTTTCAGCTGCAAATAAAGTCAAGTTTGTTTTTCTCACTTGTTCTCTCCTGGTAGTGTCCTGTCCTTCTTATCATACTCTTTCTTAGCCTGGACCATTCAGTAACATTCAGTCCAGCTCCTTGACCATCAAAAAGCACCACCTCAGGACCTTTTGCATTGCAGGGATAGAAACAAGAGTTATATGCTCCTGCTGTTAAAGTTCAGGTAAAACTCCTGAGTCTAACAAAGTTGCTTGAAAAAGTATCTGCAGGGCAAAAAGACCTTGAAGGAGCATGTTTATATAGCGTTAACTTGCAGAAAACATCCACACATCCTGGTTCCAATGTGTCTGAGTACAGGATTTCCTTGGTGGACACAGTTCAGGCGTTCAGTACTCATTTTGTTTCCCTCTGGTCCAGGAAGCATTGAGAGTTATCTGAATCAAGAGGACAACCTGTTATTCCCCATTAATGATGCTGTGTATGTGTGAGCACTAATTAGCCTCCATTACCTTGGATAAGAGCTGCAGAGAGAGGAGAGCATCAAAATTTAATGAGCCTCTTGTAGCCGCTCTGAATATTTGCTGTGTTTTAAGTGCTGTATCAAACTCTCGCTCTCTCACACAAACACTAGTGGTGCATTCAGATAAATAGGCGAGGTAGTCGATACGAGTGATAATAGGTCAAGGGAAAACATCATGTCCACTTAAGAAGGGCTGCTGGTTTCTGGCTGAGAGCCACTTGCAAGATACATTTACTTATAGAAACACTCGATGAGTTTGGTTGTTGGATGCTCATGCTCCCTTGGTGTTGTTTTGCTTCAAGTGGAAACAGGCACGTTTTTATTCATGAAGTAATTTTGATTGCACAGAGTAATGGCTATCAAGTATTGACACCCTGTGTGTTTAGACTGGTTCCTTGTCAGCCTCGCTTTCAGTATTTTACTATTCGGTCTGCCACAGATACAATCTCCCGGGATACTGATGACTCGATTTACAGCACAAAGGAAGCGCATTTCCCTGGTAGCTACTGGCAGCTATCCCCAGTTACCAGCAAATATCAGTGTAAGCTCTTTGCAGTTATTATCCCCAGTCGTAGAAATGGTGGACTGTGTCTGTGACAGTCGTATTCATGCACCAAAGCATTGTTTTTATACACACAGTCCAAACTCTGTCTTCTTGCCAACATCAGATGTCCCATATGCACCATGTAGTGATTGAACCTAGTTAGACAGCAGCATTGGTAACGTTATAGTTCAGCCTTGTCTTGGTCAGAATCAGGATGCAACAGTTCTTTGTGCCTCACTGTGATGTTACCCTCAGTCATAGTTCGTCCATCTTGTTGGAAAGAAATTGTATGTGTGTAAGGATAGCTTGTGCGGTATAGCCTTTAGCTTAGCTTGTAGCCCGTCTCACTTTCCCAGGTTCTGCTTCTGCTCTCCCTGCTGCTGCCAGTGACTTCATCTTGGGATAGCAGCAAAAAACGGATCTCCTTGATCTGACAAGCGCTGCTGTTATCTGCTTGAAGTCAAATGGGAGGTAACTGCGTGCCGATTCTTGAGAGATCATGGCAGTTGTAGGCTAAGTATGCCTCAAACTTTATAGTCCAAAACTAGCAATCGTAAAAACAACAGTGTGATTAAAGAGGAGCCACTGCGTATATAGAGACAGAGCACAACTAAGTCCTGCCCATACCAAATTTGTTGCTCTCTGTTGACTTTGTATTGTCTGAAGATGCCTCCTTGTCACTTACGCCTGCTAGTAAACAACAGAGAGATGTCTGAAAACAGATGTCTGAGTAACAAGGTAAAGAAGCCATAATCACTTTTTTGTAAACTGCCAAACTGAAAAATTGAGCCTTTGAGAAGACAAAAGTAGAAAGTACATTGAAGATTTAGCTAAAATTCATAAAGCTGAATAAGTTGCAGTTGCTAATGTGGCCAGATAAACTGTAGAGGTTGAAGCTAACTATGCTATGTGAGACCTGGTTTTGAACTTTGTTAGCTTAAGATGACCTTACCTTGTAATTCAATCATATTGTTCACTTCTGGAAAAACATATTTCACCTCTGGAATCACTTCACCAAGATATGCAAGGTAAATTCAAGAGACAGTGACATAGACCAACAATATCAGGGCTAAACATGGCTGCTCAACTTGAAAGAATCTGAGTCAACTGAGGAGTCTGTGACTGATGATTCAAATCTCTGACTTTCAGGGGGCAGCCCAAGACAATATTGAGTTTGTCAATTTACCTTAACCTCTCTGGTAGACATAGGGTGCTATCCTGAAATCTAATGTTTTGGTGGTTTGGCTCAAGAACAATCTTACAGATGTTTGTGGTTGTGATTGCTAAAGTGCCTGAACTTTCATGAACTTTTAGTTCAAGTTTGGAGTCATAACCGCTAATATTTGCGTTTTTTTTCCTGACTATTCAAGTTGATCTTGCAGTTCTCAGCACCTCTTGCTGTATGGCACACACTGTGCAAGGAGCTCTTTTTTGTCAAAGGTTATAGTAATCTGTCATACTGTCAGGTGAGAGATTTTAGTGACAGGTAAAGTCATACAAAAATATATTCTGGTCCCTGTAGATTTAGCTGAACATGATGGATTAAAAATGTCTTTCTTTGTTGTTCTTACAAATGGATTAGTGTAACCATCAGTCCCCACAACTCTGTTTCAATTCAAGCACCACGTATAAGATGTATTATTGACAATAATTATTGGCAATATGACATGACGTCACAGAGCTACTGATGATGGAGTTTAAAAAATATGAACTTATATAAAACTTCACTTTGGTCTTTGACCTGTCAGAAGTACATACTATGCTATTGAAAACTGTTTCAAAGGACATGAAGCTGCTTCTCACATTCATAATACCTCATGTCTGCATGTAATGCACGACTTGGTGAGAGCAGTGAAAACATCTGACCTATTTCGGCGCATATTTCAGCACCACGGACAGCGAGCGGACGTTTAATTATCATTAGTCATGTGTTTAACTTCACAGAAAATAAAGAAAATAAATTAATTACAAGCTCATTTCTAGAAGATAACCAAGGGGTCCGGTGTATGAAACACAATAAAACAAAGGCCAATTTGGTACAATACTGTATAGGCGAATTTATTGGAGTGTCTCCCGAGACTGAAAATACAAGCTTAACATGCCGACATGAAGAAAAAAACCCCACATACAATCAGACAGGCTTCAAGACATCATTTAGACAGGCTGTCTACAGCAGCAGAGCAAAATGCTTTTACAACACACAGATAACTCACATAACTCATAACTCTTGGAGGAGCGAAGTGGCAAACAATTTGATTCAATAACACTCGTATTCACTAACACTCGTATTCACTGATGAGCATATTATTGACCTATTTAAGTGCAATACAATGAAAACAACCAGCCAGTGTGCCTCGGACTATCTAACATATCACATTTGATCACTTGCAACAAATATGAAGGACACTCACAAGTAAGATGACTACAGAACCTCTCTCTTTTTTTTTCTCCCGATTCCAAGGTATAGCAGCTGCCACACCTCGCCATACCTAAATGACGCCTATGAATAAAGTCTTCACTGGTTGCCCAGTGTTCTGTTGAAATGTGCTATATATGGAATTGCACTAATTAGTAGTTTTGTACTTTCCTAAGCTGAAGACATGCGGGCACCGCCAACACACAGCATATCATGTGACAAATGTCAACAGATGACCATGCAAAGTTATTACTACTTTTACTGAAAGATCTGCACCTCTTCCACCTCTGCATTAGCTTAAAATGTGTGTCGACAGCCCCTAATTAAACTTGATTTCTCACGTGAAGAGCTGATCTCCAGAGCTATGACTCACAAGGAAGCATCTTTTTGGCCATTGTCTTGGGAAATTTCTTGACCTCAGTAACAAGTCTCTCCTCATCCATTCTTCATTACACATGAGACGCAGCAAGAGCAACAGAGTTCTCTTTATACATCAATGTTGAGAAAGGAGTCGAGCTGCCACAGGAGCAGAGAAAAAGAGCTGCTACAGGAGCTGGTATGTACTGTACAAGCAGAGAGTGAGGGCGGGAAAAATTCCTTTTAATTCCAGGGGCAGCAAGACTGGAAATATGACAGTGGCATAAAGCGCCGCGGGGTGGTGCGTCAAGTAGTACTGACATGCATCTAACCACCGCCAGTGTAGGGTTATACACTGAAAATAAGGGCGTATTTTTTAAAGTGCAGTGTTCCCCGGCAATGTTTTTTGGCCTTAACAGCACACATGAAGTGAGTGCTTGTGCAATATAAAGTGATTCTGTGGTGGGAGCATTATTTGATAGGGAATGTTGGTCTGCCAAAACATGCTACACCTGAAAATTCAAATGAGGATGTTATAACAGGGTATCAAAATATGCTCCTCATATTCACTTGCACCTGTTTGTAATCATTTTTCATGTTATCACAAATCTGCTATTGTTTCATGCTACATACGCTAGCATTTTTTAGTACAAATTGACAGAACAGTACAACAAGTCTGGACAAAGACATAGTCCATCACATAACCCACTGTAAAAGTTAATCTGTCATTATTTTATACTTAGGTTTTTATGTGAAGTAAACAAATAAGAAACATGGTGTTAATTAGTGCTGGCAGGTGAATTTTGTTACCTTTGGGCAGAACCATGCCAGCAGATTCCCCATTTCCAGTTTTTATGCCAAACCAAGTTAGCCAAATGCTGGCAATAGTATCTAGTGTGCAAATACCCGAGCGGTATCAATCATCTCATTTAACTTTCCGCAAGAGGATAAAAAAGCATATTTCCAGGATCAGAACAGACAGTTGTGATGCAGTGAAATGTAATTCAGTCATAGACAAACAGACCACATGGTTATAAAGTTCCCAAATAATCAAAGCAGCAAGGAAGATTTTCCTTGAAGAACTAATCCATAACACAGGACAGTTGTGATGCCCAGGAATCATGTAGGAATGTCTGACTCCAGAAAATTCTAATGGAAAGCATGGAACATGTGCTGAGCAGGACAGAGAATACTTTAAGGTTGCAACTCAGCATTATTTACTTCACTAACTCATCTACTGATTCTTTTTTTTCAAGGTGATGTCTTCAAATGTGTTGTTTTGTCGGACAGTCTAAAACTCAAATTTATTCATCAATCTCATTTTTTTAATTATTTCAGCACTTGAATTTTAATATTTTTCTTTATTTTGCCTTTCAACCAAAAAGAATCAGAAAATATCTTGTATTTTATTTCAACTATTTGTTATTTGTAGCTTAAATATGCTGAAAATAAAGGCTATGTTTGCTTTTAACACATTTTGGCAATGTAATATCTGATTATCAGAATCCTAATTGGGATCAGGACTGATGAAATCTAAAACCCTACAAGGATGGCACCCTAACCAGGTTTGTCAGATTTTCAAGGTTGGAGTAATTTATTCTAACCGAGTTATGACACTTAGAAATATCGACCAAAACTCGGGTTACTTGAAATCGCCTCTCGAAAAGGTTTATCAAAATTGTGACATTTTCCATACGAGGCCTCGGCTGTGGAGGATTCTGCAGTGTTTGATGAGTATCTGATAAACCTCCATACAGACCCACACACACTTCAGACAGACAGAGCGTCTGCCTCCTGGGCCACTAATGGACACAGAGAGCAGCAGAGATCAATACGACACACACACACATACACATACACAGACACAGCTGCCTCAGAGAGAGAGAGAGAGAGAGAGAGAGAGAGAGAAAGAGAGAGGGGAAGTAGTGGTCTAACTGGAACAGATTAATGGACCTTGCTGGTGCCTGTAGTTTGTATTGCAAGTTGTGTCCTAAGTTAAAGACAGAAATTAGGCGTGGATTGAGTCTGCGCAAGCTTATTAACAAAGTGTGAATTACAACAAATGACATTTTCTAGGGCTGCCCCGGACTAAGAATTTTCCTACACTGTAAGAAAAATCTGTGTATTAACAGTTGAATGATTGTACATTTTAACATATTTTGTCCATATACGAGATTCACAGGTTTATTTCTGTAAATTTACATCCCGAATTGCATTATGGGATTTTGATCTCCCGACCAACTTCTCTTGGCGGCCCTTGTTTGCAGGTGTCTGCATTTCATTTGTGGTAAGGAAAAATTTAATTAATTATGGTAATAACAATCCAGTAAAAATCAATCAATAATAAAGCAACTGTTTTATTAACAGTAGGTCTAAAGGAGTTCGAAAACTTATATTTTGTTATAGTCATGATGAGTAAAATACGACTCAGATATCACGTTAATGTTTGCTAGCTAGCACTAACGGTAGCTCGGAACTTTAGATTAACGTTAGTTATAACTTTACTCTATTGTGAATTAAAACACTTAGTTTGATTATTTTGAATTTGGAAACTGATAGCTGAATTAATTGTTTGCAAGAATAGAAACAGCCACTTTGTATGAGAGCCTTTCTGTCGTGATAATGATCACTCGCCAGTTGGGTCATCATCTGTCAATTTACAGTATATTTGACAGTATTTTCTGTCAACCGGCACGCGACACGTCATAGCCCATCCCCCTCTTCACTCTGTCAATGCAGGTCTCTGTCAAGGTCTTGTTCGGTCCTGCTGGTTCACTTTTCATGTCAAGGTAAGCCAAGTATTTGATGGAAATATCAAAGAGGTTACTATTTTATTGGTAAAATCTTAAATAAATATTATATAAATGTTAGTAGATTAGAGTTAACGTTCGCTAAAGTATTTTACTATGGTCTCGCGACTCGCAAGCTATGTTACGTTAGCTTGTTAACGTTAGGTCTGTTAGCTGCCTGTTGTCCCGTTGTTGATAAATTACAAATAGCACATGGGTATATAAAGAAGTATTTGGTTACTTTCTAGTCTGAAATGTTTTTAAAAACTTATTAACAGCAAAAATATGGCTTTATTTCACCATCTATTGTTTGTGGTTTCAGCCGTGTTAAGTTACTGCTGATGAAGAAAGCATTTCCTGCTGCTGCTGCTCCAAATTAAAAGGGTTCCAGTTAGGAACTAACAGAAAGCTTTTATTCTGAAGAACATACAGGAAATGAAATATGTTCGATGAATCAGTGGTGCTACTAACAAACTGTGCAGACAGGTAACGTTAAAGAATATGCAGCCACAGCTAACGTTAAATAACACAACAGCTTTAAACAAAACAATACTCCGACGATTTGGGAGTTATGCCCTTTCTCTATCATTTTCATATTGAGACAACATGATTGATATCTTTTTTGTGTCTGTACGTCCAGTGGCTGGGTCTCAGCGGTTAGCATGGCGCTTAGGGGGTCAATATGTCCTGCGCTGTGATCCGCGGAGGGATACACCGGTGTGCAGGCACAGACGTAGCTTGTTAACAAAACTCAATTGTTTATTTAGCCTAGCGAGACGGAGGTCAGGGGAGGATTGGTGGTGTAGCTGCGGGGCTTGCCAACCTATGTCTACAGAGGTGGAATCATTTTACTGCACAGAATGGGATTCGGTGCTACCATCGTTGGGGAGATTTATCATCAGGAGGAAAACCGCCGCAGAGAGTGCATTTCAAGGAGTGAAAACTTTGCAGCAGTCACTAAGATGAACTGGAAAAAAATGCCCAGGCCTGCAGGAGCTGATGGACAGCTTTCAGTCAAGTGAGTAATATCGTCCGTGTCGTCTCTTTGTTTGCTTTTACCGAGTGACCTAGCGTACCTGTCCCAGAGCCAGCTGCAGCTGTTGCTCACCGGTGTATCCCTCCGCGCAGGACATACTGACCCCCTATAAGCCGCCATGCTAACCGCTGAGCCCTGGCCATTGGACGTACCGACACAAAAAAGATATCGATCATGTTGTCTGAATATGAAAATGATAGAGAAAGGGCATAACTCCCAAATCGTCGGAGTATTCTTTTAAACAAGATAAAAACACGTCAGTGTGGTGTAAAGGAACACCGTCATTTTTACTACTGAATATCCGACTGGCATCAGAGCAGAGCATAACGTTATATTGTGTGAAATGTAGTGAACTCTGCTGGAAATGCACACACTCAACCTGCAGCAACGCCTGTCTGTGTTTTCTACTTTTTCATCAAATGACAGGAAAGCATAAAGACACAGTGAAACATATCCTGCTGTTTTTTCTTGTAAAAGGCCTGGTTTAGGAGGAAGAAATGTAGAGTAAGATAAGATGTACTTTATTAATCCCCGAAGCAAAATTCAGTAAATTCAGTAGTATGTTCAGACACTTTTGAAACCAAATACCTATTATTGTCCTAATTGAAGACTGTTCTGAAATTACATGGTATTTATTTATTTAAAAAAAAATAATTCTAATTTATTTATTTTTATTTGCAGCCCATGCAGTATTTTTTTTTCAGATAATCGTTTATTACTCATAATTGAGGTAAAAAGTTAAATTAATCTTGAATTTTGCCACAATCTGAAGCAATTTAGAGATGAAAAATAAGGGAGAAGAAGGTGAAAGAGACAACATTGGTGCAACCCTAATATACTGCAATTCATTTTAAGTAACCTGGAACATTTTTTTTGCAATTTAAAAAAAAACAAAAAAAACCCGGTGCAGTTTTGGAAAAAAAAATGTTATTTAATATATATAATAGTCTGTGTTCAATAAAGCCAATAGTCAGTGTTTTATGTGTACATCCAATTGGATTTCAATTCAAATATGAATATATTTGTTGGCTAAAATTACTGTACTTGTTTTCAGGTGAACATCCACCCATGCAAAAGTTCTTGGACAGCTACACCACGTGACACCCCAGAAGCCAATCCATTACACCTCAGTGCAGGTACCATATGAAAATACGATGATTTTTACACATTATTATTTCTTTTTTCTTTATGAATATTGGAGTGAACAGCTTTTGGACTCTACAGTTGACACTAGCTTGGACACTACAGTTGACTCCCTAGAAGCCTTTGTAGCCATTACTCCTCAAAGCTTACTTGTTTTATGGGATTGCCATGTATTCTTTTCTTTTTTTTACTTGCTGTCACTATGACACTTCATTGTGGTATCTGCGAGTTCACAAGTGCCTCAGTGTCTGCCTACTTAAAACATTGCAGGACCCATAGAAACATTAGTCGGGCAGTTTTTCCTTGTGGTTTTCCAGATTGTGGAAAAAGCTTTACCTCTTACAATTCCTTTAATGTGCACTTGACCAGAAATCACCATGAGGGGAGGAAACAGTCTTTTAATCGTAACATATCTGTACAGTTGAAGTGTTCTTGGGAATTTTGTGGCAAAGAGTGTGGAAGCATAAAAGGTCTTGTAGCTCATCTGAAGTGTCATATAAAAGAGGGTCTTGAAGTGACATGTCCTTATAGTGGATGTGGAAAGACTTTCAAAATCATATCTACTTTTACATCTCATTTGTCAAGATGTCACAAGCAGTATGATGTTACACATATTTGTCAAAGTCATATCAGTGAGACAGAGTGTTTACATGCTGATTCTGATAATGGCCCAGGGTCATACATTGATGGTGAAATCCAGCAAGATGATGGAGAGAGTGCAGCAGGGCAGCAAGATGGAGACACTCACCCAGGGTCAGCCGAGGATAGATACACTGAAAACATGGCTCTTTTTTTTCTTGGCTTACAAGCCAAGTATCTTGTCCCAGCATCTACAGTCTCAAAGATTGCAAGTGAAATGAGAGTGCTTCAGGACATCCAGCATGAGTTTACTATGGATTTGTTTTCAAGAGGTCTTGAAGAATATGGTGTACCTGATGAGGCTTTACAAAATCTAGGGCAACATGTATATGAGCAAAGCCCAATGCAGAGCACACTACATACAAATAATGGCAGCTTAACCACACACCACAGAAGACTTCAGTATTACAGGAAAGAGTTCAACTTAGTTGAACCTGTAAAGATAAATTTAGGCCAAGATGACATCGGCAAGCAACAACATTTCCATTACGTTCCCATCTTACAAAGCTTAAAAGCTCTCTTGTCGAATCAAGGTGTACGGCATCAAGTGCTACATCCCATACCTGCCAATGAGAACATGCTACGTGATATTGGAGATGGGCATGTCATTAAATCACTTATTTTATTTTTTTCCCTTAATGTGGCCCTAATACTCTTGTCTTAGTTTTGTACTACAGTTTTAAAGAAAACAGTAATTTTAAAGCGATCTGTCGTGTTCTCTAGACAGATTTACTGTTCAATAGTCATTCATCAGATGTAGCATCTGGCAGGATTCAGACCTGTGTTTTTGTGTGTTCATATAGGCAGGCTTTTTAACCCTCTACACACAAATGATGATTTAAGCTTCTGCTCATTTGTAAATGTTACAATTTCACTGATACATGTTTTCAAATTATCTTAAGTGTCAGTGTAGTATAGTTTTAAAATATTCCATCTACAGTAAATTTTTTTTAATGTTCAATTGCCATTCTTCAATTGACCTGTAAATATGTGTTCATAGGCAGGCTATTTTATGTGCACTGCTTCTGTGATGATTTATCTGAAAAATAAACCATTAAATAACAGATGGCTTCCTGTTTTTTTTTACTGTAGGATAAAGACCATTTAATACCAGATAATTTCCTGTTTTTTCACTGTAAATGCCCTTTAAATTACTGAAATTAGATTACAGACAATGTTTTATTTCACTATAGATACACCATTTAATAACAGAAAATGACCTGTTTTTCCACTATAAGAACACCATTAAATGACCGCAAATATCTTGTTATTTCACAAGAGATATACCATTAAATAACTGAAAATGTCCTGTTATTTTAGTTGTAGTTTATTGTTAATTGACAGTGAAATTCTGTTTTTTATGAATGGTTAATTGACAGCAAAATTCTGTTTTTTAATTAACAGTCAAAGTCCTGTGTAATGAGCTGCCAGTACTTTTACTGTTATTTTACGGAAACATTTCTGACAGTGTAGTCTGCCAACAGTCATCATTTAGGGCCATTAGTCGACAAGTCGCTCGCATGTTTACGATATTAATGTAATTATTACATGATATATTTTGGTGGTTTGAGTTGAAGGTGTGAGAAAGAATAGTATCAGTAACATTGTTAACACTGTGCTACATTACAGAGAAATACAAAACCGTACTAAACGAACCTTCATTAATATAGGCCTATATTTTATCTACAAGTGCACGTCACACACTGAGCGAGCCGCCTGTTAATGACGCTGTGGGCTAATGGGCATGTAGCTACTTCCATGTTTCAGATGATACGTCATGTTTGTAGTCGACCAATGAAGATGAGTTTACATATCACCTTGGGTTCGTCCTTCACCTTCTCAAAATGATCCCACACTTTGGATTTCCTGCCCGACATGTTATTAACTAGCCTGTGGAATAACCGCAGGTACCAGCCCTGGACATTAACCTGACTCCTGTCTGACTGCTGAGCGTGGACACTTCCTGTGTCTGTCCTTTCAAATTAAATTCACACATGGTCCAGTCATATAGGTTTTGATTAGTTTTGACAAGGTGCAGCTCCTAATAGAGTTTCATGTTTGTTTGTTTTTCTCGCCGACTAATGTACTTTCTGGTCAACTCTTTTGGGCCAGCCCTAATATTTCCCGTATCTTTAGCTCCCTTTCTTAAGTAGCGGTTGAATGCAGTCAAGATAAAAATGTGTCAAAATTAAAAATCAATAAAGAAAGTTCAGTAATAAGCTCATTCTTGATGAGCTGTGTGTTTTTAAGGCACTACACCTCATGATGAAGTCAGAACTGAGAGCATCAAGCAGAGAGTGAACAAAGAGAGAGTTTATCAAATTACTGCTACTTCATAATAACAAATATTACAAAGAGAAGAAACACCACTTAAGGCAGAACTTTAGGCCTCTTCAAACCAATCTGTCGAATGATGAATTTAAGCGACAGACAGTGATAGTATCTTACATCCAGTCTAGTTTTCACTGCTGACACTGATGCTTCGCCAGAATTACAAGACAGAGGCTTAATGTGCGTTTAAGCACATCGTCTTCTGGCTGTGTGCTTCTTGCTCGCATTAGCAGGAGATGGCAGCAGGGGAGAGTGGGTAGGAGTTCTCCATACTTTAAAGTGTTTAGCCTAGCACCATTTGTGACCTGCGCCCTCACACAGCACAGAAGAAGCAGCACAGTCTGTGGAAATTTTGGATTTAAATGCTGGTTTGCTCCCTGGGCAAACATGTTATCATTCCCAGCAGACAGGCATCTGTGAGATCACTGACATACCTTTGAAGACAGAACCTGCAGTTTTTTAAATTTCCTGTTGGGTTTGTGTAGAGAACACTATGAGTAAATCACAGAGGTCACAAATGGGGCTGTGTTTTGCACAGCTTAGCACAAAAAGTGGGAGCTACAGAACTGCTAGCCTTTCTCTGGCCAAAGGTCTGAAAGTGCAACTTTTGATTTGGACTGTACGACTTTATCTTGAGTCATGATTTGTTTTTCTTGAACAAGTGTTAAAAAAGACATTAGCTTGGTTTCCATCCAGCTATCACACAATTTTAACTTAATTTCAGATATTCTGCAAAAGAAAAACGCACATTTAGGTGCTTTTCCATCCCCTACTGTTAAGCAAACCTGGGAGTTAGTTCATTTAGATAAGCAGTGGGTGGCGGTAATTCTCCAGTTGATTGCCACTACAGAAGAGGACGCAATGCGATGACATCATTAAAAGAGCGCCAGTCCAATCTTAAATGAAGGAAAACAATAACAGTGGAAAGTGTGCTGGACCAATGGTTCCCAAGTGGTCCAGCCATAGCGTCCAGATTTCTCCTTAGTCATTAGTCCAAGGTCCACATTTCATCATTCATCTTGAGTTCAGCCATGTTGTCTTTTTTTTTTTTTTTTTTTTTGATTGATTTATTTCTGGAAGACGATAAGACAGTAATCCTAAGGATGACATGCTAAAGTAAAATACTTATTTCCAGCATGGTCCTTGGTGTTTACATACAAGAAACAAATACACAAGAAGCTAGTTTCGAGCTAGTTTGCTGTCTCTGTCAAGTAGCTGTCCATTAGTCACTCACTCACACACTGTACTTTAAAATAAGGTGTGTTTTATACAAACTTGACATGTTCGTGAGTCGCATGCGGTACATTCAAATCTGGACCACAACCCACCAGTTGGGAACCACTGGACTGGACGATGGAAGTAGAATGTTTGGAACTGCAGCTGTGTGGTCTTGGAAGAGTCTTGGTAACAGCCCTCTGTGCAGACGTAAGCATGTTACAAGCCATCCAGAGACAACAAAGAGAGCTTACTGTGGCCATTGCAATGACAGTGCGTCACGAGTGTACGTCATTTATTCGCTGAATCTGCTCCCATTGCACTTCGTCACATTTACCCTTTATCAGTACACCAACTTTTCCACGTCCTGCAAAGGTTAAGTCGACCTCTAGTGTGACCTATAACATACGCGTCGGCAGCACTTTATTAACAAATAAAAAAGCATAATATGGCAAAGACATTTAAGTTCCCTGTTATGTGGTAACTGATCTTGTCCTCTGCTCAGAGAGTAAAGAGCTCCACGAATGCATTGTTTTCCCAGTTTGCAGACATTTGTGGCTGCTGTTCTTCTCCTTTAAATTAGCCGCTATGTGCTAACAGCTACTTTTTAAATCTCCGGCAGCGGATCACACGCATAACATGTTCTCAAAACGACACACCCATGCTGCCCATTATCCCTTCATTTCAACTCTGTTGCTTCCTTTGTTCCTGGCTCAGAAGTGAAGCCACTCTGTCTCCCCTTACCTGATAGTTCCTTAAAGCCGCTACAAGGAACTTTTAACTGGATATGCAAAAGTCTCTCGTTTCTGCTGATGTCTGTGTGTGACCTACAACAGCAAATGAGACCATCGGTGTGAAGATAAGCTATTTCAATTTAGTGTATATCCATACCTTTAGGAAACTGTCTCCAAGTCCACACCAGGTTGCTTCCAGGACGAAACGATTTACGACACTCAGATGGCACACATCATCTTACCTAGCTGCTTACATTTAGTGACTCTTATAAATACTTGCTATTCCTCCTCCTCGACCCGACGCAGGGAGTTAAAATAGCAGCAATCATCGGGTAAAAGTTCTGTGAAAGCACTGGACTCACCAGCAGTCAGCCACGTCTCAGTCACACAGAGAAAACCCAATCCTCGGGAAGTCAGGAAATCCTTCAGGATAAACGTTTTGTTCGCTAGCGATCTAGCATTTACCAGCCCGATCCTGGCAGGAGCCGGCGGGTCCATGGCGTTAGCTGTCTGGGGAGCCACACACAGAGGCTGCAGGTTGCACAGATTCAACCCGCGCCAGCGGGGATGAGGAGAGCAGGGGCCGTGGGGCTGGAACACCTCATCTGGGCCGACGACAGGTAAGCTGGGATCCCCGATAGGAGCGGGGGCAAAGTTTTCCCGTCTTGTTGTTTCATTCATTCCCAAAACAAACACATGTGCGAGCCAGGTAAACGTCTTTATGACAATACGCATTAGAGCTCATGGGAAATGTAGGCTTCATTCCGGCAAAACACTACCGCTTTTGTCCACAGGGTCGCCAAAATCAACTCAAAATCTGTGAGGCGGCATAACGGTGTGATATTCTCGTTTGAACAGGCAGTGTAAAAGGGGCTTTAGACACAAAAGCATGGGAGGTTCCAGGTTGGAAAACACTGGAGTTACCCTTTAAAGAATTCCTACATGCATCTTACAATGAGGCAAAGTACTTCATCTAAAAAAAGAAGTGAATATCTGACAGGAAGTCTTTTCTTTTTGGTGAAACAGGCACGACTTCACATGTGTTGTACTGTATGTATTTGTAGTATATGCTGTATTGCTTTATGCTGTCTGAATATTTGCAGTCATGTGAACTTTACATCCCTGCTGAACTCTCAGAGACCTAAAACTTATTTTGGACATGTAATCCATCAGTGAAAAAAGAGAAACTCCCAGATTACCTTTTTAATAGCCTGCTAAGTCCCTAATTTAATTTGTTTGGCGAGGAGACAGCTTGGAGGAGGCAATGACACGTACAGTTCAGCAGGAGTTTTTGACCACTGCATTATTTTCTGGGGGGACATTAATTATCTTCATATGCCAGCGTCCCATCCTGTTTGTCTTATCTATTACTATCAGTGAAATGGATGAAAGTCATTACACTGAATGATGAGTTTGTGTTCGCCTGGTTTACACAGGAGTTCAATTACAGCGTATAGATCTACTTTCAGCTAATGTTTTCTGAAGACAAACAAACCTCCAACTTAATGAGCAGCTCGCTAGAACAAATTTGGACTAAATTGAATTAGACCTCGTGCTGATGCTGCCCATGCTGAGTATTCTGCAAACTCGGTCGTTTGTCAGTGCCACCGAAGTGATGATGTTAACGTGACTTAAAAACAAATCTCGCCATGTAACGAGCTTGGGACCTGGTTATGAAATTCACGATGTAATTACAAGTCATTTTAAGTCTCATAGCAATTATTGTTAGCTATCATCAGCCACACAAAGCAGCAGCCACTTCACTGATGGACTGGAGACTGCGTTCATTTGTCACTGTCACACACACACAAAGGATAATACATACCATTACACACACAACTGTGCAGAGATACAAGGGAAGGGTTCATGCACAAACACACATGATTTAGTGTTAGTTCAGTGTTTCCTGTGATGAACCCAGTCAAGTATAAGAACAATTTACAATAACAACAAAGCAATCTTTTTTTTTGTTGTTGATTCCTACATTTTGGGTAAAACTTGATGACATTTAGTTGACATTACATCAGCTTTACTTTATTTTTTGTGCTAATTAGCTAATGTTAGCATGCTAACATGCTAAACTAAGATGGTGAGCATGGTAAAAAAAAGAAAAGAAAAGGTCAAATCCAGCACTCTAATTGGTCCTTCGCCGTGATATAATGAACGTATATAACAACAATGATGTGATGATGTGTAAGAGCAATGCTCTATGAACATGTTAAATTAGAATGTGTCTATAACTATCACATTGCCAACACCCCTTAGCTGTGACATAATCACAACATACAACAGCCTGTCATGAGGCAATGCTTGATTAATACAGCCAAGCTCACAATTTGTTTGTCTGTTTTTGTTGTCAGAAACTGTGATTGAACGCAGCTCATAAATGCTGCCTCTGCTGCACTGAAACATCAATCAAATCAGTATTTTGTAACTGAATCCTCTGAGAAAATAAACACACAGTAAAAGAGATTTCATGGTGCTCTCCTTTGGCTCCTCAGCCTCTGACTGCAGGGTCCATAACGTCACATCACTGCCTCAAGTCCTCTGGTTCTGTCTGAGCTCCCTCTTCATACACAAAACAGTACATTTTTAGTGCAGAACACAGAAAACATAATTTGTTTCTCAACATGAGCTTTCAATTTACTGGTCCATCTATACATCCCAGCCCTCACCTATGGTCATGCGCTCTGGGTAGTGACCGAAAGAATAAGGTTGCAGATACAAGTGGCCAAAATGAGTTTCCTCCGTGGGGTGTCTGGGCTCAGCCTTAGAGATAGAGTGAGGAGCTTGGACATCTGGAGGGAGCTCAGTGTAGAGCCGCTGCTCCTTCGAGATGAAAGGGGTCAGTTGAGGTGGTTCAGGCATCTGATCAGGATTCTCCTGGGCAACTCCTGTTAGGTGTTCGGAGCACGTCCCACTGGTAGGAGGCCCCGGCGCAGACCCAGAACACTCTGGAGGGATTATATATCTCATCTGGCCTGGGAACGCCTTGGGGTCCCCCAGGAGGAGCTGGAAAGTTTTACTGGGGAGAGGGATAGCTTGGGTGCTTTGCATGGCCTGCTGCCCCCACGACCTGGCCTTGGATAAGTGGATGAAAATGGATGGATGGATGGATGGAGCATGAGTCTCTCTTCTTTTTTTTTTTGAGATTACAATTACAGGGGCTGCAGCCTTTGAAGGTTGCATTTGAAGACAGATTGTGTCACATCCTCGCGACCAAGGCTGTCCTATTTTGAAGGCTTCTTTAAATGCAGCCGAGAAACGCTGCCTTCCTTCCCAGAATTTGGAGGATGCAATGAATGAATCCTTTGTGGCCCAGCCTATCCCAAGATACATTGTGTGCCAGTAACGATTATATATTAATGTTATGTCTCAAATCGCATACTTCTGTACTTAGACCTGATATTTTGAGTGCATAAGTGAGTTCACACTGAGAAGTATGGAAAAATGCAATGCACTATGAGTACCCGGATGGTGCACTCAAAACAGTCAAGAAGTTGAGTGTGGAACTATGGACACTTCTCACCCTCAATGGTCGCCATCTTGGCTACGTAGCAGAAGGGGAGGGACCACTTTTCAAACTGGAAATAGCGGCTGAGGACTGTGTGACCGTGAACGTCGCTGCATTGTACAAATGTAAGTTATACATGTGTGTTTTGCATTAAGCACCACTATACTGTTGTCGGGTATAAGCCAGCAGTATGTTTATTGGGTTAATTTAGCATTCTGTAATGATTTGGTACCGCGAATGATAATGCAAATGCTAATGCTACTTTGCTAATTTGTCATTTCCGTTGAGTGCACAACTTCCGTGTTTGGTTTGAGACAACACTACCCTGTTGAAATTTGCGCGCTACGCCAATAAGTAGGCTACATAGTGCACATAGTATACTACATAGAAGTGTACTAACGGAAGTATGTGATTTGATTCGATTAGCTAAAAGCACACAGCTTAAACAATCTGAATTTAATAAGTTTACGTGAAAACGTTCCATCAGCCTGAAATATATCAAACAGTGGTGTCTCCGAATCATCTCCTCAAGTATTAAATGAAAAGAATATATACATAATACCAATCTCTGGGTCCGTGATTTAGGGCTAGCTAACTTACTAGCTTACTCTTTCTGTCATCAGGTGTAGCTGAATGCTAGGTAACAGGATAACCAAAGGGTCGGGGTGAGAACAACTGGTGATGCAGTCAGGAAATCCTCCGCAAACCAGAGCGTCCCATTTCTGAGACTGTTCAGTTTTGGTTAAAGGACGTGGCCTATAGACCGCAAAGGCCGCGTCCTTAATTGGCTGCAGCACCTGAATTGAGACACAGCTTTAGAGAACGCCCCAGAGACATTTGTAACTGTATCCATGGATGCTGTCGGCTAGGTAACAAGGAAATGCTTTATCGTATTACTGTATTTGTACCTCATAGATGAGAGACGCATAAAAACATCCATCTAGTGTAAAGTGTATTCAGTCTTCAACATTTATTTTTGTCAAAATAAGAAATAAATTCTGCCAGTTTATAGAGCTGTATAATTTTGATTTTGAGTGTTAAATTTGCGCTTTTCAGGATTTTGCTGGAAGTGAGTGCGAGTGTCTTCAAACAAGGGGAAAAACCCCACTGAGGATGTTTTTTTTTACTTTCTTTTAAACAAAACCATTTTCAGGGTGATCTCTCCATCACTCTGTGGCCTTCCTCCAGACCTCCTGTGACTCTGTGACTCTGTGTGCATGTGTGTGTGTGTGTGTGTGTGTGTGTGTGTGGGTGGACGGGTGGGTGTGTTTGGGTGGGGGGTATACTCACCTTCACCCATTTCCTTGACCCAGTTTCAATGTTGTGTCTCCGCTGTACCTTTTTAAAGCTGAAGGAAAAGAAATCCCATTTAAATCCCCCCAACATGTCTGACCTTCTCTGCTGCCCCCTCCACACACTCACACTCACACACACACACACACACACACACACTGCATGTTGTCCTCTTTCTGCCTGGCTTCACCACAGAATTTGGGCAGAACAGTTGAATTATTCAGTATCACCCCTCCTGCCAAAACACACACACACACACACACACACACACACACACACACACACACACACACACACTGACTGTCCCCTCCATCCTCAGGTCTTCCACAGGACTGGAGTAGATTAAAGAAGAGGTGGAAATTACGAATCACCTCACAGATTGAATCATTTTAGTCTCTGCTCGTCTTTTTACTTTCATTTTTTCTTTTCACCATGACAGTGTGTCTGTTTCAAGCTTGACTCCAGCAGCCTCTGTTTCAGTCCTGTCTTAGTGTGTTTGCACTAAAGTGTCACCTATATGCACCAAAATCAAGAGCAGCCTATTTCATATTTATGCATTACATGATTTCCTTGCTCTTAATATGGAAGACAGAAGAAATCAATGTTGTACAGCTGCATTATTTCCTGTTTTTCATATCTTATGTTAACACTAAAATGACAATATATGTTAATGTAAGAGGGATGAGTCATAGGAACAGCTCATTGTTTTAGTCTCACAGCATGTTGAGTGTTAGGTTCAGTTTCAGTTCAGTATATAATCCTGTAGTTTAACTGCAGCTATTTATAACCCTGGCCAAAGTAAAAGGTTCATATAATTAAGACCATACATGCAAATTTAAAGTGAAAGTCTCTCATTAAGTGACGCAGAATTACAGAGGGTGTGTAGACAGTGTGTGTCTCCAGTCTATAGAGCTCAGTGCTGTTGTGTCGCTCCACAGACCCCCAGTGAACGGCTGTATCTAAAGAGAGCTGTCATTAGCTAAAGTGACTACTTCATGTTTGTAGTGAAGCCAGCAGGGAGCAGGGTTTGAGCTGGACACGTCTCTAAAACCAGAGTGATTTGATTAGAATCCTCTGATGTTTATCACAGGGCAATTTGTACCCCCAGTGTCCACCAAAGGGAGGCTGGCATGGACAGTTGTGTTTTTCCAAAGCATGCTCTTCTCCCTTGGTCAAGTTGTTTTTGTTCCTTACCAAACCTTAACCATAACATCACCAGATCATACAACGCATTCATTTTTCCAACAGTAAGTAGAGTAGAACTGATGATGGTCAAGGACTGAAACATTTGCTGTTGCATTTTTTGTGTATTTATGTCTTAAATAAATAGACTATTTTTGCATTGATCTCAGTCTGTGGACATTTTGTGGCTTTCTAGCCCAGTTACATTGGTACAAGGATATCTCGTCTGCCGTCCTTTCTTGTTTGTCTGTCCTTCTGAGACCCGAACTTTTGTTTGGTATGCATTTTAAATTTCTTCTCGCTATCTGGGATCAGTAGGACCTGTTAAATATAAACAATTTAACACTGTCAACAATAATATAATCCCAATATCCTCAAAAGGGTACAACTAGGAGGGTCCCAGTGTCCTCAAACAAAACGATAATATAGTCCCAATGTCCTCAAATGAGAAGACAACAAAGTCCCATTGTCCTTAAATGAGACAAAAATAAAGTCCTAACATCCTCAAACGGGATGACAAGAGAGTCCCAATGTTCTCAAACGGGACGACTAAGAAGGTCCCACTGTCCTCAAACGAAACGATAATATAGTCAATGTCCTCAAATGAGACGACAATAAAGTCCCAATGTCCTCAAATGAGACGACAATAAAGTCCCAATGTCCTCAAATGAGACGACAATAAATTCCCAATGTCCTCAAACAAAACGATAATATAGTCAATGTCCTCAAATGAGATGACAATAAAGTCCCAATGTCCTCAAATGAGTACTTCCTAATTAACAGCGTCTTATCTTGTTGCTGTAGCTAAAAATGGTCAAATTTGTTGCCATATCAAACTACAAACATTATTAATCACAAATAAACAAGTTTAGATCATTAAATGTGATCAAGTTTTGGACCTTGTCCACTTTTGCGTCGGGATTGGCTGCAGACTGACTTGGCAGAGATGGCTGCCATCTTGTTTTTACATGGATGAGTGTATTGTGCTCTTACTACCACTAGATGGCACAAAAAAGTGTCCACGGACGAGGAAGTTAAGTAGAATGAAGTATAAGGTCAAGTAAACTCAAAATGTGATGTCCTCTTACAAGGACACAGGGTCTCAGGAGGACATTGTACCAACCCACCCAAGACAAATCTTTTTGTTGCCCCAGGTAGGCACAGATTCACAGCAGCCTTGAGATGCCAACAGTGATTTCCAGTGATTTTAGAACAAATTATGGCATCCTGCTGTTGGAGGATCCAGATCAGAAAATCGTTATTTGTCGTTATGGAGGGGGGAAAAAAGTGCAATTTTTATAAAATTTGTAGGGTGATAGGGACATAAAGGCTAAATGTGATAGTGTGTCAAGTTTATGTTTATGTGTTTGGGTCCACTTCCTGTTTTATTTTGAAATGTGTTCTCATTGTGTTAAGTGTTTCTTTTACTTCCTGAGTTTCCCCACCTTTGATGATTACCTCATGTGTTTCACCTGTGTCTTGTTCCACTCACCTGTGTGTAGTTAGTAATCAGCCTTTGTGTATTTAAAGCCCAGGGTTTCCCCCATTTAGTTGCCAGATTGTCAATGTCATCCTAGTGTGTTCATGCTCTCAAGCTTTTTTTCCTGTGTTTGATTCCTCGGTGTTTGACTCTGCTTGGATTTATAGATTTTGCTTTTTGTGTGATTTCCCTGAACGGATTTTTGTGCCTTCACCAATTGCCTTCATGTGTATGACCCCTAACCCCATAAGTAAAGATTGTATTTGGTAAAATGTTCTTGGTGTTTTGTGCTTCCCTGCAAATGAGGCCCAGTTTTGTACTAAATCGTTACACTCAAATTGAAAATAAATTAATATATAAATAACAAATGCAATGTAAGCCGTCTGGTGACCTGTCCAGGGTGTACCCTGCCTCTCGCCCATTGTTGGCTGGGATCATCCTCCCTCTCGTGACTCTGATTAGGACATGCTGTTACAGATAGTGAATATGTGATTTTAGGCAATGTAATGGAGGGGTTGGTAAGACATCAGAGAAGATAATTACAGCAGGTCAGGAAACAACACAGCCTTCCCCAGGGGTTGGGGGCACACAAGAGGAGCAGTGTCTGGGGGTCCTCCCCTGGGAAATCTTGAGCATCAAAAACTTAACTTCCTGCATTGTGAGGATTTTTCTGCATCACTTTATGGTGGAAATGTCGTTATTTATGTAAAGAAAAACACAAATTTCAGGCACTAAGTGACACTTCAGCATATAAAAATATAATGGAATATAATGCAGAAGGCTCTCAGGTATTCTGTAGCCTATTGCTTTCAAATATTTGTTCTCCAGTAGATCAGCTTTACTCATATACTGTTATCTCTGCTGAGTCAATACACACGTACAGTAGGTATTATTTACTAAAACCTCTCTCAAAGTGTTTCATTTGTCATTTACATTTCTTGGTGCAAATTATTTTCAGATCATATTTAACAACTTATGCTAAAAAATAATGGGAACAAAATTGGCTATTTCAAAAAGTGGTGAGAACATGTCCCCAGTGTTGGGCAGTAATGCATTACAGTAATAATATTACTTTTTCTAGTAACGAGTAGTGTAACTAATTACCAATAAAATTTCAGTGATAATATTACAATTACTTCAAAACCAAACAACTTGTTTTAATGTTACTTTTGTTATCACATCACCACTGACTTGGAATACAACAGTAACATCAGTGGACTCATTTTTGTAATCGTCGTGCTGCGTGTGCATGTTACAAAGCAGCAAGTTTGAAACACTTTTACCTTCACGGTTGGAAATATTCCCATTACTGTTGCAGGTAGTCAGGTAGACTAAAACTCTTTAAACCTCTGGTCTGAAACACCTCGGCTAATACGACCGACAGCACAACAACATGACGCTCCAGGAAATACACCCCACCAAAGGTGAGCCCTTCGCCACCACGGAAGTTGGATGTAGTGCTGCACCAGCTAAACAACCAAAACTGGATTTTAACCGAGGACAGGTGCAGCTATGAAGATGTGATGAAGCTTGTGGGTGGGTATGTGGCGGATGAAATGTTGCTCCATGAGTTAGCGTGACCATATTTTGATTTCCAAAAAAGAGGACAATCGGCCCAGCCACGAGATAGCCTACTTAAATGATACTAGCAGTTTACTCAAAGATGCCTTATAATTTTAATATATTTAAAGTTTATATGTATGGATAGAAAATTCAGTTATATTACAAAATAATATCTCTCAAAGACAGAAATTTAGATAGGCTTCTCAGAGGTTACTCAACTTGCTTTTATTATGCCTAAAATAATAATCTTTTTACAAGTTTCAATTGTGCAAAAATAAATATAAATGTAAAATAAATGTAAAATCTGGAATGAAATCTGGAATGAAATAATGATAGAAATAATGTCTCTTCTGTATTAGAAAAATCAACTTGTAAAATAATAGCTATCTTTTCAAGTCTTACTGGACAAATAAATCAATAAATAAATCAATAAATAAATAATATGAAATAATGTTCTAAATAATACCTCTTCTGCATTAGAAAATCCAACTTTGAGCTCCCCGGCACCTTTATTAGACACAGAATCATATGTGCCAGCTTTGCACAAGGTGCACTCAGCCCATATATCTCGACCGGGTCGGGACGGTAAGTTGGGAATTTTTTCTGCAGTTCATCTGTGAAGCTGCACTTGCGCTTTGGCATCTTGGAAGCTTAGAATAATGCTGCGCTGCTGGTGTCTCCTGCTTCCTCGTTGTGAGTGTTGGAGATCCGCCAATAAGGCAGCCTCTCGGGGATTACGTACACAAAACCGGACATTATCATCAATTTATAAACACCCGGACGCCCTGGACAGGACGTGAAAAGTGGACATGTCCGGGCAAAAGAGGACGTTTGGTCAGCCTACATGAATGACATCTTTCAGGCAGAGCCTCTGGAAAATGCTGTTTACAGGCCAATGGAAGACCCTGGGTAAAAGAAGGCTATCTAGACTTAGCTGTGGTTGGAGCAGCCAGAGACAGTCTAATGTGCAGTTGTCTTATATTTCTTATGAGTGGAATGTCTCTTTCTCAAAGTTCATGAGCTGCAACAAATAAGAATCCTATTCGAAATGTGGCTTATGACGACTGCTTAAAGTATTTTCATTGGAGGTTTATACCATGCTGGAGCCATCCAGTGTTTATCCACCCTCATGAGTGCTGAAATTAGGTATGCAGGGCCAATGTGACACTTTATAAGGAAAGAAAATAGCAAGGCTGTAAAATTTTATTTTCCAAATTTTATTTTTAGTTGGCAATTTTTTCCCTGCATGACAAAAAAAGCCAAATGATCTGAGCACTCCTTCACATGCACTGTTGTGCTGTCTTGTCATCTTTGTCCCTCGACATGCTTTTTCTATCTTGACAGTAAAGCTCTCTCCATCTCTGGGTTGTTATTTTGGTTTGGTTTCTCCCCTAAGGCCAAGCTTATCAGACAGACCCTGAAGTATTGACGCCAAAATCCCAGTCTAGTTTCTATGCACTTCTCAGCAGGTGGCTGCGCACACACACACACACACACACACACACACACACACAAATACACACACGTACACACACACACAAATACACACACGTACACACATAGAGATTTCAATGGTAATGTCCTGAGGGACAACAGTGGAGGAAAAAAATAAAAAAATAATACCGCTGCTGCCTCGGCTCATATGGAATTAAAGCGCTTTCTGTCTTGTGTTTCAGATTCTTCTTTAACCTCCAGCCATCCTTCCAACAAGACAGATTTTGTAGCCCGTGGTTCATCACAGCAGGGACACACACCTACACACACACACACATACACACACAGATATCTAATGGATGAATCCTTGGCTTCCAAATGCTGCAGATGTCACCGCTGGGCTGATGAACATTCGGTCTGCCAGCTTACAGCACAGATATAATTACATTCACTGTAGACATACAACCAAATATGTCGTTAATTTTTAACACACAGCAGCTTTGAGGCAGCGAGAAAACTGTAACTATGTTGCAGATCAGTTTCTGACTGTAGACAGTCGCCACTGACAAAGAACTTGGAGGACAGAGGGATGGACTTGCTCTTTCAAGTTTACATTAAGTGGAATGGGCCTTTAAACAGCTAGAACTTTAAACAGGAAGTGGGACAACCAAGTGTTAAAGTCAGCCAACTAAATTCGATACATCATTGAGAACTGGCCAAAATCTAGCAGGTTAAAGAATACCTTTGGTATTTTTCAACCTGGGCCCTATTTCCCCATGTGCATGTGTGCGTATGATTCATAGGTACAGCTCGTTCTAAAATTGGTTCAGTATTGAGGGAGGCGGATGCAAAACGGTCACAGGGGCAAATGCGTCCCGTATAAGTTTGCGCATTAAAAGTGCTTTTTTTCGCCACTGACTGGTTCAGATCGCCAGTGTTATCTCCGTAAATAGCATACTAAGCGTTTCCCTTTCCTATGGGCTGTGTGTGACGTCATCTCGCGAGAGCTTTGCGCCACTGTGTCTGTAGCTCTCTCTACTCGTGGGGCAGCCGTTTTCTTGAGGAAGAGGTGTTTCGGGATTGGATGTCTTCTCTTCTTCAGCTGGCAGTAGTCATCTTGGGAGAAGTGAGCACTGCAGACCCGATGGTCTGCAAGGCGCAGTGTCTGGACAGGAGTGTTAGCATCCATTTGTAGCACAACTAGCCACAACTTCAGCATCTTGCCGTCCGACAAAGGCAGGCTATGAAAGCTGTACGGGGTGTTGCACAACATCCTATTCATGCAATTCGGATAAGCACAAACACAAACCATTGTTTTCAATCGATGCAGTAAAACTCTCAACTGTACTCCGGGACAACCAGCGCCACTCTGAGCACGCTCAGCATGGCTCCTCTGTTTTCTTCCAGCAACAAGCAAAGCTCTTGCGAGATGACGTCACAGCCCAGAGCAAGTGAAGGGTAAGGGAAACATTTAGTCAGAGGTGGGTAGTAACTAGTTACATTTACTCAGTTACATTTACTTGAGTAACTTTTTGGATAAATTGTACTTTTCAGAGTAGTTTTAATGCAAAATACTTTTTACTTTTACTTGAGTTATATTGTTTTAAAGCAACAATACTCTTACCTGAGTACAATATTTGGCTACTCTACCCACCTCTGAGTATATATATGTGTATATATATATATATATGTATATATGTAATATATATATATATATATATATATATGTATATGTATATATGTATGTATATGTGTATATATATATATATATATATATATATATATGTGTGTGTATATATATATATATATATATGTGTGTGTATATATATATATATATATATATATATTCATATTTGTGTTCCATGTGAAGTGAACTTTGCAAGTAGTTGGCTGTTTCAACTCATCCCATCCCAAATCTTTGGTCTGAACTGGGCATTACTCTACTAAAACCGACCTATGTAACTTTACTTTGAGTACCTAAGGTGATGCCATTCATGGGGTGCTAATTCACTAGATATCATATGAACCCTTGTATGAGGATATATTGTTATATGACTTGCATTTTAAAGATACCACCTTCTCAGTACCTACAACATGAGACATTACCTGTCAATAAAACTTTCTGTCATCTAAATATGACGATATCTGGTAGTCAAGACATTTCACCGCTCATCACTTCTACTGACTGGTGTAAGTTTTGATTAGTAGTAATTTTTGTGGGGGAAATAAATCAGTTCTGCCACCAGTGTACATGTGATGTTCATGTGTGTTCATATGCACCTGAGGAAGAGCAGCAGATGGTCGTTTCATGTCCCGATAGTATCTCCCTCAGAGTGTTCAGACCTGAAGACAAAATCCAGGAGACCTGTGGCAGATATCCAGGCAGAGATATAAAAAATACAAGCTAACTACCTGTGGCATTTATTCAAATGAGCGACAGATGGTGCGGAGCAGATAGAGCAGCAGCTGAGAGGGGAGATAAGGAAACTCCACGTGGAGTCTGTTTGGTGTCCTGATCTAAACACCTCAGTGTGGTGCTGGACGGTTCAAAGGACACGAACCACTGTCAGTTTCCAGTACTGTTTGGAGAAGAGCGTCACTGCCATGAATTCCAATAGAAATAAATAATAAATAACTTTATTCTGAAGGCATTGTAACATTTGTATCCTTGATTTACACTAAATAAAACAGTAATAAAGTCAAGATAAACAAGACAAGAAAAGACTTCAATCCCATTACGTCTGCCTCTGATAATAACAGCAGTTTGTATGGCTGGTACAAAGCTCGTTATTTTTAACCAGCTCCACCTTTTCAGTCTGTTATGCCACCTTTTACTGTCTCGTCCAATTAAGCTGCCAATAATGTTTGTTACTGCTTTAAAGCTCAAAGTCTCAGTCGCTTTTCTCTTTCTCGGTTTTACAGCTGAGGAGCTGTGAACAAATGTATTTTTGAAAGCTGCTGGATTCACACAAGAATACACTGAACTGATACAGTTTCAGGTTATAAGCAAACAACGAAAAAGGTTAATGATGTTTTTTAACAGCAGGTAAACAGAGAAGACAGAGCTCATTACTTTTTAGTGACAGCAGAATTCTATCCATTTTTGTATTCCTAGCATTTGTACTACTTTAGTGCCGATATCTATGGCACAAGAGGATGAATCCTACTGATTTGGGAGGTGCCCTGACATTTCATCAAACACCACCATGAAGTTAACATTGATGGTTTTGAGTGAAGCATCTCAACAACTATGGATTGCCATAAAATTTGGCTCATACATCCATGGTGCCCTCGGGAAGAATTGCCTCAGTATTAATTTCTTTCACATTCTAAAATCCTTCACTAAGATTGTGTGTCAGCATCGTCACTGTGAGCATGTTAGCATGCCAATGTATTTCGCTCAAAGAACCACTGTGCTAAAGTACAACCCTGCAGAGCCATCTTGGCTCTGTGGCATGCTCCTGATGAATCAGCGGATGGCGTCCTGGGGGATCTCCTCCAAGACCTTGATCAGGGCATCAGTGAGCTCCTGGACATTTAGGAGGTCGCACCACAAAGTCCAGTTCATTTGATGAGTGTAAACACTGTGTACTCTACCTGGGAACGCTACGTTGTTCTGTGCCTGAGTCTACTTGAAAATGTGGTCCCGAGTATTTTTCATGTGTACTTGGGTACAGTTAGCATCATCAGGTACAGCTCCTGTGTGCCTGTTTGCACTCCTAACAACGTCTAGGCATGCTCCTGATGAGTCAGCTGATGGTGTCCTGGGGGATCTCCTCCCAGATCTTGATCAGGGCATCAGTGAGCTCCTGGACAGTCTGCAGCGGTACTTGCACCAATACATAACGTCCCATAGATGCTCAGTTAGATTTAGGTCAGGGGAATGAGAGGGCCAGTCAATGGCATCAATGCCTTCACCATCCAGGAACTGCTTACACACTCTGGACACATGAGGCTGGGCATTGTCCGGCACCAGGAGGAACCCAGGGCACTCTTAAACAGGAGGAACCCAGGGCCCACCGCACCAGCATAAGGTCTAACAATCACTCAGGTGACCATTAAGTGTTTCCTTAATTCATTTGAGTAGTGGATGTCAGTTGCCCTAGATGGGTAGCCTGGAAATCCAGACCCAAATCTAGAAAGATTTAGGGTCTGGCCATGAGTAATACAAATGGCCCAACTCGAGGG
Source organism: Epinephelus lanceolatus (assembly GCF_041903045.1). Classification (NCBI taxonomy): domain Eukaryota; kingdom Metazoa; phylum Chordata; class Actinopteri; order Perciformes; family Serranidae; genus Epinephelus; species Epinephelus lanceolatus. The sequence continues at coordinate 33,484,444 of NC_135747.1, read as the reverse complement.
GCGGCACCAAGCATGCATTTGTAAATATCACTGCATGCAATTGGATAACACTACGACCAATCAGAACAATACACGAGGTGATGTATATGCTTAGCTACCAGCGGAGCTAACTGGTAGATTAGACTCTTGCTGTATCCGGTCGGCAAAACAGCAAAAACGTCCTTCTTGCAAAGGAAAGATTCGAGCGCCGTCTTCTGTTCCTCTTTTAGAGAAAAAGCCAAGTCTAACTCGTTCATTGTAGCGGCCAAAGACGTTTCAAACAACTGGTGTTCATCTGTAGCCATATTGCAATGTTTACTGACTGATTCTGGACTTAGTCGTCGCAGTGCTGTCGTCATCTGTTTAGCTCGCCTCTGGCCCGCCTATATCAGATACACCGATGTGATTGGTGCAGCTTGGTTTCATGGGCATAGGTAATGAGCATCATTACTGATTGCCAGAGTGACTCACTGAGCAAATTCAAATTGTGCTCTTGCGAGAACTCTGGATTTCCAGGGTACTAGATGGGTTTACATTATAGTTAGTTGAAAGCCAGGTGTGTCTCGTGAAGAAGGCTTTGGTGTGACAAAGTGTTGGTATCTGACGACCTGAGGATACGAACAATCCAGCTGATCTCATCCCCTGAACTGCATGGCCATGGGTGATAAACACATTAGACAGGTGAGAGTCATTCTTAACATTTTCCATAAAATATAAACAATAGTAGGCATGATGCGAAGGTTGACTCAGTTGTATGGGCTTGCAATTGGTGCTTTTTTCTACACTGTAGCGACGACATAATGTCAAGTAGATGATGATGTAAGTGCACTCATGTGTAGGACGATATTACTTATATGAAAGCTGAGCTGCGGGGGAAACAGGGAGGCGGGCAATCGTACTCAGGCAATCAACTGAAAATGCCTTTATTCTTGTTAGGTGTGTGCATGCAAACCAAGCTTTTGTATTTTTCTATTTTACCACTGTTAGACTGTGGAGTTTAGTCTTATTCTTCCTCACTCCTTCCAACTGTCTTCTTCACCATTTACTAAACACAGACACACTGAAAGGCCACAACAGAGCTTTCCACAAGTTTTTATTCCCAAGAGAAACTCTTGTGCCAGCACCTCAGAGACTAAATTGGAGGACAGATGAGGGATGGGTGGATTGAAAGATGGAAGATGGAAGGATAGATGGAGATGGAGTACAGACAGGAGGTGAGGAGGCGGAAAGCAGTTTGAGAACTTTGTGCACAGCGGAGAGTTTCAGAGGGGCAACTGGGCATGTGTGTTCATGTTGTGTCTATCCATGTGGAAAGCTCCTAATGTGTGTGTGTGTGTGTGTGTATTTGTGTGTGTGTGTGTGTTTGCATGTGTGGGTGGATGCAGTATGTGTGATAAGGTTTCTGGTTCACAGAATTTGGAGAAAATCACCAGAAGCACAAACTAGAAAACTGCACTTTAGAGGGTTTGAAACTAAAATTTAGCTTTTTTTTTTTTCTTTTCACAGCCACACACTCTGCGCTCTCCGCCTGGTTTCCGCTTCGCATGACCTTCATTGAAGAGAAGTCTTCCAGTAACATGATGTCATCTCTGAATAAAACATGTTGGAGTAGAGCAAGAGTTCTCTGTTGGAGGAATGATCTCATCGTTTGACAGGAAAAATTTTCTCCTGAGCACAAAAAGATTTAAATGCCAGTGTCATCACACCATATCACATCAGATCTAAAAATATGCCATGGCTTCATTTAAAAGGATGGGTATATACACTGGCACACACACTCACTTGCGACTCATAACACATCATCAAATCTTAAAGATACACTCCCTGATTGTGTCAGATTGTTAAAGAGTGCTCAATAGCTGCACAAATCCCTTCATTTCCTCCAACTGGTGAAGTGTCAAACCTGGCCAGGCTTGCTGTTTCCCCCTGTGTGCAGTCTTTATGCTAAGCTAAGCTAACATATAGCTTCATATCAAACAGACAAACACGAGAGTGGTATCAATCATCTCACCCCCTCTTTTTCTAAAAAGGTTGAACTATTCAGGATTTAGAAGCATCTAATGGTGAAGACTGCAAACTGCAACCACCTGAAACTGCGACCATGTGCCAGGTGTTGACTCTTGGTTAAGATTCCTTCAGTTTTTATTGTTCAGGAGGTTTGTACCAAGAGCCGAATTATCCGCACTGTCTCTTTCTCCCGAAAACGAAGGTATGAGGTAAATAAAACCAGTAAAAACCCTTAATAGAGCAGTTTCAAAACACATATCAATACATTTGATATGAGATGTGCCGCTAGCCCAGGACCTGCTGACGTTTGCTCACCTTTTCTCTCTGATAACTCAGCAAGGCTTTCTCATGTACCGCTGGTTTGTCGGTGACCCTAAATTCAAAGTACAATGCGCTAGGTATGTGTCAGTTTGAACATTCTGGGAGGGCGTGCTAATTTATGCTTATTACATGCATACTGTCTTTTTCAAAATACACTTAAAACGTAGATAAAAACATCTTGTTTTCACATTTATTTCTTTAGGTTTAGGCAACAAAAGCACATTATTAGGTTTAAAGAAATCATAGCTTGGCTTAAAAGATATTTGGTTCTTACTAACGTCATGTAACGTCATTTGACATGTGTTACCAGCTCACCCTTTTTCCCCTTTAAGGACAGTGGCCTTGTGGGTAACCTGTGAGGGTGTGACGTGTGCTTCAGTGTGTGTGGAGGAAAGCAGTTCACTTGGGGTGTCATGGCGAAGACGGTAGGCAGCAAAGAGTGATGATAGTCAGCAGAATTAAGTGCCTGTTAGACCTCATGAGAAGGCCATGTTTGTTGTTTTGCGGTGAAGACTACAATAAAGCTATTGTTAATGAACAGCACCTGAACGCATCACCATCCTTCCTTCTGCAGAGTGGTCCGGACTGCTAGTTACCAGCTAATAACGAGCCAAGCTAATTTAATGTTAATAAGCCAGCGTGTTCCCAACTACGGTTCAGAGCCGGTGAGCTGTCACTGAGAGAGGTAACACATGCATCATGTGACATATGTTGCTACCAGTGTTGTGCTAGTTACTGAAAAATAGTAACTAGTTACCGTCACTAGTTACTTCATTATAAAGTAACGCCCCCCCCAAAAAAATCCTCGACTTAGGTTTCTCGTCTTGGCTCGCCATCACACCATGACCTTGACGCACGCGCACTAGTGTCATCTATGCTCTGAGTACATCCTGGCTGTAGATGACTGAGTGGGGACGCTAGAGGGCGCTAGGTGCTTTTCTTTTTTGCAGTGTAGTTTTTCTAAGCCACAAAGAAGACAACGTTGCTAAGAAGGATCATGTTTTGGGAAACTCAGCCTTGCAGCCCAAAACATTTCCTGACTGTATTGGCTCGTAGCTACAGTGCCTAAGTGACAGCAGATGGAGTTTAACCAAGGGACTGTTAGACTACAACTTGACAAAACTATTAAACGGTATAGGAAGCTTCCTCGGGATAACAATGGATATCACGTCACTGGATATAGCGTTACTGGGACTAAAAATCTACAGAAATGCTACCGCTTAATGTAACGTTACAGCACTGTGGTGAGGCCAGCAGGTCAACAGTGACTTCAGAGATGGTGAGAGACATGATTCATTAAGATGCTCTGGTAAGAATTGTTCATATACCTCTATCTGACTTGACTATTTTTTATTGTTTAGGGCTAAAATGTTTTAGTGAAAGGGAAGTTTGTGAGGAAATACTGCATGCTGGACGCCGTTTTAAAACCTAGCCAAGGCAGCCGTTTGGTAACAGTAACAGAGTTACTGAATCTAAAAAGTATTAGTAAGTGCCAAAACTAACGGCGTTACTGTAACGCGTTACTAACAACACGTTACTGCCCAACACTGGTTGCTACCACTAGCCTATCACTAGCATGCTACACATACTAGCCCACTACTTTGTTAATAAAGTAACTTAATTGACTTTTGGTTTCAGATGAGAAACAACCAGTGGTCTCCCTGTGTTTGTTTGACCCTATAAAGACTTTCTCACTCTATACTACAGTAGTTGCCAGTGGCATTACGAACTGACGCCAGTGGGTGTGTTTCATAATGCTCTTCAAGGTGCCAGTGATAAAGTGGCGGCATTTGAAAAGTTAGGTTGTTAACCACTGTGTCAACAACTGCTGACACCCAGTGTCTGTCTTACAGCCACCAAAGGTGCCTCTGTGTGTTGTTATCTTATGACAGAATCACTGACAAAGCAACGGTAGCCTATTTGATGAGTTGGGAATGAGAACGGGCTGGATTCAGACATTCAGGAATTATCTGCAGGGGTTTCTTCCTCTACGAAACAAACACACCAGGTGATTTAAACTGGTAAAACAGGGATTGCAGCAGTTTTACATTAAAAAAAATACGTTTCTCTGTTGCTGCTCGTCACAGAGGGGCTGCTAACTATGGTGGCCAACGTGAAAAAGGTTTGGTGTTTGGTTTGTCTATTCTGGGCTACCGTAGAAGCATGGTGTTAAAAACAGCTCTTTCTAAGGTAACTAAAATATGACAATGTACGTGAAGAAAAAACTTCTCCACTTCTAAATTAACGAGATCATTATCTCAAGGTTTGATTTCTTTCTCCATGAAAATTTTTTCTTCTACAATAATTTCATTAATTCAGAAAAACAAAGCAGAATTTTTTTCTCCTCAAGTGAATGCATAACGCTTTTATAACCTGCTCCTAACGCTGCATGAACTTTCCTCCACGGTTTGACATGTCAGCAACGAGCCAGGATTAAATTAGGTGGCATTATTAAGGGCTGTAATGGAGTGAAATCTATTTTGTTCCATAGCGGGAACTGAAATACAAAAACTGCACAAAGCTTGCTTTTTACATGGTTTTGGCTGTAGGATCTTTGAAAGTTGTTTGTTTGTTTGTTTGTTTGCCAGTGCCACACACACGCACACACACACAGGGAGGCATGCACACACAGACAAACACACTCTCTCTCACAGAAATGCAATAATGACCATGGAAGCATGAGCTGCAGCCAGCTCACTCATTTTGGTTTGGCACAAGAATAGCACCATAGAATTATCCAAGAGTGATGTGAAATCATACTCAAGGCCAGGCTGCAGGTGCGGAGGGACTGAAGTGCGAACGTCGCCTCATCAAAACCAACTAGAAAGGTAAAGGAATGTAAGAAAAAAAAACCCAATCAAACTCAGGCAAACTGACATCTGAACCTGTTCAATCAATTCCACTGCTGATCATTTTAATCGAGCAATCAAACTAATGAGAGCAAGGAGGCGAAATTGAACATGCAGTAATTACAGGAGTACATCACGACCTCCTGCTTACGCACCCCGGGCACAGGAAGTGACACGTGAGAGCAGGCACTGGTTAATTACTATTGACCCTCCACCGTCGTCCCACCGGGCGTCAGCCGCAGTCGCTCCTGATGCTAAAATAATTAATGCTGTCGCCGTCATCCCCGGTCCCTGTAGCCATGGCAATGAGAAGATTTTCCCCCCGGGTACCCCCCCCACGGTTGTCAAGCAGCAGTTAGCCAATGAGGAGAGTCAGTGTGTGTGTGTGTGTGTGTGTGTGTGTGTGTGTGTGTGTGTGAATATGCAGTGATTGAGGTATAGCTTTAAGCTGCAGTTAATATGGTTGAGTCAAGTTAGGTTATCTGTCCTTGAAACGGTTCATCCTGTGATTCTTATTAACCAAGAATCAACTTGAACCAAATTAAATGTAAACTAAATCAAATCCTGGAGCACTGAAAATCATCTATGGCTTTGACTGGGTTTCCCACAACTGAATTATTTTCTCTTTTTGACAACAGTTCATGTGTCATTTGCCAAAAAATACACATCATATGCCAGAATGTACAAATATGTGCTTTCAAACGTGCTGAACATTTAATTATGTTTGGATGCATTCTGGAAAAGTGATGATCGTCACTAACATATTCGAAGCTGTTTGTGTTGAAAGTTTAGTTCATTGGAAGCAGCCCATCTCCTAAAGATGATGCTTGTACACTGCTTAATGCCAAAAATATTAAGAAGATCACAAAATCGTCTGGGTTAACTTCGCTGGAAACACTTTTTCATGTTCTGCACTGTAGCCCCACCCCGGTAAATCATCACCAGGCGCCACTGGGCACGCATGCTGTTAGGTCAGTCCAGTCACCAGAAGAAAATGCTGGCATTGTGTGTTTCTGCAAATCGCTGTACATTTCATATGTATCATGTCACGTAGTATGTGAGCTGACGTCACTGGGAGGTGGAGAGGATTAGTGGGTTACGAGACACCTGCTAAACTGCAGATGACTGCAGAGCACTGTTTGAGTTTGAGATCAACAAGCAACAAAACTGTGTTTTTTGTTTTGTTTTAGCGAGTCATTGCTGAATTTCCAGCGTCTTTTTGGTGGCTGTCAGCAACCCGTTGCTGAGTTTCCTGCTCGGATATTGCCATGAAAAGTGATTGTTTTTTACTGAGACATTGCAGTGTTGCCTGGTGGAGAAAATCATCTGGACTCAAATATACAAGTCTAAATACTTGAAGGACGAGTGCTTCAGTCTGATCACTGAGCTGGTGGTTGACATGTAGCTGAAATTTGTTGGTGGAGTTTTTGGAGGCAACATCAAGCCCACTCCCCTCCCCTGCCTCACTTTGAAGATGCTGCAGGTTCAGCCTGAGATCAAACATCAGACATCATTGTTGAGTTAAAAAAAAAGGAAGATATGTGATATCAGATATGTTTGTTACCACGCAGAGTTTTTGTTGCATAAACCTAGCCACAAATTAATCACAAGTTTCAACATATCCGCTGCATAATAACGTACAAGTGTAATGTACTCTGGTTTGGAGAAACGCACAACGGCAACATTTATTCTGGTGATTGGATTGGGTTATGTTAATGCTACAAAAACATTATCGATATATCATGATGTTGGTTAAGTACTGATGAAGTTAACACACCCATTCCCATGCTTAATGTCAGCGTAGATTTCTCCAGTATTTCACCAAGGCTCCAATCTTTCCTGAATCTTAAACAAGTAGGCTGATTTGCCTACATAATAACCTTTAAAATGAAATATGCTTTAGTAGCTACAAGCGTATACTGTGGGAAACCAAATGAAAATTCCTGTAAAAGTGCACATCAATTTGATAAAATATTTTTGAAACTAATCCAAGACAGTATGATTCTTTCAAAACATATTTGCTGTTGCAGATTAGTAGACTGTAACTCTATTTATTAGGAGACAGGGTTGTTGCTTAAGTGTGAAAGCTGATCTCATCTCTATCTTAACAATTACACCAACAGTACTCCTTCCAATATGATACTAGAAGCTCAGTGAAGAAAATGACTCAAAATGGATATCGATAGTAAAAAAATATTTTATTGTTGAGTGTGTGAGTATATGTTTTTTGAGTGTACTGTTAATGAACTTGACATTATTACCTGTTGCTAAATATCTGAGTGTAATGGAAGTGACATATCATATATTAGTAGAAGCTAACGTTAAATGCTAGTGAATGCTAAATGCTAGGAGATGCTAAGAAATACTCACTCCAAGCTCGCTTGTTGCAGAATCGGCATGCCGAGTTGGCCTCTTTTCCCCAGCCAAAACTGCGCCCACGTTCTCCTCCTTCATCTCTTCTTCTGACTTTTTTAGACACATAAATGCCACTATAGCAACGGCTTCATACATGCTTGTTTTCATTTTTCTTTACTACTGCAGCAGCGTAGATGGATGCATGCTGACGACATTTTGTTCTTGCGTTTTGACGTTAATGGACGTGCGTAGTGGCCTGCGATTCAGTAGGCGCTGTCATCATACAGTCTGCACACATCAAACTGATTTTTTTTTTTTTGATTTCGTACCTAAGTTTATTAGATCCATGTTGGACAGTGTAGCTGCACTAAACTTATAAGATTGCTAAAATTGCACAGTCTGTAGGAGGCTTTAAACAGTGGTCTGGGTTTTGGGTCACCTGGAGTCTGTACCAGATGTTAAGGTCAACTGCTTCACACAACTGGAAGCTAAACAACATGATGGGTTAAATGTGTTACAGTACTATCATCAGGATTTTCACTGATGAATGGTACAACCAGAATTTAAAACTGACTGCAAAGCTAGTAAAGAAAAACACAATGTATTGAATAAAGAGAGGTGTGTATTCTACATCTTTCTGTTTTTCTAAAAATGCAGCAAAAGTAAAGGTGTCTCAACCTTCAGTAATTGAATTTCTATAACATCCACAAATGTGTTTGTGCAGCGTGAACACCTTAAGTGCCTCTCAACTCAATTAGGTTTAAAGCTGCTCTGTGTGTGTCTTTCCTGTCTAAGTGTCTGCAGTCACTGTGAAGGTCCTGGAGCAGCTATTTGTGTCACTGCTGAATAACTGGCAGCTAAAACAGAGACGACAAACAGGATCAGATATAACAGATTCCTTTACTTTGCTCCCAGTGGCCGATCAATCGTTGTTATAAAATGGCCTAAAATGAAAACCTTCTCTGTGCTTTCAGTACAACTCTCCAGCATATTAGGAAATTTGGTTATCCAGGGTCAGATGAGAAGACCACTTTAATTTCCGTGCATTCAGTTTAGAGATGCATCCTTGATGTTTTTAGCCTAGCTTAGCACAAAGAGAATATTTCACAAGAGAAATAGAGTTTGATGCTGTGTGAAAGCTTCTTTTTGACTAAAATCCATCTGAAATGTCTATATAAAGCATACCCTGACTAAATTCAAAGCTGTTCTTGAACCATGTGGAAAGAACCACAGACGCTCGTCACTATAACTGGGACTTCTGAGCCAGAAAACCCAAGGGGACTGTTAAGCCTTATCTAGTCAAGATTCAAAGTAGATAACAGTATCACAGAAAGTAAACATTTTACACATTTTTCAAGGGTTTGCCAGGGCATTCTCCAGAAAAAAAGTCTATTTATTGTATATAAAAAGAATTTTAGAAAGTCTAAATTAATAAGAAAGACTTGATTTTTCATATGAGACAATAAAAAAAATCTGTTTATCACGTCCTTACATTTATAAAAAATGTGTATGAAAAAAGTGCAGACTTTTATTGGCTACAAGAAGAGTCAGTCATCAGCAAAACCATTTAATATTGGCTGGATCCTTACACAAGAAAAAAAGGGTCTCATTGGCAGTTGTAGGCTGTGGAGAGGGCATGGAAGCCGTCATTGGGTCAAGTGAGGTGTCACTCAAAGGTCAGAGTGCAGCAACCATTTTGACCAAGCTATCCGCAATGTAAACATGTGAACTGGAGTTATTACAGACAAAACATGGAGAAATTAGGCACTGGCAGTCCATGGATATGTATCAATGTAATAATGTGGTTGGACTAAATATTTTACTGGATTTGGATCCAGTAGCCGAGCTATGATACTAACCGCTGCTACGGTTGTCTGAAGGTAGGCTACCTGCTCTGAATAATGTTGAGTACAATTTATGTATGCTATTTCACCATTAAATTCATTTCTGAGAATTTTTGAGGCAAGAAATCAGCTGTGTCATTTTTTGTTGTTGAACGGTGTGTCGTGTAAAACAACAGAAACAGTGCCACGTAATCATACATACAGGTATTTGGACAGGGCTGTCCTGCAGTCCTATAGATTGATTCAGACAGACTGGTATCATGACAGTTCATCCTTACTTTCATTAGCCATATTGGCAGCACAGCTCTGCCTGTGATCATTTTTGTTTCTGTTCTCCACAGTAATCTCTCACACTCGCCACATGTATGTTGTCCTCTCCTTCCTCTGCTTTCATATCTGTCAACGGCGCCGGTTTCTATGGATTAAATCACAATGAATTTGGGGGGGGGCAAACAATTTGTGCCTCGAAATGCACTTGAAAAGGATTATGGGATACTTGACATTTGTATGTGTGTGTATGTGCGCATGCCCATCAGAAGGTGTCCTGGTGGTCCTCTGTTTCCTGTCGGTCCCTCTAATCCTTTTAAATCAGCTTTGTTAATCCTACTTTCTTCTCACAGCTGCTGTGGCTTCACGCAGACACATACATGCGTTCTTACCACTGTGCATACGGGCTGCATTTTCTGCCCACTTCAAAGGAACACTGACATTTTTGGAAATGTGCTTGTTTGGCTTGCAAAGACAGAGTAAGTGTAGAAGATCGATATGGGTTTCCTCTGTGTGCATCCAGTACAGAGACAGGTTCAGAAACATGGTGTACATTAACACTGGGCTGGAGGTGGAGTACACCCTGAACAGGTCAAGAACAGATTAGGATCTTGTTATTTCAGTTTGTATGGAAATGAAAGGCGGGTTGCCACCAAGCAGTCTGATACGGTACAGTTCAGTTCAGTACGCTTTATTTCCGCTTCCACTGTGAAAAGTTGTGGATGGTACCAATGGAACTGTTCTGCACCGTCCCATGTTTGGTCCCCCCTCTGTTGGGGTACCTAGCACACAGATCTGGTACTAAAAGGTGGAGCTGTGAACACTGCAGTCTGATTGGTCAGTAGAGGACGGTCACTCTGCTCAGGGCTGAGTTGTGTCTGGTTTTGAGGCTCATGTAACCACTGTTCATACTGTGGAGAGTTTTATTAGTAAACTGTAACTATAAAATGAAAGGATGTTTTGCTGCCTCTCACAGCAGCTGGAGTCTGAGAAACAATAACTTCATTAACTTTTAAGGTGGGACGTTAACTTGTAATGTTACTCAATGTATGAGTTAACAGCATGAATCCATCAGCACACCTTCAATTTCACTGTGACAACTTTGACCGTTCCATTACTTTTTATCGTCTCTCTTGGTGACCGACACTTTTAATAATGAGGGATCATCAAGCGTTTAAAAATATATGTTAGTTTCAATCGGATTATGTGAACGGCATATATTCTAATTCTCATTTAGAGCAAAAAAATAGCATCGCTGAGCGCCATTTCCTGTGGGCTCCAACAACACTAGCAGCCTCGTTCTGTGGACGATAAACGAGGTGCAACCTGATAAAAGATGAAATACAGTGAGTGCTGGACGGAGCAGTGAGTGACAACAACCCCGCCCACATTTAGGAGTACTGTTTGCGGTGGAAGCGCTAAATGTACTAAGGGTCTAGGTACTATGTCTGAAGGCCTACTTTTGGTTCCAAAGGTACCATACCTAAAGTGTTTGATGGAAATGGGGCTAAGTAGTGGAAAGCGGAGGGTGGGCAGTGGGCACTACGTTTCTGCAGCCAGCAGCCTGTCTGCCAGCAAAGCCAATAGAAAATAAAAGGCAAAACATTTACATCAATGAACATTTAAACATTATCACCTCCAAATGGATAGTGCTTTGAAATACTATGCTAAAGCTCACTGAGTCAATGGAGCACCATACTAAAGGGAAAGGACTCTTGTATCTCACATTGTTTTGCGTTGTTTCTCACTTTTGAAAGCAAAATTAACCAGAGCTGACATCCCAATGCCTGGTTTAACTTCAAAACTGTCTTTAAAGATGCATAAGGTTTGTTGAATGAATTTACCCTGCTTAAATTTTTGATGAAGCGTATGGTAAAATTCTCAAATGTAAAAACAATGATTAGTCAGACTGGTAACAGAAACAGAGAGAAAAGGAAGGATAAGTGGATGTGAGATACAAAAGCAGTATAGCCACTCCCCTGCACTACCACTGGGATTTCTTTTTTGTTTTGCAACTTTGCCCTTTTTCTCCTTCACCTAATCTCTCTCAAATATTCTCTCCAACTCTCCCACCACCCCCATTCCCAAAGATCTGTTTATAGAGGCAGAGTCTTTGAACCCCGGCAGTCTTTATAGTTCAGAGGCTGTGAGGTGGCAGCTGCTAATGTCAATGCTAATGATGCTTCCCCAACCCGGTGAACACTCAAAACACCTCTGCACTGCCAGCTCACAGAGGCCAAGGTGCCAACAGTCCTGAATTCTCATTTCGGAGAAGTCAGATTGGGTGAAGGGGTTTTTTGGGGATGGGGAGGGTGGTGCTGAGAGCGATTTTTCAAAATGAGCGTCTATGAATGTATTCATGGAAAACAAAGATGAATGAGACAAACAGCCTAGAGTTGCTAAGCTTTCGAGTTGTTGCAGAAGTGACTAGAGAGGGTGCATTCTCCAGCTAGCATGTCAACACCAAATTAGCATCTGGAAACCCCTGGGACAGAAACACTGAGAAGCCCCTGTTTCCCTTGCTAAAGAAAAACCTGAGGAGAGACACAAAGCTGCAGGGAGAAAGAGAGAAAGACGGATCGTAATGAGGACTGCTCTTATTCAGACTGTCTGCAGCTGTGTCCTCATTCAGACTCCTCCTCCTCCTGCGAAGGATGCAGCTTGTCCTTAAGAGGGCTGAAGGTCAGCGGGCTGAACCTGCATGTCCTCCCAAATTAAACAGTCTTTTGAGGATTCAACGCAGTTGTCAGTTCATGCTTTGAGCCCTCTAGACATAATCAGCGATTTGAGCAGTGCTCACCACAGGGTGGGGCGCAGAGCACAGAGCAGACGTAGGTGTAGAGCAGGTTACCAATGTGCTCCAGGTACCAAGAAAGCATCAAATCTTACTATTTGCCTAATCACTAAGCTCATAGCCCTGTTTGACTGCTGATGCTTAGCCATTGTATATTCATGATATAGATCATAGTATAATTTCAGGGTGGTTTTGTACAGTTCTGTGAACTCTGAAACACATAATGTTTTGTTTATCAAGGGTCACGTTCAGGTTGTGTTGTATTGACTGTGAACTGAAAACTCAACTATAAACTACTGCTGTCAAATGCATAAATTTATCAACACATATCAATTCCAAATATTTGAAATGGTTTCAATACTCATTTTAGCCAGTATCAATTCACCGGTACCAGCTGTGCTTCTTTGCTCCTATTGTTAATGTTTACTACAGTCATTCTTCTGCTCTTTTCTTCAAACCAAAAAAAGTCCAACTCTGTCTCACTCCGAAGTCATTGAAATCCGCTGCTTGGGTAATGACTTGCCGCGTCAGACATCCTTTAACGTCGGTATGGTACGCAGCTGGTTGCCATTAAAGTTTGCTAGGAACATGGCGGGACAAGAATGAAAGTTAAGGCGACGAAAGTCAAAGTAGGGTGGGCAAGAGGGGTGGTGGATGGGTCCAACAAACACAGACTTTCACCTGTGAGAGGGGTGTTTGTGTCCCGTAAGATTATAAAGCCAAACCCTGTTCTTTTTTCCTAAATTCAACCTGGTGTGTTAGTTGTTGGAGGAAAAAGTTTGTCAATTTGTGTTGACATAGTAAAAAACTTTAAATTTCCTGTGAAAACAGAAGTGTATTTTGAAAGAGGACAATGCATGTAACAGGCAGACATTGACATGGCATACCAAAACGTCAACAACCAACGCACCCAGGGTACCTTTCATGTTGTATTTACGTAGAAAGTCCATGACCAAACGTTGATATGTGGGGCTATTAGGATGCAGGTCTCACCTAATCCTGGTGATTGTGCTGGCCTTGCATTCTCTTGTTTTGCTGAGAACATCGGGATTGGTAACTGAGCTCTGCGTTGGTTTCAGCTCATTCAGGTTAGCAAACAAATACAGAAAGAAACTAAACCCAAATACTTCCAGGTCTCAATCATCTCAACAAAAGAGTCCCTTGCCACACACCATCTCTCCTTTCTCTTGTCGCTTCCTGTCACCTCCCTCTTTGATATACCACCAGCTCACATTAGATCAGACCCACCGTCTTGACATTTGACGAACAATCAATGGGACAAATGACAACCTGTGACCTGTGACCAATATCCCATTCAAGTCATCATCCAAGCCGCAGCCATGACTGAGGAACTCAGATTTTTTTTTAAAGCTCTGATATATTCGACCTTGTACTTTCTAATATGGAGGTACCTGAAAAGGCAAACAAAGATTTGATTTATAGCAGCTAGAGTCCATTATCCGAGTCTCATACTGCTCTGATCTGAAGGCAATATTGGTCTCATGTAGCTCCAAGGTAACACAAAGTCCTGCTAATGTGGTTCTTTGAAGGTTAGTGAGACATTAGATTTACTGCCAGTTGAGCAAATCTACTGTATTTGTGTGATAACCTGAGAGGAATGCTTTAATAACGCTGTGATATTGTATAAACTAGTTACAATCTGACATTTTTGAGTGGCTAAAAGGGGACTTACATTTAATCCAGCCATTTCACCGTTGTGTCTTCTTGTCTGTAAACCTTTTTTCATAGACTTTTAACAGTTTCACAGCTAACAAACAGGTTCAACACACATTTACCAGTAATCACACTTTTCAGTGTCACTCTGTTATTTTCTCCTCATCCCGTAGTCCCCTCTTTTCAGCTGACTCTGTGATCTGTCGTGTTTGCTCTTTAATGCTCACACAGTTTTCCATTAAAACCCTTTTCTGCAGTTTCAAATGCATAACTGCTGTGTAGCTCTTCCAGGTTTCTGAATTTAACTCACCCACCCTGTGCGCATCTCAGACTCGTATTTATCTTCAGTCAATTTATGCCGCGATTTAACCTAGTTTTCTATTCCCCTGTTAGCTCTACTGTTCTTCACAATTAGCGTCCAACACTAACTGGCTCTTAGTTAGCAATTAGTGTCCTCTCCCACAATAAAACACTTCAGTAATAACTGCAGGTCTCTTTCCTCCCCCCTGTCTGAAAAATACATAAACACATCAAAGCAATTAAATTAGATGCCCACAAAACACAAAACAGAGATTATAATATTAAGCAAATGAGGATGCAATGAGCAGCCGAGCTCAGATGAGTTCATTAGAAACAATATGGATTTGTTGGAAGATCTGCCAGGAGAGGAGAGGAGAGGGCGCTGACCTGAAACTGAAGGCATACTGGTGGATTTGATTCAGTAGCACTTTCAGAAACAGTAAAAAAGTGCAGAAACAGTAGCGTGTAAAACAGTGGACACAAACTGTAAACTTAGTATTCACAGGGACAGCAAGAGGGTTCCTAGTTTAGACCCAGGGTGGAGGTTTTGAACCCTGGGGTTCTGTTCTCCCTGTGTCAGTGTGGGTTTTCTCTGGGTACTTTGGCTTCCTCTCACAGTCCAAAGACATGCAGGTTGGTGTAAATTTATTATCTCCGGAGAAAATCTTTTTCAAAAATTTGGTTATTTATAGATTTTGGACTTCGACATGCGACAGCAACAAAGTTTTCAACCTCAACCGTAATGGTCCCTTCACTGTGGACCTTTTTTCACTGACCTCCTACTGCCTTTAAAAATACCCTTCTTGTACACAGATGAAGTATGTTTACATCCTGGGCCCTATCTTACACCCTGCGCAAAGCGGAGCACAGCACATCGCACTGGCTAGTTTCCAGTGGATGCAGATGTCATTCTCACGGCTGGCACCCACATTATGTAAGGGACTGACCTACCTGCCACCTACAGGTGGCGCTAGAAACGCGGACGCTTCAAAGACGCTTGAAATGCCTCAAACGCCCTTTCAATGAGCCCTCCTTACGAGGAGCGCCTGTAGAGCAGGGGTGCATGCGCAACCCGGCAATCAAAACATTGAAAATGGACCCAAGACGGAGGAGAACACTAGCTGTTGCTCTGCTGCTCACACAGCTCCAAGCGTGTGCTCTCCGGTGCTTATTGCTATACTGAGGTATTGAGGGATTGTATAGCTCCTCGTAATTATAAACAGTCAGGATGAACCGTCGCACTGCATTGCCATTGTGTTTACACAATTTACCTCAGCTACTCTCAATAACAAAACATGAATGAAGTTGACGTGATAGCAAAGCCCGCCTCTTGCTTGATTCCATGGATTTAATTGGCTGCCTGGGCCAAGTACGACGATGACGAAATGGTGCTACTTGCACCTGACGCACAGAAGTTGAGATTATTTCAAATCTCAGCGTCTATAAACTTGTGTCTAAAAAGACGCCAGAAAAAGAACGAACGTCTAAAAAGACGCCAGAAAGACGCTTGTCATAAAAAATGCATGAAAACCAGTCAGACGCGCCGTATCATAATGAATCAATTGTTTTACTGGCATCTGGTTTCTAGCACTCCTTGTAGGTGTGATCGCCACCTAAGTAGCATACTTGCGCCCATGGGCGTGTAGGTCTTAATATGAGATGTGATCAGGTGCAGGGTAGGTACGTTGCTCTTTTGAGGAAGCAGAAAGTGATTGCACCATTGACCAACAAAAATCTGTTCTAAAGTCAGAAAGGCACAATATTTTCCTTCTATTTACAGGGCGCATTATTCAGATAGTACAATGCACACAACACACATGCATCCTGTTTGCATGTTTGAAGGGGCTAAAATAAGTCATTAATAATGAGGAAAATATATTTTACATTCCCTAAAGTGTGAATATAGCAGACAGCAGAGCAGAGCTGCTGTCTGATTGACACACAAGGAGCAGTGTAATTACGTTACATTACAACGCACTTCCTTCCTTATGAAATATTTGTAGGGCAGATTTTTTTTTAATATTGTGCAGTTGTTTGCTAGCTATTGTATCGTATCGTAGCTATGTATTGTGTCGCTTAAACAGACGGGCTGCTCCCTTGTAAAAACATTGCTCCGTATCAAAACAACATGCAGACTGGCTAAAACAAATGAAAGAGGGATTATAATTTCGGAATAACGATTTGGTAATGGAAGACTTTTTCCAAATGGTTAGGAATTTAGACTCTTCTTCTGGAAAGACCTGATTTCCCTGCAGTGTTTCTCACAGGGAAAATGCTCGAACTGAAAGAAGCCGTCTCACACAATGTTTTCAAATTCAGATGAGAGTGAAAGAATAGACACTTGCACATGTACACTGCTCATATAGCCCACAGGCCATGTATATTTCAGACAGCACGGGCTCTATGTGTGCACCACTCATTAACAGATCTCACCCAGCCAGAGAGACAATGGAATTAACATGAAAAAGAAAAGTTATGGGTTATAACAGTGTTTGAAGGCTGGTTAACTAAGAGGGAAATGTCAACACATTCACAGCCTAGGGGCAGAAAACCCAAATCAAGAGCCACCATCTTTTTTATCCTCCAGTGCAAAACTCAAGCACTGAAGCAGTTGGCAGTTGCATAGCAATTAGAGCTAGGATAAATCAATACCTCCCAGGATGTGACACAGTGAAAAGGCTTCCTTTCACACAAGCAATGAAGTATTAAGCTGGGTAAAATATATATTTATAAAGTGAGGGGAGATGGGAGAGAGATGGGAGCTCTAGCTCGGTTATCATGTTTTATACTGTAGGCAGTCCAGAGCCAATGATCTGTGTCAATGCACTCAGCAGTAGCAGAGTACTTTGAATAAGTGTGTGTTTGATGCAACTGGCTGGGGTTCACGTCCTGCGTCAGAGCACTAATTATTATTGACTTGTTTAAAGAAAATATGGAAACATGACAGAGGTCTTTCACAAACCACAACCAGGTCATCTTTATCGCCTCACCTTAAAGGGGACGTGTTATGCTTTTCCTTTTTTTCTTCCTATATGTAATGTTGGGTTGGGTGGTTGGGTTTAGCCAACAAAAGCATGTGGTTTGGTTTAAGAAAAAGGAACAGGGTTTGGCTTTATAATCTTAAGGGACGCAAATAACGCTTTGTTGGACCCATCCATCACACCTCCCACCTGCCCCACTAGGACTCTCACTGCCCTTACCTTACTGCCCCTTGCAACTGGCTGCGTATCATGCCGACCTTAAAGGATGGCTTTTTTTGTTGGTGTCTGACACTGCAAGTCACTGCCCAAGTGCCAGATTTCGGCGACTTCGAAGTGAGACTGGGTTGTCCAGGCACACTACTGCAAGTGTTTACATAGGTAGCCTGCACTGATACATGTAGCTACATGCTAACATCAGAAAAACATGCAATCTTGGGTACCAATGTTGTTAATTCTGTTGTGATTTTGGAACAATATCCTGCCGAAACCATGGATGGATTACTGAATAAGCCTACTGTACCAGACACAGGCCCAGGGGCTCAAATTATCAGGGGTTTCCCTTAAATTATTTTTTCACTTAAATTAACACGTACTGACGAGGAAGAGACTCAATATGGCAACAAAAAAGGGGAAAACAACCCCAAAGAGACACAAAATGAAGACACATTGACACAAAACAACCAAAATAGACACAAAAT
Source organism: Epinephelus lanceolatus (assembly GCF_041903045.1). Lineage (NCBI taxonomy): Eukaryota > Metazoa > Chordata > Actinopteri > Perciformes > Serranidae > Epinephelus > Epinephelus lanceolatus. The sequence goes on along the minus strand of NC_135747.1, from coordinate 33,466,375 downwards.
GCCTCAAAAAGACAGAAAATGACATCAAAGAGACACAACATAACCTATAAGAGACACACCACAAAAGGATGCCTAATGACTACAAGGAGATGTTGGGCCCTTTGCTTATCTGTCCTATGTCCTGTTGTGAAGATTTGTGTTTAGAAGCTTTTATTGGTGATTTTTGTTTGGAGACAGTGCTGCTATACACAGTCCTTCCCCAGCTGCAAGTACACTGCTACATGTAGCCACATGCTAACATCAGGGAAACATCTTGGTTGCCGATGTTGTTAATTTCTCTGTGATTCCGCATCATATTCCTGCTGGAACATTTCCACTTGTGAAGATTCTGATTTAGAAGTTTTCGTCATTGGTTTTCAATGGGAGAAAGTGCCACTATATTATTGTTATTCCCCAGCTGCAAGTACACTGCTACATGTAGCCCTGCTACATGCTAACATCAGGGAAATTGTTGTCCAAGTTGCAGATGTTGTTCATTTCTCCCTGATTTTGGATCATATTCCTGCTGAAATATGTTTTATTGTGCTTGGAAGCCTTTTAAGATTATTTTTTGGGCTTTTGCCTTTAATGAACAGGACAGAGTGAAATGGGGTGAGAGAGAGAGAGCCCGGGGTGACACACAGCAAATGGTCGCAAGCTGGAGTCGAACCTCAGCGAGGCATCGCCTCTGTACATGGGGCGCTGGCACTATCCACTACGCTACCGATGCCCCTGTGCTCGGAAGCTTTTATTGTCATTTTTCAATATAGAAGGTGCCGCTATACTCTGTTACAGTCATTCCCCTGCAATGATGGCATAGAGTCACCAAAATATGGAAGACCTGGAAACGCTGACCAATCAGAGCATGCTAAGCTTTTTTGGGGCTTAAAGAGATAGGCATTAAAATAACAACTTTTCAGACAGAGGGTGAGCACAGGTATTACAACATAGACAGTATGAGTTAAATAGTGTCTTTGAACACTGTTCTTATACAATGGTTCCCAAATGGTGGGTTGTGGTACAAAAGTGAGTCGTGGATCCATTCTGAATGGACCGCAAGTGACTTGTGAATGTGTCACATTTGTAAAACACACTGTATTTTTAAGTACAGTGAATTTCTGCGGCACAGCTTTTATTTTGGAGTGCCATTTCCTGCTGTAGAGTGAATGAGTAATGGACAGCTACTGATAGAGACAGCAAACTAGCTTGATGCCATGGCCAGACGCAAGTATGACACTTAACATATTAAACTGTGTGAACCTTAAACTAATGACTATGGAGAAAATGGACCCTATAGCTGGACCAGTTGGAAACCACCATTTCAATGGAAACCCAAAATACAAATATGGGACTGAAACTGAGCATAGAAGGTTCCTTTTATCAGACCATAACTTAAAAATAGTTGCCATGTGCAGATATTTAGAAATCAATTGAAAATATCTTGACATTGTATATCAAAAACATAGCTGACAGTATTTTTGGAGTTTTATTGTCCAGTCAATATTATGTTTGGATTCTTTCTTTGACTTCAGTCTTTTTATTACTAAGGGAAGTTCAGTACATACCAAAGATATGAAGTGGTTTAATGAAGTGGAAAAAAATCAAATATTTGTCTTTGGCTGAAGGGTACAATATCCACAAAGGCACCAGCTCTGAAAATATACATGACTGTCCCAACAGCTTCCTCTGTTTTATTTTTGGCCCTCTGTCCCACCTCCCAGCCACATTCCCACTTCGCCTTGCATCTCTATTAAGGTTTATTGCCATTCTTCACCAGTCCACCAGATGCACTTGGAGTTCCTCATCCCGGCCACCTGACTCTGGCATCCTCCTGCTCACCTGGGTCTCATTTTCCAATCACCCTGTAAACCAGCTCCAGATTGTTTCTGTTGCTTTGTGCCTTGCTGTCCGACTTTCTATACCTGAACATAAACCCTGAACTGTACCTGCCATAAGCTTCTGTATCCTCACTTCCTCAATAACACACTGAACTGTTCCTGTCTGCCTGCGTGTGGGTCCATTTCCCTGTTTCCCAGCATTCACCCTCCCGACTCACGACATCAGATACACTGAGACAATTCTGGTGCTATTTTTATGAAACGTGAGTAGTTTCGGGAAGTATAGTTAACTTGACAGATTTATGAAGTTATGAAGGAATCAACCAATCAGTCAATGGCTAACCTGTTTTTCATAAGTCTTCATCTCCACTGTTTACTTCCTGTTTTCCAGCAGTAACCAGGGTGACAATAAACACTCTCGCCAAAACTCTGAGGCAAACCCTGAGTATTTTTCCATCCTGCTTTTGTCTGCATGTTGTGCATAAATGTGACAATCTAGGTGAAAATTGCTGCTTTCATCTTGTTCTCAGTGCCCCGGCCTCATTATATGTTTTCTGCAAAGTTTACAACAGTTTGTCAATTATTGTGACTGGAAATATAGACAGTAAATTGGTTGTTTGCAATGGAAGTAAGTGTGCAGAGGTTTTGATCTTTTCTCACTGACTGTTTGGAGTCTGTGCCTAGAAGGAAGGGTTTTTCAGCTGTTGATCATGTAACCCTCGAGGCTTCACAGTAAGACATATGACACAAATGACAGAAAATGTGGGAATGAAGCAACACTATGAGACAGTACTGTTGAGTTGGTCATCTGCCCCAAAAGAAACTCAAGCCCGTTTTAAATAGGAATTGTGCAAATTTGCAGGAAAGCCCAATCAGTCTTCTTTCAGCATTGGAAGTATAAAAACAAAATCGGGAATTGCGGCAAAATGCCGCCTACCTACTTTTGTTTATACAGAATGCGCCTTTTTCGGGGCAATGGGGGGCGTGAGCAAGTAACAAAACGTGTAGCTCAGCGTGTGACGTTACCAGTGATGTGGGAGGGAAGCCGTGGCTGGTCAGTCCTTCAGCGATTCTCTCGTAAGTCGGCCCGTCCTTCACCGTCCCCGTCATCTGACGGTTAATGGCCTCTTCGTTTATGAGGGCAAGGAGGGTGCACAATTCCTTGTCTCCCCAGTTGCTCATCTTTACAGTGTCTGTCAGGTTTGCGTTTCCCTCTTGCTACTAGCTGCTCGCTAATTCCTGCTATCAGCTGTTTCCTGTTTATCAACCGCACGTGTGGCGTCATCAACAGCTCTTCCCACAAGTCATTAACAGCCCCTCCCATTGCAGAAGGCCGCCTCGGTCTGTTTAAACTAAAAAGGTTCCGCCAATATGTTTACCCTACGAGGCGGACAATTGGGCACCTTGGATCAACTCGCCAATCTGGCTGTGTGTGTCTAAACGCTCGCAGCTTGCCGGCAAAACGGCCCAACATTCGCCGAAAATCTGGCAGTGTAAAAGGGGCTTCAGAAACCCTTCACTAAGTCCCGCCCCCAGACACAGACTGGCCAATCATAACGTAGCATCGGGCCGGCTCAGACCAGCGTCCAACAACACCACAGCTGTGCTCCATTGACTCTAATGCAGTCGTTTCAGATTTCCTTCATTTTCAGGCTGGTGTTGTGGATTTGGAGCTAAATGTTGTGTCTGGGGCACGTTGTGTATTAATGATACTCGTTACCTGGAGAGGTTGGAAAAAGATACACGTTTCCTCCCTGTTCCAAAACCAAAATCAAACCCTGAAAAGTGTAGGGTTAGCTAGCTAGCTACTGAAGATATAGCCTACTGAATGTATACACATGCTGCTTTTGCTTTGTAATGATTATAACAGTGAAACAAAGACCGACCCTGCTGTACAGGAACCAGTGAAGGGAAGCAGGGAAACTTTGCTAATATTCAACCAGCTGTTTGACTTCCCCTGGAGATCCCTGCCCGTCCGGTGGCAGAGGTCTGGGTGCTGGCGGCCAAACACTGTTCATCTGCACACACTGTGATGCCACACAGCTGGTTCAGTATCAGCAAAGTTTCCCTTTATATTCATTGTCTTGTGTGGCGATCAGCAGTGATGTGGTGGTTCACTTTTACACTGTGATCTGTAGCCTATAGTTCGGCTTTAGCTTCTAACTATCTTTGTCTTTTTAACCTGTTGCTGCTGAGTCAGTTTGACATCCTGGATATATCCTTCAAACACAGACTGTAGACCCCTCTGTCTGCTTCTCTCTGGAGTCACTGGTTCATTTCTCCAAAAACATGATAATATTTTATCAGGGAGGGCAGTTAGTTACAGTGTGGGCTCCATGCTTACTCTGACAGCGTGTTGGACCATCACAAAGGGGCGGGGCTTAGCAAAAGATGAACTGCTTGTTGACACAGCTGACCCAAACACACACAGTAAACACGTAGACAAAAGAAAGCTGTTGTTCTTTCCACGTTTTAATTAATCAACACAAAAGACATATTGTTTATTTGTTTAGCTTCACTTTTCTCATTTGCTGCCCTTCATATTTCATAATTTGTACAAACACTAATTAACTTTTCAATATCTTAATTCCCATAATTAGTTGTTTATATTTTATTGCACCTTTCTTAATTAGTGTGATATTACTGAGAGTGCTTTGTGGATTAAAATGTTTTCCTTCAGGTAAAAAGGTCAGCCTTTTGCAAGTGCTTGCTGTTACTGATGAAGACAAACAGATTCACCCACCACAGGAAAGTTTCAGCCTAACAGCATGTCGATTAGATTCTTCTTACTTGCATATAAATATATTTTATAAAATGATGATGCTCATAAAAGAAGCAGTGACCTTGAAGTTAGTGGCTCTGCCAAGCCAGTAGAAATTTTAAAAATGTTCACATGAAACTAATGAGCTGCAGCGACTCAGTTCATTTGCAACATTTACTGCCGGCGGAGAAGCAGTTCAACATTTATACATTTCTATATGAATTTACAAATGTTAACTTATTAAAACACATAATCAAACCATACTACTGCTGTACTGCGATCAAAATGGCGAGTGCAGTTTACTGTGAGTCGACTCTGCAACTAAACATTCACTCTCTCTGTGTCAAGAAGACCTGCATGCCCAGACATGTCATCCATATGTCACCCACTGCTGCAGTGTTACTCTTTCTGGCAGATCTTCCTATAGGCGACACAGGCAGCCACCCAGGGTGCCAACAGTGCATTGTGTGAGTGGAGAGCTTTAAAGTAAGAGAAAATAATAAGGCAGAAGCCACTCGGGGCACAGTGCCAAAACAAGAAGAAGATGATATCTGCAAGTTTGCACATGCTGTATTCTCTTATTGTTTATTTATTATCGTTGTTTGTTATCTCAGTTGTGTGTGGCAATTTCGCATCAGCTCTTTTTCTTGTTAGTATAAATACAATAAATATAAAAATTAATAATATTAGTAATATTTTTTTCAACGGGAGGAAGATGGGTCTTGCTTTCATGTGTTTTCAATAGTTTTTGGACAACATGGCACTGGGAAATTAGATATATCAGGTTTTGGCTACACAGACAACACTTGTTTGTTTTATCATTTCATCTTTGGTTATAGTCTTTTAATACCCTGGAAATCCAGAGTTCTCGCAAGAGCACAATTTGAATTTGCTCAGTGAGTCACTCTGGCAATCAGTAATGATGTTCATTACCTATGCCCTTGTAGCCGAGCTGCACCAATCACATCAGTGTATCTGATATAGGTGGGCCAGAGGCGAGCTAAACAGATGACGACAGCGCTGCGACGATGAAGTCCGGAATCAGTCAGTAAACACTGCAACATGGCTACGGATGAACACCAGTTGTTTGAAACGGCTTTGGCCGCTACAATGAACGAGTTAGACTTGGCTTTTTCTCTAAAAGAGGAACAGAAGACGGCGCTCGAATCTTTCCTTTGCAAGAAGGATGTTTTTGCTGTTTTGCCGACCGGATACGGCAAGAGTCTAATCTACCAGTTAGCTCTGCTGGTAGCTAAGCGTATACGTCACCCCGTGTATTGCTCTGATTGGTCGTAGTGTTATCCAGTTGCGTGCAGTGATATTTTCAAATGCATGCTTGGTGCCGCCCCTTGAGTTGGGACATTTTCATTACTCATAGCCAGACCCTAAATCTTTCTAGATTTGGGTCTGGATTTCCAGGCTAGTCTTTTAATGGGATTTGTTGACAATAAGAAGATAAAATATTGGAGTCCTTTCTGTTTTGTTTTTTTAATTGAGCTCCACCAGCATTAACTACAACATGAGAGGTCTAGTGTGTAAGATTTAGTGACATCCAGTGGTGAGGTTGCAGATTGCAACCAACTGAAACTTCTTCTATGATAAGTGTGTAGGAGATATATGGTAGCTGATGCAAAAATATGAAAACCAACCCGGTCTCACTCCGAAGTCATCGGAATCCAGTGCTTGGTCAGTGACTTCCGGCGTCAGACACAAACAAAAAAAAGCCATCTTTTCACGTCAGTATGATACACAGACGGTCGCTGTTACAGTTTAATGGCGCCAGTGGCATTAAGGGGAAATGCGGCAGGACAACAACGAGTAGGAGTGGTGGTGGATGGGTCCAGCAACCACCAACCTTCACCTGGAAGGGCAGTGTTCGCCTCCTGTAAGATTGTAAAGCCAAACCGTGTTCTTTTTTCCTAGAACCAACCACGTGTATGTGTTGGCAAAACCTAACCACATACATTTGTCTGTTCAAGGCTACTGTAGAAACATCATGGTGTCTGTGGAAGAGGATGTACTTATAAACAACTCATTCTAAGGTAATGAGAACACAACAATACTTATTTTGAGGTGATTATAAACTAATGAAAACATAGTTATCAATATTATATACTGTTTCTGTCAGTATATCCCACTAATTTCTTCACACTGGACCTTTAAAATACCAAGAAAAGGTCTGAAAGGTACCATCTATACTCTGAGTTTAGTCTGTTTTTTTTTGGTCTTTTTCCAACTCAACTTAGGACGCATTCACACTGGCGCTATTTGGTCTGCTTTAAACGAACCCTGGTCTATGTTGAAGCCTTAGCTTATTGCACCTACACTTTTTACATTGAAAATGAAGGAAACAAACAACTATATGTTTATTGTACGTACCCAAAAGTCCCAAACAAAAAATCATATGAACACACTAGTCTTCACAACTCTGTTTTATATTTGTTAATCATCTTATTTTTAGTATATTTTTAAAAATCTATCAGGTGTTTTCCACATTTTTATTTCCTTGTCAAGAGTCTTCCACAAATGAACTCCTCTAACAGTTACACATCTTCGTTTTGCAGTAAATATACAAATTCCTCTCAGTTCATACTCACTCTAATTTAAAACAACTCCCATGGACAGTCTGGAAGCATCTTATGTTTTGCTTTATACATAAATTGTGCAGTTTTAAAGTCTCTACATTAGAGAGCATGTTAGTATTTAAAAACTGGAATCGTGATGCTAAAAGTTTTAAAGTTTGGATGTTCGTCCTTCCTTGTGATGGAGTATTTCTGCATTGGGATGTTGCTACTTTTAGTCGGTGAAGGATGTGAGCCTCGTTCAGCCTCTGCAAACAGTTTTTACACTCGGGTGAGGTGCACAGCAAAGGTCTGAAAATAATGATCACCCTCTCAATATAGGCCACATTAGCATCACATTAACCTTTTGGGGAGTGTGTGTATGTGTGTGAGCCAGGGTTAGAGGAGAAAAGGGTCAAATTCTTTCTCTCCTCCCTCCCTCCCTCCATCTTTCTTTCTTTCTCTCTCTGTAATTCCCTTGAAGTAGAAGTCATGTTGTCTTCACTCACTTTTCCTCTCCCCTTTCTTCCTCCATCCGTCTATCATCAAGGGTTTATCTGTGACGTCCTGGCACCAAGAACAACGCAACACTAAAAAGCACTCTCTCCCCTTTTCTCTGTTTTGTTTTCTGTCCTTTTTTCCTCTCTTTTCTTTCCTTATTCCATTTTTTATGAGGCAAACAGCTGCCAACTCACATAAAAATCACTTTTCCGAGACTCTTTTTTCCCTAAAACATTCTGATATAACTCTGATATATTATTTCATGTGACTTTGATTGAAATTATTACCATATGTCACCATAAAAGGATCATATTTGCAGTGTGACTGTCATGTTGGCCCACAGGTACATGAGGATGAGGATGAAGGTAAAGATTAGTGCATCCCTTCTGTGGACATTATATCATCTTAACAATAGCAATAAGTGAGAGGAAAACAAACAAACATGAACACTTTAATGATGATGATGATGATGATGAGATTTTTGCCTTGTCTATTTTCTTCTAGGTTTTATGGCGGGTAGTAACCAGCGTTAAGGTGCATCACCGCCACCTTATATGTTGGAGTTATTTATCCTTCCCACAAAAAATAAATAAATAAAATAAAATAAAATAAAATTAAATTAAATTAAATTAAATTAAATTAAATTAAACAATAAATAAATAAAATAAAATAGAAAATGAATAAATAAAACGAAAATGATCTTGATCAGTCCAGTTTCTTCCAGATATTGGAGAAGTTTTCCTACACCAATCTCAAATCCATTTTTTAAACTGAGTTCTTCCACTCATAGCTTCTTTGCCTCTCTAATTTATCACATTCTCGAGAATACTTTTGACAATGAAAAACTACATGTTCTAGTAATTCCTCTGCTTTACAGTGCTCACAAGATTGTGAGAAGTTTGTTTATTAAGTGCAATGTTTTACGTCGAGTATGTCCAACTCTAAACCTTATTAAAATGTTCTCTTCTTCAGTGCATCTTTGAGCTGTTCTCACTGCGTCTGTCTGTACACAGAATGACCTTTTTTATTTGTCTTGTCTTACACAACCATCACAACCCCTTATATATGCTCCCAGTAACTAACTGGAGTGGACTAAATCACTGGTGTGGGTGAGTTCACAGTGGATGTACATATTAAGAGACAAAACAGCCAAACAGATATTTAAAAGTTATTTAATTCTGTTCACAAATCACCAATAAATGACACAGCAAAAATATAAATGCCGTCACCCCCCGCCCCTTCTCCCCTCAAACATGGTGGAACCAGGAAGTGTAAATATACATGAGATACTCTGCAGAAGTTTTTGTCTCAGGACCAGAAAACAGGCAAATAACAAGGTGAGACAGTAATATCACAAAGCAGCATTGTGTCTGGACGTAGCTTTGTTAGTGTGCAGTCAAACAGAACACATTTGGTGTGTTTCACGCTGTGTGTGCTGAGTCTGAGCTGGACTGACGAGACCTGTTGCACAAGTGCAAACTTTTATAGACACAAAGCATGACATCCCACATCATAACAATTTCATCACAGTGTTAAAGTGGGTTTAGGTGTTTGTTTTTTCTTTTCTCCATTTCTTTCTCCAGTTCAAGTTGTTATTTCAGGAGTTCTCAACTTCAGTTGTTCAGGTTTAAATTAAAAAAAAAACACATACACACACATTTAAAGGTATTTTAAGAATTGGATGAAATTATTAATGTTGGAGGAGATGATGTGGACATTTAATGTTATGAAGAATATTTAATACAAGTCAGACAATTTGGTTTTTCCAGCAGCTCTTCTGAGTTTTCTCATTTCTTTTTCCAGTGGAAGCAGTTTCGAGCTGAGAGGATGTTGATTCAACCAGCATGGAAACTTCCTGGTGTATGGGGACAAAAAATCCAGGTAAAAAAAGTCTAAGCTGATCTTTTTTTAATTATTAACTCTGTACCACTGTGCACTGTACCTGCCCAGTAGGACCAAAGCAGAGCTACTGTAGAAGAGGAGTCAGCATCAGCCCTACATTCATTAAGTGGACAGAACTCTTAGTAAATGATAATGTTGCTACATGTTTTCTGGATGTTATATTACATTCACTTAGCTGACACTTTTATCCAAAGCAACTTACAGTATGTGCATTCCACCACATGGAGACAACCCAAAAATTCAAAGTAGATCAGTTACAGCAAATATGACGGACACCTTCAAGTGCTACATTTACAAACTAGTGCTACATTTACAAACTACTTTGTATCTGCCAGGTTGAACACATATATTTTCAGTTTGCAGTGGAAGACGTGTAAAGTTTCTGCTGTGCTAATGTCAGTGGGGAACTCCTACCACCACTGTGAAGCCAGAGCAGCAACCAGTCATGATTTCGGTGAGTGAGATCCGGGCCTCCTTCATAGTGTAGGATGGGCCTGAGCCATTTAAAGTATAGTAGGATGTAGGAAGTTTTTTTCGCAGTCAGAAGATGATTCAGGTGTGTGTGTGTGTGTGTGTGTGTGTGTGTGTGTGTGTGTGTGTGTGTGTGTGTGTTTTAAAAGCTTAAACCTTTTTGAATAGGTTTGAAAGGTTGTTTTGAGAAGTTTGTATCCCACTCCTCTGTGGAGGACAGCAGCTGTAGACTGTTGCTGTGTATTCCTGTGGCATTATCAGGGTAAAAATCATTGTGGACTGGATATTTTTTTGTTCGCTGTGGTTTCTTCTGTACATAATGTGTAAATGGGATCGGCCTGTTGTGTGTGTGTATTTCAGTGTCAGGTCAGAGGGGTTAATCTGAGCATTTGTTTTACAATATGTGTGTGTTCATCGTGCATGTAGATGTGGAAGTGTGCAATGTCCGACTAAAGTGTGCTGTAGAGATACGTCATGCTGTGGCGCCAGTAAGATAGGCCTGTCTGTTTCAATTCAAATGCCCCCCACCCCCTTGGTGTGCTTCGACATTATGCCAATTGTATCAAATTAAATTATTCAATTTTTTATAAAAAGAAAAAAGCAGTATAAAAAAACAAGTGCAATTCATGAGAATTGATAGAGATGTGAAATGGGACACCCTGACAGGCTATATAAAGCTTGAGAACAGAGGCATTTCTGACCTGTTTGGTTTGGTTCAATCCCACTCCGGTTCGTTTGCCCCCTAAGCGTGGTTAGTTTGGGCAGGTGTGAACACAGCAATCACACTCAGGTGCACACCAAAACAACCAGACTCAGACCTTCTTGAAGAGGTGGTCTCGTTCCAAACAAACTCTGGTGCGGTTCCTTTTAGGTGAGAACGTGTTCCGACCTGGATCTGAACCAACTGCAATATAATGCCATCTTTAAGCCAAGAGATGGTGAGTGAAAACGAATGCTTTTGGTAGCATATTCCTTCTAGAAATTCTATTAATTCATCTTTAAAAAACAATCTGGGCATTTTCTGGCACAAAACAAAGTAGAAATTGAAGAACAAGGGTCTGAATATATCATCGTTGCTGCTCCTTCTTCCTTCGTCTCGCTTCTCTTCCTTTGAAATATCTAGAGAGTGATCACACCTCTGCTCTGTATCAGACCGCGGCCTTATACACGAACATACATTCATATACACAGTCAGCAGGGGATGTGTCAGTGTGTCTCTAACAGTGTGATGAACTGTCCTTGTGTGTCTGACAGCTTCCTCGCTGTCAGTAAATACAGGATTTATGGAGTACAGTAACTGGCCTGAGGCACTGCTGTATTCTGTATATATTTATATATATATATGTGTGTGTGTGTGTGTGTGTAACTTTCCTCACACTCTGGCTGCCTATATTATGAGCTGCTATGGACTGACTGGATTACAAACTGCTATGAATGATTGGAAAGCAGGGAGAGGCAGAGTCTGACAGCTGGAGCATTTAAAGGTCCAGTGTGTAGGATTTAGGAGGACATACTGACAGACATGGAATATAATATATTACTATATATATATATAATCAGCTGGAAATAAGAATCACTGGGTTTTCCATTCCTTAGAATGAGCTGTTTATATCTACATATGGAGCAGGTCCTCATTTATGGAGATCGCCATGTTTACTGACATGTTTCTACAGTAGCCCCGAACATTCTGCATATTCATTCATTCATTTATTTTCCATGAGCGCTTATCCTGTTAGGGGTCGTGGGGGGGCTGGAGTCTATCCCAGCTGACATTGGGCGAGAGGCGGGGTACACCCTGCACAGGTCACCAGACTATCACAGGGCTGACACATAGAGACAGACAACCATTCACACTCACATTCACACCTACGGACAATTTAGAGTCACCAATTAACCTGCATGTCTTTGGACTGTGGGAGGAAGCTGGAGTACCTGGAGGAAACCCACGCTGACACGGGGAGAACATGCAAACTCCACACAGAAGGGCTCCCCCACCCCAACCTTCTTGTTGTCAGGTGACAATGATAAACACTGCAGCACCGTACTGTTGTGGCCCAGAACAGACAAACCAAACCCTGGCTCTGGATGGGCTCATCTGCAACGAGAGGCATCGGGAAAACTGATTTGTAATATGAAAGTGTCGTTTTGTCAGTTTTGTACTCTTTGTGGCACTATCCTGGCAGGAAACTCACCAATACCTTGTTAAAAAACAATTGCTTTTTGTGGCACTGTGCTTGCAGGGAACACAGAGATATCTTGGTAAATAACAACCCCTTTACAAGGCTCTATCACAGGTGGAAACACAGTGACAGGTCGCCTAAAAACACCACATTTAGTTGCTAAAAAAACGCTGTGACTTGCCGAAAAACTACCAGTTTGGTCTGCATCTTGGCAATATCTCACCCAGGTGTCAGACCATCCACCATCCCCTCCATCTTTCAATGACAATGTCAGCTCATAAACTACATCACTTTAGAAACAATTATAGGTAATGTACAAACGTGTGGTTTTGTGGTTTGCAGAAACGTACAAAGCCAACAGTGTACTATGAACTTTCCTGCATTTCCTTGAATATACTGACAATCCCTCTTCATGTAGTGTATTTTGTCCCTGGTGCACGAGTGACGGCACGTTTGATCAGTCTTTGCTGTCCATTACCTGCAAACACGAAGAAAAGCTAACTGCAGAGCTCAACTGCAATGAGGTCCAATTGCCCCAAATGTCATTTTTAAGCTCTATTCAAGTGGAATTTAAACTATGTGTGTGTGTGTGTGTGTGTGTGTGTCCATCTATCTTCCCTCCTCTCTCCTCCCTCCCAGTTTTAAGCCCAGTGCTGAGCCACTAATGGAGGACAAGCCTGTTAGAGCAACACGCCACGCTTTACTAGCAACACACCAGGGACACATGCGCACAGACACACACACACTCACGCACACACACAAACACACACACGGACACAGACAGACTGACACACGAATTCATGCAAAAAGATAACACACAGAAAATGCACCAAAATCAGAGCACATACACACAGATGAATACTTGGGGAAACAACAAGCATTCAGCTCCATTATGGGCAACTCACAAACACACACACACACACTAGACACAGAACACACCCTCACACACATCCCAGTAGAGTACACCACCATAGCAACAGCCTGCAAACAGCTAATCTATTCAGTGATGCAGCAGTCGTCTCTCAGCGTGAGCAGAGCCTCCAATTATACCTTCATTTGTTTGTCAGTTGTTTTGAAGTCAACATGAAAACGGCGGCTTCACGGTTTAGAAGAGCACCAGACCTCTTCACCACTTCTCAGACATCATATGACACGGCTTCATTCTCTGGAACAAACAAAGGCCAGTGACATACTATTGTCGGGTCAGTGTTGTACCAGGAATACTAAAGGCACCCACACACTGTGTGATAACAGTAATCTTGCAGCAGGTTGATTGCATGTGCAGGATGGGCCTGATGAAAGCCTGGTCACAGTCAGACCACAATGGACAATGTACGTTTTAAAGGGACAGTTCACCCCAAAATAAAACACATATTTTTCCTCCTACCTGTACAACAGACCTTGTTGTGAGCAGTTTAATGTAGGAACTATTTTCATTCTACCAAATTACACCCGCCAACAATATCAGGTTGCGGAAGGAGGCGTGCATCTACTCATAGTGTGAGATGTAAACATTAATGGCGTCCTCTGCGGCTGAGCCATGGATGTATAAAGAGAACTGGATCCAGCATTGAATGCAGGACCCCACTCATTCATGTGAAAGTTGCACAGTGGTGCATGAAGCCAGAATGGTTCAACTGCCACGTATAATTTTACCTATCTCTGGGTCTTCTTCGCAAGTGAGGGTAGATGCAGGTGCTGCGCCAGACTGTCGAGGTGAAGAGAGAGCTGAGCCGGAAGGTGAAGCTTTCAATTCACTGGTCCATCTACGTCCCAACCCTCACCTATGGTCATGAGCTCTGGGTAGTGACTAAAAGAATGAGGTCACAGATACAAGCAGCCGAAATGAGTTTCCTCAGAAGGGTGGCTGGGCTCTTCCTTAGAGATAGAGTGAGGAGTTGGACATCTGGAGGGAGCTCGGAGTAGAGCCGCTGCTTCTTGGTGTCGAAAGGGGTCAGTTGAGGTGGTTGGGGCATCTGATCAGGATCCTCCTGGGCGCCTCCCGTTAGAGGTGTTCTGGGCATGTCCAACTGGTAGGAGGCCCCGGGGTAGACGTAGGACATGCTGGAGAGATTATATATCTCATCTGGCCTGGGAACATCCCCCAGGAGGAGCTAGAAAGCGCTGCTGGAGAGAGGGACATCTGGGGTGCTTCTCTTGGCCTGTTGCCTCCACGACCCGGCCCTGGATAAGCAGATGAAAATGGATGGATAGAGGGCCCGTCTAAACTTAAAAAATGTTTCTGAACTGAATGGATCAAATCCTGATAGAGAAACTAATCATTTCATACTGATCCACTGATTTTTCCCAGTGTAAGTCACTGGGGAAAAAGTCTTTTTGGGCTGCAAGGCATCACGTGACCAACCCTGAAAATTGCAGTACCACTGTTTGTCCACTACTAAATTTGGCTTTTAAGGGTTAGGGTTTAGGTTAGGGCGCACTTGCTGAGGGGCCTTGGCTAAGCTGTAACATAAGCCACCTCAGTGGTACTAGATGAGCTAGAAGTAGATGTCACTATTCTTCAAAAGTAGTATTGGACAAAACAACGCTGCCTTTTTGGTCAACATTTAAGAACACAGCCATGTTAGTAAAAATGTTGATCATCTGTAGAGGTCTCTTTCTAATTTTAAAAACGACTGTCGAAATTGGGTTGTAGTTTAGAGTGATGATATTGTCAGGTGGACCTTTTGTCACGGTTAAGGGCGAATTATGAGACTATAGGCACATGAGCACGGATATGCAAAAGGCCGTAATACCTTTCTTACATAGAAGTAAGACATACAAATTTTGTGGAGGTTTTTGCTTCTTTATTGATGTTACGCATCTTTTTGTGGGTTTTTTTTTTAGTATTTTGTGGGGGGTTTTGGTCGTTTTGCCCCATTTTGTGGTCATTTCAAGTCTCTTTCTGGATGGTATGTGTTAATTTGAGTGACACTTTGCAGGTGAAAGGGTAGACCTAAAACTTTGGACCCCTTGGCTTTGCCCAGGAGGCCCATTTAGGAGTTCATCCATGGTTGTGGCTTGGGTTTCCTCTTAGTGTGTGTTTATATAGTCTGGTCATGATATATTTTTTTAAATAAGTAGAGGGTAATCTACATAACAGAGTTTCATCCACAAATGGTACAACCATTATGAGATAGAGATGGATAATTATGATGATGTCTGCCTTCTGTTAAGGCAGTCTGTTTTTTAAGGGAGAAACAAAAAAGTAGTTGTTTTAATTTTTTTTCACAATCCCGGCTGAAATATATATCTACATTTGGCACTAATTTGCACTAGTTTGCACCCAAGGGTGAAACCAAATCAATTAGATGTAACTAGGTGGTGAAAGAGAGCAGAGTAGAGGGAGAGGAGAAGCAGGATGTGAGGAAGGAAGGAGGGTTCCAGAGACACAGCAGTGTGTTAACGGGAGCCAAGCATGGCAAATTGGACTGAATTTTCCGCCTGTGCGATTTCAATACACAAACGCAGGCGTACATAACCATGCTTAATAAGTGCCGGGCTAATGCATTGTATAATCTCCTCTAAATTAATATGTTAGACACAATTGCCTGGTAATTAATTCCTGTCACAGCATATCCAAATGAGAAGATTTATTCGCTTCTGTCAATCACAAAACCCTGGAGCCTGAGGCAGATTATTGCCCAGCGCGACGTGACAGCATAAGGATGATGATGTGGTTATGTGCGGTGGTATATGTCTGGTTTGTATAAACATCCATTTCCAGGGCCTTTAAAGAGCCAGTGATGAGGGCCGGTCATCAAACGAAGGTCACTGTGATGACGGGATGGAGGGAGAGGCAGCAGCCCTTTGTTTTACAGCTTCATAAAGAACATAATGTCTCCACGGGCTCTTCAACCGTCCAACATCCACCCACCATTCACCATTCAGTTTCATGGCTTTTCCTTTTCCCACACTTGCCTTTCCCTAAGGATTGTTATAGGTGAAACTCTACTTTCCTACAATCCACACAGCATCAAGCCACAAATTTTTATTCAAGCATTTGGAGTTTTAAATGACTTGTGCTATAATAACAGCAGCAAGTGTGAAATAGTGAATAATGTCTGTGGATGTATGAAGCGTACACATACAGTAGTGAAGTTTATGAGATTTGGTGAGATTCAGTGCAGTTTCTTTTATGTAGTATGTACAAGTTTTCCAGAAAACTGTTAACTTGGCTCTTGGTTGTCAATCTTGCGTAAAAGATATTCCTCCTGATAGATCCTGCTTGTACTGTGGGAACCTGACACCTATTGGTGTCAACCCTTACAGAGTCATTGAGGTCACATGTGAGCTCTAAGATTCAAAATTGGTAGGATCATGTGAGTCGTTGACCTATCTGATCATCATAGGATTTAGAGCCTGCGACTCCGCATCCGTCCGTTAGAACTGATAAAGCCTCTTGGATGAGAGGTGGAGCGTCCCAGCAAGCATTTTTTGGTTTAAAAAACATCTAACATCTAATAGCCGTCTACATGAAGACCTAAATCACGGCTGAATTTGGGCTGTCAGTGAAAATTTGGTAGACGTCATCAATTATACGGCTATGTAGAGACCATGTCCAAAAAATGGAGATAAACATATTTTAATTACTGTTGACTCTCCATACGTGATTGAATATCATACCGCACACCATCTGCAATGGCGAAAATTACATTTAATCAATTTCAAAATTAAATCAGCTAGATTTGGGTTACATGTAGCTAGACTAAATCGGAGCTAAATATAGCCAATACGTTTAAATCACGACTATTGCTTGCTGGCCGTCTTCAAGAAACTCAAGCAAGTCCAGTTGCCAATGTTCTAACACTTAAGATTACAAGGACCTCGATGACTGAGAATCTTCACCAACAGTCTTTGAATTATGAACAGGTTTCTCTGGTCCATGGACGTATTACTGAATAGGCCTACCAGGCATAGGTGTGGGGCCCCCCCAGGCCCTCATCTGTAAAATGTCACTCGAAGAGACTCAAAACCACCACAGAGAAGTAAATCAGCTGCAAAGAGACTCACAAAGACGACAAAATGGGGCAAAACAACCACATAGGGACACAAAATGACAACGAGACTCAAGATGACCACAACAAGACAAAAATCAACTACAGAGAGACAAAACGCAACTACAACATGATGCAAAAGGAAACACGAAACCACAGAGAGATGCGTAACAACTACAAAGAGATGCAAAGCAAAAATAAAAAAGAGGCTACACAACCATTAAGTCTGTGTATCTTGCTCCTGGGTAGGAAAGGTGGTGGAGCCTTCTGCATGTCTGTACCCAGGGGCCCACTGTCTCATTAACCACCCATGCTCCTGTCTGAAAACACCTAAAGTCAAAACTAGCTTTCAGTTTTAACAGTTAACCTTTCCGTCTCCTTCCCCCTGTCTCTCTTTCTTGTGTAATAAATACACAATTAGGTGACTAATATTAAGCCGAGACAATCAGTAGTAAGCTGGATGTAGCTCTCACCAAGCAGAAGTTAGCCAAACAGGTTGCAGAGTGTTTGTACGGTGGAAATTAATTTCCATCAATGCCCCATTGTAATTTTGATATTGGAAGTAATGCCTAATGGCGGAGAAAATAAAGGAGAAAATAAATGACTCCAGGGCTCCAAATGTTCCAAATGCTTCTGAAATGTGAGGATTTTCCTTTTTCCTCAGTTGTACATCAGTTTAAATTGAATTAATTTGGGTTTTGGACAGTTGGTTAGAACAAAACAATAATAAAAGTTGAGGATATCGGAGCATTTTTCACAATTATCTTGACATTTTATAGACTCAGCGGCTAATTAATTAATTGAAAAAATGCTAATTTGAATGAATTGAAAATGAACACAATTGTTAGTTGCAGCCGTATTTAATAGTAACTAAGTCAGAATTCAGAATCAGACAACTGTTCCCCAATAATGATCGTCACTGTTTCTGCACACACACAAACACAGAGTATAATGTCTGCACACACACACACACACACACACACACACACACAGCCAAAAGGTATTTCACTTTTCAGCTATTTGCTCATGCCTGGAACTGGTTTGAAAACACACACACACACACACACACACAGAGGCCTGCAGGCGTGTGGTTTTTCTTTATTAAAAACCAGAAAGCGCAATTAGCTGCAGAATATGCTTAACCCTGTATCGCTCCCTCAGCTCGAGGATATATTGCTTCTTTCTCTCCATTATTAAAAATATCACAGACATGAGAGGAGGAGGAGGAGTAGGAGGAAGAGGAGGAGGAGGAGGAGGGCAGACAGGAAATATCACAGCTACATGTTTAGCAGGTGGAGGTTGGGGAATGTGTTATATTTAGTGGCAGGAGGGCAGGTGTTACATTGTGTATGAATGGGAGGTTGGCTGCATGTTTGTCTTTGTGCCGTGTGCGAGTATTTTAGGATGTTCTGGATATTTTCCAACCTCATGGGGCATCCATGACAGTGGTGAAAGATGTGGACAAATATTTTACTTGTGTAAAAGTGCAACACAGTACTACTCAACTACAACTAAAAGTCTTGCATTCAAAATTGAACTTGTATAAAAGTACAGAAGTATTAGCAACATAATGTTAGTAGTGAAGTATCAAAAGTAAAAGCACTGATTATGCAGAACGGGCTCAGTTCTCACTCCAACCTTGTTACATTATCGACATTTGTTCATGGACTTTCCACCTCCAGATACGACATGAAAGGTACCCTGGGTGCATTGGTTGTTGATGTTCTTGGATGCCGTGTCAGGTTTTGCCTGTTACATGCATTTCATTTTTACAGGAAATGTACAGTTTGCATACAGTCTCTTTCAAAATAAATGCACTACGTCAGTACAACACCTCAAATTGACGTTTCTTTCCTTCAACAACAAAAGCACATGGTTGGGTTCAGGGAAAAAGAACAGGGTGTGACTTCACAATCTTATGGGACGTGAACACCGGCCCCCCTGGGTGAAAGTCTTCTGCCATCAGACACCGACACAACAAGGCGCCTGGCAGTGTCAGGGGTAAACGTAGTGGGGCAACAACAAAAGTTAAGGCGGCAGAAATCTGAGAAGGGTGGGCAGGAGGGATGGTGGATGGGTCCAGCAACCACCGACTTTCACCAGGGATGTTCGCTTCCCGTGAGATTGTAAAGCCAAACCCTGTTCTTTTTTCCTTTTCGTGGTGTTGTACCGCCAAAGTGACCTTATTTTAAAAGAGATTGTAAGCAAACTGTAAATTTCCCGTAAAAATGAAAGTGTATTTTAAAACTTAGAATGCATGTAACAGGCAGAACTTGACACAGCGTCCTAGAACGTCAACAGCCAACGCACCCAGGATACCTTCCACGTCATCTAGAAATGTTGATATGTGACGAGGTCAGAGTGAGAATGTGCTGGAATATCTGAGCTCACTCCAAAGGCATCGAAATCCAGTGACTTGCAGCGTTGGAAACCAACGAAAAAGGCATCCTTTAACGTCGGCATGATAGGCGGCCAGTTGCCGTTACAGTTTAATGGCGCTAGGCTATGTCAGGTGGAAATGGGATGGGACGTGGACAAAAGTTAAGGTGGCGAAAGTCTGACTGGGGCGGATGGGAGGTGTGGTGGATGGGTCTAAGAAACCATGACTTTGTGTCCCGAAAGATTCTAAAGCCAAACCCCGTCCTTTTTTCCTAAACCCAACCATGTGTGTTTGTTGTTGAAGGAAAAAAGTCAATTGGTGGTGTATTTTGAAAGAAGACAATGCATGTAACAGGCAGAACTTGACACGGCGTCCCAGAACATCAACAACCAACCAACCCAGGGTACCTTGCACATCGTACTTGAACATGGACAGCCCATGACCAAATATGTGACAAGGTAGGCATGAGAATGTGTTGGTTCCCAGCGTCTTTTTAGCCACCAGATGTCGCTGTTTTTCCACTGGGGTTAGTAAGTCTCTTAGTTTCTTTCCGATAGTGCCTGTGTCCATTCCACACAACAAAAACCTATCCAGACAGAGAATATCTACATTAACTACACAAAACATAAGTTAATTAGACACCAAATTTGATGCTAATGGTAGCTGTTGTGGCTAGCACTGTTCCTTGACCAACATAAAACGTTAGTGAGTGCATATTATCATCTTCATCATATCCCAGCTGAAGCAGAAACCAAATTGATAAGATGCTCCCTCATTTTGGCAGCAAGCTAGGTATAACCTGGAGGTATCACATGAGTTGGAACAAAGGATTTTAATTGGTCAAACACATATTTGCGCAGGCAATTTTTCCCTCCACAGGAATGCTTCGCAGCAGTGTGCAGGCATTCATAAGAACCCACTGAATCAGTTTTTATAAATTTCCATGGCAATTTTAACAATGAAAAATCTGTGTTGTTGTGAAAATGCTTTAAATCAGACAAAATGTTTTCATGACCTTCAAACTGACGTCTGGCCCTAATTTAACCAATATGTGAAGGTGAAAACAAACCCTTACCCTCAACATCAACACTTTGTGAGGACACATGAAGAAGGCACAGGGATGTAATTTAGTATTACAGCCGGCCCACTGAACACTATACTTCTGTTGTTTTCCAGCACTGGTACTGTGTGCACGCTGTATGCAGAGCTGCTGCCATGTTATTTTGGGGCCTTTGATCCACCATGTTGCTCATGGTTCACAGCTTGTGGTTTCACCTCTGGTTCTCTCGGGCAGACAGAAATTTTCTGCTACATCCTGATGTCCAGCTCAGTGATCCAGCTGTGACTCTCACAGCAGAACATGGTGTCTGTGTCGTCCCCTGTAAGGTACAGGGAGACAGAGGGAGTTTGTGTGTTCGGTTATGTTGTCCACCTTGACTTGGTTTTGTGCACTCGGCTCTGCAGGGAGGAGGACTTTGTGTTTGTGATGTAGCTCTCTGGAGGCAGGAGGCAGCTCAGGCCTCAGGCCCGCCTCAGGATTTCACTCAGCTCAGTTGTTCCAGTTTTTCTATCTTAATAACTTTTTTAGGGGTTGCTGTGACTTAAACTGTGACCTGCATCTTTCTCATCACTGAATATATTTATGTGCTTACTGTACAGTCTGACCTGTTGTGTTGAATCATTTGCCAAACATGTTTTCTTAATTGGAATTGGAACACACATTGTTGAGATAAATATAGGCTAAATAGGATTTGAGCATTAAAACCTATTGTCGGAATCTTGGCCAATTGTTGTCTATGGATAAAATCACAGTATGCTCAGTTGAAAGATAGTAATTATTGGCCTTCTTATTCTGATGCTGACCATTTTTCTCATTAAGATTATTATTATGGACACATACTTTTCACAACTACTGTGATGTGACGTTAGAGTTCAACTCAATTGCCGGAAGAAATGTTGGCATTGTATGTTTCTGCTTACCTTGAAACTTTATGTTTCTTTACATTTCAACAATGCTGTGGTTAATGCGTGGTTAAACTTAGACCTTTATTGTCATTGCACAAATACAAAGAAATTGGATGGCTACAGAACAGCCGCTCTGCGTGGCAGTATCCTGTCAGGAAAGGCAGTGATATGTCCTTAAAAAACAATCACTTTTCATTTTACTAACCCCGGAGGAAAAACAGCAACAAGCTGCCAAAAACAATAACATCTGGCGGCTAAAAAGTCACTGGAAATTTCAACACATTCTCACTCCGACCTTGTCACATACACGTTTGGTCATGGTCTTTCCCTGACAGATACAACGTGAGAGGTACCCTGGTTGCGTTGGTTGTTGACGTTCTGGGACGCTGTTTTAATTTCAGCCAAGTACATGCATCAGTTTTCAAAATACACTTCTGTTTACAGGAAATGTACGTTTGCATAGAGTCTCTTTCAAAATAAATGCACATCGCTGACCTTTCTTTTCCTTCAGTAACAAAGTTATACGACAACGTTTTGCCATCACACATACATGGTTGGGTTTAGGAAAAAAGAACAGAGTTTTGCTTTATACTCTTACGAGTGTGAACACCGGCCAGCCGTTGGTGGTTGTTGGACTCAACTACCATCCCTCCTGTCCACTCTAGGATTTCCGCAACCTTAACTTTAATTGTGTCACCCTGACGCTGCTGGGTACCATTAAATAGTAGCAGCAACCAGCGGCATATCATGCTGATGTAAAAGGATGGCCATTTTCGTCTGTGTCTGACGAAAATGTGACAGAAGTCACTGGCCAAGCACCAGATTTCAATGACTTCGGAGTGAGATAGGGTTGGACACCATGGTAGTTCAGATACATCCATTTTACATACAGGCTCTTTCAAAATAAACGCACTATGTCGGTACAACACCGCAAATTTTTCTTCTTTCAACAACTAACGCACGTGGTTGGGTTTAGGAAAGAAGAACAAGGTTTGGCTTTATAATCTTATGGGACTGGATCACCAGTCTCCTGGATGAAAGTCGGTATTTGTTGGACCCATCCAACTCAACTCATACTTTCGCTGCCTTAAAGTGATAGTTCAGGTTTTTGGACATGAAGTTGTGTTAAACGCTGACCATCTGTAGCTCTGATGTGACTGTGTCACTACTCTCAACGAGCCTCCTGCTCTGAGAAATCGCCCGTATAGCTTACTGGAGAAAAAGTAGTTCTGAAGATGTACGGGGGACACGTAACCAAATGGTTTTAAGCTACAAAAAAGTATGCATGTGTTTTGTTAGACTATTTCAATAATTTTAAAACATCCCCGCATTACGTCAGACCTTGCTATCAATTGGGACTATTTTCTGGCCAGTATCACTCTGCCGTGCAGGCCCGCAAGACAGCACGGCAACAGAAATCAATAAGACAGTTCATCACCACGCCGTGCAGGTGCGCAGGATAGCAACGGCTAACGAAAACTTCATCGGCTGTTTCCAACAGAGAACCAGTAGGCTATTATTAGTGAGGAAAAAGATGTACTAGCCCTATATATACCTACTACTACAGCGCAAACACCGGCTCAGGCTCATGACACACCCTCATCAGCTGCTGTAGGTAAACAGAGGAATACGTTTCACGTTTGCGTTTCACACAACTTCATGTCCAAAAACCTGAACTATCACTTTAACTTTAATTCTTGCCCCGCTGCATATAACAGCAACCGGCCGTGTATCATGCCAGCATTAAAAGACGGCTTTTTTGTCAGTGTTTGATGCTGGAAGTCACTAGAAACACAACAATGATGCACTCAAACACAACTAGTTTTGATGTTTGTTGGCTTGGTATCTCATAAAGGTGTCATAACCTCCACCATCCCCTCCACCTCCGCATGATAAAATCAGCTCACACACATTTTATCTAAACAACATCACTTCAGAAACGTTGATATGATATGTCTGAAACATACACATGTAATATATATGCAGTTTGCAGGAATGTACAATGCCAGCATTTCTTCCAGTGAGTGGGCTGTAGAATTTTATCATTCTTGCTTTACTGCAGAGTGAATAGAGATCACCCCACTCTAATAAAATTACCTCCAGCTCTCTCTGCAGCGATCACAGACCTTTTTGTGCACATCCTTCCATCCAACATCTCATCTGAATTCAGCATCCTTTTGTTGCATCCTAACTAAACAAGGCAAAATATTATCGATAGATGATTTCTTGGTTCTGGTGTAGGAATTACCTTTAAAAGAATTACAGGGGTTGCCTAGTGACAGCACGCTAATCATAGAGTGTGTTGTTCTTAGTGGTTTCATATGTGCACATTTATAATTGTCATGCTAAAAACAAGGTGTTTGTTGTTATCACATGTGTCTGGGTATTTAGTAAACTAAAGGTATGTGCCCATTTGTAACAGTTTCCTTACAGCTTGTAGAAGTTGAGCATTGAGATGCTTTTCTTTCAATCCTGACTACAAAACACTGTGAATACCTCAGATGTGTTCAGTCAGACTCTCACATATTGTATCTAAACACCCTTTCCTCCAACTGTTGGTTTTTGTCAAGATAAAAATAATTAAAATAGAGTGTGAGTGAATGAAACATTCACAAAGCCTGGGGCTCTGCAGCAGCCAGTGGAGCTGAGGAAGGCTCCAGGCTGTGCAGTTATACGTCTGAAGATTAAAAAACTGATTCTAGTATTTCTCTGTACAATATTTGTTTTTAAATGTGTTTCCATAATAACCACACAAAACAAAAAAACAACTGAAGATTTTTTTATTAATATAAAAAAAACCCCAACAAAGCATTAGATGCGGTCTTCTTGAATAGTAAAAACTAGAAATTCCATAGTTTCCAGTTTACCATCCTGAATTTCCAGCCCTGATTAGATGATGGAATAATTTTCCTCTCCTCTACCCTTCCTCTCCTCGCACTCTCCCTCCAGTCCCTCTCTGTGCCAAAACAACACAATAATAAGATTACAACACTGAGTGTGTGTGGAGCTGGGCAGCGATGCCCAGATTTTAAAAGGTTGTGTGGCAGACACAGACTCTCTCACACACACACACACACACGCAGCTTTTATATTTTCTCCTCTTATGGTGTTGGGTGGTTTTAGCCAGAGACTGAAAACACTGAATTACACTGGAGATCCATTTTACTGTGAAATTCTTTCTCTGCCTCTCCTTTCTCTCTTTTCGCTTAATCCTCTTTGTGTCCTCTTAATAATTTCCCTTGATCTTTATTTGCAACAACATAGGAGACAAAGAAAGAGATAAAGCTGAGTTTAGGGTGAAAGATAGAGTTGATGTAGAAGTGGTTATGGTGATTGTAATATTGGTTGCAGTAGCAGTCATACTAATCACACTATTGTAGTATTGATAAAAAATATGAGTAGTAGTGGCTATAGTAGAAAGAGATGGGAGAAAAGTATTTTAGTAATGGTAGTAGGAGAAGTAGGAGTAGAGTAAAAGTAGGTGGAGGAAGAGTAATAATGACTGTTGTAGTAGTAGTAATAGCAGTAAGAGCAGAAAAAGAGTCAGTTGAAATAGTAGGTGGAGTTGTCATAGAAACATTCATAGTAGTAGTGGTACTACAGTGCTGGGAGGAGCAGGAGTAGTACTTGAAGTAGTAGGAGGACTAGGAGTAGTAGAAGGGCAAGATGGAAGAAGACTATGACTAGAAATAGTGGGAGGACAGGGAGTAGGAGGAGGAGGAAGACTAGGACTAAGAATGGTCAGAGGACAAGGGCGAGGAAGAGAAGTAGTAAGATGAAGAGAAGAACTAGGACAATGAGTAGTAGAAGGAACAGAAGGACTGGGACTAGGGGTAGGAGGAGGAGCAGGAGCAGGAGGACTGTCTACAAATACTAGGAGGACTAGTGCTAGGACTAGGGGTTGTAGAATTAGTAGAAGGACGAGGAGGAAGACTATGACTAAAAATTGTAGGAGGACTACAAATGGTAAGAGGACAAGGGCTAGGACTAATAGTAAGAGGAGGACTAGGATAGTTGGAAAAAGAGGAGGACTGGGACCAGGGACAGGAGGAGGACTATGGCCAGACATAGTATGAGGACTAGGAGTAATAGCTAGCAGTAGTAGTAGTAGGAGGAACACTAGGGATGGTAGGATGAAGAGCAAGAGAATTGGGACTACAAATAGTATGGGGACAAGGAATAGTAGGACTAGCAGTAGTAGAAGTAAGAGAATAGGACTTAGGAATGGTAGAACAACAAGGGCTGGAATGAGGAGTAGTAGGAGGAAGAGGAGGAAGAGTAGGAGGGCTATGACTAGAAATAGTAGGAAGACTAGGAGTGGTAGGACAAGAAGTAGTAGTAGGAGGGAAAATACTAGGGCTAGGAATGGTAGGAGGACAAGGACTAGGAGTAGTAGTAGTAGGAGAAAGACTAGGAATGGTATAAGGAGGGGCAAGAAGACTGGGACACCAAATAGTATGAGGACCAGGAATAGTAGGACTAGAAGAAGAAGGAGGAAGACCAGGGCTAGGAATGGTAGAGGGACAAGAGCTAGGACTAGCGGTGGTAGTAGGAAGAGAAGGACTAAGACTAGGAGGAGTAATGGGAAGACTATAAGTAAAAATAGGACTCAGGCTAGGAGTAGTAGATGGAGGAGGGCTATAACCAGAAATAGTAAGAAAACTAGGAGTAGTAGGACAAGAAGTAGGAGGAGGAGGAAAAATACTAGGACTAGGAATGGTAGGAGGACATGGGATAGGACTAGCAGTGGTAGGAGGAAGAGAAGGACTGGGACTAGGGCTAGTAGATATAGGAGGAGTGGGAAGACTGTAACTAAATGTACTAAGAGGACTATGAGTAGGACAAGGAATGGTAAGACAACAAGTGCTAGGATGAGGAGTCGTAGGAGGAGGAGGGCTATGACTAGAAATAGTTGGAGAACTAGAAGTAGTAGGACAAGAAGTAGTAGTAGGAGGGAAAATACAATGACTAGGAATGGTAGGAGGACAAGGACTAGGAGTAGTAGTAGCAGGAGAAAGACTTGGAATGGTATGAGGAGGGCAAGATGACTGGCACAATAAACAGTATGAGGACTAGAAATAGTAGGACTAGTAGAAGTAGGAGGAAGACCAGGGCTAGGAATGGTAGAGGGACAAGAGCTTGGACTAGCGGTGGTAGAAGGAAGAGAAGGACCAGGACAAGAGGTAGTAGATGGAAGAGGAGTGGGAAGACTATGAGTGAAAGTAGGAGTAGGAGAAGGAGGACATAGGACTAGGAATGGTAGGACCACAAGGGCTAGAATCATGAGTAGGTAGAGTACGCGGTGGAAGACTATGACTACAAATAGTAAAAAAAACTAGGAGTGGTAGGACTAGCAGTAGTAGAAGTAAGAGGAAGACATAGGACTAGAAATGGTTGAACAACAAGGGCTAGAATGAGGAGGAGTAGTAGTAGGAGGAAGAGGAGGGCTATGACTAGAAATAGGAAAACTAGAAGTTGTAGGACAAGGACTAGTGGAAGGAGGAAAAATACTAGAACAAGGAATGGTAGGACAAGGGCTAAGACTAGGAGTAGTAGCAGGAGGAGAAAGACTAGTACTAGGAATGTCAGGAGGAGCAGTTGGCCTATGAAACAGTTGGAGAACTAGGAGTAGTAGGAAGAAGGACAGAAGGAGCTGTTCTCCTCCTCATATTGGTAATAGCATAATAACAGTAGCAGTTGATATAGTGCTGTTACGGCCCTGCTATTGGTAACTATCTGTAAAAGTAGTGATGGCAGTCGCAGATATAAGTATAGGTGGCTGTGATAGCAGGAGTCAGGGTGGAGGTAGTACAGTAGATGGGGTGTAGTAGGGTGGCAATTGTGGTGGAAGTAGCACTGGTCGCAACTGACCTGGAATTATAAGAATAAAACATGATAACGATTGCTTTATACTTTAATGTTGATTCTCACAGAGATGAGTGTGCTAAGGGCCTCTTATGGGCACTCAGTAGTAGTATTGATCCATACTTCTCCAAGCATCCACCCCCACAACACACTCAAACACACACACACTCTGGCCATCTCCTTCCTGCCTCCCTCCTCCTTCCTCTCTTCCTTCCTCTGCTCCTCCAGTGGCAGACTGAGCTGTAAAAAATCAATGGGGAAAATGTCCTGAAACAGCCGATCTAGAAGCCATCTGGCCCTGGTTGTCCTCAGAGACCAGCAGTCTGTCCCCTGAGGGACGAGACACACGAAGAAGAAGAAGAAGCTGAGAAAGAGTCAGAGAGACAGAGAGAAGAGGCCCAAGCACACAACAACACAAAGCAAGTGTTAAGTCAATAACACACAAATTGTCAGTGTGGGCTTCACATCATGGGTCTGTTATGTAACAGCTCAGTTACACAGAGGCATACAGTTGACAGACAGATTAATATTGCACATCTTGCATGTAGCAAGCTCTGCACCTCTAAATTAAGATTCAGATCCAAATATGTAAGGATGTTAAGGGCATCATGGGCAAGGAAATAAATCTAACAAACAAAATAATTATTCTCCTTTACACTAAATTCCTTCACCAGAGATGCTTTGTTTAGCAATAGTTTAGTGAATATTGCTGTGTATGGATTTCTATAAGTCTGCTAATGCTGTACAGGAGTTTTCATAAAGTTATTTGGATGTTTTATAACCTATTTTGATGTTTTTCCATCTTTCATTCACTCATTTTCTGGAACCAGTTATCCGTGTAGGGGTCAAGGTTGCTGACATTGGGCAAGAGGCAGGGTACAACCTGGACAGGTCACCAGACTATCACAGGGCTGACACATAGAGACAGCCAACCATTCACACTCACATTCACGCCTACGGACAATTTAGAGTCACCAATTAACCTGCATGTCTTTGGACTGTGGGAGGAAGCCGTTTTTCATTCAGCCTCCACCAGTTTTTCAAGTGCTTCACTCTTCTAATCTGGTATTTTTTCAACCTGGACCTCATTTTCTTATGTGTTTGTGTCTAAATGATTAATGGAGACAACAGTTTTTGAAACTGGTTCGGTATCAAGCCAGAGTGCTTCAGCTGAAAGAGGCAAAACAGGCAAAAATGTGACCATTCGGGGCATGTTCGCATCTTCACTTCACGTCCACTAAAAGTATTATCAGTATCAGAATATTATTTTAAGTGTCTAACGACATTATGGAGAGGATCCCCCCAGAGGTCAACCATTTTGTTAAAGAATAACATCCTTTTGTTCAACCAGAAACAGCCCCGAAGTTGCCATTGCTAATTATACCAGACTTCATTTAAATAAAGAATAATTTTAGCCTGTATCGAGCCAGCATATTTTCACATCTAACTGGGTGAATTAAGGGTTTATTTCAACCAAATCAGAGTTGGTGATTGTTGGAACAGTGGAGAGATGGACCAAGAAAGTTTTGTGAGTTTTATCTTGCATCTGTTGACTTTTATTAAAGTGTGTTGTATGATGATAAAATTGCTGAATATTTAAGTGGAGTCTGGTGGGCTGTTTCTGGTCGAACAAAAAGGATCTTGAGGTCTATCTCTGTGGGGTGCTTTCTATAGTGCTGTCAAACACTACAAGTAATATTATATATTATTATTTTTTTGGGCTTTTATTGGCTTTATTGGATAGGACCATCTAAGAGTGAAAGGGGGAGAGAGAACAGGGATGACATGCAGCAAAGGACTGGACGCCAGAATCAAACCTGGCCACTGCTGCAATGACATTGTCCTGGTACATAGGAAGCCCACTCCACCCACTAAGCCACTGGGTGCCCCGAAAATAATATTCTGAGCCTGTCAGTGGCAAAAACAAGCTCTTTTAGTGGATGTAAATTGATGGTGCAGACATACCCTGAATGCTTACAATGCAGCTTCCGGCTGCAGTGGTTTCTCTCAATACTAGACCAACACAAAATGTTTTCCTATTAGTCACTTAGACACAAAACAATGGGAAAACAGGGTCCAAGTTGAAAAATACCAAATATATCCTTTAACGCCATTCGATAGAAAGCTTTATCTGTAGCCATAGAGAGCCTAGGGATGTGACTACTACAGTTGTTTTTGGGTGAACTACTCCTTTAACTCTTCAAAACATGTTCTTGCCCAGACACTTTGTTCCTCAACTTTTATCAGACTTGGAGTGGAGCTGGAGCAATTTTCAATGTTTCTCATTTTTGACCTTTAATAACCCTGTCTCTATCCGGTGCCAGGAGGCATCACTCCTCCAGGTTTTTGTCAAAATTAGACCAGTGTTGTCTAGGACTTCACATTTGAGTTTCAAATTTTGACCTTTAATTGTTGCCTCCTCATTAATCCAATTAATGTAATTTGTAAAAGCGGCAGGATGTGTGCTACGGCTCCTGTCAGTCACACTAACAGTGTCAGAGGTAGAGGTAGGTCTCAGGGACAAAATGAAAACTGGGATTTACAAAAGGGAGCTGCAGATAGAACAAGGGGGGGCAAGGGAGAGACAAAAAGCAAAGAGAGAATGAAAGAAAGTGAAAGCAACAGGAAAGTAAGCATGAAAAAGTGAAAGCAAAAGTAAAGAAGAAAGTGGAAGTAAGTGGCAAAGTGAAAATGAAAACAAAGGGGAAAACCGAAGGATGAAAGACAAGGTAAAAAAGGGGAAAGGAGAGCAGAGCAGAATTTAAGGTTTGAAAGAATGAGGGAAAATTGGTAATAAAACAAACAGAAGAAAAGATGAGAAGAAAGTAAAGAGGGAAGAACGTATGTGTGCAGCAGAGAAGCTACAGACTCAATCATCCTGTAAGAATTTACCAGTTCTGGTTTAATAGATCTCAGCAGCCCATCAAACGATTTGAGAGCCTGTTGGAAATAATTTCTGCCATCTGATCCTATAAAAGAGTTTATGATTCTCTGTAACAAAGCAGAGGAAACATCCTGTCTGTCCTCAGGGCTCAGGTCATCTCAGTATCGAATAAAAACTCAGTGATCACATGGTCATATCTGAGGTAACAGTGATTTATGATATCATTAGAGGCTTTATCTCTTTACAATGCGTATCTTAGCCTTACAGTAAACTATCTTAAATCATATTGAGCTCTCAAAACACCAAAATAAATGTCCTACAGATAGAAAGTTGAGTGAGATTCTTTCAAACTGTTGCCATATAAATCGTTTTATTTAGAATTTATAGAACAAATACACCAATTTGTTTTGCAGAGAAGTGAAACTCCCACTGGCAGAAGAGGAAAATAAGATATTCAGATCTCAATAACAAAATCACTTGCAGAGAAAGTGATGTAAAATGAATTCCATTTGAAAACTATATATACAGGGTGTAAGCGTGTGTGTATTCACCCTGTGTTGTTTGACATAATGTCCAATTTGATATGAGACTTTCCTCTGTTCGCCCTGTGATGGATAAATACTGTTGCATTGGCCTAATACAGCTCAAACATATTCTGACGTTCAAGTTTTACCTGAAAAGCTTTGTGCCAGTTGTTGTCTGGTAACTAAACCATACGGGTTTATTTAATCCCTGGATCTATAGCTCATAATGAGAAATTAAAGCTGGAGCAGCTTCTGATGTCACTGGTGGATCATCGTGAAGTTGCAATCTGTTTTCATTACAAGGTCGTCAAATACCAACACTTTGTCACTCCCCCTCAGTATCTCACGGCGACGCACAGGGCAACCTTTACCAGCGTGGGTTTTCCTTGGGTACTCCAGTTTCCTCCCACAGTCCAAAGACATGCAGGTTAATTGGTGACTCTAAATTGTCCATAGATGTGAATGTGAGTGTGAATGGTTGTCTGTCTCTATGTGTCAGCCCTGTGATAGTCTGGTGACCTGTCCAGGGTGAACCCTGCCTCTCACCCAATGTCAGCTGGGATAAGCTTCAGCCCCCCACGACCCCCAAGAGGACAAGCGGGTACGAAAATGAAAAAAGATCTTTACTGGGGTTAAAATAAGTGTTTATTACATAAGATAATGTGATGGAAACATGTCATGTGAGTGATGCCAGACGCAATGTTACATTAAAACAACACTGAGTTTTGTTTCATATAGGACAGGAACATCAGTCCCCTGGATGCAAGTCCGCTTTTGTTTGACCCGTCCACCTCCCCTACCCCAACCTATACAGACTTTCTTGCAGTTTTTATTATGTCAGTTGCTCTCAGCATCAAGTGTTGCCACAGATGCATTTACATTGGAGTTAGCTGAAATAAACACTCTAAAGGCTGCCCCTGGTGTCTATCACATGGTGAGGGACATGACAAAGTGGTAAGTGAGGTCCTGGCAATGGGAACAGGCTAAAAACTGTTTGCTTGCCTTTTTTTCTCAGGTTGGGCACATAACATTTGGGACAGCATTACCCAAATGTGTCTCTTAAGGGATGCCTTGCAAACACTCTTTCTTTAAAAACTGGTGGTAAATGAATACACAATACAACAATTTAAATGTATATGCCCCTTCCCTAAGCCAAACATGCTTAGAGGAGGGGCATTGCCTGCATGTTTTCTTTAAAAATTGCCAAAATTGCATCATTTATCAGAGCCAGAAACTGTAATGAATGGCTTTTTTTCAACTCCAGGATTTCATCTTTAAATCTAACAACTAATTTCTGGTGGAGGAAGGGTCATGCATTTTCCACTAGTCACTCAGGGAGGCTCAAAGAAAAATATTTGTAGCTTCAGGCAGGGTCAAAATAACAAACAACACCACCACCAAATAAATGAAGTCACACCCCAGCCATCCCACCTTTCTGACAAGTAAAGAACAGTCCCTTAAAGATGCAAAATTGTTTAGTCCCCCTCCTGCACTAGGGTTCGTCTCTAAATGCAGACAGTGCTGAGTGAATGAACCAACGTACACTGTCATGTTTTTACCCAACAAAGGCAGATCGGGCTTCCACAAAAGAAAAGAGGAAAGGGATAGAAAGCAAACTGACTTTGTAGCCTATTTAAAAAAATCAGAAGGTGCATGAGATGAAGAAAGGATGGGCAGGGAGCCCAGACACTGCTGATGTGTAGGGCCCAGAATTAGGTGCTGCACCCCTGACCATTACACCCCAACTACAAACAAACAATCATGTTTTGAATAAGTAATTTTCCTAATTCTAAACTGGCCGTAGCTCAGTTTCACATCTTGTATCGTTTCCTGCAAAACTGCCATCATTAGCAGATGTTGAAAATAACTAAGGTAATTACTCGAGTTGAATTTTGACTTTATTTTTCTTACAGTGTGGTTACAAAAGCAGCTCAACTCTTCTTCCACAATTGGTCATGTTACTGTGTTAGTTTATACAGTGACATTTGACAACAGTGACAGTATAAATTAAGAGGTTATATATTTATAGTAAGGTATAAAACATGCTCATGAATGTGGGTTTATTTGGACTCCATAAATGAACAAAAGGAGGATAAACTCTTGTAAACTGAACAGGTGGGAGGATCGTGGTGAGCTCTTCCCTCCACTGCATCCCTGCTCTCCGCACAGACATCACCACATGGAGACCACATGGAGGAGAGTCTCAGTAGTGAAGCTGTCAGACCTCAGAAAAACAACAACACTGCATCTTATCTCTTAGATCATCACTGCTGCTTCCTTTTATACCACCATACAAATGTTTTCGTGCTTTAGTCGCTGTGTCTGTGTGTGTTAGCAGCAGCACCGGCTCGTGGTTTCCCTGCTCTCTGCCTGTGCAGTCTGTAATGACTGTGAGTGGAATGCTGCTGGTTTTATATAGGCCTCTAAAAATAACTCACCCCTCACTGCCATGTAGGGCCGGACTGACAGCCCCCTGCAGCCAGTAGCGTCCCTGTATCTCTGCTGGCTCCGCCCCCTCCCTCAGTCTCAGCGCCTCCTTAATTGGACGCCAGTGACATCATCAACCCTATTTACCTTATTAGGTCACGCATGAAATTGACTGATAGGTGGCTCCTCCCTCTGCCTCCCTCCCCTCTCGCGCCGGTCGCCTGGATTGCAGCGGGGTCCAGTCTGCTGCTGGAGGAGCAAACCTGGCAACCTGGCAGCTTGTGCTGAGACCGATTGGCAATCTGGCAATGCGGAAATAGATCTGGCACCCCCGAGCCCGGACTGAGGAGAGAGGCGTGACAGAGCCGAGCAGAGAGGAGAGGGGATTGCTTTGACAAAGATAAAATAATCAACTCTTTCTTTCCTCTTAGCTTTTTTTTTCTTTTTTTAATTAAAGTGCTCAGGTGCGCGCTCCTGCACCAGCTGGGATTTTTTTTATCCCCCAGTATTTGTTTTCCAACCTGACAAGTCTGAGAAGAAGGAAAGAAGAAGTGCGTTTTTAAGGATTCCGGACTTCTTTTACTGACTTTTCCTCCCCCGTTTTCTTGCATCAAGCATGGATGTGTTGGCGAATTACAGTATTTTCCAGGAACTCCAACTCGTCCATGACACTGGTTATTTCTCTGCGATGCCTTCCCTGGAGGAGAACTGGCAGCAGGTCAGAGATGATGCGTTTTTACTCTTCTTTTACCGGGGAAATGTAACGGGGTTAGAAACTGGGATGAAACAGTACCATGTGTGCGCTGCTTGGTGTTTTCTGTGCGTGTTTCGCATCACTAGAGCGCTCCGGAGCGGCAGCAGCAGCCCCGCGTAGTTGCGTTAGTTTTTTTCCTCCTCTCTCTTGCTCACATGGAGCACGGCGAGGTCCGCTGACAGGAGAAAACACACACTCACACTCACATAGACACACACGGAGGGAGCGGGTTGAAGAGGAGGAGGAGGAGGAGGAGGGAAGATACAGACAGCTTTACGCGCTAATGGCACTAATGATGGACAAACAGCATTTTTAAATGCGTAAAAATCACCCGAACCATCTTTACATTTACGCACACGCCCCTTACTATATCGATAGGTCCCTTAATGTACCTTAAGGAGTAATTAAACCCCTTAATCATTAATGTAAAGCAAGAGCATGGCGTTGTTGTCCTGCGATGATGATATTCAGATTTTAACCAAAACCTAAATGGTTTTAAATACTGCTGGAAAAAACGAAGATGGTGAAGCTGAAAATGCGGCGTTTCCATTTGGTTTATTAGTTACCAAATTTAGCTGTTTTACCACCTACTTAACCCATGTATTATAGTTAATATGAAATTCTGTTGGATAAAACTCTGAAAATGCAGGCTTCAGTCCAAAAATGCTGCTTTCCGTCACCACGCACAGATAGAGCAACATTCAGGGCTCCACGTTGATCTGATGAGCTGTTTTACCCCTTAAGTTACTTACTTGGTGCATATTTACCCTTAACATGAATATGAAAAGTTTAAGGAGGTTGTAGAGTTTAAAAAACAATGGATATCTTTTCACTTTAATCAAGTCTTGAATGCTTTGTGTGTGTGTGTGTGTGTGTGTGTGTGTGTGCTGTTACATTGAATGAAGATGATGCTGCGTTTAATTGACAGCTGAGACTCAGAGTGAGAGCTGCTCCAAGGTGAAAGTGGAGGGTTTTTTTTATTTCTCAGTCTGAGCTGATGATAGAGAATGCTGTTTTTGGTGAGACCGATGTGATCGATAGACTGGTCTGTCAGCCTGATGTGTTTGGATTATCACACACACACATACACACACATACGCACACACAGAGGCCATGGAAGATGGACACATGCTTAATAGCGAGTGACTTGTTCTTAAATAATATATCTACATCTGCCACTGTTTGTTTGCAGACAATCCTGCTGAATTATACATGATCACCCATTACAGAACATACACCAGGCTGAGCATGAGCGTCCACAGACTGGCTTATAACCTTTATGTGACTCGTAAAATATTTGCTGTGCTTGTGTTGAAATAGATCAAAGGGAAATTATGGTCATTTTCGTTGGGAAAAGAAACATTGACATTTCCATTTTTATCAAAGATTTCATACTCTGATTAGGGATTTAAAGGTTTACTCTGCAGGAAATTGTTGGTTACTGTTTGTAAACATGACATTCAAACTTAGCCCCGCCTCCCTACACTGTTTCTTCGTACACTGCAAGTTACTATTGTAGGAACATTGCATTTGCTTCAATGGAAAAGCCAGGCACTCAGGAAGTGTGCCGACCTTTGAAGCCACTTTGTAACTAGAACTTCTGGATCTGTCACATGATGCAATCGAGCCCAAAAAGACTCTTTCCCATAGACTTACGTTGCGAAAGAGATGCCTGTTAATCAGTGGATAGAGCATCACAACTTCTGTGAGATGACATGTTTCACTATTGGTATTTGATCCATTCAGTCTGATAACATTTCGAAAGTCTAGAAGAGCTTCCTGATGAAATCATTTTATCCCCATTCAAGTTAGCGGATGGCTAAACCGGAATTTAGCCGCTCAGCTTGTGAACTCTCCAGTGGGCTCCATGATGTGGAAAATCTAGATTATTTTACACCTGGAAAGTCAAACTATTTTGAGCAGCTTTCACAGGAATGAACACTGCATCCAGTTCTTCTTATATATCCATGGGAAAAGCCAATACCTTACCAAGCTAACTAAGCTAACCTACCTGTCAAACAGAAAGTAGGCCAGCTCAGCATCACTCTTCATCCTCATCCTCTCCTTCAGTGCTCGCCAACAAAAGTGAAAGTGAAACCAACCCCTGATTCACACTTGTTTCAGAATGAACTTTATCCACTTGGCATTTTGCGTTTGTTCTGTGTTGTGTCTGCAATCTTCGTAGCCTCCTCTTGGATGCATGCTGCTTATATTGGAGCACCTGGTTGCTACATTTATAAAAAGTCCTGACCTCACCTGTGTGCTGTTATTGGCTTGGGGTTACACGCTCACTGCCCAAAGGTTGCAGCCGAAAAACATCCTGAACACAGCAAAATAAGGAGAAAACAAGAAAACACAGGCAGAGGGCAGAGTCTCTGCAGATAGATACACCAACACACACTTATGGTGGGTCATGCGTGATGATTGAGAGGGATAACTTTTGTATGCATTGTTTTTCAGGAGACTCCTGCCCTATTTATATCTAAAAACAGTTTTAGACCCAAAAGGATTAAGGATTTAATTATAGAGACTCAGGTGATAGGAATATTTCCCCCTTGAACTTGAGAAATGGAAGCTGTTAATTGGAAGCCACTTTCAGCCTCGTGTGTAAGTGTGTTGCCACCTTTTGTATGCTATCTAACATTCTGTAAACCACGACATCCAAAGTCTCAGAATGGGTCCCCGCATGGGACAAAACACATTCAGATGGTGCTGGTTCGGCCCATTGTGTGTATTTGACCATGTTTATATTCCTGAATGAGGCCCAGACTGCATCTCTCCTCCCCGACTGTCTTACTGACACAAATTCACACTGCCTCGTCCTATTTTTAGTCCAAACAGCACATAGTTTCATCCCCTGTAACCTATTTTTTCGGTCTGTAATCATATTGTTAAATGATTGAGAGGTTTCGTAGAGTTTCAGGTTTTGATGTCATGTCTCGTTTTCCACAGACTGACTGGAAAAGCTGTTTAAACCGGTGCCTAGAGACAGAAATTTAAAGCTGAACAAGACTTTTTGAGGCGACGAAAATGTTACAAATAACTTTCAAGAACTGAAATCACAGTGAAATAGTGACAGCTATGGCTTCTCCTGTACTCCGTGGTTCTGGGGTTATGCAGTGGTTATGTTACCTAACCAATATTGTCACCATGGTAGCAACTTGTCAATGAATGGTGCCCACCTGTCAAGACTTTATAACATTTAAACAAGGGAGTTATATAAAATTTGACCCTCCGTACAGTTGTCATGAATGGGCAAGTTAGCTACAGAGACCTTTTTGTACCAGGCTGTAAACATGTCTGTTTTTGCTGTAAAGTTGGACATTTTAAATCCCAGTTCAGACCAAAGATGTGCCACCCTGCAACGTTCTATAAACCTGCTGGTTCACACCAATGCAACTAGATGAGATGGTGTATCATCTCTATGCAACAACTCTCTGTACTTCTGTTCTGATTTGCAGCCTTTCAGGCTTATTTTGTGGCTGAATATAATTTGTAGCTTCTTAAAATATGAAAGAGGATAGTGATAGTGACATACCGGCTACAGCTGCATTTGTAGTAGAGATGAAATGTCGGAAAAAGAAAACAAAACGAGCATCAGATGGACGGCAAGCAGCAGTGACACACCGTGTGACATTGGCACACCGTGAGGACGGAACCAGAGGACTCAGTGGGGACGAGAACCTACCTCAGCAAGCGAACACACGGTCTGCAGCCATTTTGACGTGACCAGCAGACTTCACTACAAACCGACTGGCTGTTGAAACAGATGACGTACTTTACATTCTAGAACCAGCTGCCAGTGATTTGACCAGCTGAGTTGCAGGTGACACCATCAGTTAGCTTGAGTCGAGCTCAGACGGCCAGTTCACACCGCTGCAACTTTTCTCTGCAACATTCTAAAACGGTTTCATCTCGTCGCAAATCTTGGGTCTGAACTGGGCTTAACATGGGCAACTATGTGGATTGACTCACTCTAGTGGCCATTTGCAGAACTGCAGTTTTTTATGCACTTCAACGTTGGCTTCATTTTTCAGCTCTGGAGGTTGCCTCTAGGTAAGAAGGCAAATGTTTGCTAATAGTTCCGGGTCAAGGTGTGCATCTTTTACCCCTAATGGCCAAAAAAATAATGAGCAAACAGCTTGTCTGGTTCAACAAACCCAGTTAATCTTGTTGTCTGTTGCTTGCTTGCTAACAAGATGCAACAGGTAAAGATGAGCTTCTTTTGGTGGAGGCTAGCAGTTTCCCCCTGCTTCCAGTCTTTGTGCTAAGCTAGGCTAACAACATCCTGGATCTGTCACTATAATGAACACACAGACAAGGAACTGATATCAATTTCTTCATCTGACTCCTGGTAAAATATCAAACCGGCACCTAAAATGTCTGAATATTTGTTTTAATATCACTGCTTCACAGATGTATCCCATCATATTTTTGAATGTAGCTATTTTTAAAATCTCGGTTTTACTCTCCCAAACTGTGATGTGAGTTTTCATATTCTCCAGAGGCAGCGTGCTTTTATATAAGCCCAGGTTTTCAGAGTGGAAAATGCTGTTATTGTGGATGGAAGGCCAAAACTGATAGGAAAAGATGTGTTTTGTCAATTTTATCTGCACTAGTGGGGACAATTTCAGAGAGGAGAGACAAACACACACACACACACACACACACACACTGAGACCAGGCACACCCACATTTTTTCCACTCTTGTTCCTTCTGTCTGCCTCTATCCCCTCATTCACTCTATCACACACACACACACACACATGCTCGGCTGGCATGCACTAATGGAAAGCTATGGTCTGGCAGGACTCATCCCGCCACTTTCGACAGTAATTGGCCGTTTGCTGTCAGACGGACGGAGAAACACACACGCAGACACACACACTCAGTAAAACACACACATACACACACACACATACACACACATGTACACTCACACAAACAAACAACCAGATTTGTGTGTGTCATTTATCTTTCCTGACTGTCCCCGCATCATGCTCCTGGTCTTTGTTTCCTTGTACTGGCTTCTTTTATCAGCTGCTTTGCATCATGGCTAAACACGTGGAAAACACACACACACACACACACACACACACACACGCTCTCACTCTTTCTCGCCTGTCTATCAGCCTTGTTGCCTCTGACAGTATGAGCCCATGTTCTGCATATAATTGCTGCATCTTTGCAGGTCTGGAATGATGTGATGGGCTTTAGGGATTTGTGTACGTGTGTGTGTGTGTGTGTGTGTGTGTGTGTGTGTGTGTGTGTGTGTGTGTGCACTGTCCAAGGATAAAATGGCAAACCCAGACTTCCCAATTAGATATAATCCATTTATTTCAAAGCAGAGCCATGCTAAAGTCTGATGAGTAAGAGGGAAAAATAGACAGTGACAACAAAGGCTTGGTGCAGATGAAAAGCGGTTTCATGTGGTTGTTGTGAATACAGATCTGCATTTACTCATAATATACAGTAAGTGGACACTGCATGCAGGTAACTGGCCTCGTTTCGAAGCCTAACGGTGCTTTAAACCGGCTGATTCTCTCCCAGTCGCTGTCTCATCTTGTCTCTTAATTTATGTACCCTGTGTGTCTGTAGTTCTTTTCAAGCTGATTGATTTATTTGCTGCGGTGTCGTTACAGCACTATGCTAGACCAACCGGCTCTGTGTCACTGATATACAGTGTCTCCATTAGGCCTGACAAGTCTGCAATCTGCAGCCCTGCGTCTTTCTCAAGAGTGCATGTTGTCAGAATACTGCAGAATCAACCATTGTACATACTTCTTTCCCATCCTCACTGTATTTCTGCAAAAGAAACCTCACCAATCACTTCTTTTTTTCCTCCACATTAAATCATCTTTTAATAGATACATAATCAGAACTCACACTACACAACATAATCAGGTTGTGTATTGCCCCAACAAGCTCCATCATTCCAGATCTCCACTAACAATTTCTAAGGCTGTACTGTACCTAAACTGAACCATCAATAACACAGTAACTCTGCTGCAGCATTTGATTTGTGGAGCTTATTGATATGCTGCTCAGCCTGGGAGAAAATGCTTCCATATGGGTTATATTTACGTGAAATAAAAGGAAATCCTTCAGGTGTTTTATTTATGCACCAAAATCTTTAAAGATCTTTCACAAAATTCACAATAAAACTTATTTAAAGTCCTGTTTGGACTGAAATCCAATGTCAAAGTTGGAGTCCTACTTTTGTAATGACCTGCTCGTAATTCAAGAAAATACACTGAATTTTTAATCAATTGAATTTGGTGTATTTTATGTATTTAACCCTCTGAAACCCAAGTATGGATTTTATAATGTAGTTTTTCTTTTTTTTTTTCTTTTTGCTGTTTTAAGTTGTTTTTAGCAATTCTCTAATCTTCTAATCTTTTTCCCATAGATTAGCCCATAGATTATTAGGCATTGATGATTCAATAATATTAAAACAGTTATTGACACAAAACTTGTTATTGGAACTTTTTTCAATTTTGACTCTGCAAAATTGAAATTTTATTACATCAGTCATGTCATGACTCAGTGATGAGGCCTTTTGAGTGAATTAGTGACGTCCATTGAAACTCAGTTTTGTGTTTTTGCAACATTAAACTTCCCTCCAAATCACCAAAACCTGTACATTATACTTTTGTTTTAGGCTACTCAAGTTTTCTATCACTAAACATCTTTAGAATAAAGAAAAAGAATACTACTGATCAAATACTTAATTGGAAAATTGTTGAGATTGGTCCAAAAGAGAGATCTGTAGGGTCAGTGGGAGAAAGCCATCTTGTTTGAACTTGGAACCTGCTATGTCTTTTACTATTTTCTGTCAAAAGTGGATTAGGGTTGCAGCGATAAACTGGTTTTAAGGTATACCATGATATAACAGTTAAGGGTCATCATATGGTGTACATTTGCTTATCTACGATATTGGAAAAAAAATGCAACTGGGCATTGAATCTCCCTTTTATTTTAATTATATTCTAAGGGGAGACTTTTTACACAAACTTCACTTAATAAAATGGTTCCAAGTTTCGGTTGTTCAACCAACAATAACCCTTCTGATTTCATTCCTTTAAGGGTCTTTCTGACTGATAATAATATAAATTCTGTAATACTGTGATACTGTGAAACCATGATATTTCCTGACGGTTATCGTACTGTGAAAATCCCATATCGTTGCAACCCTAGTTGATATTTGTAGTGTCTATATTCAGCTAGGAATAGGTACTAGACTGTTTCAAATACATGTTGCGATTTCACAACTATGGAACTCTCGGAATAAGGTGGGTTTTTGTTTGTTTTCGTATTTAGTTCCTCTTTTCCACTGGATTCCGTGTCTCCTTTTGGTGGTGACAGGTCAGCTATTAGAGACATACAGGTCCAATATTAAAAGACCACCTCTGGTTCTTTCT
The DNA here is from genome assembly GCF_041903045.1 of Epinephelus lanceolatus. Lineage (NCBI taxonomy): Eukaryota > Metazoa > Chordata > Actinopteri > Perciformes > Serranidae > Epinephelus > Epinephelus lanceolatus. Next base: position 33,424,965 of record NC_135747.1, on the reverse strand, counting down.
GGCCTTCATGGTGGAATGGCTTGCTGTGGTTCCTCCACTGTGACTGAACAAGGCTATTATCTGGCCATCTCCTCTTTAAGTTTCTATAAGACCTCCTGGATTGAGCATCGATATGTTTTTCAAGCCTCTCTGACAATTAAAAACACATCAGTAGATGAACCAAGCTGTCGATCGCAGGAGTCCCATGATACTTCTCATGTACAGCGTCCATTGTTTCCCCTTCCTCTCTTAACCTGTTAACCTGCTGCATGGACCACTGCATGAACTGGGTCTTCTCTATGTCTCTCACTCTTTCTCTCCCTCCCTGTGGCTTGAGGCTGGCCCTGGGAAGTTTGACAAGATAATGAATTGCCATGCATGCTGCAGTTTTTTACATTTCACAGCCCAGTAACTCTGTATGTAGGGATGGAAGGGACGAGGGGGCGGTGAGTGGATGAGTGGAGGAAAGGATGAGAGGAAAAAAAGAAAACACCAGCAGAGACAATACACAAGGTGAGATGAATAAATGCAGGTGAAAGTCTGTCTGGAATGACAAGACCTTTTTTCATTCCGTCTTCCTCTCGTCTCTTGCCATCCGTCCTGCGTTACCGCAGACACGCACACACAGAGTTATGTAATTGTCTGTGGTGCACAGCTGCTTCCTCATAGTCATAGCAGACGAAAAAAAGAGGAAGACGAGGGAGAGAAACAAAGGAATGGAGAGAAAACTGATGACAGAAAAATCAGAATGACAGGGGGACAGAGAGAGAGGAAGAGAGGAAGGTAGCTGCTGATTATGTAATCCAGTCAGAAAATAAACCTTTTAAAACACAACTTAAAACTCAGTTTATCACATTTCCTAAAAATATCAACTGCAACTTTTACTACTTTAATTATTGTGTGGCAGCAGAACAACACATTTTAAGTACTGGAACAATGAATCAGTTAATCAAGAGACAGCTTATTTAAAGAAAATGGATAAAAAAATTAATTATTTATCTTGTAAAAGGTGCAATGTACTGGTTCCAGCTTTTTAAATGCAACAGCACTGCTACTTTTCGCATATCATGTCTAACATCTTTTTGGCCTTGTTGTTATACTCAGTAATGTTTAATTCTTCTTTTGGGCTCTGCTGATGTGCCACTGTGATGTCCTTTAGTAAAGAGGGAAATATCTCCACAACCATATCATGGATTGCTATGAAATTTGCCATAGATATCCATGTTCCTTTAAGGATCAATCAGCCCAGTCACCAGACCAAAATGTTGGCAATACGTTTCTGCAAAGCACAGATATTTTACATTTGTACGTTTCATGTCAACGTTTCTAAGGTCACATTGTATATCCTCCTAAGACCTGAACTTTTGTTTTGTACGCATTTTTAATTTCTCCTAGCTGTCTGGGATCAGTAGGATCCGATAAGTATAAAAAACGAAACACTGTCAACGATGATTAAGTCCCAGTGTCCTCAAACGAGACGATAATAAAAGTCTGAATGTCAAACAAGTACTTCCTAACTAACAGCGTCTTAGCTTGTTACTTTTGCTAACATTGGTCAAATTCGCTGCCATAATAAACTGCAAACATTATAAATCATAGATAAACAAGTTTCAACCTTAAAATCTGATCAGGTTTTGTCCACTTTTGTGTCGGGATCGGCTGCAGACTGACTTGGCAGAGATGGCTGCCATCTTGTTTTAACATGGATTAATGTATTGTGCTCTTACTACCACTGGATGGCACAAAAAAGTGTCCACGAACAAGGACAACAGGTCAACAAGTTAAGTAGAATGAAGTATAATGAAGTATAGTATACCAAAATGTGATCTTTTCTCAACTACAACCAAGTGGATTTTGTGCTTAAACCTAACCATACTTTAACCACGCCTTTATTCAAAGATGGTTTCAGAGAATCTGCCACATAATAATATGCAAATGTTATGTATCCATGGTTTGCAGAAACTTAGAATGCCAACATTTTTCCTGTTAATTGGGTTATGATCAAGCCTAATGACTTCGGTGATACTCTGACTTTCTAGTGTCACCAATAGGTCAAAGCTTCAATAGGTCAAACACTTACTTCAGCATCATCTGCAAACTATCAAGATTCCAACATCCAAACAGTCACACTGGAACAATAGACGTGAATCCTATAAAGCAGAGGTTTGTTACCAGGGAAACCTGATGTATCGCTCCTTAGCTGACTCACTTGTATCAGAGTTAATATCAGATTTGATATTGATGGAAGTGCCAGCATTGATGGTTCTGCGGCCATGTTTCCACTGGATTGTTATCACATTTGTGTTGTTGTGTTGTTGTTGCTGTCAGAAACTGCCCTTAACAACAACTTGGAATTACATCTAGGAGGCTGACATGGTTTTTACCTCTCAGCTGCTTTTAGTTTCATTCTGAGCTGAACCCCACAGGCTCGGGTCGATTAGCTGAACTCCAGTCTGTCTTTATGTGTCAAGCCTATGATTGACTGGTGACTCGTCCAGTGTGACCTGCCTCTTGCCCGTTGCATGCTGGGCCTGACTGCAGCCCGCTGTGACTCTGAAGAGGACAAGCTTTGCAGGAAATGGATGGATGGAAGCTCTAAATTATGACTTCTAAGCACGTGATTATGAGGCCTGTTTGAGCATTTTGATGGTCATAGTTCGGAGATACTTGCATTTCCCATTCATAACCATATGTAGATGTTATAGTCCAGTGACAACCACAAACCAGAAAAACATTTGAAGCTGCAAAAGATGTTACTTCTGTAAAATCAGAAGCCTTCAGTCACCAACATGCATCTTCACTTCTTACAGTGTGGAAGCTGGTGCCAATATTCTCCTCAATATGAGCCGCTCTAATCACTGCATTCATTCATTTTCTTCTTTATCGTTCCCCCAAACACACACACACAGTTATTGTCTTCTCCTCATAATTTGAAATCACTCGAGTAAAACACACACACACTGCACACACTCGCCCGAGAACCCATAATTCAGTAAGTGAATAAGGCACTCGGTCTACGGTGGCAGAGATTAGATAAGAAAGTGAGCAGTCAGACTGCCGCGGCAGGAAAGCAGAACAAATGAACTGCACTCTTGATGGAGAGAGCTTATACTGTGAAAGCCATAGCCCTGATCTTTCAAGATGAGTGGTTTTTCATGGAGGGCAACTCTCCAGCACTATTCACCATGGAGCCCGATTACTACAGTTTACAAGGAGATTTACCCATTCATCTCTCCATGCTTCAAGCATGCTGTGGAAGCCACTTATTGTGTAGTATTCATGTGTTTGTAAGGAATTTATTAAAGGTTTACTTTGCAGGATTTTGCACAAAGCGATGTATAGAGTCATATAAAAGTAAAAGTAGTGTGTGGTGGTTAATGTGTCTGCAGAGACCCTGACCCTGAATTTTTTTACTATGTCTCAGCACCGGCGGGAGCTGTGGCTGGAGGCTTTATGTTGTCGGGTTGTCTGTCTTATTCTCTTGATATCTCAAGAACGCCTGAAGGGAATTTCTTCAAATTTGGCCCAAACGTCAACCTTGACTCGAGGGTGCACTGATCAGATTTTGGTGGTTGAAGGTCAAGGTCAATGTGACCTTACATCTGTCTAATTCTCTTGAATGCCATATCTCATGAACACCTTAAGGTAATTTTCTCAAATTTGGCCCAAACATCAACCTTGACTTGAGGGTGCACTAATCAGATTTTGGTGGCCAAAGGTCAAGGTCAGGGTGACCTTACATCCATCTAATTCTCTTGAATGCCATATCTCATGAACACCTTAAGGGAATTTCCTCAAATTTGGCACAAACATCAACCTTGACTCTAGGAAGAACTGATCAGATTTTGGTGGCCAAAGGTCAAGATCACTGTGACCTCATAACACATGTTTTGGCTATAACTCAGGAATTCATACACTGATTATGATAGAACTTCACACAAATGTCTAATAGGATAAAATAATGAAGTGATGACATTTAATATCCAAAAAGGTCAAAGGTCAACCTCACTGTGATGTCATAATGTTCTGCAAAGACACTTTTCTGGCCATTACTCAGCGTCATATCTCGGAACAGAAGGGGAGACATTTAGTCAGATACTGAATTGGTGACTCTAATCTTGGATGCCCATTTTAAACTGTGCTGGTTGTAGCATTAAGTATCATGCACATCATTGTTGTTGTTTGTCTCTGGTCTTATTGTGGTCTCCTCTTTGACTTAGTCTTTGCCCATAATTTACTGTATATGTTGTGTTGTATTATTCTTTTGAATGACTCCATGCTCAGTAATCCTACACTTACTGTTTTAGTTTCAAAAGCCTAACAAGGGACAGGGGTTGCCAGTTAGCCATGGCTAGAAACCTGTATGCATTTCAACTACTTTGTATTTTACATATGAAACATTGTCTTGCATTGCCCTGCATTCGTCCTTGTCCAGTTAACAAGTAAATGAATATATGAAGATGTTTGTCAAGCATTTATGCTGTAGAATTTGTTGCTTCTTTGCAGCAACATTCATGTTTGAAGCATTGTCACCTCTCATGGCTACATTTGAGTCTGGACAGACATGGATGTAAACTATAATTTGACTAGTTGGTGGAAGTATACGACCTCAAGGCAGTATTTTTTACTCTTTTCTGGCATTTCACAGACTGAACAATCAAGAGAGTAATTGATTAGTGATGAAAATAATGGTTAGTTGCAGCCCAAGCCAACTTTGACACTCAAATTTGTGCTGCTGACGAATTGCAAACTGTTCCAACAACCAGCTGAAGAATCCACAGAGAAAGAAACCTTTTCAAAGAAAGAAAAGAAAGAGTATAATCTGTTCCGTTAAAAAAAGATGCAACACAGCCTGCAGTCAGTCCTGAACCATGCAGGAGCTGATGGTCCTAATAAGTTCCCTGAATTAAGAGTGCCAACTTTCTGGGTGGCTGGTGACTGAAAGCATGAGTAGTGTGACTACATCTCCAAGCATCTATCACCATTGATTATTCACTCGATGCTGAGTCACTTAAACCCCTTTCCCACTGGACTAAGAAAACCACTAACACCCACTAACATCTGGCTTTTGTGTCTAATGGAAAAGATTACAATCAGCATTTATTCCTGGGTCGAATGACTGCAGTAGTCATGGGTATTTGTTGGCTCCAACTCTAATTGGCTGTGATGGAACTATGACACATGGGTGGACGTGCTAATTTTACCCCCCTCTTTTCCAGTGTGATACAATGACGTGCACGCCACAAAATACTGTGTGTCTCTGCCCAAGTAGTGCTCGAACATTGTTTACAATTTAATTGGCACATCTTCACTGGGCTACATACTGGTTTTTACTGTTAGCTAACCTGTTTTCTAGCCTGTCCGTGACATTGAATGTGAGAAATAGAAAGGCAAACTGTTCTGCTACAGAGCCACGTACATGGCTGTAGTCTACTGGCAATGGAAAACAAGTCCATGGCCTATTCTTAAGGGGTTTTCCAGTGTTTAAAAAACCTGCATACATGTGCAACTTTTGGTGGAAAAGGGTATAAGTGAGGTCATCCTTTACAACCACAGGTCAACGCACCATTTTGGCAGCCTTTCCATGTATTTGAAGCACTGGAAGCACTCGACTGAGATTATTAACAGCACCAATCCATACTTTTACTTTCAAGGATGACAGGAAGGTGAAGTATTTGCTGCCTGAATTAAACAAGTTCTCCAAACTCTACGAGGCTGCTCCTTCACTAGGTATTTATTTTATTTACAACTCCTCTATTTTCTGTTATGAGACTGGATTTACTGGTCAAACACACTTGTCTTTGGGAAGTTATTTCCAAACGGAACAGCCGTGAGTGTTTGATTTGATTCTTTTTTTATTAAGAGAAATCCTCCTGGTGATCCCAGGCTGAGCTGTGTCCACACATACACACACACAGGTGTGTTGTGCTGTGTGCGTTTGTGTCTCTACATCCTGCTGAGCTAGTGTTTGCAGACCGATTGGCTCTGGGATAAAGCCTTGTGACCTGGCACCCATCCAGCTCTCCCATTCTCTGCTCACCCAGCTCTCTGTCTGTCTGTCTTTTCTTCTCCTTCCCTCACTCCCTCTCTCCCTCTCTGCCCCCTGTTCGCTCCCTAACATCCTTTTGTTTATGCGCATTTTGAATTTGCACATTAAAAAGAAACAGCATGAAAGGAGTGGAGGAATTTGGAAAAGAAAAGCCTAAATATAGCAGAAAGTTTCTGCTCTGGCCTGAGGTGGAAAAGTTGATGTGTCAGCAAAGAGAAGACGCAATAAAGGCTGATGGAAACACATTTTGCAAATAAACAATGACATTGTAGGGCCTGCTTCCTCTTCTTTTCTTCTTCTCTTTTATTACTGCCGCAGTAGAAAGCTGTCAGGACAGAAAGAATACGGCTGACAAAATCCTGGTGTGTTTGGCCAGAGGAGACAAAGTAATTCATGAAAATAACAAACACCGGTAGCATTCAAATGTCACCATGCACCAGAGTTACTGCTGCTCTTTTCATAACGTTACGATCTCCTGAGAATATTCCCACAGCTTCAGTTAATGAACACACTCATTCATATTTTAATTTGCAGACTTTTTTTTTGCGAATTTGTTTAATATCTGCACATCTGGACGGAAATACACCCTCTTCCTGTCCCTTTAGTTCACCGCTCCTGTGCTGAACCAACAGCCACCAGGGCACTCACATGTATTGCGTGAGTGTGTTTTGGTAATGACATCATTCATGGTGTACAGAGGATGTTGACAGTGGCAGAGGAAATGAGCGTATGTGTGTGTGCACTGGCTTGGCAAAGCCTACAGTTGGCAGTACGGCATCCAGGATACACACACGCACAGATTCGCCGCTGGTTTCACAAAGATATAGTAGATTAGTGTGTAAAATTAATTAGACTTTGCTTAGTTCTGCTTTCAGGCTGGTTTAAGTCAAACATATTTACGTCCTAATAAGTCCACCAGAATATCTCAATAATGACCAGTGTCCCCTTCTGACTCTGTTTGTGGTCTGTTAGTTGTGTTGTGTAGCGAGCAGTGAGAGGAGAAAGACACAATGCTACAGCTTCACTAAATTCCCCCCCTAAAAAAACGTCCTTCTAAGTGACATTGTAATTGTGCCAAACTTGTGCCTTCTGAAATTGTTTCCAAAGGCACAACTTCTGTGCCGGAGTAAACAGAACTGTGCAGCTTGAACCTGCCTTTAAATGGAGCTCACAGCATTTTCAGCAGCACAGTGTGCTTACTGTTCACCTTCACATAGAATGGTGAATTATATTTTGCTATTTAGTGTTTATATTTTCAGTGAAAATGTAAAGTCCATGGCTTAAACATATTTATCACGTAAACAAAAATGTCCACCTATGAAGTAACAGCATGTGTGTGGCAGCAGAATATTACAAAGTATCATCAGTAATGTAGATATAATGACAAAGTGGGTAAATGCAAATAACACCTATAGCAGACTGGTAGGTTCAGAAAATTACATCACTTAAATATATTGCAGCCTTTAAAACCAGTCATATATCACTATCGTAACATTGAGTCAATAAAAGGAGATACAGCTGAAATCAGTGTCAACATATTGAAACATATTTTGATAAAAAAAATGTGCATAAATCACAGTTTGACAAATTTATGCAAGATTGGTTCAGTTACTGTAAGTTTTATACCAGACAGAACTTTTATCAAGTGCAAAACTGAAACTCTGACTCATTTTGATGTCATGCTGTTTGCTTTTAAACACAACTTTCATGTACTCATTAATTTAGAGTGCAAACTGATGACACAGTGATGTCATGTAATCACAGTAGAGACCTCTGAATGTTAATATGTAATACTGTGACGTTATCGCCAGGCCCGTCTCAGTCAGTGCGTCTGCATGAAACCAGCTCCTGCCTGAGAGTTTCATCAGGGATGTCACATTGTTTCAGGGCATCTGAGCATAATATACTGTGTGTGTGTGTGTGTGTGTGTGTGTGTGTGTGTGTGTGTGTGTGTGTGTGTCACGACAGAACAAGAGACAGAGTTGCAGGGAGGATGGAGCATGCCAGTGTTCCAGTGCGCCTTTATGCATGCATGGTTGGTGTGTGTGCGTGTGTGTGTGTGCAGAGTGGGACACAGTAAATGGGTCATATGCAGTGGAGGAGGATGACCTTGGGAATTTGTCCTGTTTTTCTTCACAAGTCTGCCGACGCAGTTCTTTGTCTCAGAGAGAGGAAGAGGTAGAAATACGACAACAGAAAACTACGGCTATATTTGTTGACAGGAAATGAAATGATCGTCCCCAAACTCTTGACACAAAGTTGGAAGCAAACTACTGTTTAAAAATGTGGCACAAAGATTTTCCTTAAGGGTTCTCTGTGGAGTTTTGGACCTCTAGTTGTGCTATGGAGCCATTTTCTATGAATTGCTCCCGTTGTATTATGTGCACAAGAACATGATACACAATCCTACCAATAGTGTTATGCTATTCCACTGATCTACAGGTGGAGGTGACTCACTAACTCTGACTCCCATTTGGCATTTTGACTGTCGCCATCTTGGATTTTTGCAGCTGGAAGTGACCATATTTGGAAAACATGGTGAAGACAACCCTTACGTTAGCTGCTAGCTTGGTTAGCACAATGCATTTACAGGTTACTCTTAGGGCTTTCCGGAATACATTTTTCAAGGGCTTCGAAGCTTCGACGAGACGCAACAGGACCACTCTAACCTGACCCTACTTTAGTGGGACTTAGCGCTGCTGCATGTGCGTGACAGAGAGAGTGATAGAGAAGTTGAAAGGTGAACCATTGCACGTAATGTTACTGTAATTTTTTAACAGCTCAAAATGCCACGGGTCAAGTTACGTTCTGTCCCATCTGTTGCTTGTCCTCGTCAGACAGCCAATTTAATTGACTGAAGCGAGAGTCAATGACTGTTCTTAGGACAGTGGCCTCATTCATGACTGACACTTAAATTTGCTCCATCAGTTTAGTGGTGAAGAACAACAACAAATGAAGTATTCGAATACTGATTTGGACACCATCAGCAGCACCAACGGCTGAGGCGTTGAAGCTGTGAAGCGCTCGGATCAGCCCTAGTTACTATGGTTCAGTGTAATAATGTTAAGTTCCGCTGGCGAAAAACAGGCTTTAAACGAATAAAACTGAAAGTACTGACCCGAAAAAATGAATATCCAGCTCCTTAGAGGGTCTTTAAATAGAACCAGATGTTGGAGACTTTTTTAGGCGGCCAAAACATTAGAATTAACTCTCACAAACTGACACAGCTACAGCTAAGCCTCTAGTCTGTGAATGTGGGGTTACACCATAAGTAGGCTGCTGTGGTAGCGACTTGTGAATGGACGGCACCCACCTGTCTCTTACAGGGGCCATGCCTTTAAGAATGCATACTTTTAAGCCTTAATAATCTTTAAACATTTGAGTTATCCAAAAATTCTGTTGTCATGTACGAGGAAATTAGCTATAGAGACAAACTGTTTTTTGAACCAGGCTGTAAACATGTTTAGTTCTGCTGTAAAGTTGGGCATTTTAACATGGGGGTCGATGGGAATTCACATACTGATGGAGTCTGTCTTGAGTGGCCACTTGAGGAACTGCAGTTTTTGGCACTTCCATGTCGGCTTAATTTTTCAGCCCCGAAGGTTAGCATGCCAAAATATTCAGTTATGCGCCAGCAAGGGCAGAGAAGAACACCGCTTGCTAACAAGCATGTATGGAAACAATGCTGGATTTAAATTCCTTTGGCTTTGCAGAAGTTTAATGAGTACATTCAAAACATTTGTTCGAGGTCAAAGATATACTAAATATAAATATAACTCTGTTCTGCTTACATGAAAACCCCACAGGGCACCTTTAATTGGAACTAAGGAAACAAAACCCAGACTGAAAGTACAGGAAAGTATGCGTACAGCAGTGTTCACATTCAATCTCATTTCCTTTCGCCAGCTGTCTTTGATGTCAGTCAATAGTATGTGTTTGAAATGCCTTCAAATTATGTCTCCTTACCACATACTTAGTTTAAAAGCAAACTTTGTGTCTGTGAGTTCAAAACTCTCTCTGTTTTATAGTGTCTCTGGCTCCCGCTGGTGTCAAGCTTTACTTTAATGTTTCCCTCCATCTCTCATTGGTTAGATCCACCTGATCTGATCACTGGATATCAAACGCCACATGAAAACAGCTGCAGGGCCCGAAATGTTAAATGTCTGAGTCACTAACTAAACCCACATTATGTCGTTTCCTCTAATGCGTTTCCTGCTGCAGCTTTTAGTGATCTGACTCAGTGTATTGGATGAGATTTACAGTAAGTTTGGAACTAAAATATCTCCGATTGGATCATTCATGTTTATTCAAAGCGTCACTAAAAAGAACTGCTCCTATCCAATTATGATCACTCAGTGCTATTTTCCTCTCGCCAAACTTTCCTATTCCCTAATCGTCCAAACACCATGCAATTCTGATTCAGTCAATATTAATATTCATCGTTAATGTTTGAGTTGTGGCTCATCAGGTCACCATTTTTCAATATTTGTCGTAATTGCACGTTATTTAAGCATCTCTAAATCAGGCCAGCTGTGTGCTGCTGCGTGTGGACAAATGGTTGTGGTGTCTGGCCCAGCAGTGCCACGCATGCTATACTGGGATATGTGGGTCGTCAGCTATTTTAATCCACAATGTTGCCAGCAATACCTGAGGGAGTAGACAAGTGCTGTAGTGTGTATGTGCGGATAAATGTGCTCCCAGTCAATATGTACATGTTCACAGACATGAAAGGAGACAAAGTCGAATGAGACAGTGTGAGAGAAGAGAGAAGGAGTGTCCACAGTAAGACAAGTCAATTTGAACATCTTGTTTAAACAGGGTTGTCATTTTCTAAAAGGGATGGTTACATCTCTTCTATTCTCCCCTGTTTTAGCTCTCTGTCAACACTATTGTGCGTTATAACCTTCATCTTAGGGGCGATTGCTCTGAGGCAACAAGGGAGGCTGAACTTCCCCTAAAATTTCACAGAAGAAATGGTCAAATATGCACTATTGAATTTACATTAAAATAAGAATTGACATTGCATTAAACGTGCGCTAGGATGTGTTTAACATCATGACTATGATCAAACGTCAGCTGTTTATCACCAGTTTTCAAACGCGACCTCCCTGTCGTACATTCTCACGGAGCCTCCAAGCATTCCTATGAGACAGCGCTGAGCAGGTTTTTTTCATGCAGCAAAGCGAGACAGTCATTGGATAAATGCGACAAAATCGTCACTTCTAGGGAGGCTCAGCTTCCCTGGGACCTAATGGAGCGGTAGGCGGGAGAGGACGCTCGGTGTATGCATGATGTCTAAAAGGCTGAACCCCTTTGTGATTGACAGCGCTTTTAAAATACACACGGCCATCGCCGCATTTTGAGCTCAGTCCCATGCGGTTATTTGCTAGTGGAGTTTTCTGACAGAGTGGCGTCCGGAGTTCCTTATTTCCATAAGCGATATAGCTCATTTTCACCATTTTAAACCCATCTGAAAACCTTTGAGGTGTGTTTTGCTGTGGTTCTGTGGCATGAGTGTGGTTGAAAAACGGCTTCAATTAATTGTTCCTTTTATAAGTTACTGCCTCGCTACAATATGACACATTTTATGATGTAAACTTAAAGTGAGCTTCCCCTGTTTGAAAGACCAGCAGCCGCCACTGCTTAATCTGGTGAGATGGATGTTTCACCCTAAACTCTATTTAGTTTTAGACAGTCGAACCCCAAATCAAAATTACATATTTTTCCTTTTACCTGTAGTGCTATTTATCAATCTAGATTATTTTGGCGTGAGTTGCTGCATTGGAGATATTGGTTGTTGAGATGGTAAATGGACTACACTTGTATAGCACCTTTCTAGTCTTCCAACCACTAAAAGCACTTTTTACACTACAGGCACACATTCACACACACTGGTGGCCGAGGCTACCATACATGGTGCCACTTGGTACTCTCACACACTGATGGAACAGCCATCGGGAGCAATTTTGGGTTCAGTATCTTGCCCAAGGATACTTAAACATGCGGACTGGAAGAGCCTGGGATTGACCTGCTCTACTTCTGAGCCACAGCCGCCCTGAGATGTCCGTCTTCTCTCCATAATAATGGAACTAGATGGCAGTCAGCCTGTGGTCCTCAAAGAGCCAAAACAATATAACAGTAATGTGTCTTTCTAGAAATAGTGACCTGGTTACTCACGATAATCCACAGACCTTGTTGTGAGCAGTTTCATGTAGGAACTATTTTCTGTCTACCAAACTACACCCTCCAATCGTAACACGGCGCAGAAGAAGTGCATCTAATCATGGACGAGAGGCTCATGCTCATGGCAGCATGAGATGTAAATATTAGCGCCATCTTTAGCTAGGTCAGTGATGCTAGGTGAGCTAGCAGTAGATGCAAGCTTCCTTCTGTGTGGTGATACGGTCGGCGGGTGTAGTTTGATAGACAGAAAATAGTTCCTTCACAAAACTGCTCACAACAAGGTCTGTGGATTATCTTGAGTAACCGGGTCATGATTTCTTGAAAGAGACATCGCTGTTGAGTTTTGTAGCACCACAAGCCGAGTGCCATCTAGTTCCATTATATCAGAGAGAAGGCAGACATCTCTACGGCTGGTATCTCCAACACTCGGCATCTCACACCAAAACAATGTAGACATGTACTCTTGATTTTGGGGTGAACTGTCCCTTTAAAACTCCCTTCTCCTGCCTCTGTCTCTCTTATGTTGCGTGGCGGTGGAGCTGATCAAACAGCACAGGTGTTGTTATTAATGCACTGTATCTTTCTGACATTTTTATCGCTGGATGATTGCACAAATAAAATGTAGTGATTAGATTGGGGGTCATAAACGCTACCTGTTAACCAAAGCTATAGATTCTGAACTGCTGCATGGAGGCCCTGGAGCAACTCACTTTCTTTTTTAATAGGTTGTAGGTGGAGAGGCATAAAAATAGAAATTACATCATTGATTGTATATCAAAAATGGCACCTTTATTGTGACCAGATGTATTGGTACACAGATAGCAGCAGTTGCAGGGAGAGTTAGAGGTGTTTAAAGTAGTGAGGCGGGTTAGAAATATGTGAAAATCAATGTTTATTTAAAGCGATACTACACTGAAATTAAATCTTTTGGGTATCAAATACTCACCACCCCCTACTAATACTGTTACTATGATCCAAACAGCCATGGAGTTTTCCTTTCAGCCATTGTTCCAGTCATTTGTCATGCAAAACGACCAAACGTTCTCAGATTTCAGCTTCTCAAATGTAAAGATTTGCTGCCTTTCTCTGTATTATGTCATTATTAACTTAATATCTTTGAATTATGGACTGTCAGTCAGATGACAAGTAGCCACCTTGGACTCTGGATAATAATCATTCTATAGACATTCATAGACAAATTTTAATTGCTCAGTTTGTTGTTGTGTGAATAGATTTCCCAGTCAGCCTTACAAGTGAGAGACCAGTGTGTGTCCACAGAGAGTCTGGCAGGGAGCCCACAGCCAAGACAAAAAGGTGCACTTTCAGATTTATGCACATTAGTGTGGACATGGCCTCAGTTTCCAGCTGGATGAAAAGCAAACTTCACTTTGATGCCAATTGTAGACACGATGTGTGTGTGTGTGTGTGTGTGTGTTTGTGTGTTGGGGGGGAAGAGAGGAGACATTTGAATTATTTAAGGATGAACTGCAGGACACAGCAAAGCGGAGAAAGAGAGGGTGTTTCTCTTTTACCCCCAAGACAACTTTCTAATGCAGGGAGAGGGAGAGGGCTGGTCTGACAACACACACGCACATGCACACAAGCGTGCTCACACACACACACATACACACACACATGGGGGCATGTATGAGTCATGTGTCCTCTTGCTTTGCTTTCCAGCAAGGCCAATGAGATCAGTGGCTTCCTCAAAATACAAAGACCTCTGGAGGTAAAGAAGAGGGAGAGAGACCCTGGTATAAAAAAAAAAAAAAAGGTGTGATGACAGTAGCGGCCTCCCTGGAGTCATGCACACACACACACACACACAATCTTGTACATCTATCCTTTCGAGGGCTCTACTTTGACTCCATTTTATGCTGGTTGTGTCTCTGGTCGAGTAGTTTCAGTTTTGAAGGAGATTTGTGCAACAACATGAGGCCTTTTATTTGACTGAAGGTCATTTCTTTCATCCATCAGATGAATCTTTATAGACATATTTACTCTTCTTATAATTTTGTTAATTTGATAACATACAGATTGGTAACAATAAAATGCAAAAGCTGAAGACATGACTTCATACAGGGATCTCTGACTGATTTGCAGAGTGAAAAAAGATGTGAAATGAAATGTAACAGCCTTCACAGTCACCAGGGATCTCATTTATAAAAAATGCGTAGGAAGAAAATGCACGTACGGACAAAGGTCAAAAATGGTGCGCACCAAAAAATACTCGACAGTTTCTACAATCAGGCTTCCACCTCACCATCTGCATCGCCAGTTCCCTGTCTCCAAACTATTCATGGGTTAAAGTCTCTCCCATCAAGTATCTGTTTTTATAGATCAAAGCTTTTGTGTGTGACGTGGCGTACACCTCTGTCAGGCCCCGTTTTGTGCGTATGCAATGTTTTTAATTGAGACCAAAGATGTAAATGTGATTGAACACTGATGGGAGGTTTTGGAGTGAATTCTTAGACAGTCGTCTCCACCATCATCATCATCAGAACACAAAAATTTAATAGACAATACCAATGAAATTCGACAATTCTCAGTACACGATTTGATATCACGGTAGTACAGTCTATGTACATTAACATACACCTCTTTAGTAAAAACATTTGATTTAAATGTTATTAATTATCTTTGATGATCAGTCTTGAACGCAAAGTATTAGTCTCAGTGGGTTCATGAGATTTTGTGAGTGATATCAACACCTTTCTCCTACAGTGTTGTTCAGCATTTCTATACTTGCATCCTTGGTACCTATGATACTGGAGAAAAATGAGTACATTTTCAGGGTTCTGGCATCGACTTGGTACCAAACTATCGATTCTTGTGACATCCCTCATGGTGAAAATAATTTTGAAGAACGCTGTTTATCCTCAAGTGGAGTTAAGCGACTCAGAATAAGGAGCAGTGAAGCTTCTCTGGAGGCTCAACACCGCACTGTACCAAGACTTTTAATGATGGAGTTTCTTTTATTCGTCACCTGTCTGTAGATTAAACTCACACTGGTTTGACACCTTTAGTTTAGGCTTGCCTGAGTGAATGCTATCGCCCTCGCATCCAGTACGTGTGTATGATCAAATATACATACAGCAGCATAAAGCATGTTTTTTTCCCCTTTATTTTAAGAGATTAAATCTAATTTAAGACCTCATAGATGAGGGAGACTGTTGGAGACAGAAACAGGACAATGCAAAGTCAGACAGATAAAATAATGCTCACTAAAACAAACAATATCACAGTTATCTATGATATAACACGTTTCAAATTAGGCGAGATCCCTTAATTCAGCCTTCTCCTGCAAACTGTTCCAAGTGGTCTGAGCAGAAGGTCTCTTTTAGTGGACTGAAGACCGACAGCAAATCAGTGTGTCTTGGTACAGTAGGAAGTGTTTGCATCAAATTAATGTGGTTAATGTGTGTGTTCTGGAGCAAGGTCCCAATGAGATGGTTCAGTTCAGGATGTCTGAGCAACGTGAAGTCGCAACAGTTGACATATCATGAATTATTCAGTGTGATTAAGATGATTTGGAGCTTGTTGGTGCTTTTAGTCTGTTAAGTGCGTGTGTGTGCGTTTTGGAAGAACAGTTTAGCTCATGTGGAAATTCACACACGCTCAATTTCAATGATTATATGTTACTGCCCAGCGTGTATCTGCTGATATCACTCTGATATCATTTGGCTGTCTTTGTTAAATGTACATTAGTCTCTTACAGAGAATGACATGGATGAATTTAAATGAGTGGAACATAAAGGAAGGGATCAGCTGCTGTTGTGTCTTAATGGATTGACCCCTTCTGTATGTGTGTGTGTGTGTGTGTGTGTGTGTGTGTGTGTGTGTGTGTGGTGGGGTGGAGGAGGGATGATGTGAGGGATGAGGTCATTGGGTAGTGTGAGCATGCGTGACTCTTTGTGTGTGTGTTAAACAAAGGCGATGTGACTGTGTGTGTATAAGTGATGACTTCACTCGTTATGCATTTATTTATGATCAGTGTTGCACCTCAAGCAGTGTGTGTGTGTGTGTGTTTCTGTTTCTTACTTTAAAATGACAAAGACTATAAAGAGAATTTAATTTCCTGATGTATTGCAGTGATTGTGGTCAGTAAAGTCTGTATCTACACACACACACACCTGTCTCTAACCTCAGAGCATCATGACTTTAACTGAGTGTATTAAAGGGACAGTCCAACATTTTGGCACTCCTCATTCTTTCACCCGCTGTGAGATGAGAGGAGAGATATCAGACTGATCTCTGTGTGTCCAGCACAGAGATAAAGGACAGTCCAGGACATGTTTAAGCCTGGCTTATCACAAAGATTGGAAACACGGGGAAACTGGTAGGCTGCCATCATAGGTGGAAAAATACATCTTCCAGTTTCCCCAGTAGCATTACACTATACCTCTATACGTCTGACAAAGACACTGTCCTACAGAAAGTCAAGGTTAATAGGGTAAAATGTCATGAACTGGCATATTATTAAATGGTATCCACGGCAACAACCTTACCATTGTTGTGAGTGCATAAATCGGCCACTTGTAACATTTTATTTTTAAGTTTTTATCTCCAGTCTCGGCTGCAACTAAGAATTCTTTTTATTGCCAATTAATTTGTTGATTTTCTCAATAAATCATTTATTTTTTTGGTCTGTAAAATATCAAAAAATGGTAAAAAATGTTGATCAGTGTTTCCCAAAGCCCAAGACGACGTCCTCAAATGTCTTGTTTTGTCCACATCCTACAGATATTCAGTTAACTGTCATAGAGGAGTCAAGAAACCAGAAAATATTTGCATCTAAGATGCTGGAATTACAGAATTTTGACTTTTCTTTTCTTATAAATCTACTTAAAGCGATTAATTACTTACCAAAATAGTTGGTGATTAATTTAATAGTTGACAACAAATTGATGAACTGATTAATTGTTGCAGCTCTATTTCAGTCAACATGTTGTCTGAGAGACTTTTACTCAAAATAGATCCCTGAAAGAACTTACTGAAATTTGTCAGATGTTTTTTAGTCCATACAAAACATGTTGCAGGTTCAGTAAAAACATATTTGTATCAGCACTCTCTCTGAACAGCTTTATCAGTACTGTTCCTGATAGCACAGCTGTCGTTGTCACCTCAGACTGTAAAACATTTTTCCTATAAAGAGCAGTGTGACTGAAGGAATTATTATATTGACATGTTACATTTATATCTTTTAATTTCAACAACATAAGTTTGTCATGCTTTTTTTATTGATGCAGAATTAACACAGTAGTGACATTACAAAACACACAAAGCCAAACAAAGATAAATCTAATGGTAACATTTTGCTGTTACTCACACATAAAGTAACATAATTGCCGATTGTTGTATGGGAAATCTGTTGAATGTGAAATATGGAGGAAGAAATAATAGAAATAATATTAATGCATACATTGAAAAATAAGTAATGAATACGTGATGATAAGGGATTATTGAGAAATTGAATAGAAATAAAGTAAACAAATAAATAAATTCATAAATATTCACGTGTTGCAGATTAGTCACCATGTACTGTAAAACTTAAGTGAATAGCCTGGGCTTTTATTTGCGTCAATCACTGAACTCCACTGGCTTTATATTTTGGGAGCGGTCAATATGGTACTGGCGTATAATTCATTTTGCACAAAACTCTCGCTCGGCAAAGATGAGAATGACTCAGTAGGCTTTGAGAGGTTTTAAACACCCAAAAATCTTCTAGAGAAATTAACTGATTTGCAGCGTCCACTGCAACCAGACCCAGCGTCTCACTGACACCTGCATTTAGTTGTCAAAATGTGTAGCCACACCCAGCCAGTAATTGAAATTTTATGGTTATTTGATTATGGGTTAATGGGTTTCAATAGTTTTTAAAGATAAAAAACAGTAAAAATTCTCTGATTCCAGCTTCTTAAATGTGAATATTGTCTGGTTTCTTCACTCCTCTGTGCTCTAAAACTGAATATCTTTGGGTTGTGGACAAAACAAGACATATGAGGACGTCGTCTTGGACTGGGAAACACATTTTTCACCATTTTCTGACATTTAATAGACAAAACTTAACATTTAAATGAGAAAGCTGTCAACAGATTGATCAACAGCGAAAATAATAACTAGTTGCAGCCCTAGTCAAAGTGAGTGGACAGTCTGTTTCCCTGTTATGAAGCATGTAGCAGCAGCATGTGTCTGCCAGGTGATGTTGTGTGATGAAGCCTTGCACTGAGTCAGGACACAGATGTGCACACAGATGTGCTGTGCTGAGTTAAAGTAAGTGACAGTTTTGCATAAAATGGTAAAATCTGCACAAACTGAGTCAGAACCAAGTGACTGTTTTGGCTTCTAGGGTTTGTTCTGCCTCCAGAAGTGTCTCTGTGACACTCGCTGGCTCAGAGGAAAAGTGTGTTTAAAATTCACTCAGATTTCCAGCTGAGCTGTAAAGCAATACTTTTCTACTTGGCTCCAGTGGTGATTTAAAGCTTCTCTCTGTGCTTCTCTTTGGTCTGCAAACAGTTCACCAGACAGCATCGTCGGCCGGTCAGTGGTGTTGTTGACTCTGCCTCTGATACACATCAGCAGGTCCTCAGCACACTCTCACTGTTGGCTCTGCTTTTTCTAAGTGCAGGAAAAGCTTCAGCAAGCAATCACAGCGAATGATACTTTGATGCCCTCTGTGAATGCTGGAAAATAGAAGTTTCCTTTGGCTCTTTGGCTCGGGAAGACGTTCTGCACAGAACCATAATCACTCAAAGAACCAGCTTTTATTTATTGAAATCACCTGCACTTTATTGGAGTCATGGCCATGAAATGCCTTTTGTGTTGTAGTGCATGCTGAGATACAGAGACTCCCCTGAAAATTCAAACATCTTTGTCCGTTCTGACCGTGGTCCTTGTTAATGATTGGCTCATGCTCATCCACTAAAAGACACATAGCAATGTTTGGTTATGGATCTTCCAAGTCCAGATACAACATGCAAGGTACTTTGGATGTGTTGGTTGTTGACATTCTGGGAAGCCAAATGCAAATGCAAATTGATATTTTTTTCTCCTCCGACAACTAATGCACGTAGTTAGGTTTAGGAAAAAAGAGCAGGGTTTGACTTTAGAATCTTACAGGACACGAACACCGCTCTCCCGGGTGAAAGTCCGTGTTTGTTGGACCTATCCACCACCACTCCCACTCGGACTTTTGCTGCCTTCAGTTTCGTTCTTGTTCCGCTATGTTTCTCTCTGTCACCTCATTAAATTATAACGGCAGCCAGTCGCGTATCATGCCGACGTTAAAGCATGGCTTTTCTCGTCAGTGTCTGACGCTGCAAGTCACTGCCCAAGCTCGGGATTTTGAAGACTTCGGAGTGAGACCAGGTTGTCACAATAAGTTGATCATGTTGAATTTCAGTTATCAGGTAATCATGAATATCGTGTCCAGCAGCAGGATAACAGACTGCTGGGCGACGAACACTGGAAGAAAGTCCATGCTTGTTTGACCAATCCACCTTCCCTACATGTGTTTTTTCAAGCTTTATACCTAATTCGTGTGTCTGACACAGCAAAATATCCTCTTTGGCTCTGGCATTGTTTCCAAGTTGCAAGCATGTACCTTGACCGCATGTTGTGCCCACCACCACGTAATTCTTTAAGACTTCGTGTCCATTTCTGTGAGACCAGGCTGGGATACACATGTGTCACCTTCAACTGAAGACAGCGACAGTGAGGCTTGTTTATTTAAACAGCAAACCAAGGACAGTGTTTAGGGCGTGGAACTCCCACAGAGATGAGAGCACAGCAGTCTGCACAAATCAGTGGTTGAGCACGTGAGTCTGCGGTGCATGGACAGGTGCAATAAGCATGTTAGATTTTAAGTTGCGTCTTTGTGACTTTATGTCTGCGTGGCATCAACATGAATCCTCCTCAACTGTTGCTGTTGTTATTTACCTCCCCTTATATTAGCTTGTTCTTTTATTTGACTGATTCATTAGAACCAAAGGCGTCTCATTTGGACATCATCCTGATCTGTGGACTTAGAGTCTTTATCAGGGCTACATGCTGTAAAGAGTCATTTCTATAGGGCGAGCTTTAAGTCATGATGCTATATGATCTGACAGACACAAACACACACACACACTGTAACATAATGTAGTAATGTGACCTTGCACAGGGCAAAGGTGACAATCCTTTACTCTACACTGTTATTGCTGGGTGACTGTGTCTCTATCATTTCCTCTGTGTGTGTGTGTGTGTGTGTGTGTGTGTGTGCGCGTGTGTCTTTTGTTTTGCTCTGTCCTCTCTCCTCCCATCTCTCCTCACGTCTTTGTCTCAGTGTTGTTCACCGTGCCAGCTGCTTTTCTTTGGCCCTCTCATCGCTCTGAGCAATGAAGATTAGCTTGGCACATGGGACACACACACACACACACACACACACACAATCCAGCGTCTTATAACAAGCTGTTAACCTCCGTTTATAAGTGCGGCCTTTGAATCAGCTCGGTGAAAGGGAGTGTAATCCCTGCCGGACGATTTAATGGTAATCTCCATATCCTGATTAGATTACACACAAACACAAACACACACAGACACACACACACACACACATTGTCTGCTGCACTTCTACACTGGCTGACTTGAAACCAGATTTTAACGCAGTGAGCAGGACTGACTTTTTCTCTTTTTCTCCCACTCCCTCTGTATTTTATTTATCTCTCTGTCTGTGTCTCTTGGTTATTCAAAGTTTTGGATGCGTCTCTTTTGTCTTCATGATCACACGCAGTCATGATGGTCTACAAAGATTAACAGTGATGATGTTTTTTTATAGCACGTTTGCCTTTATGTTTTGGTAGCAGACAGTACAGAGTGACAGAAAACATGGAGAGTCTAGACGCCAGGACTGCATTAATGTCTTTACACATCTGAAGTATGCAGCTTTATTTTTAGAACTCTTTTGTTCACACATTGAAAAACAATTTTTAGCTTTAACAAGTTTACACATTTAACACAGTCTCTCTGGACTTGGACTGAAGCCCAAATTATACACATTTACCAAGCCATTAGGGTTTGCAGAGAGGGTCTGCACACAGCCCAAAGTTTGTGATAATGCATATACTAATGTGTGAGCAATGAAGTGTGAATGTGTTTGTGTCTTTATCTGCAGCTTTACCCAGAGGACCTTTTTTAACTCTGCCTTTTTAGGCTGCATTCGGACCAACAATAGCCGTGCATCGAAAAAGTAAAACATAAAATGCAGTTTCTCACTGCGTTGGCACAGTGATGGTCCCCGGGGCAGAATGCTTCAGCAAAAGAAGATTTTTAACATAACACACAGCTTCTCTGGACAATCAAATATGTGCAAGCCCATGGTATATCATTTTGAGGCGTGAATGGCATGACTATAAGGGTGCTTTCACACCTGCCCTGTTTGGTTTGGATCAGTTGAACTCAGGTTCGTTTGCCCCCTAAGTGCGGTTCGTTTGGGCACCAAAACAACCGGACTGAGACCTTCTTGAAGAGGTGGTCTTGGTCTGGTTACAAACGAACTCTGGTGCGGTTCATTTGTGGTGAGAAGGTGTTCCAACCAACAATCTGAACCAACTGCAGTCACATGACACATTGTTTGGGTTAAACATGAGCATGTTACAGTCCTGGAGGATTATTAATGTGCACCTCCTCCTGTACTGCCTTAATATGCACATTCAGCACATCCAATGCATCAAAACATTGTTTTCTAGTTGGAGCCGCGCCTCGTTTTCAAACTGTATGCTTTGACTAAAATGAACAATGACAGCAATATAGTCCACGATGAGCAGCGCTAAAATCAACCTGCGTAGTTGTCCCTCCATTGTGACATTAGAAAGTGTCACATTTATCTTGCAAGCGTACTCTTCTTCAACGTTTGCTTTACTTCCTGGATTTTTCCCACATGGAAATTCTGACCAATCAAGAGCAGCTTTCTCACACAAGGTATTTGATCTGGTCCTCTTGTAAATGCTGCCGTGAGAACACGAACCAACTCTAGGCAATTATACAACTTTGGAACAAAATGAGTCCCTGATTCAGACCAAAGGAGACGACTCTAGGTCTGAAAGCAGCCTAAAATCCACCTTGCAATTGTCGAGATGGAGGACAGAATGCAAGTCTTCAAACCAATGGATCTAATAACTAAACTAGACTCTTTAAGATTGTATTATCTGTACAAAACAGGGCTGGGCAATGTTTTTATATCTATCATAATAATATGAGACTAGATAGCGTGTTAGATTTTGGTTGTCTTTTCCTCATGTTAATGCTGCATTGTAGTAAAGTGATGTCATTTTCTGAACTTACCAGACTGTTCTAGCTGTTCCATCATTTGCCTTTATCCACATGCTAAAACAGGCGCCCCACATACAAAGGCTATGTCCCTGCCGCAGTAGTTGGGGGTTTGATTCCAGCCTTTGACTCTATGCTGCATGTCATCCCCTCTCTCTTCCCCTTTCATGTTCACCTTGTCCTTTCTAATTAAGGCAAAAACACCATTGAAATAATTCTGAAAAAAAAATCTCATTGTGTAAATATTTTGTGAAAGCACCAACAGTCAACCCTAACATTTGGTCACAATATCGATATCAAGGTATTAGGTCAAAATTATCACGAGCTTCAATTCTCTCTGTATTGCTAGAGCTGTCATGATAATTACATTGATAAATGACTTATAGTATGATTTATGGACATGACTTTGATTTTTGCTGACCCCATTGTGTTTAGATATTTAAGTTTACATGAGAATGTCACGAACATTTTAGTACTTGTACCTATTATTTTAACTCTTAGTCACTAAACATTGGTTTGATCACAACCTCATACTCAGATTGTTTTTATTTTTTATTAGGCAAGATTAAATCTTTTATTTGTACTGGTACTTAAAGTTTAAAGGCATTTCCTGTTCATTTACTGTACAAAGCTGCCAGGCTTGACCTCATGCCACAAAAGAGGTGGAATGTCTCACTTCCACCTCTTGAAAACATTAGTTCTCCAAATTGTTTAAATGCCAACATGCAGACAATGCTGGGTCAAGTCTGTGGTTAAAGGTAAACAGATGTGTTATTGTTATTTTAATGCATTTATCTGCTGTGTTTGTTAAATTTAATCTGCTCCATCTGCTCCCGATAAAATATATGATCATGAAAGTCTGTCAAATTTTTGTGCTGTGACCTCCACGCATGGATCTACTGACTCCAGCGAGCAGTGGGGAGGCTGTTGTTTGCACACCAGCCAACTGCTGACACACACACACACACACACACACACACACACACACAGAGCAATCATTAAATGAATGTATTCTTCAGACTGCAGGCTGTCAGCAATATACCAGAAATACATCAGGGGGTAAAAGTCAGCATGTGTGCTGTAGTACGCAGTCTGTCCTTACACACACACACACACACACACACACACACACAGCACCACTGTGCTGACATCATATATAAACACCATCATGCAGAACATCATTTAACAGCTTGTGGTGTCTGTCTGTGCGCAGACTGACGTGTGGGTGATAAAATCAAGCTTGTTGTTGAGAGTAGCAGCCATTTAAACTAAACGATCGTCACCAACAATAACCTCATTTAACTGAATGAGAAATGTTCAACGAGCGACAGTACACCAAATAACTGCTGGGTGAACTAATGAGCTCTCAGTCAGTGTGGGAGTGAAAACACAAAGTAACTGAAGAGAAGGATTAATCTAATGTTTTTACTTATTGAGGGACTCATGTAAACATGTCACAGGCTAAAGATCCTTCATGTGATTGTGCTCTTTAGCAGTATATGTCCACATTAATGTTTAGAAATCAAACTTTGGCTGAATGGCTGCACCATTACTGCATTCTCAAAGGTGCAGTCATTATTCGTGGTTCTCAGAGGATAATCCCTGATGATTTTGTCTCCCTCTGGCTTTTTATCTAGCACCATCATGTCAAAATATTCTTCATTAGCAATGACAAGAATTAATGCTAACAGCTGGATTTCCTTGAATATTTAAAAAAATTCATTGTCCCCCAGAAACGCAGTCTCGATCCAAAGTCGTTGGGCAGTGGCTTTTGGTGTCAGACAATGACGAAAAGCCGTTGTTTAAAGCAGCATGATACACTGCCGGTCGCTGTTGTAGTTTAACGGTGCTCTGCGATGTTAGGGGGGGACACAGCGGGACAAGAATGAAAGTTATGCTCCAGTAGGGCCACTGGGAGGGGTGGTGGATGGGTCCAACCCAACCGGGTGCGTTAGGTGTTGGAAGGAGGGAAAAAAAAGTCAATTTGCGTTGTTGTACTGACGTAGTGCATTTATTTTGGCGTTCCGACATCACAACATCAGCAACCAAGGCACCCAGGGTACCTTTCATGTCGTATCTTGCTCTTGTCTGTCATCTCCTCCGACATGGTTTTACGCAGCAGTAGAATGGAAAGAAACGGATGTGAGAAAAGAGGTGCTGGATTAACATGACATTATGAACATGAAATCAGTATTTAAGTTTTAAAATGTCACGGTTATTGTCAATACTAGTAAACCGCAACAGCCCTAAAGTCAAAATAATATTTTCTAACTCATAAACAAGTTGTATGAGCTCAGGTCAGTGAGAACTACAGGATGTAAAAAGCAAAAAGAAGTTCAAAACTTGTCATTTTTACAAGAATTTAAGTTAATTTAAAGATACAAAATAGCATTAAGAGGTAATATATGCACAGTATTATTATAGATTTATAAAAGGCTCTAATGGGGGAGTCATTTTGGAGCAGGAACACTGAATTAATTATTATGAAAGGAGCACAACAGGAGGGTTTCAGCAGTTCCTCCTGCTCGTGGGAAGAGCACAAATGGAGCCCCATAAATAGCTTATGTACCTGAGCCTGGCTTCCACAAAGTCAGCAGCTCTGGGAGCAGCAGGGTTGTGCGGTCATAGAATTAGGGTTACACCGTTCGGCTTTGGTATATGTAACACTCCTCTGCCCTCTGACAGCATCTCCAGGCCTCAGGTGGCACAGACTGATGCTTGCACTTCTTTTCCGTGACACCGACACGACATAAAAAAATGTCCGTGAACTCGGTCACGCAATGCAGAGCGCCCTGCAGGACCCACCACAGGGGGGTGGGACTGTAAAGGCCATGCTCAACACAGCTTGACTGACCTTAAACAGGCTTCTGCTGCACACATACACACACACACAGACACACACAGAGTTATAGATGGGTTGTCATATTGTCACACGGTGTAGAAAATGCAGCAGTAATATCAGCATTTTCCGGATTCAAAGGATTCAAAGCAGTGCTACCTGCTGACAGCGGCTGATACTGAAGTAAAACTCACCTCGCTCCACAAAGCACAAGTATAAAAGTAATCAAATGTGAATTTGCATACTTATCATGATTGGACCAGCTGCCATGCACACGCCGCGGTATGTCTTTCATACACCTAAATAAAGCCAGAAACCCCCTGTGGATTTGGATGGGAGATAAAATGTGTGAGTGTGAAGAGTGTGTGCGTGTGTGTGGGCACGTACATTCACACGCATGCTATCTCCTCTCTGGCTAGTTGGCAGAAATGCAGTCTCATATCTCAGCATTAACATAATGTTCTACTTCAGTGGGTTCATTGGGTTCAGTGCAGTGTTCAGGAAGGCTGCTGGAAACAGGAACGATCTCTGTCGGACACTTTCTGTCTTAATGTTTTAAATTGTGTTTATGTGATGTACAAAGAGTATGTACAGCAATAATGATCATTTCCTTTGAAAATATTATTACCATACACATATATGTGCATTAAAGAAAACACTCAGGCGACTGCAGCTTCATTGGCTGAGCTCTGGCTTTATAAATCTAAAGAGGAACATTTATGAGTCATTCAGTAATGCAGCTTTTATGAAGTTAAGATGACAGCCTTGGTATTTGCCTTTATTAGTAGAATAAGCAATCCTGAACTATTAACAGTTATATTTCTGTGGTTTTAACCACTCAAACCATGATTTCCCCTCAGACCTCCACACTAGTGCTGTATAATATATATGTTATATGAACAGTGGGCACGTCACAGTACTGGAAACTTAGTAGGCGATAGCAAAACCAATGACATTCCACAATTCTCAACTCAACACCAAGTTACAAAACAAAACTATAAATCCCATGTTCTTGTACATACACTCCTGTCTTAAGAACATTTAAATTAAATCCAATTTATTCATTAGACTTTGTGGGCAAGGGAGCATTTTAATAGCCTACAGCAGTGGTTCCCAAATGGTGGGTTGTGGGTCCAATCTGAATGGACCGCAAGTGACTGGTGAACATGTCAATTTTGTAAAAAAAGTCCTTTATTTTGAAGTACAGTGAATTTCTGGCATAGTGCTGTAGAATAAGTGAGAGAACAGACAACTACTTGTCTAGACAACAACTAGCTGGACAACATGGCCAAACGCAAGTATGATGCTAAAGATATTAAACTCTGTGGACCTTGAACAAATTTCTAAGGAGAAATCTGGAACCCATGGCTGGACCAGTTGGGAACCACTGGCCTACAGTATATCCACATATGTCCTCTATTGTTGTTGTTGTTCAGTACATGTACGTGTAAAGCCTCCTACACACTGTGAGATTTTAGCAATCCTATACATTTAGTGCAAGCTACACTGTGCAACATGGATTTCATAAACTTGGGTATGACTCTAAGTTTGATGCGTGCAGATTGTACGATGACAGCAGGCTACTACATTCGATGCAATAGCTTTGCAAACTGAGTGCGCAAGGATGCTGGATGCAAATATGACTTCTCCAACTGTGAAGCACAACATAGAGGCTCACATTATTGAATAACCTAAAGTTCTGTGGGCACTAAATACTGCAGTGTGTGTGTGTGTTTGCTAGCTGCTAGGTTGCTCACCTGGCAGCCGCAACTTCACCGCTATTTCCTTCCATGTTTCGTCTTTCTTTACGTGATCATGGTAAGAGCTGGAGGACACATCATACAGGCGCAACTCGACAAGGTTTTCCTCTGTGCTGGAACAGCAAGCTGCTATTTGGGTTTAGCACCAGTGTGTCACTTCATGCTGCATTTCTTTTTTTTAGATATTTTTTGGGGCATTTTTGCCTTTAATTGATAGGACAGCCAAGTGTGAAGGGGGGAGAGAGAGGGGATGACATGCAGCAAAGGGCCACGGACAGAACGCCCCTCATGCTGCATTTCTGTTGGTTGGTTCATAGACCTAGGTGGTAACAGCAGTCACACAGTGAGATGGTCATCCCAAATTTCTGACACTATCAGAATTTTATCCCAGGCTGTCTTTCATCACAAGACCGTGATTGGACAGCTGGCTAACAAGTGACAATGACGAGTGCTGTATAACATTTTCCAACTCTTGTTCTTGTTGTCCTTCTATGCTGGTTGGTGTTCTTCATTTGGCAGTTATAGGCCTATATGCTGCCCCGTCAGGTCCAGAAGAATTGAATCCCTGGTACCTACGTTAATGGAGGAAACAAGTACTGTCAGGTTTTCAGAATTTTGGCATCGACCTAAAACTGAAGTAACAGTTCTCGTGACCACCTTGTGTGTAGTATTTATGTATCATTATGATGTGTATATAGTTGATCAACCTTTGATTGAAACAATATGCCCTTCAGAGTTTATTGAATAGAATATTGAAACCCAAGAGGGCATCGTTTTATGGCTGCAGTGTTACATCATTGAAATACCCTCATAAAATGTGCATGATTTCTACAGATTTCTCTCTTGATTGCTCTAAACTGACACTTGGTGTTGGAAATTATTTTGGAAGTGACCAAGATTCACTGTCATGCAATAATTATGAATCAAGTAAAGTGAAATAATGCAGTGCTGTGTTACAATTAAGCTGATTTCTCCAAACATATAGAGTCTCTTGGGGGGCAACTATTTCTCTGTCTGTGGATGAAAGGAATCATTGATTGCTGCGACATTTAGAGAACATTAGACACTTAAAATCAGTAGCTGTTTATACATATAACTTTAGGTTTTTTGTAATTACACCATCAAACTACGCAGACACTGTGCAGAGTTGCCACTACAAAGAAAACACGACTTGTTTCCATTCAGTGCCTCACCAATATTCGGCTTCATGATTTCCCAAAGCGATAGTGTTGACCGCGTTAGCAAACAGTGAAGCAGCGTGGATTGATCGGCACCAAAGCAGAGCCAGAGGGCAGATTTCAGACCTGGTCCCAGAGTGTCTCGGTCCTGACAGACAGGGGAGGGGACAAATGAGACAGTGTCAATATTGAAACAGGCTAATGGGCTAATGAATGTGGAGAGTTCTGCCTAATGTTCCCAACAGAGCTCCTAGCAAAACCATTAAAGCACTTTTATATGACTAGACAGGCACAATGCAGTAACTCGATTTATGGGGTACTTTCATGGTCAATTAGGAAGGGAGAGAGAGGACAGAGGCCTGAAAGGGGAGGTTAGTGTGTGTGTGTGTGTGTGTGTGTGTGTGTGTGTGTGTGTGTGTGTGTTTGATATCAGCGTATTAGCTTTAGACAGAGTTATGCCCGTTTTTGTCAATATTGTCCCGAGCCACACATCTTGTGATTGTGTCATTCTGATCAGCTTGTAGACAGTTTGAACAACTGCACAATAAACCTGCTGCCAATCAAACAAATCTGTCATATCTGAGGCGGACACACACACACGTGACCGACTGGACACTTTGAGTTAAAGACTAATATCGGTTCAATTAGTCACCTGGGAATCCTCCACACCTGACTATGTCAGACTGAATAATAAAGTTTGACATTATTTTTATGAAAGCAGAAGCTCCCTATGGAGCCATCCTATCACTGTCTTGATTAACTTTTGCACAGCTGACTGCAGCTGTGGCCGAATGTCCTTTAATCTTAAAAACATCCCAGATGACCCTGCCCTTGAGGGTCTTAAATCAAAAGACAGAGATCAGACCTGTACAGATAAAGTCGGCCACTTCAATCTCAATGCAAGTAAAAGAAACTAGCAAAGGATCTGATTATTGACCTGTAAGGTGTTTCGGTTGAAATTAAATTTAACTGGTTTTTGTTTATCACTGTTTCATCATACTTTGGCTTGTCTTCCTCCTTGATACAGTTCATTTAGACAGATTTAAAAAGGGTTGTAGTCAAGACCAGATACAGTAAACCGAGACCAAGTCAAGAGTGTGTCGACACAGAGACAAGACCAGGACTTTGAGGGGTCACACACTGCATGACACACTTACAATAACATGTGGAGCATGGAAACCATAGGCACTCCTCAATTTCATCTGAAAGATCCTGTTGAGCGACTATGCTAAACCTGGCTGAAGCTAGCAAGCCCGTAACTTAGTGTCTCTCCCTACATTTTGCATTAGACGTAAGAAATGTGCTTGAACTTCCCTGGGTGAGTGTGACTTTCCTATCTGGGGGGTTGTGTGTGGTTGACTCACCGCCAGGCCACTGCTCTTGCTCAGACCGGGCGACTCCGTTGGACACCCCTCCGATGCCATTCCATCGGACCAGTCGGCCACCTCGCTCTTCTTCGTGGTCATTCAGAGTGAATGTGTATCTACATGGATAATTCGAGGTGGTGTGTGAAATGCTTTGCTATTACAAGGGGGTTTGATGCCATAATTGGCAGTCCTGTGTGTCAAACGTAGTGGCAATGCTTGTGATTGGTCAAGCGGGTGAGGGACTTGATACCGCCAAGATTGCTATTGCAACAGCCATATCTGGGATATTTTGGCTTCGTTTTTGCACAGTGAGAGGAAGTGGAAGCAAGTCGTCTATTGTTATATACGGTCATTGGTTTGGAGTAAAACAACTGCACCAGGCTCTGTAGAGGGTGTGGTGTCGGTCCATTCACAGATGATCTGGAACATGATCTGACCTCAGTCTGAATCAACTATAAGTTTTACTTGGCAAGTTTCAAATGAACTTCTCTAGTAGCCAGGTGTGTGTCGCAGTGATGAAGTACATTGGGCAGATGAAACCTTGTTATGTTGTAGTATGTTGTGTTGTGTTTCAGAGCATACCAAAGAAACTGCAGTTTTAAAAAACGCCTTTAAAGCTTTGTGGCCAGAACCCTGAATTTACTACCTGGTCCAACGAAAAAGTGATACAGCATATGCTCATAAGTGGTGCTGGAATCTTGTTGATGTAGTGATTCAATGTGCACTTGGTTGCAATTCAGTTGTTTCAGAGGAGTGTATTTGTACCATCCACTGCTGTGTGACTGCAGACCGTGCAGCGTCTCTTTTGTTGAGCAGGGCACAGCAGGGTTATACAAAATTGGAAGTTGAGATACAGCTAATAAAACATCTTTCATCATTTCTGACTCCCTGGTCTTCCGTCCCCTCAAAGGTCAGTGCAGTTGAACTCTACGCAAAGGCTCAAATTGACTTGGTCTCCGCCAGCAAATTCACCAATCACAATTGAAATGAATTAATTTCGGTGAGAAATTATGCTTTTTTAAATTACTGCTGGTGTTACCGTGGCCTCTCAGGGCATTTCAGACAGATTGATTCTATAATTGGCACGACTCCTGATCTAATAGAAATTGTTTTTGGAGGAACAAGACATAGGGTTCAGACTTCAGGGTGAATGGCCGCTTTGTGTGGAAAAGAAAACATGTTTATTGACTGATTAGATGACCAGATGCTCAACAGAACGCCTCAGCGAGCCCTTTGTACCCTGTGTCCTGACACCTGGGAATGAATTGTGATGTTGGAGGTGTTTTGACATTTGGACATGAGGTGTTTTTCATGATTCTGACACTATACCTATTGTCTATTTGTTGGTCTTGTGTAGTCATATCACTATAGACTGGCCTTATCTGTCCATCCATGCATGCACCAATGGTATTTGTCTTCAGCCAATTACTACACAAACAGACGGAACCACAGTAGAGACAGATTCATGATTTCCAAAAGCAAAATCAGTCGAACTTAGATAGTTAAAAATGCATGTATTTTTATTGTACAAAGCCGATAACGCCCAAAAACAATGTCCACTCACACACAGTCCAAAAATGTCTCGTCATATCAGCCTTGATAAACCATCAAAATGACCCTATCTTCAGTAGAGGGGTACGAACGATAATGCACACCACTACATATCATTTAAGTCATACATATGCTGCTCTCTGTTTCACACACATGGCAACACTCCTCTCCACTTCATTCTCTCTGTTGCATTACTGTAGTTTCCCTCAGAGAGTTGTTGTGGCAGGCAGTCAGTGGAGGATATTTTTAGTTTGCAAAAAAAGGAATCAGGTAGTACAGTTTGCTTCCACTTCTTTCTTGTGGTGCATTCAGAGAAAAAAAAGAATGAAATGATTTAGTGGTTAGAGCATGAGTTCAGTGTGCAGCCCTGCAGACTCAATGAACCCTGCAGTGTCAGTCATACTATAGATCAGTCATCTATGCATACAGATAACCTGTACTAGCTCCTGTGCTACGTACTTGTGTTTTAACAGCCTGGTAGCCAGAGGAAAACGTTGGCACTGTATGGAATCCATTACATTTATACTTATTATATGTATAGCATCAACATTTCTAGAGTAACACAGTATTTGAGCTGACTTTGTCATCGGGAGATGGAGGTGATGGTGGATGGCGTGACGCGTGCCAAGCTACAGATCATTGTTCAAGACCAAAACACAACAAAAATGGTTGTCTTTTAGCAACTAATTGTTGCATTTCCAAATGCAAATGAGGGTGTTTTTTAGCGACCCGTTGCTGGGATTCCATTGGGGTTGCACCACGAAAAGTGGCTGCTTTTTTACTGAGACATCACTATGTTTTCTGTCAGGATAGTGCCTGGGAAAATGGTTGTTTTTCACTGTGACATCACTGCTTTTCCAGCTGGGATAGGTCACAAAAGGCATGTTTTGCACAGCTGCATTTCCTGTTAGGATAGTTTTTCTTTTACCGAGACATTTCTGAATGTCCTGCAAGGATAGTGCCAAGAAAAGCGTCTCATTTTCTGCCGAGACATTGTTTCCTTGTGGGTTAGTGCCACAAAAAGCAAATGTTTTTTACTGAGACATTGCTGTGTTTCCTGCTGGGTAAGGGCCTCCAAAATTGGGTATTTTAAGCCAAAACACTTTATTTCCCAACCATAACTAAGTGATTCTGAGGCTGGTGTTCTAACTCTTATAAGTAGTCAAAAAGCACTTTTGGTTTTGTTGCTCTGAAAGCTGCACAGAGATGCTTGTTGTATTGATTCTCAGTGATAAAAGCAGCACTGACAATAACCTCACAAATCCTGGAGTCATTTGATTTAACACTGATCAGGAAAACTGTTGTCTAATGCATCTTTAATTTACCAAACCTTGACACAGAGGCGTATTTGTTAAACCCTTCTTTAGAAGCCTGCAAACAGCCTCCTCTTAAAGCCCATTTCTATGTTTTACTGTTACATAAATTATGAAAAACATTAAGTATTTACAGAATCAAACTGCAACTTGTTATGGCTGAAAATATGAATAGATCTCCCCCAAGAGGCAAATACTAACAAGTATATTTCTGCTGCCAGTGTGTTGATGATGCATGCTCCAACAGATCATTTATTTATAAGAAAACATTCAGAGTCAAGTGTTTAATTTTTTTGTCAAAAGGCTGAATTTTGGCTGTGTGTGCTTCTGGTGTTTTGTGTCTGTATTTTGGTATTTCAGGAGATGTGAATGATGGATGACTGTTTTTTTACAACTGCTTAATCACAACCGGCCATGAAATTTTTAAATCAAGCCTCAGTCGTGACAAGACAGATGAGATGTTTGAGAGCTTTTCATGAAGCAATAAGTCAAGGATCAGCAAAAAACGTTTTCTCTAGAATCTCGCTAATGTGATGGGACTTATAATGAGAAAACTAAGGCAAGTTTAGGCAAGCCAAGTTTATTTATACAGCACATTTCAGCAACAAGGCAATTCAGAGTGCTCTATACATGAAACATCAAAAGCACTGAGACATAGGGCAAAAGAAATATATTATAAAAGAACATTTAAATGCAAATAAAAGCTTCATTAAAGAGCTTAAATCAGAAAATTAAAACAAGCCAAAAACAAAACAAAACAAAGATTCGTCATTCAATCATACATAATACGTGCAAGGTATCCTAGGTGCATCTCTTATGGATGTTCTGGGATGCTGTGTGAATTTACGCCTGGTAAATGCACAAATGCGTTCTTTCAAAACACAAACTAAAATTTTCACAAATGTACAGTCTCTGCTTGTTAGATGTACAGTCGTTTTTTAAGAAACAAAAACTTAAAACATGGGTGAAACAATGGGTATTTACAGTCATTATGTTCATCAAAACATCATGGTTTGGCTCTATATTGATACAGTAGGAAACACCGGCCTCCTGGATGACAGGTGCTGTTGGAGCCATCCACCACCCCTCCCATCCGCCCTATTGAGACTTTCCAGGTCCTTAATTTACGTTGATGTTCAGTGGCATTAAAACAGATGCTGTCTAGTGGAATTATGAACTGACGTCATCCGACAGCATAACACACGGCTGTGAAAGGATGTCTGGTTTTTGTCGGTGTCTGTTGCAGAAATCAATGACCAAGCAGCAGTATTTTAAACTTTACAATGATAACGGGCTGGTCTGTCTCTTTAAGCCCCCTTCCTGAATAAAAGCACAGTCTGTTCTCATTGGTCAGAGTTTCTGGGTCTTTCATATCTCGGTGTCTCTGCACTGTCATTGCAGCTGGGGAATGACTGTAACGGAAAATAGGGGCACCTTCCCACCATGAAAAATCACCAGTAAAAGTGTTTAAACCACACATGTTCCAGCAGGAATATAATCTGAAATCGGGGAGATATTAAAAACATCAGCAACCAAGATGACATGGTTTACAAGTGTTAACATATAGCTACATGTAGCAATGTACTTGCAGCTGGGGAATGACACTAACAGAGAATAGGGGCACCTTCCTACCATGAAAAATCAACAGTAGAAATGTTTGAACAGGACATGTTCCAACAAGAATATAATCTGAACATCAGCAACCAAGATGACGTGTTTTACAGACGTTAGCATATAGCTACATGTAGCAGTGTACTTGCACCTGGGGAATGACTGTAACAGAGAATAGCAGCACCCTCTATCATAAAAAAATCACCAGCAAATGCTACTAAACTAAAGTCTTCACAACCGGATATGTTCCAGAAGGAACTGACTCGAAATCGGGGAAAATGAACAAAATTGGCAACCAAGATTATATATCAGTCCTGACGTTAGCATGTAGCTACATGTAGCAGTGTACTTGCACCTGGGGAATGACTGTAACAGAGAATAGGGGCACCTTCCTACCATGAAAAATCAACAATAAAAATGTTTAAACCGGACATGTTCCAGCAGGAATATAATCTGAAATTGGGGAGAAATTAAAAACATCAACAACCAAGATGACATGTTTTACTGATGTTAGCATGTAGCTACATGTAGCAGTGTACTTGCACCTGGGGAATGACTGTAACGGAGAATAGCAGCACCCTCTATCATAAAAAAATCACCAGCAAATGCTACTAAACCAAAGTCTTCACAACCGGACATGTTCCAGAAGGAACTGACCTGAAATCAGGGAAAATGAACAAAATCGGCAACCAAGATTATATATCAGTCCTGACGTTAGCATGTAGCTACATGTAGCAGTGTAGAATACGTAATGAAAATGCTTGCAGCAGTGTACCTGGAGAAGATGACCATATAAAGAAATCATTTGTGATCTGATGTCATCTTGTAGGCAAAGTAGAAAAAACTGCTGGGAGCAGAGTATTCACAGATTACTTTTCCATAAGTTTACCTCATTATGTGAAACTTTGGCCACTTTTAATACGAACATCCAACATTGTAGATATGACAGAAAAAAAGGAAAAGCACAAAAGGTCCCATTTAATGTTTCCTTGCTGTACCTACCTCTATTACTTTATTTGTCATGTATCGCACTACCAGTTTACTGTCTGGTTGGTGGTCTTGCTCGGCATATATACAGCTGGTCTGGCAGAGCAGCTTTCCTTTGCGCCTGCAAAATGTGAATGAGTGAGTTTGTGAATTACGAGCCAGCTCCACGAGGTGTTCCATCCTCGCTCGTGTTGTTTATGTTCATGTCATTCTCCGTCCTCTATCAGGAACTGCAGGAAGCTTTTATCAGACCACTCGGCAGAAGTGTCTCTTTACCTCTCACATTTACTCTTATTTAAGTTTCAGAGTCAATGGTTTTCCTAAAATCAAGTGTTTAACATTCACTCTGAGTCTGTGGCTCTCAGACTGCGGTGTGAATGAAAGCGAACAAAAGCACTCGGGAGTGAAAACCACTCGGTGCCTCAAGTGTCTCAGATACACACTGGTTGATAGAAACTGTATTTACATGAGCAGAACAACATTGATGAGATTTATTCAAACACTTTATTTTCAAATTGGATAAGACGGAGCTTTAATGATCCCTGTGGGGGAATAGAGTCATTGTAGCAGAATAATGAAAGCGGATACCCATACAACAATAAAATATAAATAAGCGTGAAGCTAATGGGGGGATTAAAGATATCGCATGAAATTATTCTAATGTGATAATACGTTGAATCGATATATTTCATTACAGTCACAGTGTTTGCACAATAATAATAGCATCAGCAGAACGTACAAAGAAAAAAGAAGAGGAAATGCGTATAAATGATAATAAAAAGAAGCAAAAGATCTGATTTTCATGAAAGAAAAAACATCATTACTTTCAAAAAGATTACTCGTTATAGTGCGAGGGCTAGGTTGTGTTTAAAATTTATATTTTATACTGGAAAAAATACTGATAAGGGATGCATCAATGAAATTTTGGGCCAGTACTGATGTCTAAAATGGCAATTTTGCCGATATCCGAAACATATGCAGATGTTTTTTGTTGTTTAATGGCAGGGAAGCAAATAAATCTTAATTTAATTAATGAATTAATTCCCTCTCTACTTTCTAATTTATATTGCTGTGAAAACAAACAAATTTCTGTTTCAAATAGCTGCAATTATTCAAGTTTCTCACCAAAAACAGCATTTTACAAGATTACATTTGAACACACCATGGTATTGTTACAATTAACCTTTGGCCAATGATCATTTTTACCAAAGAGAGCTTGAACGCATCATAATGTAAGTCAGTGCAACCTCTGTCGGCAGTCAGTTGCAGCCACCAGCTGCTAACAGCTAATGCTAACTAGCTCTCCTCCTGCTGTGTTGATAGTGAGTGTCCTGCATCCTTTTGTCCCAAAGGCGTCCTAGTGAAGATCTCCGTCTGTCCCAAACAACAGGACGCCGTTAACCTAGACCCCAGCTTTTTAGTCAGCGTAAAAAAATTGATGTGACATACTGTAAAGAAAAACATCAGCTACTGCCATTGGTGCACGCCATCATGTTTGCCAATAGGCCGACAGCAGTCAAAAAGGCACATACTGTTACAAGTGCATCCCTGGTACTGATGCAATACCAATACTACTTCAATACCTCACTTTGCTAAGTGTAAACACATCTTTCATCGTACCTCACATGAATGTTTCCGTTCAGTTTTTGTTGAAGCTGAAGCATTAAGACTGTAATACGTACAGAAGAAAAATAATGTTGTAAATATGATGTGTGTGGCCGAAAGTGAAAATGTTTTGCAGCAGATTTTTTCAATAATTGCAAAACGTGCTTGATTCACTGCACTGTTTGTTCCTTCGCTAAAAATTACAGGAAACCGTAAAAGTTCAAGTGGTACTAAAGAGGCACTAAAGCGTTTTATAGAAAGACCATTCATGTACGAGCCGGCTTAAAGGTTAGAACTGTGTGTGTGTGTGTGTGTGAGCTGTCTGGATGTGATGTGTGGACAGCAAGCCCATCATTTTTCCAGGCTGGACAAATGCCTCATGGTGGAGGACAGGCCGTCCGCTATGACAAATGACCCGCAGACACAGACAGAGAGGGAGAGTAGCTTCATTAACAGAGAGCACAACAGACAGAGGAACAGATGATTCTGCCACAGATTTCCATCCCTCCATCACAGCCAATTAATGGAATAGCTAGGACACACACACACACACACACACACACACAATGGGGACAAAGAGAGAGAGAATGGCCATAAGCCTGGTTAAGCAGTATTAGATTATTCCTCAAATTAAAAGGCCGTACCTGCCCTGTCCTTTTAGAGCTCTGTGTGTGTGTGTGTGTGTAGATGCTTGTGTGTGCTTGTGAGTGATTAAGCTGTTAATTAATTTTATGTCCTTGTATTTAAGAACCGTGGACAGTGAAGATGGAGTGTGTGTGTTTGTGTGATCGTGTGTCTGTGTTTGTGTTTGAAAGAGAGAGAGAGAGTGATGAGTATGTCTGTGTTGTAACAGTTTTGTTCGAGGACGAGAAAGAAAAGCAAAGCAAATGAGTTTAAATCCACACAGACACATTTTCTGAAGCTCTCCCAGAATAATTTAAATTTTTCGTCTCACAGAAAAGAATCAAATAAGTTTCTACAAATGTGTCCAACATCTGTGGGTTTGGTGAAGATGTTCTTTTTTTCAGCTCAGCTGCTGCTGCAACAGCTGACTCATTATTTAAAAATAAAATGTTGCAGTGCAATGGTGCAGTTCTTATTTAGTTGGGAGACTACCTCTGCCATGTTTTGTCTCGCCACCCAAAAAACACATGAACTTTTTCGTAAACAAGCATTTCATGCGTCAGTTTCCCCCCTCCCACCTCTACTGAAATTGATCAGGCACTCATATCTCTGTTAGTCAATGTACAAACATAATATTATGTAAATCATGTAGTCATATTTGTTATTAATGCCATACAAGTTAGATTTAGTGCTGTGACGTCGTCGGCTTCTTTGTAATTTGCCAGAACGTGTCATAATGACAAATGCCAGTTGTGCATAAAATCAAACCAGTTTAAGCCTTTACACCAGGCTGGACCAGCAAGACTGGGAGTCAACCCAACTTTACTGAAAATATTATGTTATTGGTGTGTTACATGTGTGAGGAGTTGATGGAGGAGTCTGATGTAATGGATAACAGACGAGTACAGTTCATTAAGCTGAACGTTGGGTTGATTATTTTATGAAGATTGTATTAAGAATATATATTTAGCAACATGGCTCAGCTCAGGTAACAAAATGCAGACTATGATTTAGAGCTGAAGTTACAGCCTTTGTGAGAGTCTGTGTAGACTGGATGGATGGTTGGCTGTTTGATACGTACCCTTCACCATAGAGCATCAAGTTTGGTTCCATAATTTTGATTCAAGTTGGACGCAGAGATCTGCATGAGATGCTTTTTGAGCTTGGTCTCACCCCGAAGTCGTCAAAATCCTGCGCTTGGGCAGTGACTTCCGGCGTCAGAAACCAAGGAAAAAACCCATCCTTTATCGTTGATATGATATGCGACTGGTTTACCGTTATAGTTTAACGGTGTCTGGCAGCGTCAGGGGGACACGCAGTGGGACAAGGACGAAAGTTAAGGCAGCGAAAGTCCATGGTGGTGGTGGATAGGTCCAAAAAACATCGACTTTAACCCAGGAGAGTGGTGTTTGTGTCCCGTAAGATTCTAAAGCCAAACCCTGTTCTTTTTTCCTAAACCTAACCATGTGCGTTTATTATTGAAGAAAAAAAAAGTCCATTCATGGTGCCGTAACAACGTAGTGCTTTTATTTTGAAAGAGACTGTATGTAAACTGTAAATTTCCTGTGAAAACCGAAGTGTATTTTGAAAGAGGACAATGCATGTAACAGGCAGAACTTGACACGGTGTCCCAGAACGTCCAGGGTACCTTTCATGTCATATGTAGATGTGGAAAGTCCATGACCAAATGTCAATATGTGACGAGGTCGGAGTGAGAATGTGTTGTCTTTTTGGCTTGTTTGTTTTATTTCCTTTTCATTGACTGTGATTTGTCTCTGTGTGCAAATGAAACCAGCAACACAAATGTAATGACTGTGAACCAGGATCAATTCTAAGAATTATCAGCTAGATTTAACTGTTTATCTTCAACATTACTCATGAAAATGATTGCTTCAGCTGTTTCACTGAGAAACCGCAGCATGAGATAAGAAGAGATGAAGAAGAGGCAAAAAAGGAGGAGGAGGGTGAGAGAAAGGTGAGACAGTGACAGAAACAAAAGTGAATGAGGTGGAGAAAGAGGAGCAGGTGACCTTTTGCTTTGTGAATGAGAAGGGAGGAAGTGAAATGTGTGCAATGAAGAGAAAAGAGAGGAGGGAGGAGGTGTTTATAGGGAGGTGAGGAGGAGGAGGAGGAGGAGGAGGAGGGATGCTCAAAGGCATGAAAAGATGGAGAGAATAGAGAGAAGGTGGAGAGAGAGCAGTTACACAGCAGGAGAGTCTGAGTGCTCTCCTCCATCAGAGACTGTTGATTAAAATTTCATTGGCTGAGGCTGGAGGTCGGAGGTGATGCTCTGTGTGTGTGTGTGTGTGTGTGTGTGCGTGTGTGTGAGAGCAGTAAAAGCTCAGCGCCTCCTCTCTCGGTGCACTCACTCACTCCTCTTCTCCCGCTCTCATTGGCTAATTATCTTTCTTTGTCTCTGGAGCTGGCTGCTTTCTAATCAGCTCTGAACTCTTAAACTGCTCTCTCCCTCTCTAGCTGTCTTATTATAAAAGTAAAGGCTCTGATTTACTTGCTGCTAGTTGCTGCTTACTACAGTCACTAGTTTAATTAGCATGTGCATAATGGCTACTCCATGTATCCTGCTTTAACTCCATACTGGTTGTGCACGTCCTCCGCAGTTAACACTCCAAAATGCAATTTTGTTTATATCCAATTTGAATTAATTCAATTTAGTTTTATTTATAAAGCCCAATATTACAAATCACAGTTTGCCTCAGAGGGCTTTAACAAGTGGAAAATGGTAGAAACCTCAAGAAGAGCAACTGAGCAGGGATTTAGTAATAATATCATAATAATGATAGTGTTTTGGTAGTATATATGTTTTATTAATATGTCAGAGTTTATGTATGTGACAGTAATAATCATATGTGTATAATAATTTTAGAAGTATTCATTCATTCAATCCTTTATTTAAGACTTAGGAATTCAATTGAGGGAGACCCTCATTTTCAATTATGCCAAGCATGAACCAAGACATTAAAACAATTAATAAGGAGGTATGACTAAGTATGACTAATAGTAATAGCAGAAAATATATCAAGAGTGTGATTCAATCAGCATGTTGTTGGACAATTGTTATCATTCATAATAAGATATTCAGACATTTCCAAGTACTCATTGTTCTCTCAATTTCCCCTCTCGTCAAAGTAAAAGAGCCTCAGAGAAAAATTAAAGCTATTAATGGCACCAGTATTGATAGTAAAGTAAGAAGATAATGTTAAAGATATTTCTCTGCTTTAAAGGGAAACAAAATCAAATTACATATTTTTCTTTTACATGTATTGTACTTTAACAATATCAGCTGTAGAGATATCTGCCTTCTCTCCAATATAACTAAACTAGATGGCACTCGGCTTGTGGTGCTCAAAGCACCAAAAAAATTACTAACTATAGTTGATTAGTACAAACTAGGGATGCACCATAAGTTTGGCACGTTTGGTGAACATGCTGACAACATTGGTAAATCATCTGTAGCAGTTTCAGGTTTCTACTATGGCCGGGCGATATGTAGGCCTGTTATCATAACTCGATAACTACTTTTGTTAGACAACATAAAGTCCCAGAAATAATTGCGATAAATTATATTATTGTAATTTTGAGACCATTTTGTACCACTTACATAATGATAGTATAATTGCATAATGTTGCAAGTACACTAGGGATGCATGATAATATTGGCACGTCATCTGTTAAAATTAGCGCAATATTGGCTGTAAAATGAAAATGTGAAATGAATCAGAATTGGCAAACATGCTTTTTCTTAATTTTTGCACAGTGAATGAACAGTACGTACATTAAAAAGTTCTGTATTTCATGTCTCCAATTGCTGGTGGGCCATCACGATATGAGTATGTATGCTTAATATGATGTTAATTCCACTACAGAAGAGACTTGATGATCACTGAAATTAGGTGGGGAAAAAAGTGGATATACCGGTATTGGTACCGGCTATCAGCCAAATACGTTGTTATATATCAGTTTATCGGATATCGTGCCAATATTGTGCATCCCTAGTGCAAACAATTTGTGATTGACTGATTTAGATATTTCTACGGAACAAGAAAATTACCAATCTTTACTAGCTCCAGATTCCTAGCTGCAAAGATTTACCACTTTTCTCAGTTTAATTTAAATCATTTATTCATGTTAAATTAATTCGGGGTTGGCAATACTAGCTCTGATACAAATTTCGGTACCTTTACCTAAACAATACTTTTTCTAGTACTAAACTCAAGAAGTACAGATATGTTATTAATTTTTCCAAGAGAAGCCAAAATTCCCAGGTGTTGTTTTAAACAGAAGCAGCTGAACGAGAACTTTGTGTTAATAGAATTCAGTCTACATTTGCAAAATGAAGGATGGTTTAATCAGAAAATACCTGCTCCAAAAATAAATAAGATTACAAATTGGACCAGACATTTGATGCCAACTTCCTCAACACTTGGTGCTTCAGACACATTTTAGACTTCAGTCACGCTGCTCAGAATAAGACGGCTATTTGTAGACATTTCTTTGGGCTCTGCTCACTTGTGTTTAGTATTTGATTAGTTAGCTAATTGGAAAAACACACCACACAGATGGATTCATTACTGATAAAAAAATACACATTTCTTGCAGCCCCAGACTGAGCCATGTTCAGTTTCTCCAGACTGTTCTCTTCTCAGATCAAAAGTCCGAGAGATTCAGTGATGTCGCCTCATCTCGTCCCCATTAACCTCTCCTACTGAAGTCTCCACCTGCTTTTCAAGTCAGACCTACAGGACTCTGCTCTGTTTGTGGTGCTGCTTTTTCAATTAAGGCAGAGTGAGAGGAAACCTGAACACACTGGCAGCCAACACACAAGTGTTGGCTCTGTCGCTGTGGCAACGTTGTGTTTAAGTCGGCGTCTTTATCACAGAACTGATGGATTGTAATGTTTTTGTCTGTGTGAGAGTAGTGAGGCAAACCTGGACCACATTTTGGACTCACTGTTGGTACTCAGTAGTGTCTGTGTATTTGATGGTGTCATGGGATTCATTCAGAGCTGTATGGGTTTTTATCTTTGGGTTTATTAGAGGAAATGTCTGTGAGGAGCTGTGAATCCAGGAACCAGGAACAGCATGTGTTATAGATTGGTGTTTCTAGAGTCTATTATTAATTTTCTGTGTTATTGGCCTTCTTGTTACCTGTCTGGCACTGATATGCACAAAACACCACATCTGTAGCTCATTTTGAAAACTGAACAAGGTGACTGTTTTTCTTGTCACATACTCCTCTAGAAATGAAGGTGCAAACTAAAACCAAGTAGGGTTCTTTGGTTTGTCCCTATAGGACAACCCCTTTGTTAGAACTTTTAAAAAGGTCCCACTGGGAACCCTTTTAGAGGGTCCTACCTAGAACCCAACATAAGGAATATACCTAGAATAAGGGATATTGTAACCTGAGTTCAGACGCCCCGGGCAGTTGGGGGTTTGGTACCTTACTCAGGGGAACCTTGGCAGTGTCCAGGAGGCTACCTGGCACCTCTCTATTCATCAGTCCATGCTCCATGCTTGATTTCTATAGGGACTTGAACCAGAGACCCTCTGGTTCCCAAGCCGGGTCCCTATGGACTGAGCTACTGCCGTCCCCCCAATGGAAATCCAACAGACCTTAACAGATCCCTTAGAAACCTTGAAGAACCCTTTCTATAAAAAAAGTTCTTCAGACGCAGATGGTTCTGGGTAGAGCCTCAACTCTTCAGGAAGAACTCCATATTTCTAAAAATGTAGATAGTGCTGAATATCAAGTATATTCTATATACTTACTTCTAAACTTCTCGTGTCAAAAACACAACCTCACAAGTTCAATTTGAAGTCAGCGAAGATAAAAACAAGATTTCTCAGATTCTGTATGAGCTTATCCAGGTTTTATCTTTGACATGTTTCCTTCCTAAACCAGGAGATTTTCTCTGTGCAGTCCGAAACTGCAATGATGCATTAAAGCTGAGCGGTAAAGAGACTAAGTTAATAGCCTGTAGTTTGTGTTTGTAGTTCCTTTAACTTTGCATCAATTTGTTTCTTTATAAATCCGCCTAAGCAGCTGATCAGCGCTGGTTTTGTTGAGTCAAACACCTTCAACCAGAGAGGGGAGCTGCTGTTTGTCTGTAAAGCAGGTTTTCACTGCATCTAATTAGTGGTTTGTACCTTTTTAACTGCGGATTAGAGGAAGAATATTGTCCCTGTATCTTCAGGTTTAGTTTGTAGATTTAGTTTTGACCACTACTAAATTGTAGAAATTGTGTACATAAGGAAACGATATAATATAGCAAACAATAGAAGTGAAATATTCTTAAGCAGTAAAACAAACCACACTACAAACGTACTTCATTTTTTGTTGTGTTGTCTTTAGGGTGTTTAAATTGTCATCTCTTCAAATTCAGATCAGACTCATTAGGACGTGCTTAACCATTTGAAAGCTATGGGGGTTTTTTGCAGTTTGTGGGACATTTCTTACCAAGTTGCTCATTGCCTTTTTGCCCCATGTT
Organism: Epinephelus lanceolatus; assembly: GCF_041903045.1. NCBI lineage: Eukaryota > Metazoa > Chordata > Actinopteri > Perciformes > Serranidae > Epinephelus > Epinephelus lanceolatus. The sequence continues at coordinate 33,381,109 of NC_135747.1, read as the reverse complement.
TTTGAAAGAAATCGCACCAATTAGCTCAGGGTTCAAAGGTTTAAATACTTGAGAAAGGTGTCTGAAAGCAGCACAACAAAAGTGATGTCACTCAAAGGGTTGAAGAACCCTGATGGGTTTTTTTTTTTGGTTCTGATTGTTCAGCCCAATCGCCAAAACGAATGTTGGCATTGGACGTTTCTGTGAACCACAGATATGTAAGATTTGTGCATTTCACATGTAGCAAATATGTTGAAACTTTACATTTCTATCACGTTTCAACAATGCTGTGGTTCACGCTGTTATGTATAGGTTCAAAAAGGACATCGTTATGGTTAGGAAAAAAAAAAGAAAATCATTTTTTGGCTTAAAATAGATTTGGTTCCACAATCATGCCTGGAAATGCTGCCGATATGTCACTAAACAACAACTGGTTGTGTTGTTTGTTGATCTTGAACAGTGGTCTGCAGCTTGGCAGCTCAAACAGGGGTCATGGCATCCACCGTCTGATGACAAAGTCAGCCCCTATACATATAATCAGAAGTACATCACTGCAATGTAAAAATACACGTTACAAAGTTAACATTTTCTTCTGGCGACCTGACTGGATTGGTTTGTACAAATAATTTCCGAATCCTTCAGTCAAAGCACTCTAATAACCCCATCAGAGCACTGCAGTGTTAAGAGAGGTTTCAATGGGGTTGGAAGCAGTAGCTGTTGCAGTGTTGGAAGCAGAGGTTTGTTGAGATGGTCACCATCCAGCAGAATGATATTGGCTCGTTACTGCAGCTGGCTCAGGGCAGTGTAGGCATGGAGGAAGCTGGTGTCTCCAAAATGGCAGCTGTCCATAAGCAAGCTGGGGTTCAGGCTGCAGAGGGGATAGTTAGTGCACTGTATGCTGCTGCTGTGCTACAACACATGGCCCAGTGCATTTGGACATCCCTGTCCACATATGTTTGTGTACAGTGGTATTTATGATCAAGCTGTGCTTCCAGCTTTGTAGTAACAGGTCTGTCGTGACAATGCCCTTGTACATAAAGCCAAGTTCATGAAGAAAAGGTTTACCCTGTTTGGTGTGGAAGAACTTGACTGAGTCCTGACCTCAGCCTCATCATCCAACACCTTTGGGATGAACTGGAACACCGACTGTGAGCCAGACTTTATCACCCAGCATCAGTGTTGGACCACACTAATACTCTTGTGGCTGAATGGGAGTAAATCCCCACTGGTGAAAAGCCTGAAACCAGTAAGTGGAGGCAGATACAGCAGCGATTAATGCTCATGGTTTGAAATGACAATCACATAAGTAGTTGTTTGACTTTTCCGGCATTTGTCTTGAAAACTGCCCACTGCACTGTCAATAAAATAAAGGCAAACATGTTGCTACGCTCATCGTAAAGGAAAAGTTTGGTATTTTTCAACCTGGAACCTCTTTTCCCATGTTTTTGTATCTAAGTGACAGAATCAAGTCAATTTCTATTCATAAGGTCCCGATTCAATTTGATATTGATTCTATAGGGGATATTTCAGTTACAATACCAATCTTTGCTAGAATGGGAAAGACATTCTCAGAGAGCTGATACTGTAAATTTTACAAGGAACTATTTGAAAAAAAAAAACAGGATTAAAGCTGAATATTTTATAAGGAAATGTTTCTGGAGCATTGACAGTAATATTAAAACATTAAAGTCACAATACAAACTCAGTACCTCACTAAACAAATCTAAAATGTCTATAACATAAATCATATTCCTGAAATCACAATACTGAGCAAGGTTTAGAAATGTCTGACATTAGGGTGAAAAACCTACGAAAAATTTTAACTTTATTCTTTTCCATTTTGCCGATCCGGTCTGTTTGTTAATGTGTGTAACCAAGTCTTGCTCAAGGAAAAGTCTCATTTTGAAATCTCAGACATTCCCACATTGTTGAAATTAGCTAAATATTCAGCCATGACATTGACAATCTTTTTAAAAACACTAAGCTACACTTACTGAACTCAAACACAACAAACTCACCCTTGCACTCTCTCCAACTCTCACGAATGTTTCCAACAACATGTTTCCAATAACCAAAAAAAAGTTTATTTTCTCTGTATGGATCATTTCCATAATGCTGTCAGACACTTATAATAATAATCTGAGCCTGTCAGTGGCAAAAACAAACACTTTTACTGGACGTAAATTGACGATACCAAATGCCAGTCAAGACTACATTGCTGCCTGTTGAGCCGCTGCGGCATGTTGTCTCCATGAGTCACTTAGACATAAAACATGGGAAAATAGCGGTCAAGTTGAAAAAAATGAAGCAGGCTCTAGAAGTCTGTTGTTGAATAGTTATTCTCCGCCTCCAAGGGTGTTGTATTCATCACCACACAGGTCTTCACATTCATTTCTTTGCTTCATTAAAGTGAAAATCGAGAGAAAAGTCACTGCCTTTAGCATTTCAAAATTCGTATGTTGGTGTTCACCATGAAATTATCTGTTGGTAAAAACATGAGGATTTTAAAACCTCAGAGGCAGCAACATTCTTGTGGCTTGTAATGTGTATAATTTGGAGAATTCACACTCTAAATGTGAGCTAAAAATGATTTGGTAAATTTGGCACCACGCAGAGGCAGAACATGACTGAATTTAGCACAACTTAATACACTATAGGCAAATATTAACACATCCTGGGTTGTGTTATTCTGATCAGATTGCAGGATGTGCGGTCGCAAATCAATGTGATTCGGCACAGACGCCGCTTCAGTAACTCAAACAGCATCTTCACAGGCAGCTTCACACAAACTGCACTTCAGTCCTCTAACAAAGCACCAAACACACATCCACTCTGCAGCAGCGATGCTTGCTCAGACATAAAGGAGGCAGCTCGCTGCCAATGGCACCGGTTTGATATCGTACGCATGAGGCATTACATATTCACACACATCAGTTAAAAGTCATTATGCTCTTCTCACTCTTACAAACACACACATCCGCCGTGTACACAGCCGCATCAGCAAATTAGCTGAATAAAGAGCCTCTTTTTGCCTTTTCCTTTGAGTGGCTAATTAGCCATCAGAGCCCGCTGTGTGGAGAGAGCGAGATCCATCAAGAGGTAGAGCTTCAAAGAGCAGTTTATGGAAGCCAAAGCACTTTAATTAGGACCTATTTGTACGAGAAAGCGAAGAGAAAAACATAATTTGAAGCCAAAAGCTGTATAATGTTGAGGGAAAATAAACACTCTGTAATGCACACACAGATACAGAGAGACAGGAACAAACTAAACAACAAACTAAAGGATTAGACCGGAGGAGAGGAGGCAAGGGGAAAGTGATTCCTCATAGTGGAACATCAGTTTAGTGTTGTAGTCAGGGAGGAGGTTTACATGAATGCAGCTGTGACACAGCTATATTTAATATGAATGGGAATAATGTGAGGAACCTTCACTGCTGTTGTCTTCTGCTTTTGTGGGATTTAATTGCAGTAACATGTAGTTACAAGAATGTTAATGCGATTAGCGGAGACCTGTCGCAACACGTTCACACTTTATTCATGTCTGTTTAAAGGAACATACTACTGTTTTTACCTCTTGTTATCAATTGACCCTTCGGTAAGTCTCGCCCATGGATGCAAACCAATCATAACGTAGCATAAGTTCAGCTCAGACCAGGGTCCGACTCTAATGCAGTCATTTCAGATTTCCTTCATTTTCAGGCTGGTTTTGTGGATGTGGAGCTAAATGTTGTGCCTGGGACATGTCGTGTATTAATGATAATCGTTACCTGGTGAGGTTGGAAAAAGATATATGTTTCTTCCCTGTTCCAAAACCAAAATCAAACCCTGAAAAGTGTAGGGTTAGCTTGCTAAATACTGTATTGTCTGTGTTTGGGATGTTTATGGGCATGTACCCCTACAATGCTCAGGTGAGGTCAGGGCTTTATATAAAGGTAGTGAGCAGGTGTCAGACTGTAAGCAGCAGGCATCCGAAAAAAAGCAAATATAGCAAGGTGAAATGCCAAACAAGTAAATCTGGGGTTGGCTTTTACTTTCATTTTCACTGGCAAGTGTGTTTACAGGCAGACGGTCTTGCATAGCACCTTTAGGGCAGTTTTTTTCTTACTGTAAAGGTGTACCTAACATTAATGACTCATGATTGCCACCATGTATCCCCTACTAGCTGAGTGACTGCTGCATCATTTGTCTCTCTGACGTCTTAATCTTGGAGGAGGATGAGAAATTTCGCTATATGGAAACTCATGAATGAGGATGGGCAGTTTTTATGCCTCCACACCAGCAATAACTGTGGCCGGAGGCATTTTGTTTCCGGGTTGTCTGTGCTATTCTCGTGAAATATCTCAAGAACCCCTTTCGAGAATTCTTCAAAATCTGATGCAATTGTCCACTTTGAGTCAAGGATGAACTGATTACATTTTGGTGGTCATTGGTCAAAGGTCAAGGTCATTGTGACCTTGTCTGTCTCATTCTTGTGAACAAGATATCTCAAGAATGCTGTGAGGGGATTTTTCCAAATTTTGCCCCTTGAGTCAATGATGAACTGTTTAGATTTTGGTGGTCAAAGGTCAGTGTCACTGTGACCTTGCATCTGCCTCATTCTCAAGAACACTGTCAGGGAATGTCTTCAGATTTGACACAAACATCCACTTTGGATCAAGGATGAACTGATGAGCATTTAGTGGTCAAAGGTCACTGTGACCTCACCAAACATGTTTTTGGCCAGAACTCAGGAAATCATATGCTATTTATGACAAAATTTCGCTTTTCTGGCCATTACTTAACGTCATATCTCAGGAACAGAAGGATATTTGGTCAGATACTGAATTGGTGACTCTAATCTTGGGTGTCCATCTTGAAACTGTGATTGTATAGATCTTCTGCTGCTAGGGGGAAGATGTGTGTGAAGCATCCATATTTTCACAGACATGGATGTAAACTGTGAATGCAACTTGATGCGTTCATACAACCACAAGGCTTTAATTTTGGTTTTCTGTTCGTAGACCTTTTTGTGAGAGTGTAAGAAGCTTTAAAGAGACTTTTGCTGAACACTGTGAGCTTTAAATGTCATGCAAGTAAGTTTTTCTGAATTGTGATTTTACTGGTAGTACTACATGTACTCATTTCTGTGACCGGTCTCTACTTCACATATAAACAGAATTAGATGTGCCTCTCTGTGTGTCTCAGTTTGACAAAGCTGCTCATTGTTTATTCATCACAGCTCTGAATTAGACAAATATCACATTTCAGTTGGTCTTGGCTTCTGATTTTTAATCATAACATAGTGACAGTTGTGGAAATTTGTCCTGAGAGTTGAAAAATAAACAATGCAGAATGAAGAAGTTGCAAAACCACACTGCATTTCACTAAACCTTGTTTTAGTAGTTAATAAAAATTGTAAGAGAGTGTCTGGTCGTGTTAGTATCTAAACATTCACTGACTGCTGTAGGATACATTTTAATAGGCTGGTTCACTTCTTGACTTAATGTTTCTCTGCTCTTGCAGGAAGGAAAGCTGTTGATGTTTCTCATGTTGTTGAGTCCTTTATGTGGCAATAACCACGTGTGAAGCAGACCATTATAGGAAGTGTCACTTTACAGAATCACGTAAATGGCTTAATTTCACCATTGTCCTAATGGAAATCTTGGTAATAGTCACATAACTGTATGCAGGCAAACACAGACAGAGCATCTCCTGCTGAACCCACTTCAGTCTGTTTGCTGAGCTCCGTCCTCGATGATCTTTTGTCTGTCAAAAGCTCTTAGCGCTTCCATCCAGAGCCCTCTGCTCTCTGCATTCATTATTAATGGACCTCAGCAGGCAGCAAACACACACACACACACACACACACACACACACACACACACAGAGGCAGGGCCTGCATGTCAGTAGCTATTTTAGACCAGATATTAAATCAAACACTCAAAATATAAAGGGAAACATTCATTGAGGGAACAGAGGATGCAGGAGGAAAAGATGGAAAAGATGGATCCATTGTTTTTATCTTCAGCTCTGTGTATGAAAGGGTAGCAGGTCGCATGAAATATACAAACACACTGTTTACACACAGATATGACTGCCTCAACCAGTAAACAGAAAGCAAAAACACTTTACAGAGATTTAGAGCTTTCAGATATAGTGCAATATGCCATGGTCGACCTCAGCTGACCTTCCCTTTAGCAGTGACGCTGCATTTGCTTTTGACCTTGTGTGACATTGACCCCAATACAGTTACATTAAGTGTAATTAAATCAAGTTACATTAAAAACCGTAAAATGAACACATCTTTTAAATCAGGAGCTTAACTGCAACTGCAGAATCCATGTTTCTCTGCACATGTGAGCTGTCATGTATGAACACATCATGACTGATTTATTACACAGATCAAACAATTGATGTTAGATCCCCTAAAGTGAAAATAGACAAACAATTTGCTTCAGCTTATTACAAAGTAAATGTTGATTGCACAATTTAATTGCTATAGAAGAATGACATCATCAGCGATTACATTAGTTTCCCCTAAGTCTTGCTTTCACCATGGTATTTAATCTGCCACTGGGTACAGTCTCCTGGGAAATGATGGCTCAAAGGCACAAAAGAAGTGCGTCAACCATTGTGCAGCCAAAACAGGAAGGCTGAATCCAAATGTCTACTTTCTGGACTTGCAGGCCGAGCCCTCACAGACTTCAGTCACATGTAGTGTGATGTATTTATTGCCGTCACGTAAAGTCTGCGAGGGCAGAGACTGCAAGCGACTGAGAGACAGCCCTCGACTGTTTTACCTGTTGCCCTGGAAACGTTTAACTATCACTGCTGTCATATTCATATTAATGTCATGTAAGTTGATGAACAGTGCTGAACTCATCTGTTCCGGCAGATATACAGTAAATCCCATGTGTAGCCACAACTTTACGTCTGTATTGCAATGAATTGTGGGTTATTAAATCAGTGAAGTCTGCACTCCAAGCAGACTCTCTGGAAGTCTTCAGAAAGTCCGCTTGAGGCCCCTTGTGGACTGGATAAATTGTGGATTTGGACAGCCCTCAGCGCTCCTAGACTTCCTGGGAATGCGCCTGCAAAGTCCAAGTCCAGACTACTGTTAAAACTGCATTTTTTTAATCCGTCATCAGAAAAAAATGGTTACACACACATAAACCTTACACACTGATTCTGATGTGTCATCACCACCTCAAAGGTTTAATTACGGACAAAGGTATTTTTAGACGTGCGACAATTACGGATGAAAAAACAAACTCAATCATCAACCATCATCAATTTTATTTATAAAGCCCAATATCACAAATCAAAATTTGCCTCACAGGGCTTTACAGCATACGACATCCCTCTGTCCTTAGGACCCTCGCAGCGGATAAGGAAAAGCCCCCCCAAAAAAAACCTTTAAAGTGCAAAGGTCTTTAACATCTACAAACAACAAAGGTGGCTATTTAATGAAGGGTTGATACATTTTCAGCTGTGTTTGAAGTGACCAAATCAGGTATTTTAAGCCAAAGTATGATGATTTTCTAACCCTAACCCAGTTGTTTCTGTGCGTAAACCTGACCACATGTTAACCACAGAATTGTCACAACATTGAAACTTAAAGAAAAGTAAAGTTTCAACATATGCACTACATATAAAATGCTCATATATAACATAAACTCTCTCTGGATGACTCTGCAGTATTGCTGAGCTGTAGTATTGTCACTGAAATCTGTTATTTCTGTTCCTTTTTTTTACTTTTAGTTTCATATTGTTCACGTCAGCCCTTAGTTGTAATTGTGAGTAGGTGAAATAGAGAATTTCTGGCTGCTACCTTATCCTTATCTCCCAATTATTGAAAACAACTTCAGAAGTGTCAACAAACTGCCAGCCAAATGGCTGCAAAGCCACCGATGCTGACAGATACATGTAAATGAAACCCAGGACAGTGATATAGTTTATTTAGCAAATAAAAAATGAGCTATATCTGTCTTTGTGGGTTCGTTAGTGAATAAATGATTAGATGCAAATGGATGATTTGGGTCCATTTAATTGGTGTGACTGCAGGGCTAGCAACAGTTTTAACTATGTTAGATGTAAGTACAACAGGAGGGTTTCCCGTTTATCCCATTCTGCCAAAGATGACATGAATGCAGCATTAGATATTTATTTATTCTTTATGTGTTCTACTGAGCTCAACCTCTAACTTCAGCCTGCTGTTAGCGGCCAGCAACAGAACCTGCAGCTCTCTGATTGGATGTTTCTCACTGCAGCAGGTCTCTATTGACTTCCGTGCAGCAACTGTTGTGTTCACTGTCTTGTACCTTTGACTTTTTGTCAGTGAAGCAGATTTTCTTCAGCTCAGAGTCTCATTGTTTGTTCTGGAGATTCAACCAGGAGAGATTTGTGTCCATCCAAGTGTTGAAACGCTCCAACAGTCAGTCGGAAAAAAAAATGTTTTTAAGGGAATGAGTGTTACTGGCCGCCGTGTGTGTGTGTGTGTGTGTGTGTGTGTGTGTGTGTGTGTGTGTGTGTGTGTGTTCGATGTGACCTTTCTCCATATGGTGTGGGACTGAGCAGGGGGACAGGAGGTGAGCCCTACACATGCTATCAGTCTGAGCTGTTAGCCAGCTGACACACACACACGCACACACACACGCTGCAGGCCATACATGTCATTGTTACCTGATATTCATGGTGTGTAGGAGAAAGAGACGAAGGAGAAGGTCATACGTGTGATGTCAGAGGCGGTGCGTTCACTGCCAGCCGTGGGTTTGATTGCCGCTCCGCTCCTCTTCCACAGCCTCGGGCTCCCTCTACCCTCTGTCCTCCCCGCCCACCTCCCACAATCCTCAGCATCAGTCCAGCCCCCGCCAAGAGACACACAGACCTTTCTATTTTTGATTTCTAGTCCAAGTGAAAACAATGCTACAGTGCACCGTCAGAAATGACTAATAGAGGCTGCGTTTACTGTTTCAAAGAGAGCTCATATTCGTGGTGTCATAGTTGTGTCTGACCATGATGAGTAATAACACATACAGTGCAGGAGCAAAGTGTAATTCTGAGGAGCCCTGGAAAGGATAATTTTCATAACTTCACTTTTATCTACATAAATATTTTCCTTGTGTCCTGCGAGCAGCAACAGCCTGAATCCTTCAGGATAAAAGCAGAACCTCCAGAAACATTAATGAACCAGGATCCTTAAATTCAGGGCAGAAACTGCATAAATTATATATCAAAGTAATCCTCCTGATGACCTTTACAACCTCTTAGTATCTTGACTCTGGCTGTGTCAGCCAAATGGCCAAGTTACCCAGGAAAGGAAACTTCAGGACGACTCTGGGTTGTGTTGGTGTAGTTTTGCAGCATTCGGATCACTTAGGATAAAAGTATGGTGGCCCTGAAAGCTCACCTTACTGCAAATCAAGATAACACATGATAATAGACACAAAGCAAGCAAATGAAGACATGAAAACATCAATTTGATGACACATGCACAGCACAGGAGTGTAAACATAGACAGTGCAAGCAGGGGCCATGGGGTGAGGGGGCCCTTCAATAATAAGATGGGCAGAAAACAGGCCTTTGTGAGTAATTCGAATTACCACCTTGGAAATATGTGTTCACAGAGGAACTCATTTAAAATTGAAAATGGTGCCGTTTGCTATGTATGCCTTTGAAAAGACAAATCCATGACAGTCATGATTTTAGTTTTTTATTTATTTATAAAATAGTCAGCAGCAAAACATTTAAAACTAGAAAAAATATTCAATTAAATGAATAATTTCTTATTTTCTTTGAAATTTTTAACATATAGATATATTCATATTTCTGGGTAATATGTATCTTAGTGTTACCTCTTCAAGAAGGTCTCAGTCCGGTTGTTTTGGTGCACACCTGATTGTTGTGTTCACACCTGCCCAATGGAACCACACTTAGAGGGCAAATGAACTTGAGTTTGTTTGAACCAAACCAAACAGGGCAGGTGTGAAAGCACTTTGTGTCCCCAGGAAATAGTTTTTCTAAATGCTGCCTATGTTCCATTAAATTGATGTTTTCGTGTCTTGAATTGTGTGTTATTAGACAGATGTATATCCATTTATGGCAGGAAAACATGGATATTAGCTTTTAACACCAGTGACACTGACTAATAAATAAAGAGTTATCAATGAGTGCATTGTTCTGCTTTCCAAACCTCATAGCTCTGTTGTCTTGAAAAGCACTCAGCTGTTTAAGTTCCACTCCTGATGTCTGTTTGATAATCTCAATATTGTTTTCTAGCTGCATTAGCAATGACTGGTCTAATATAAACAGAGGTATAATAGCCTCCTTCAGCATGCTTGACTAGATGCTGTAATACGCACAGCAGTGTTTCAGAGGAACAAATCACAGCAACAATCTGGACAAAAGGCTGGCCCGAAACTTCTCCTCTCAGCACTCGTATCAGCTTTGTAAAAGACATTGTTACTTGGCGTCATTTCTGCTTCTGCACATGTTTGCTTCTCATTTTCAAGTTTCCTTATGAAGCAGTGTAACCCTCCCAAAGAGATATCTTTGATTTATATTCATATGCAAATAAGCATCCTTAGGAGGAAAAAAGACATTCTTTTAAAGGGGAGAAGAAAGGGAGAAAAGAAGGGAGAGGGAAGTTCAGCTTATCGCCACTCAACAGATGTTCAGACTAAATGTGTTGGTTTGTCTGTCTCGTCACTGAGGCTGAGCAGAGCAAAGCTCCAGCGCTGGCCGGCCTGAATGGACCAAGTCAACCAGCTGCTGCTAAGAAAAAAAAAAACCATTTCAATAGTGGCTGTAATTTGCTCCGATGGCAGAGGTGGAAAGAGCCAGAGGATCAGGATGAGAACCATCAGCTGCCAAAGGCCTTTGGCCACACAGAGGAAATTAATTCAATTCCAAGTAGATACTGTAAAGGCAGCGTGCTGCAGGATAGTGCGCGCGCCAGGTAGCTCACAGGAAAGTGCTGAGTGGACAGTTACAGAGCTGTGGACTGGCCTGCTGTCTTTTGCCCCTCTTGCTTTCTTTCTCCCTTATCTCGACAGAAAAAAGCATCACAAAACATAAACATGTGTAGAGTTTAAAGGAGCACTTCACCCCCAAAATGATCATATGTATATCAGCTAATCACCTTGTGTTGTGTTGAATTTGTGGGAGAAAACTTATTTTTTCTCACACTCCTCTACAGTGAATTAAGAATCCAAAAAATGCTCATTGAATTGAAGTGAATGGGGGCCGGGTTTAACAGCCACAAAACTAACTGGAGCAAAATAATCCAGTTCTCATTTATCCAGTCATGTGCTCAGTACTTCCCAAACTCATGCATTTTCACTAACACTTTACTATTTAAAACACTTTGCACACTGGGGCAGGAGCAGTTTCATCAGCCAGCTCGTTCATTGGCCAGGAGGTCTCTCGCCCGTCTCTTCCTGGCCAATGAACGAGCTTAAAGGCAGGTTTTCATTTGAAAGCACGAGTAGAGTTCAAATGCATGCCCTTGCCCTGGCTTGTTACTCATCCATGCCTGAGACTGTTAACACAGAAGTGTTTTAAAAAGTAAAGTTTTTGCGAAAATGCACAAGCTTGAGAAGTACTGAGTATGAGACTGCATAAATGTGACTTGGATTATACTGCAGCAGTTGTATGAGTTTGTTTTAATGCAGTTTTGCTGTTGTTAAATCCGCCCCTATTTACTTAAACTCATCAGGAATTTTTTGTTTATGGATTCTTCGTTTACTGAAGAAGTACATGGAAAAGACAACGTTTTCTCACTAATTCATCATAACACCTCGAGAGTCACTTATATACAAATGTTCGTTTTGTTAGTGAAGTATTCCTGAAGGGATTTTGTTTGATTTTACAAGGATTTTTTCTCAAGAATTTTAGACTCTTGTCCTTGATTTCCTCCATCATTAATTGAAAAGTATGTGTCCACTCTGAAAAGTATGGGTATATTAATTTGTGGGGTGATTTTGTGGAACGCACTGGGTGAAGAAATCAAACAAAGTAAAGATATCAGACAGTTTAAGAAGAGGTACAAAGACAGTATTTTTACAAGGTACAGAAATGATTAATGGGAATGCAGCACACTCAGGGTGACACTGTTGTCGGTATTCTCAATTTGTGTTTTAGTATTTGTTGTATACACAGGGTAAAATCGGTTATCAGGTATGAAGAAGTGCAGTGGTGTAAATGTGTGGTTGATCGATGGTGAGGGAGGGTGTATATATGTAATAGTTTGATTAGTGATGGATTACTGTAGTTTGGGATTGGGGGGAAGGGCTAGATGAGCATGTTGCTTCTTCCTACTTCTTCCTACCAACTTTTGAGACATGAAATGTTAATTTGTGTTTCTAATTGTAAGTCTGTTCATGATATTGTTTGTCTCTATTTTATAGGATTTTTTTCTAGAATATATTCTATTCTATTTCATTTTTAGTTTTTAAATGTTGGAAATAAATAAATCAAATCAAATTTTAATCACAGAACTACGGATAATTAGTCATAAAAACATGCTCATTCAAATGTCTAATGCTCTTTCTTTTGTTAGATCATGTGGGGGTAGAATGGCAGTTCCCTCTGAAAGTATATTATCTCTAAGGTGGGAAAAAACACTTTTGATGCATCTGATTGTTGATATGTCTTATATGTAAGTAAGATAAGGAGCATTTATAGTATTCTCTCATTTTGTTTCTATGGTTTGAGGAAGTGCAACAGGAGTGGCATTGTTGTTTGACGTTTAGATGTGAAATTATGGTGATTGTCTTCATTCGGTGTTGAACGCTGCTCTGAACTGTGATTTAGAGATCATGTTAGCCACTTGTTGAACCACCTGCAAACTTTTAATGACAGATTTTGAATTCAACTGGACTCTAAGCTCCTATTTCAGCATAAAAAGTCAAGTTGGATCCAGTTTAAGCAATGCAGTAATGGCATTTCAAGGTCAAGGTTGTACGTATGACAGTTGGGTGGTATCGTTAATGAGGTTTGGAGAATATGTTGTTGTTTCAGTTCATAAAATAATCTTTATGGGAACACAAAGGCACAGTCACACACACGAGCACACACATAAAAAATCCAGGGATCCAACAGGTGTTCTTTGTCGTGAAAAGGAACAGATTTGATTGAGAATGTTCATGAAATCTAGCCCCACTCCCCGGCCTGTCTGACCAGTGTTTAGCATTGTCATTGCAGGGTGAAATTTCATAAAGAAAAATATGTTATTATTTGGCTTAACATGAATGTAACTACATCTGATAGACACATTATTTTGCATATGTTCAAATGGTTACCTTCTGTAAATAGTTACGAACACTGCTGCTGTGAAATCTGATGTTCCGCCATCTGGTTTGCATCTGTTGGCTTTGTAAAACAATCCAAACTATCACAGGCACTCTTTTTACCCTTTAGTAGCATTTAATAAGGCTTGTTTTTACTTTTCATTTTATATCAAACAGCTGCGAGAACTTTATCTTTATCTCTTTAGATTATGATCAGCCATAACCGACACATGTGTCTTATTTCCCCTGTGGGACGAGGCAGACGGGATTTGGATAAAAACCAGCATTGCAGGTGTGAGAGATCAAAGCAGGAGCAGGATCGACTAAACAGTCCCGTGTAGACCTCAGAAGTGCAGTTGCTAGTTCAAGTGCGAGAGGGGGCAGGAATTACAGAAAACATAAAAGTTTATGTGTTTAGCCTTGAGGTTATAAAAGTAGGTTAGTGACCAAAAGGTTTCTGGCTCAAATCCTTTGAGGTAATGTGGCCGATGCCCTTGACCAAGGCACCAAAGCCCCTCACTGCAGTGATGCTGCCCTGCTGCCAAACACTGGAGCTGTGCAGTTGTTGCACAGATGTCCCTGTTATCGCTGGATAAAGGCTGAATAAACAATTACAGAATTACTTTCCTCGTTTCTTTCTGGGTATCTCCCTTCCTTCTTCTTTGTTGGCTTTCCCTCTGTCGTCTCGCTCTCCTTCCTTCCTCTATCTTGCGATATAACTTCCACGGCTGGTTGATTTGGGTGAGCAGAGGGAAACAGGCAAGGCTTCCACAGTTCAGGGCTCCGGAGAGCTCGGCCAGGCAGCAGCAATCAATCACAGACTAAATCCCTCCTCTCTCAGGACTGCCATGTGCCAGGTGACATGGTCAACAGCTGCAGAGAAATATAAAGCCTACAGTGGGTATTTGAATTTAAATAGATTAGTAAACAGGGTTTGTGAACAGGCTGCAGTCCAGAGAAAACCACTAAAAGAAAAACGGTTAAACCAGCCTGTGTTTACATCTTCCTGACAATCGACCTCTTTGACTTGTTCAAATCGTGGACAGTTGTACAAACAAGTCATGTGACTTTGACATAGAAGATTGTGGCGCTTGTCTTACAGCCTACCATCAGTCAAATTTGGTTTCTTTTAACCACGACCGTGGTCTTTCTCTGTCTTCAAAGTTTTGCCGTGGAGTTTTTGACTACTAGTAGTGCTATGAAACCATTCGTCAATGAGTGGGTCACCATGACCACAGTAGAATGACTTGATTCAGCAACTCATTTTCACTCCAACCTTGTCACATAGACGTTTGGTCATGGACTTTCCACACACTGATATGACATGAAAGGTACCCTGGGTGTGAAAGGGGGCCACCCGTCCTGTCCGCCCCGTTGAGACTTTCACCACCTGAACTTTCGCTCTTGTTCTGCTGCATTTCCCCCTGAGGCCACCGGGCATCAAGTATTGTCAAGACCATTTCAGGTTTGCAGCGCATGTGAGCAAGGGGCTTTCGATTGTATGTTACTTGTCAGCCCGTGTCATACAGCTGATGTGATATCGGACTAAATAAATGAGCCATGTTTGCAAAAGCGTGAATGAATCTGATGAAAAAAGACCCTTTAAACTGCAGTGACACAGCATCTTGCATTTGTAGAAGGTGTGACTGGAGTTGTAATTAACACTCAGCTAACTCTGGGTCCATGTGCTTCTTTTCTTTACAGACATGTCTAGAGTTGGAGCGGTACCTACAGACGGAGCCCAAGCGACTCTCGGAGCTCTTTGATGAGGAGCTGGATTGTCTCTTAACGCCGACCTTCATGCAGGGTGGTGACAGTGACGAGGACCTGATGGACCCCCTCCTCCCCAGCCTCCCTGACCAGCCCAGCCCACTTCCACTCCTGGTAACCCTCCCCAAGGTCCAGGCCAAAATCCTCCAGGTGCCCACCCCCAGCAGGACCCAAGCAGAGGCAGGGACTGAAACCGTCACACCAAAGGACCAAGTCCTGGCAGGAGTCAGTGCCGCACAGCTCAGTGCTGCCGTCACATCCCTAACACCACCATCGTCACCAGAGCTCGGCCGCCACCTCGTCAAACCCACACAGACACTGACTGCGACGGCAGACGGTACACTAACGCTCAAATTTGTGGCGAAGAAGGTAGGGCTAGGGGCGGCTAAACTGGTGGCAGCACGAGCGCTACCGTCACCGCCAAGCCGAGGAGGAGCCCTCAGTGACAGTGAGCAGGGAGGAGGAGGAAGTCTGGGAGGAGACGTACCAGAGAACAAAAAGAGAGTCCATCGGTGCCAGTTTAATGGCTGCAGGAAGGTTTACACCAAGAGCTCCCACCTGAAGGCACATCAGAGGACTCACACAGGTAAGACCTGATTACGTTCATTACACTTACCTTTACTCCATATTAAGATGCTAACATCTGAAATGATTTCAGCTCAGGCATAATTTGAGGGTATTCACGTCAATAATGGTTGAGTACTGTAAGACTCATAGCCCTTTGTATTCATGAGGCCATGTAAACATGAAGGGTGCAATTTGCAACATGAGATCTTGTCCACTCGCTTATTTTGATATGTTTTACTAATCAAAATAAATATCATGTTTGCAGCCGATGCATGAACATGAAAGAAACCTGTCGGGCTTTCGAATTTATTTGCAATTTGTGAGCAACAAACATTTGTGAAACACGACAGTGCCATCGTTATGATCTGTGTTTCGGCACAAATTGCTTGTATGAAACTGGTCCCAGCGGTCCCTCAATTTTAGGACATTGCAGCGAGACAACATACACTCATGGCAACCAAGGTGTTTTTATTGCCAAACATTGTACCATTCTTGGTTGTCAAAGACCTCTTTTCCACCAAATTAGCTCTGGTTCTTGAACCATTCAGGATTCTTGGAACCTTGGTTCTACCTAGCAAACCAGCCCTTGTTTCACCAGAAACAGAACTATTGTAATCAAGGATGCATCATCAGTGGAGGATTTGGTAACAAGATTGCAGATTGCATTGATTACCTGTGGGCTGTTGCTGGGTACAGATATTTGTTTTGATCTTAAAAACAAGTATGAACCAACCATTGATGATAAGAACACGTCGAGGACTATTACATGCAAGACTCCTCTGTTTCCAGTCTGTGGAATATGAAACGGCCACTGATGTTGTCACTGTTTGCACTTCAGATCAAGAAGAACATGCCTTTTTTTGTTTGTTTGTTTGTTCTGCTCCCAGCTAGAAACGAACTTCTCAGGGTCCGAACCAATTTATTAAAAATGGTTCAAAATTAGGTGCGTAAACCAGAGCGAAACCCATTCCCTGTTGGTGGAAACAGGGTACGAGTGAGACACATGACCTCAATCCAAGTGATCTTCATGTGTTTCACTGCTGAAGACCCAACTGCAGGCAAAGAGCCCTGAAACAAGAAACAAGAAACAAGAAGCAAAGCTGGCTCTGGTACAGGCCCGACAGAGTGTCAGCTGGGGAGATAAAGTGTCTGATGATGTTTGTGAGACTTGGCAACAAATATTAAAAATGATGACCTCATTCAAGTTTACACAACTTTTCCAGTTACTTTCTGTGCCCCAAAATGAGGGGACTATATTTAAATTCCTGCACTGCCAACACACTTACATGAAAGCTGAAAGTCAGCATTTTTACCTCATAGTCTATGTTCCATTTCAGTGTCCTTAAACAGTTGCAAGCACTGTAGTTATACAAGATGTAGTCATTTCAAATGTGGAGATCTGAGTAAGGCACATGTCCATAACCCAAAAGACACTTCACCTTATGAGTTGGTTGAGCCTCTGGAGAAATCTGCAAAGAAATCATCAGATATTTGAGTTTCTAAAGAGAGATTATGACCTCTCCACTTCTTCTGCTGCTTCCCAGGTGATCCTCCAGATTTATTAATTTCCTTATGAGTCTTGATACCAGCTCAGGGCCAAAAGGCCCTGCCTCAGTAATTGCCTGATGATTGATAGACTGGTAGTAGTAAATGACATTGGTAATTCAGCCGTGTCCAACTGGGTCAGACGTGCAGCTTTAGCTGCTAACTACAGCTGCCCTCCCATTGAACCTCAGAAAGAACACACACCAGGCTAATGTGTCCGTGGGCTGTTTGCCGTGAGCTCTCCAAAGTGTTAGCATGTGGAGACAGGCTTTGGGCTGATGAAGGGACACCAGTGAAGATGGAGTCGACTGATTCAGATTATCATAAATTCGTGATTTAAACAGCATTAGGCAGCTTGAACTCAGCCCGAACTTTGCTCGATAAGGAACAGCCTGTTGTGTTTTTCTGACCAAGTTATCACTTATAACACATGGACATGAAACCTTTCAATCAATCCCACAATCTTGTTTAACACACACTAAAAGGAATTGGGAGAGAAGATGCTCTCGCTTTTGAGCAGATTTCACCAGTAAACCAACCAAAATAGACGTGAGTTCAAAGAAAACTAAAAAGAAAGACTTAACAGGCTTCAGACCAAAGACAGACCTGCATAAAAAAACACAAAGGGCTGCATTAGTTATGGGGTTATTCTTCCAGGTACAGGTGAGGTATTGTTGAGAAACAGATCCGAGTTTGAAGGATAATCCAACATCAGAACACTATCCAGCGTTTTACAATATAATAAGAAAGGATTTCACAACTAAGAAAAGTAATCACAGAGACAATAAGACAATCTCTTTATCATTTGTGGAGTCGATTTGCAGGTTAACAGTAAAATTTCGGTACCTACTTTCACAAAATAATCTATGTTGCCGTGCCTAATAATGAATTACTTTGTAAAAGTCTCCTTGTATTACAGCAAAAGTTAAGGCAGGTTTGACTTTATTGTTAGGTAGCTGGAGCCTGCTGTGTCAGCACCGACTGTGTCACTACAGTGGTCTGATTGAAATCAATGAAGGGCCTGTTTCTTCAGGCAGTGCTGTTGTCTGTCTGCAAATGACTTTATGATTCAGTCTGTGTTTAAAGGTATTAACCAAAGACCGCATTCAGTGCTAAAAATCACAGGAAACACAATTAAATTAGAATTATAATTGTCTAAAAATGTATTTAGTAATTATTCATATTGAGCAAAGTACTTTTTTTCCTTGGTGACTATCCTCAGTTACCAAAGAATATTGTAAGCTATTTCAGCCCATTCTCATTCCCAGGTTGTTAAATGCTGATGCTTTTTCATGCCCCTCTGCATCTGATAACGAGGCACAAGGCACCCTTAAGTGTCTCTGTGTGACACACAGCTGAAACACAACGTAACACAATGTCAATGTTGTCAGGGACAGTTGCAGTTAGGATCAGACAACAAAAATACTTAGGTTTAGAGAAAAGATCATGTTTTGGGTTACATAAATACATCACATTAGAGATATTGGTGCACAACGACTGAACATAAATTAAGTAACATTACGGTAAAACAGCATTGACTTTTGGTTTCACACGAGACACAAACAGCTGTCTCCTGGATGAAAGTACAGTTTTGTTTGACCCATCCCTCTCCACTCCGTCCCACTCTATGTGGACTTTCTCGCTTTCTATTCTACACCATTTGCTTTCAGTGTCAAGCAGCTAAGGATGGGTTTACACTGGAGAAAGTCGCTGCATCTCATAAAGACACTAAAGCCTGACTTTCACATCAACATCACATGGTGAGGGGCGTGACAAAGTGTCAGTATTTGAGTTCAGCTGTAGTGAGTTTCTATGGTTACGTTGACTCTCTCTGAATTAGAGAAAGCTTTCATTGCATTCAAATGTTTTGTTAAAGATTTTTCCATTGAATCTAATCTCTCAAGACAGATTCTGCAATTTACATTGTAGAATCTGTCAGCAGCCCTGTGTGAAAGACGACTAGAGAGGGGTAGAGGGCGGGGCTTTGAGTCTGAACGATGCTGCACTTTAGCCAATCACAATGGAGGGGGCATGGCCAAGACATGCAGGTGTCCCCAGTAAATGTGTACCTACAGAAATAGCAAGCTCCGCGTCCATAGCGACCGCTCCACCCAAAACGCTGTCTCGTCAATGTGAATTTTTTTTTTTTTTTCTCCAGCGGATGTCTTAGTTACAACATGATTGAGCTAACTGGAGTAGTTTCATGTCGTATCCGACAGCGGGAGGCTTTTAACAGATGACGTCCTGATGTTAGCTTTGCTGCTGCTGTTAGCTGTCCCTGTCAGCTGCAGCCACTGATGCTTTCTAGACATCGTGATTTCCCAAAACTGAATAAATACCACACATAGCAACACAAAACTGCTTTGCTAGCTCCATCATGTTGTAACTAAGATATCCACTGGAAAAAATATTTTATTCATGGACCGTTTATTGAGTTATTACCTTATTTTAAACAGTCTATGGTTATTACAGACACCGCTAACGGCTAACGTTAACAGCTAGCAGTTAGCCCAGCTAATCTACGATAACCATGTTATTAATTACAAAACGTGCACACAGAAATAGTAACGTTTGTTCAGTTATTGTGTTTATAGACTTTCCAAACATCAGATTAGTCTACAAGGTGATATAGTGACATGAAAAATGTGATATATAGCTAAACTCTGCTGGTTTTCTACCCGAAGTATTTGTAAACAATGTGATATATAGCTAAACTCTGCTGGTTTTCTACCCGAAGTATTTGTAAACAATGTGATATATAGCTAAACTCTGCTGGTTTTCTACCCGAAGTATTTGTAAACACTTTCGGTGGTGCCCACAAAGTGAAGGGTGTGAGCAATCGCCAACCCCTGCACTTCCATTAGTCGAAAAACTCCGGGCTGTGCCTCCAGAGGTAAAGGAAGGAAAAAAAAGTGTTTTTTTTTTTTTTTACCAATGGATTTCCAGATTGCATTGAATCTAATTTTGCAACGTCATTTGACATCACCAATATGCAAATAAGTGCATGACATCATCTATTGGAGCTAGTGCTAGCTCAGGGGCAGCCTGTGGCACTTTATCTCCTCTACAGTGGCTCCCTATGGGTTTGTCAACCCATGTTGTTGATGTTGTTGATTTGATCTGACTGATTGATTGTGAACATTTAAAAAAGTAATAAAATAGAAAATAGAATATATTGTAGGAAAAAAACAACAACCAAACAAAGACAAACAATAAATCATGAACAGACTTACAGTGACAAACATAAATTAACATTTCATGTCCGAAAAGGAGCAGGAAGAAGCAACATGCTTGTCTAGCCCTACCCCCAGTCCTCGTCATTCTCCAATTGTAAACATGTGTAGCTTGTACACCAGTTTTAAAATGTTATAACATTTCTTCAACTACAATGTGTGTCATATATCTACGACCTGGCGCCTTTCTCTCAAAATTTTGGCAAACCTCAGTGGTGGGGGCTCGTCTTGAGTCCTATTCGTGAGGATAACTATGGATCCTAAATCCAAAAAAAGTAAATTTAATAATGAGCAGACAGTTGTTTGCTTTTACCACTAATGCTGTAAAGTTAAAGTAGCAAATAATCACAAATAGCCCACTGCAGAGGAGCCACTTAGTGGTAAAAGATATTAATGAATGCTCGTTTGGAGCTATTAGTAATGTTGACAGGCTAATTTAGATACCTTCATTATAAGGCTCAAATATGCTTTGCGGCTCCATACAGATTTTTTTTTTCTGTTTTTTTGACCAAAAATGTCTCTTGTAATAGTAAAGGTTGCCGACCCCTGTGCGGTTGATATCCACAGTAGCAGAAATAGCAGACGGGACAACAACTGTGGAAAACAAAATGCAGTGTGTCCTGTGTTGTTGCTAGTTGTTAAGCTGTGAGGGAAACAGAAAGCAATTTAGTTGTCTTTGTGACAGAGGCATCAAAAATAATACCACATAGAAATGCTAGGGGGGGGGGATGAGTTGGAAAGTTGTTTGTTTCCACTTTAAAGTGACAGGAACTAGTGTACCACAGATTCGTACATTCTTATAAATCCTTTCATCTGCTTTCAAGTCAAAATTCTCTCTGGATTGAACATCCTTTAGCCTGAGTAACTGAGGCTGAGTCCATCACTTATCTGCAGCATGAGGCCTGTGCAGACTTGCACCACCTGAAGCTAGCATTATTCAACTTTAGCTTTTACCGCAGCGTCATTTACAGTATCTGGAATGGTTCATGGCCTCCAGTTGTCATCATCCAGTGTTAGCAGTTTCCTTGGTGTTCATCAGGATTACAGTACATAGCCTGCAGACCTGCCACTGTATTAATACTGGCAACCTTGGCATCATTAATCCAGCGTGTTACAGGCTTATATGATCCCAGCGACCAAGTGTAGCATTACATTTCCAGGGCAGCACCTAGCATCGCCGGGGGGACCCACAGCTGTAGCTTTATTATAGCTAATCCAGAATGGAGAAGGTAGCCTTCTGGTAGCCTGGCCGCTAGCTGCAGTATCTTTAATCTTCTGATGATTCTACAGTCGAGTCATGCTAACCAACGATGAGCTTTTAAAGGCAGAATCATTTGCTGAGAAAAAAAGACACCCTGGAGACACTGCAGCTTCATCAGTGTGTGTATGTGTGTGTGTGTGTGTGTGTGTGTGTGTGGTATAATTGTGGGGGCGGTGTATTCCCTCCCGATGTGTTCACTACAAGTGCAGCACTGTGGTTTAATTAGCTTAATCCTCTTTTTGGGTTATTATGACCATAAATCATTGAACATACATGTAGGGAGGGATTAACGTAGCAGAGACTACAGGGAGGAGCAACTGCAGAAAGCCTGCACAGCGTCAATACACTTACTGTCACATAGTGCACACCAGAGGCCATTAGAAACATCATTATGGTGAGCTCTGTCAGGAGTTTACTGTACATGCGCTGCAATCCCACATAATGTTGGTAATAATACTCCTCTGTTCATTTCCAAAACAATTTCTCTGAGCCGCAGCTATGATGGGAAGTTTATTTTCTTATATGAAAACGCTCAATTAGGGAAAGTTGTAACATTAATAGATGTACAAATTAATTCAGTAAATCTCTAAAGTACCCAGGCAGAGCTGTTCTGAGTCGGAGCCAGGGTTTTCTCAGTCTCCTGTTGTTTTTTCTTTCACTCTCTCCGATCTGATTTTATCTTTAAAAACACTGCTTGGCTTATAATTGTATCCTCCTTGTTATTCAAGCTGCAGTCCAAAACAATATACTTAACCGCATACTTGGCACCAGAGATAGCAGAGCAGTTCTGGAAGGAGTGTGAGAGTGTTTGTATTAGCTGTACTTAATGAAAAAGACATCAACCCAGTGTGCAGGCACCTTTTTCTCCAGTTGCAAATTGTACCTGATTCAATATTTGGATGTGGGTGAGCTCAAATACACTGTAGCTGCTGTCAGATGACGATGTGCTTCCATTTACAGAATTAAAACAGAGACATGTTTAGAATAGCGAAGCACCGAGACAGACAGGCAGGGTGGAAACTGCAAGCTTCGCTCCATCAGCAAAGAAATACACCTTCCAACAACTCCTAAGCTGTCTGGTTAACACACAGGTTGAATGGCAGTTCTAACATTTCCAGACAAAGTGGAGGAAAAACAGTGTGACAGTACACAATATAAAGTTGATGGTTCAATACAATCCCAATAGTTTTACTCTAAGAGACCCCATTATGTGTACATGCAAATATTTTTTATTAAAAGTCATTTTTCTAACATGTTTCAGTGCAAAATGACATAAAAACAGAATCTCATAAATGAAACAATAAAGCAGCTCTGTTACAAATAGATCATAAAACTACACCAAACACTAAAAACATGCCTAGAAAAGAATTTCCCCATAAACATGAAGAGCGAATGTCTGAACTTGATTGGAGTAACATGCTAGTCGGCCACACATCCAAATTTAAACCATCAGCTAATTGTTATAGCAGGACATTTTAAAAGACCATAAGCTTGTCAATGTTTTCGAGCAGCAGTTATAACCTCTGACAGTTCACAGTGTTGGTTGACATTTAAATGCACCCTCTGACATTTAATGTTTGCAAACAAAAATTTGTACCTGTTGGAAGTCATGAGTGATTAATATAGTGGTTTGTTTCACTTTATTCTACCACTGAATATGGCTACCATTCATCCCTAAACCATAGAGGAGCTCTGTACCACATTAGGAGCAAACCACTCTATGCTATGTAAAGATATAATTATGACAGAGTTATGGCGCTACCTGTTGTGGTAGATGGTCCGGCCACATATGCATGTTAGTGCATATGAGTCCCATGTGTGCAACCCATTGGCTAGCTAAATGCTGCTGCTAACATAGCGCTGACCCTCCAGTTCCCCCTAGTTAACATTAGCCCTTTCTGCACAGGGCTCATGCTATAGGGCCACTCCGAAGTCCTGTCTTTATGCCACCTTTGTATATTTACCACAGAACCAAACAAGAACGGCATCATGCAACCCTGTTGTGTGATTGTAGACTGCATGACAGCATCGCAGAAGCAAAAGAGGCGTAACGGATGAGACATGTAATACAACAGCGTTGTCCTATAGTGTGACATAATAAGGGTCGGCAGCACTTTATAAACTAGAAAAGCACTCTGAGAGCGCAGACCTCCGCTAAGCAGCTCGGATTTCCCGCCATTTTATCATTTTATCCACTTCGCTTCAAAATTTTATCATCTGTTCCTTGTCCCATTATCAACCTTTCCTGAAAATTTCATCAAAATCCGTTCAGACTAGTACAGACTAGAGTACTGTCTCTGTTGGTAGCTGATCTGGTCCTCTTCTCGGAGGGTAAGGAGCTCCCGAAATCTCATTATTTTCCCAAAGTGTGAGCATTTTTGGTCTCTGTTCTTCTTCTTTGAGTTAGCTGCTAACTGCTATCAGCTGCTTTTTAAATCTCCTGGCAGTGGGTCACACACATAATACCCTGTCAAAACGTAACACCATTTAAGGGCTAATGGGCATGTAGCTACTTCCATGTTTCAGATGATACGTCATGTTTGTAGTCGACCAATGAAGATGAGTTTACATATCACCTTGGGTTCGTCCTTCACCTTCTCAAAATGATCCCACACTTTGGATTTCCTGCCCGACATGTTATAAACTAGCCTGTGGAATAACTGCAGGTACCAGCCCTGGAAATTAACCTGACTCCTGTCTGACTGCTGAGCGTGGACACTTCCTGTGTCTGTCCTTTCAAATTAAATCCCCACATGGTCCAATCATAAAGGTTTTGATTTATTTTGACAAAGCACAGGTCCTAATAGAGTTTCACATTTGTTTGTTGTCTTTTTGGTCTGTGTTGTTTTGTTTTGTTTTCTGCGACTAAAAGACCAATGAAATCTTGCCGACTAATGACCCGCATGGTTGACTAATGTTTGGTCGACTATTAGGGGGCAGCCCTAAGAAGTACATACAAAAATTCCCACATGGTTTGCAGAATGGCTAGCTGTAATGTAACAAGTTGTTTGGTTTACGAGTAACTGTAATAGTATTACTGAAATTTCATTAGTAATTAGTTATACTACTTGTTACTGGAAAAAGTAATATTATTACTATAAGGCGTTACTGCCCAACACTGATAATTATGTTAGTTAATGGGTTAATACATAAAACAAAAACACTCCAGCTTGAGTCTGACTTCCCAAGACCTTAACCCCCTCCCCTCCCCCACCTCCACCCGCAGCAGGTAGCAGCACAGGCTCATGTGGATTCAGGAAAAACCCCGCTGTAACCCCAGACCTCCACTCACATATATACCTTCATACTCTACACCCACTGAATCCAACCTCCAACCTGCTCTCTCTCGCTCTCCCACTTGCTCATTCAGTTTGGGTTGCCAAGCAACTGCATCACACTCTTCCATAATTGGTTGGTGGCTGGTTGATTGTCCATGCCTGTTAATCTCTCTCTCCCTCTCCCTCTCTCCCTCGCCCACCCCCCTTTCTCTCTTTCTCTCAGTTGCTAGGTGACTTTATCACGCATCCTTGCCTTGCCGTGCTATAATTGGCTGGCGTCATGGTTGCTGTGGCGTCAGGCCCGAGCTGGCCTTGCTTCATTCCTCCAACTGTGTGTGTGTGTGTTATAGCATGTATGTGTGTGTGTTTGAGGGGGGTCCTATTGAAGGAAGATGGGGTGCTCTGGCCAATTACAGAAGACGGGTGTGAAACGGCCGCCTGTCTGGCACCTGCGGCCCCCACTCATACCCCATATCACACACGCACACACACACACACATGCAGGTTGAGAGTGTAGCATTTCTCCAACAGGATAACCTGCCAAGTGGTTTGCTATTGTATGTTGAAAATATTGGTCCTGTATTCAGTCCTGAGCGAGGAGGACTCTGTGGAGTGAGAAGGAGGATTCACACATTCAGATACTGCTGCCGAAGATTCACTGTGGAGGATTTTCTGCTTCTTTACAGAACTAGAAGTAAATCTGTTGTAAAATCACACGTCTTTCACAGCTGTACCAGAGGATTATTGGCCTGGACGAAATAGAGGACTTCCTTTGGTACCTTCAAGAGTTAATATGTGTAGTTTGCCTGTTTTTGACCAAAAGAAGTGTAACTGGGAACATTCTTGTACTGCTTGTATCTGTTTTGGTCTCCTCCAGCTTAATTAGAAATAACAAAAATGAAGGAGTAAAAACTAAAGCCCTGTTTCCACCAAGCAGTACGGTTCAGTTCGGTACGCTTTTTCTTTGATTCCACTGTGAAAAGTTGTGGATGGTACCGATGGCAATGTTCATTACCGTCCCCATTTTTGGTCCCTCTTATGTTGGGTTACCTAGCACACAGATCTGGTACTAAAAGGTGGAGCTGTGAACACTGCAGTCTGATTGGTCAGTAGAGGACGGTCACTCTGCTCAGGGCTGAGTTGTGTCTGGTTTTGAGGCTCATGTAACCACTGTTCATACTGTGGAGAGTTTTATTAGTGAACTGTAACTATAAAATGAAAGGATGTTTTGCTGCCTCTTGCAGCAGCTGTTGTTGGCAACTGCCGGCAACTTCTAAGGTGGAACATTAACTTGTAATGTCACATTTAAGAGAACTGTTTACAGTGAAAATGGAAGTGTCTAGGTACCATGTGTGAAGGGTTACTTTCGGTTCCAAAGGTACCATCCCGAAAGTGTTTGGTGGAAACAGGGCTTAAATCTTGAATCTTGACTATTAGAGTCCAACCAATAACCAGTCAGCAGGTCAACACTATCAGTCGATATTGACTTACCATCGTTACACTGGTATCTGCATTTACTGTAGAGCTTTCTGCAAGCAACCTCTTCCTTGGGTATCTGGTGCATGCTGCTAGATAAAGTCTATCCAGCTCACCCCCACCAAGTCGGTCCTTTTCCTCCAAAGGGATGCAGCCTCACTCATGCCACATTTACACTGCATACTACGGCACGGCTCTACTCAACTTGACTCAGTCTTTCCTGGTTTTCCATGGCAAAAGTTGTGGATAGCACCTGGTACTTATTTTGGTACCACCTTGGTTGAGGTTTCAAGTGAGCTGAACCGATCCTTAAAGGTGGAGTTAAAATATTGCAGACCACTGACTGGTCAGAGAGAATCATCACTTGCTTGAAATGGGAAACAATTTTCATCAATAGCAACTGCAATTTGTTTTTCTTGACCCAGATTTAAAACACTAACAAAAAAATAGCGTAGCTGTACAACTGACAGAGTGCAGATGTTCCTCTGTTTGGTCGCCGATGGAAGGATTTAGTAAGCGTTGCAATGAAGATGATGTCACAGCAGCTTCAGCGTTGCTATGGTAATCAACAGAGAATCCAGCATACACTGAGGAGGTAAAATCTGTACTTGAAAAGAAAATAGAGAAAAGGACCTGGTACTGAAAGTAAGTTGTGTCAAGTCAAGTTGAACCATGCAATGAAAATGAGGCATTGGTGTCTGAACCACCTCAACTGTTTTCTTCTTAATGTGAAGGAGTATTGACTCAATAACGAGGACTTCCTGAAGGCACAGCCGTCCTGCGGAGAAACCTCATATGACTCACTCGTATCTGCTCTCTAATACTTTTCAGTCTTTACACCTTGTGGCTGTGAGGGTCATAAGATTTCTTCACTTGTTATCGGGAGCTGATATAAAGACCTCATTACTGCAGCTGATGCACCTCATCGGCAGTCAAACTCACAACCCTTTGTAACAATGCTGAAGGCTTCTGCAGTCTACAATGAGGCTTTCATACAGTGAATGAGTACTCTACCAATTTAGCTTTGCTCTTTTAAATTGCTGTCAGACACATGATGGAGAGTTTTAAAAACTGATAATGATGCCACAACATTGCAGGGACATTGTCTTTTTTATTACAGGCATTCTTCCTCACTGTCAAAACCTAGCACCTTTTTACCCACAATGCAACCCAACAACTGACAGTTCTGTCTGAGTATCAGTGGTGTCATGCCAGGCTTTGCAAAATTGGGAGAGGTCTCAAATCCTCACTGTTCATCAAAATAAAATAAAATGCAAAAGAAAGTATAATGTGCTTCAGATAGTACACTGTGACAGTGTGACAAAATCAGGTAGGGATGTCAAAGGTTAACTCTTAATTGGCTTAACTTTGAGGGCAAACGAATATGGTTAACAACGCCAGAAGGTTTTTGCGGCTCAAAATGAAGCTGCATACATATCGGGCTACCCAGGGGGAATCTGGTGGGTGGCCACCATGTTTCCATCCCACCAATATGTGTCGAGATGGCGTTACTAGTGGTCATTGCTGAATACGCAGAACTTGCGGAGTGGTCAAGGCTAATGTTAGCTAACTCATGGAGACCCGACGGTGAACAGTGGGCACTATGTGTTTGCATGTCAAGGTGGCTAGCCAGCTGTCTTTCAATAAAGCCAACAGAAAGTAAGATGAAACGGAAGACATTTACAACATCAATATTAAAATTTCACCACCTCTAAATGGATAGCACTTTGCAATGTGGTGCCAAAACTCATTGAGTCAATAGAGCGCTGGACTAATGAGAAGCACCTCTTATGGTTTACGTTATTTTGCTCTTTTTTTTCATGGTTTTGTTTTGTTTGTTTGTTTTTCTGAAAGATTAATTGCTAATTGGTTACCAGTTAATGGGTGACAGGCTATCAAAAGAAAGATTAACCACAACTGACATCCCTCGATCACATCATTAAAAAAGCATCAACAACTCTCCTGTTACTGTTGTTCATCATTTCAATTAATTGTACCAATCCCTAACTAATGTTACGGCTACTGATAAAGGCTTATAGAACTTTGTCACATATGTAGCAATACTCGCTGAGAACTCTGAACAAACTTTGTGAGCAGTGGTAGATAAATCCCCAAGAGACTGTTTCACTTTTTCATAAAGAGAAATGAAAGCAACCCTCAGTGACAAAATCCAATTAATTACAAAAGCTGAGAAACAGGTTATCTGAGAGAGAGAGAGAGAGAGAGAGAGAGAGAGGAAACTTGATATTTGGTCTTGTCCCCTAACAAATCACAAACTGTAGTTGAGGTGGCAGAGGAAGGCCGGTCTCTCCCTGAGGCAAATTTGTGATTTGTAATACTGGCCTATATAAATAAAATTGACTTGACTGCCTCCAAAAACACACAATGGAGAGAGAGAGAGCAACCAAACCCAGATCCCTGTTGTGGAAATTAGCAACTGACTGCACGAGATTTGACTGGAGAATTTGAATATGCAAATCCAGGAGCAGCGCGGCTCATGATCTGGAATTCATTTAGTCCTGCGTCACCTTGCAGTCACGCTGTGTCTGTGGATGAAAGACAACTCCGATCAAAGAGACACAGGAACTGGGGGGAAATAAAGGGGAAGAGGGCATCATTCACAGTTGGATGTTCCTGTGGCACATCATCTTTTACTTGTCATTGCATCACCTCGCTGTCAGGGCTGCTCTGCACCTCAGATATTAGTTCATGTGAAGATGTACTTCCTGCAGCCTCTGTTATTCAGGCATGATGATTCAAGGTGGTGCATTAAGGCAATTAAAGTTCAGAAAAGTTGGTATGTGGTGGAGAAGTTAGGCCCTGTTATAATTGAGGACTTGAGGTGGATTTATACTTGAGTGTCAGCTCTTTGCACATGGTCTACGCTGTTGTGAGCATTTATACTTGTACAGTGATGTGTCTGTAGTTACACCTCCAAAACACCGGTCAACGGTGGAGGTTTCTGTGAAGTGCTGTAAAGTTTAGTTGATTCAAAACACACAAGTACACAAATCAGCTTCACTATAACTCGCAGCATTCACAGACAAACATTTGTCTTTATCTGGACACATTTTCCCCACAAATACAACATGCTAATGATTTTAGCACAAGCCTATGGGATTTTACATTGTATAAATTAGCTTAGTGGCTAGCGGACTTTTTCTCTACTCATATGAAACCAGGGACAACAGCAACATTTAACAAAGGTAACCTTACAGAATTCGGCTCCATTACAGCTCACAAGATTCACTGACAAAACAACTGTCTTATACTAAACACGTTTTCCAAACAAATATAAGATGCTAACATTATTAGCCTACGACATTTTACATGGTTGTAGGCTAGAGGTTAGAAACTCCACGGGCCTTTGAACACTACCTCATTTTATCAGCCTTGCTCTCAAATTTAGTGAATGGACTTGCACTTGTATAGCGTCCTTCAAGTCTTTGGACCACTCAAAGCACGTTTATATTAAAGAGTCATATTCACACATTCACACAGATACTTTCACATGCCAACTTGATGAGCCGGGAATTAAACCACAGATTTTTCTTATGGAGGAAAACTTTCTTTATCTCCTGAGCCACAGCCACCCCAACTTGTGGCAAACATTGTTGGACTTTTGCCAGCATCCTCCAACGCCCCTCAACTAAACTCCTGTTTTCTGGAAGACTGAAATGCTCACCCACACTTCAGCTCATACACTTCAGGTGCTTCTCAAAATCAAGGAAGGATCCTTAACGGCTGAATTTGAAGGAGGCTACATCATTGAATGCTGTCGGAGGACTGTTCCAATGTCAAGGATCCTTCAGATTCTACTGCTGACAGAGTCCTTCCTTTAGAGAATTTTCAAGGATGAATGTGTGTATCCACAGTGGGCATGAAGTACCCACAGTTCTTTGTGTACGATTTGCCGATGGACCTCGTCAGAATTTTGATAAATATGTCATTTATTGAGAATAATATCTCCAGGAGCTTGAAAGCATGAAAAAAAAATATTAGAAACCTTATAATTTACACTTTCCAATATGTCCACTGCCAAGTAACATGATTTTTTTTTTCTCTAAATAAAGTGATTTTGATAAAACAGATACGTTTTTAAATTAATCAGTCATAGCAGAAATGGAGCACTAAGTATCCAACCACACTATTCACATAATTACAACATGATAACTGCTCTTGTTCTTTTGGTTTCAATTGGTGTATTCTTTGGGGGAAGCGCAGTCAAGACACTTTTCGTCCCCATGGAAACAATCCTTAGTAAGCACAACACCAGACCTGTTTAAATCATTGACAAAAACAAGACGTTGGTTGCAATGCAGAGATCTGAAACCAGGTTATACTTCAATAAAATAGTTTCTCTGTCAAATCCTGATTTAAAAAAAAAACTGTCTTGCGCACACACATTGTGCTTCAGTGTTTCGCATTAGTTGCACTTTGTTTTGGAGCAGTGTGTGTTTGTGTTTGTCTCCTTAAGAAGATTGGTGTGTGCTGTGATGGGAGTGGAGGGGCTGCTAGGACATCTGGCTAACTGACTGTAAGCTGCTGTAGTACTCCCCATTAAGAGTCATTAAGACCCCAATTATAGTTACCACCCCCCAGTTCACACACAACACAGAGTCACACACACACACTAGGGGTCTGCAGTTAGGTACGGCCAGTTTGAGAGTGTGCAGCCGAGAAAGCCTGTGTTTTAAAGTGTTTCCTCTTCATCAGTGTTATATTTGAATTGATTTAAGTTTATTTGGTTGTTTTTTTTAATATTGTCAAAAACATCCCTCCCTGTTTATTTAAATGAGCCTGCTGTGTTGAGGTAGTGGGAGTCCTGACTCTGAAAAAAAAAAAATGCAGGGTCAAACCTGGCTCATCCTTTGCCACAAAGCAATACAACATCATCCAGCAACACACAGCTGTGGCCAATCAAATATGTGCACATTTTGGCATAATCCCTCTGTTTAATTGTCCAGGCAGAGGATAAAATGATGTTGCTGCTGCTGGAACAACTTTTCAGAGTTGTAAAATTTTTGATTATAAACCTATGAGCAGTGTTTTGGTGTCTGATAAGCAGCACTGCAAACTGGACCATCTGGACTGTGTCACACCAGTGTAGCACCTTTCTTATAACCCAGAACCGCTCTCAGTCCTCTGGCTTTTAAACCAAAATGAATAAATTTGGATATTCCCAAAATAAAATGAAACACACCAGCTACACACACACAAACAGGGTCATGCCAGAAGAGAAACCTTTCAAGGTTGGCTGTGAAAGACTCAGAAAAACTCTGAACAGCAGGGGGTTGAACTCAGTGAAAAATGAAAAATTTAGACTGCAGTTGTGCATGAGAAACTCCTTTTTTGCAGCAGCAGTGTGATAAATAATCCAGCTCTGTAATAACTCTGCTGTATATCTGGTAATGTAAAGGTTCAGAGTGTAGGATTAAAGGGATATATTGGCATAAATGGAATGTAATGGGATAAGTATGTTTTCTTAAGTGCAGTGGTTCCCAACTGGTCCAGCCATGGGATCCATCTACAGTCATTAGTAAACGGTCCACACAGTTTAATATATTCAGTGTTATACTTGCATTTGTCCATGCTGTTAGTCACTCAGTACGTTAACATGCACAGTTAAGTCGAGCTACGAGTATAGCTTGACTAGGACATTTAATTGGACTGCTGTCCCAGTGTACAAGCACGGGAGGGGAATCAATTAATTAACCAAAGAATGTCTGACTCCGCTACGATAGGTGGTAATATGCCCCTCTCAGCTTGTTGGACCTTTTTCCAGTTCACCTATTATGTCACAGGCTGAATAATCGACAAACAAGTTAGCTATGATTAGCTAGCGGCAAACTGGTACCATGGTGGACAAATTTACAGCTGTGTACATTTCGTCCTGGATGTAGATTTCACCATGTTGTTACCAGCCTTCGACTTCTGGGTCAAAGCCTGGGGTGGAAACTGTGGGGCACTGGCCAGTTTGGGTCCAATTGACTGTATACATGTTGGAGTAAATCGACTCCTAATCGCATTATCTGTGTGTGTTAGTCCGACTTTCAGAAATTCAACTTAGTATGATTTCAGCCGGACTAACTGTATTTTAGAAGTCCGGTTTTAGTTGGACTAACACAATAAATTGGTTTTCTCTAATGTCATGTAAACGTACTGACTCACACCTGCGACTCAATTTTAGATTGTGACTGACCTGACCAGTTGAGAACCACTGCTTGAATAAACCATTTATATCTACAAGAGAGTGGATCCACAGAGATCGCCATGTTGCACCGCAGTGTTTCTACAGTAGCCTAGAACAGACAAACCAAACACTGGCTCTAGCTAGGGCCATTCATTTTCTTGTATTGGCCGCTGTAGTTAGCAGCCCCTCTGCAATGAGCATTGTTGGAAGACCACCAGATTTTTTAATGTGAAATTGCTTTAGTCAGTGTTTTTACTGGTTTCAATCACGTGGTCCGTTTTTGATAATTCAGCTTCCGGTTAAAACACTGAAGGAATTCTAACCGGGAGACATTTCAGCTGATTGCAATGTGCAGTCCTCACCACTAGATGCCACTAAATCTCCTTAAATCTTACACACTGTTCCTTTAAATAGGCTTATTTCAAGTGTTCATGCAAATGTCTCCATAAGTATGTGTTTTTGCTTGTTAAACAGTGAATTTATGAAACTCACTTGTAAAGTTGCTTAACAAAGGAAGATGGGAATTTTTCTTTCTGCTATTGTTAGCTGTTGTGTTACTTTTTGGGGTGGTGCGGTTGATTTATCTGGTGACCCCCCGTATACACCCACAGAGAGAAACACACTCTTGTACGGGCGTTTACACAGTCAGACATCATCACATCCCATCTGAAGACAGTCTGCTCCTACACACTACACACTACACACACACACACACACACACACTGCACACACCTCTAGCCAGAAGACACACACGCACACACAGCTGGAAGGCTTTCTATCATGGAGAGATAACTACAGGCTGAGAACAATAGACCATCTCTTCTCCCATCTGGTGAAGTGGGGGATGAAACTTCATTTACATTTCAGATCCCACCACCTCAGGGCCTGTGTGCGGATATGTGTGTGTGTGTGTGTGTGTGTGTGTGTGGGCAGGAAAGGGGGAGATTCATTTCAGGGTGAATTTAGGATTATGAATTAACACGCCACCGTGCTGAAAGACTTCATTTACAGCTAATTGAGTGTATTGGCTCATTGAAATGGGTGTTGTGTTAAAACTGGTCTGCCTGCCTGGCCCCTGGGCTGTGTGTGTGTGTGTGTGTGTGTGTGTGTGTGTGTGTCTGTGTATGTGTTTGGGTCTGGGTCTGGAGAGAGTCAGGGGTGGTTACCTGTATATTAGTGAACAGCTGTAGTTTAGATGTGTGAAATTAGATGTTGAAATTATAATAAAAAGTGACACCCTTTCCTCTCTGTCTCTGTCTCTCTCAGGTGAGAAGCCCTATAAGTGCTCATGGGAGGGCTGCGAATGGCGTTTTGCCCGCAGTGACGAGTTGACGCGACACTACCGCAAACACACTGGAGCGAAGCCATTCAAGTGCAACCACTGCGACAGGTAAACACACACACACACAGGCATGGGTTGTACACATACACCATGACAGCTATACATATAAAGGACGCTGACGCATTTTATCTACAAAGGACCTCTGTTTAGCCTGCATTTCCAATGAAAGCAGAACTCAGCCAGCCAGTGCATCACATATTTGGGTAGTTTTGGTCAACATTAGAGCTGCAGCTAATAATTATAACTGTCAATACACCTTTTTCACAGAAAAACATTTGGACACAGCACAGCAGGGAAAGCTCCACTGTGAATAATAAAATTAACAATGGCTGAATTTCATTGAGCTGCTTCAGTTTCAGGGTCCTGGTGTTGTGCATGCAGGTGCACTGTCACCACTGTCATAACATACTGGGACGCTGAGATGAAACAAAGCCATTGTTAATGTTATCAGCAGCACCTGTGCTTTTTCTGACAGGTCAAAATGTCTGCTGTGAAAAAACTTTTATCGATTTATCAGTTACATTTTTTCAAATCTTAAAAAATGCCAGAAAATAGTAAAAGATGCATCCCGAGGTGATGTCTTCAAATTTCTTGTTTTGTTCAACCAACAGTCCAAAACAAAGAGATGCTCTGATGACAATAAAACTAGAGAAGCGGCATGTTGTAAAATTTGGAAGCAATAGCTAGCCAGCAAGCTTGCCACCCCGCAGTCTCTGCACCCCTCCACGCTGCTAGAAGACTGTGTGCCAGAAGGAGAGTGGGTGGAAGCTCCAGAGACGGACTCAGTAGTGGTTGTGGCAACTCGAATTCAGTTGGCGCAAACCCCAGCAAAGGGGTTCGCAGTGGGCTGGGTCCAATCCGTGCAACGGCAGCAACAGAAAGTTTGTTGATTTGATGGGGAGTTGGTGCTCTGCTGGCTGAATTCATGTTGCTATTCCAGCAGCTGGAGGCAGAGTCCTGCACCAGGTCGGATACCCACAGATACCCAACTGGTAACCCGCCAAATGCTGTGTAATGGGTAAAAATATATGTACATAAATAGGCACGGATAAAAATAAACTACACATGGGCAGGCAGCAGGTGAGAACAAAAATACATTTTATTATTTTTCAGGATAAAACAAATGAAAAAATTATGTGCAAGCCACAGTACCTTTTATTTTGAAAGTCAATGACACAAGTCAAACCTTTGACCCCGTCGTCACATTCCTCACCAACGTGGAGGACTCCAGCCATGAAACTTTGCAGCCCGAGGATGAGTCTACATTGAGTTCAAGACACCCAAGGAGGATCCTTTTATAGGTTAAATGGTGGTGGAAGGAGCATGCTAAAATGTTTCCTTGACTGGCAGTGAATGTTTTCACCATCCTGGCATTAAGTGCAGTTGGTGAAAGAGATTTCCCCTCTGCTGAATTTGTATTTCAAGAACGGAAAACCCAGCTTAATGTGAATGACTCTAGCCTATATGTGTGTTTAATCACGAGGCAGGTTGGGTCGCAAGACTTTTAATAACAGGTGCAGGTGGCTGCGGCTTTTACTTTGACAAAATGACAGGTAACGGGTCGGTTCTGGTACTGAGCTTTACAGGTATGGCCGGTTGTAGGTTTTCAAAAAATGGATCCGTGCAGGACTCCGGCTAAAGGTGCGTGTCCTTATTTATGTTGTGATAGTATCAAATCAGAAAATAAGTATATCGTTCCAGCCCTTATTTTTAGGTGTGTACAATACAACAAAAATAAGATGACTCGTGCATCTCTGATAGAGCTAGGGTAACTGTTCCCTCCTGCTTACAGACTGTGTGCTAAGCTAGGCTAAATACATCACAGAACTGCCTCTGTGTTGAACCCACAGAAAAAAATGATCTGAAATCTGCTGACAAAGACGGATAAGCATATCTATTTTCAAGAAGGACCAGTCTGTAGGATTCTGGTATCTAGCGCTGAGGTTGCAGATTGCAACCAACTGAATACTCCTCCTTTCTAAGCATGTAGGAGAACCTATGGATATCTTTGGAGGAGATCTCCGTTCATTCCTGACAGCTCTGACAGCAAGAGGTAAAAACAAAATCCCCCTCCAGTTACAACCATACAGTCTCTACATACAGACTCTATATTCAGTTAATGTAGAGTCTGTAGGCAAACCCCGGAGATCTTGCCTCCAGAAGAAGAGCGGAAGAGCCCTGGTTTCCAGTTGTAGGCTGTTTGTAGTCCGCGTGATATTGACCAATCATGTTTGAGCTGGCTGCAGTTGTTGCCAGGTTAAACAGTCCGTGTGGTGAACTAACGAGGCGGAACATAATTGGCGTCACTGCAAACTCTGAATCCATCGCAATGGTTCAGCATATTTACTTACATATAAACAGAAGTCGGAAACGGAAATTCGCCTCTTCCGCCCAAATCAAACCGGAATGCCAAAAAATCGGGGGTCTGCCCCCAGAGGCTGTATCGCCGTCTGCCGGAAGTCAGACGCCGAATACAGCCAATTGGTTTCCGAGAATGCAACCATATTAACTCAAGCCCCTCTCCCATGGAGTACAACAACAAAAGGGGAGAGGTAAGGTGAGAGACATCCCTTTGTAGGTGGGATACCCCCAAAGGTGAACGTAGGGGCACAGAAACTGAGTATCAAACGCTCCACATATTGACTATGGAGTCCTAAGCGTGTCAGATAATAACAACTGAAACAAATTATGTGTAATTACAATACTTAATATTAGAAATTGACTTTGTTGCACATATTACTGCTGTTACTAATTGCCCCGTTACATTTGTTCATTCTGGGCTACTGTAGAAACATGGTCATGGAAGAGGACCTGCTCCCTGTGTAAATTTAAAAGGGTGATTCCAAGTGATTCTTAGTTTTGGGTGATTTTACACTAATGAAGACATAATGATATTATATTTCTGCTAAGATATCCTTTTAGATCTTATACACTGGTCCTCTGAATCAACAGAGCAATGCAAATGTTTGGGACTGTATAATCACATTTCAACTTTCTTTCTTTCTCTGTACATTTCTTGGAAGCTAATGCATCCAAATCCGTCGGCAGTTTGCACAGAGTTCAGTTAAGTTCAATTCAGTTCAGTTCAGTTCAAGTCTCTTTTCTTATGCACAAAGAAATAAAATTCCTTAAACACTTTTAGAGACAAAATACTGCAAATTAGTGCGTTTGAAGTTAAGACGGGACGTGATCATTTTCTTAAAGACATTTCCCTCCTCCAGCAGCTGTGTACAGGAGCAGCTCAGGTGAGTTCTTATCTGGACTCTTAAAGATAAAGGTTCAAGACTTCAGTCAATTTAATGATAAGGGATGTTATTATCGCAAATTACGTTTTTTTAGCAGCCATAAAAATATATGTAGGACTGATATTAGTTTGTTATTGGCTTATTGGCTTTCAGGTCATGTTATCTGACCAGCAGTGGAAGATTTCACTGATTCTGTGTCAGTGTTTTTTTATCAGTTCCTGTCCGACGCAGTTTAACGTCAGTGATAAACAAAAGACAGAACAAAAATGATGGGGCATGTGTTTGGAAATAAAAGCAAACTAAATCTCCTTGTGGACAAAAGCCAGGGAAATCACATCATCTCTGTTTGGTGTTTGGTCCTCAAGGTAGAGTGTGTGTGTGTGAGTGTGTGTGTGCTTACTCATGCCCCTGTGCTGGCAGTTAAATGGATTCTGGCTATTGGCAGACTGGTCGCAGCTAATTGAGTGGCACCAGATGCCAGCTCCACTTTAACATACACACTCTCTGTTTGTGTGTGTGAGCCTGCACTACCTTTCTGATGAACAACACACACACACACACACACACACACACACACATTTGCCCTGGAGACAGTGTAATTGGCTGTTGTGGGTTCCCTCTAGTTTGGGTTTTAGACATAAAACCCTCCAGAAACCTGCTGGAAGCTTCTAATCCTGGCTGAGAGCTGGGACTGTATTAGCTCCTTCTTGGCAGACACACACACGCTTACACACAAACACAGTGTGTAGAGACACAACATACACAAGCATAAAGAACGCAAAGACATTTTAGATGCAAAGTCACACATGAACATTAAAAGGTCCGGACGGAGCAGCGACACATTTGGCTACACAATGCAAGATTTGTCACTATGAGGCTCTGCGTACTTTAAAGTCTGCAGAGAGTAGTGGGAGAAGTTATTTTGGGCTTCAGAGTTAAATGTTCATTTTCTGTGTTGGTGACTGACAGCTCAAGCGCTGCGAAGGTGTTAGAAAATATCTGCTTTTTTTCATTCAAAGTCACAGAAATAAGCCAGTGTACATAAAAATGTACAGAGACAAGTAAACATCGACTCCCAAGGGGCATTTCAGTAACAAACACCTGAACACAGAGCGTAATTTCTGCAGCGTGTGCCAGCAGCCGTGATCTGAATATAAAGATTATGCTGTGTTTTGTTGCCATTTGCAATAACGAAGCGTTCTGAAAATGTTACAGCTCTAATTTGGCAAAAGCAAGAGCCGCATGGTGATGCAGTGGTTAGCATTGTCTCCTCACAGCAACAGGGTTCCTGGTTTGATCCCCAGGGTGGGGGAGCCCCTCTGTGTGGAGTTTGCATGTTCTCCCTGTGTCAGCGTGGGTTTCCTCCAGGTGCTCCAGCTTCCTCCCACAGTCCAAAGACATGCAGGTTAACTGGTGACTCTAAATTGTCCGTAGGTGTGAATGTGAGTGTGAATGGTTGTCTGTCTCTATGTGTCAGCCCTGTGATAGTCTGGTGACCTGTCCAGGGTGTACCCTGCCTCTCGCCCAATGTCAGCTGGAATAGGCTGCAGCCCCCCTGCGACCCCCAACAGGATAAGCAGTTATGGAAAATGAACGAATTAGTGAGTTTCCGGAAGTCTTTATGGCATCTTCCCTTTATCAATACAGTAGGTTTTCCACAGTGGCCAAGAAGATTTTCACCTGAGCTTCACACTTCAGCCCAGGTTGAAATCTCTCAGCAAGTATTGGATAGATGAACCATGAACTTTGGTGCAGACATTAAAGGGGTAGTGCACCCAAAAGTGAAAATTCAGCCATTATCTACTCACCCATATGCCGAGGGAGGCTCAGGTGAAGTTTTAGAGTCCTCACATCCCTTGCGGAGATCCAAGGGGAGAGGGGGTGGCAACACAACTCCACCTAATGCAGGCTTACGGCGCCCTAGATTCAAAGGTCCAAAAACACATAATTGAAACCACAAAATATCTCCATACTGCTCGTCCGTAGTGATCCAAGTGTTCACGTGCTTTCGCTGGTCTCGCATGCAAGTGTGCAGACGTGAGTGCGGTCCACAGAGAGGCAGTTAGAGCTACACACTACAATGAGGCTAAAAACAGAGTTCAAATGACGTTTTTCCAAGCAACTTTTTATGTCGGGGCTTCAGGACACTTGGATCACTACGGATGAGCAGTATGGAAAAATTTTGTGGTTTCACTTATGTGTTTTTGGACGTTTGGATCTGGGGCGCCATCTGCCTGCATTAGGTGGAGTTGTGTTGCTACCCCCTCTCCCCTTGGATCTCCACAAGGGATGTGAGGACTCTAAAACTTCGCCTGAGCCTCCCTCGGCATATGGGTGAGTAGATAATGGCTGAATTTTCATTTTTGGGTGCACTATCCCTTTAAAGAGCCCATATTATGCTCTGCTTTTCAGGTTCATACTTGTATTTTGGGTTTCTACGAGAGCATGCTTACAGGCAACCCTGCAGGTGTGCGCTGGACGTTGAAGCTAATTTGACATAGTACCAAACAGTGCAATTAAAACCTCCGGATCCATCACACAATGCCATTTGGCCCAAAAACACTTTTTTTTTAAAGATTATTTTGAGTGAAATGGGGAGACAGAGAGAGAATGGAGACTGACATGCAGCAAAGGGCCACAAGCCGGATTCGAACTCGCGACCGCTGCAGCGAGGCAATGCCTCTGTACATGGGGCGCTGGCACTATCCACTACGCTACCGACGCCCCCCAAAAACACTTTTTCCTATAGACTTACACTGAGAAAGAGACATCCCTAAATCAGTGGACAAATTTTTATGAGCATCACAACCCCAACAAAATGACTCATTTCACTATCAGGATCTGATCCATTTGGTGTGATAACATGTTGAAAGTCTAGAAAAGCTGAATGATTAAATCATTTTATCCCTATCAAAGTTAGAGGAGGGCTAAACCAGGAGTCAGCCCCTCGGCCAATGAAAGGCCCAACGATTCAGGTAATTTTATACCCAGGAAGTCAAACTTTTTTGGCTTTATGTGCCACTTGAGCAACTGTCATAGAAATAAACAGGCCCAACCTCCAATGTTGTGTGTAGTTCTCTTTATACATCCATGATTCTGGGATACAACCTGCTTCATTTTGCTGTGTATTGAAATTACAGTAGGGGGATGGCAGCAGCCGGTGCAGCTGCGATTTATAATACCCCCTCTCTGAAAGCACCTTTGGTCTTGTTTTCACATTTCCAGTATTTTCCTCCAGGCTTTTTAATGCTGAAATTACAAAGTGGATGAAAACATGCTTAACACAGTCAGGATGTGCCTCGATCTTTACAGTACCAGGACCAAACACACACAAACACACACATCTGTGGTGGGAGGAGCTCACCAAATATTACCATGAGAATGGCAAAAAGTGGCAGCCATGGAGAGGTTAACATTAGATAGACTGTTCAATCTGACACAATTTCTCCTGGGGAAACACACACACACACACACACACACGCACACACACACACACACACACACACACACACACACTGCAGTCTGTCATTAATCCTGCCTAATCAAGCGGGGACCCCCCGATGTTTCCATGGAGCTGGAAGGAGGAGGAGTGATGAGGAGGAGGAGGAGGACAAAAAAAAGTGAGGAGGAGGAGAAGGGAGAGTTTAGACGAAGAGAAGCGGAGGATGGGAAGGAGGAGAGTGGGGGGAGGGGGTGGGGGGGTACCAGCTGGTCTGGATGCTCCGCGCCCCAACAGTGACACAGTAACTGGCATGGCCATCTGTCCAGCCACACACACACACACACACACACACACACACACACAGATTGGTGAAGGTGTACAGTAGGTACCACATGGTGAGCGAAGGGTTGAGGGGAATCACTGGAGCACAGACGACAGAGATGAGAGCAAAGGTCAACTGTACGCTCGCATCATGTCCACAATAACGCTTTGAAACACGTCAAAGGGGGTTCTGTCCACACTGAGTTTTCAACTTATTTCCAAAAAAGTGGAACACCAAAACTGATTTTTTTTTGTCGTTTCTCCGTTTCAAATGCCCTTGTTTTAACACCCATCACTTTTTGATATATACTTATTCTGTTGTAAGGGGTTGCAGAGTGAAATCCTTTATGCATTATTGCACAACTTTAAAAATGAGGCAGCACTTCAGTAATAATAGCAGGTTATTTATTTCCACCTGCAACTTGGATTAGTCTACTAGGGTAGTGTTTCCCAACTGGTCCAGCCACGGGTTCCAGATTTCTCCTAAGTCATTAGTTTAAGGTCCACACAGTTTAATATATTCAATGTCAAACTTGGATTTGGCCATGTTGTTGAGGTAGTTTGCTGTCTCTGTCAAGTAGCTGTCTGTCACTCACTCTACAGCAGGAAATGGCATTTTAAATTAAAAGCTCTGTGCCACAAATTCACTGTGCTTCAATATAAAAGTCTGTTTGCCAGTTTGTCAGTTGACACCTGCCCTGTTTGGTTCGGTTCAATCAAACTCAGGTTCGTTTGCCCCCTAAGTGCTGCTCGTTTGAGCAGGTGTGAACACAGCAATCACACTCAGGTGCGCACCAAAACGAGGCTAAAATCAACCTGCGTAGTTGTCCCTCCATTGTGACATTAGAAAGTGTCACATTTATCTTGCAAGTGTACTCTTCTTCAACGTTTACTTCCTGGATTTTTCCCACATGGAAATTCTGACCAATCAAGAGCAGCTTTCTCACACAAGGCATTTGATCTGGTCCGCTTGTAAATGCTGCCGTGAGAGCACGAATCAACTCTAGGCAATTATACAACTTTGGAACAAAATTAGTCCCTGATTCAGACCAAAGCAAGACAACTCTAGGTCTGAAAGCAGCCTGATGGAAAATGCAGGTGTTTGGGAAGTACTAAGCATACGACTGGATAGGTAAGACTTGAAATATACTGTACAAGTTGTGTGAAAGATTGTAAACAGATCTTTTGACATAATGCTGTAGTTTCTTGTTCAACATGGACCCCAAAGATTTCAATTCATCAAACATGTTTGCTTTTTTGGATTAAATAGTAAAAATAGTCACAACATACAATTTTGCCCTCTTCTTAGGTGTCAGGAATGAAAATAAGTCATCCTTAATGTTCGCTTTGTTTTGGTTTCAGACTGATGAAGACAGTCTGAGAATAATTAGATACAAAGTTGAATGTAAGTTTTACTGGGTGACTGATTTCCTTGGCAACTACCATGTTTTTCCTTTGTGATGTCTCAGATTTTTAGGCATTCTGATATCTCAAATGGCTTAAAAAAATATTGCAAATATCTGCCATAAATGGTAAAGAATTCTCCTTAGAGTAGCGTTCACTTGGCCCCCTCTAGGTTTGGGCTGAGCCCTGAATATTTACAATGTCTGGCTCCGTCCCTGTTCTTTAGTCCAGCTGTTAGATTAATGTTAGTACATTTTGTTGGCATCTTTTTGGATCAGAAAGAACTACATTTTTGTGCTGCACAGCCAGTGAGCAACGTATTATTAAGTACACTTCCAACAATTGCAGAGGCATATTCAACTGTTTAAAGCTTTCGGTTTTATTTTAAATGTCAAAGGAGGTTGGATGAGTAGGTGGGGTGTTAAAAGAAAGCCATTATACTACAGATGTGTCAGATGATTGCGCAGTAGCATCAGTTAAGCTGATGTCACAGGGCCAAACAGCTGAGACTTGTACAACTGATCATCCATATATACAGAATATGTCAGGACACAGCGCTCAGCTTCATGCAAAGGACTTACGTTTTATATTCCTGCGGCTCATCTGAGCTCTGCTTTAAGCTGATTTATGAGGACAATTTCTTGCTTAAATTGAACCTTTTTAACCGGTTGCTTAATGTGAAGTTGCACCCTAATCACTGAACTCTGACTGAGGTTTCCTGGTGGATCTGAAGACTGACATTAAGAGAATGAATCACAGTGGAAGCATCTGAGATTCAGCAGAAAACCTTTGCATTGTACTTCTGTGTGTTTAGCTCTGTCTGCGTGCATCTGGCTGGAACAACAGCCTGCCTAAACACACACACACAGACACACACACACACGTGCGCGCGCACATAGAGTAGCCTTGACTAATTAATAATGAATAAAGCCTCTGGCAAATTGAATTTTTAATTTATCATTTTATTCTCGTCTACATTTTGTTTTTCCTCTCCTTTAGTCACATCATTTGTGATTCATTTTATCGTGGATGTTCAGCATTAATATCCTCACTACGGCATAATAAAATTAAAATACTCGTGACACTGCCATCCTTATATCATACATCAGCGGCACCTGGTTTTATGTCTTTCTCACACCAGGTGCAGTCACTGCTGAGTTAAATGGCCCAGCATCACAGAGTACTGCCAGCCTGTCTGCATTAGTGTCCATGTTCACGATGCATATCTAATTAGTTTCTACAATAGTATTCTACTCAGAGCTCGAGGACTGACTGCAGAGCTGTGGAGGTCTGGCTGTGATTTATGGTCGTGTTTGAGTCGTATTTAGAGAATCAGTGAGTCTGAATTGGCCCGTGTTCGTCTCTACATCTGGGTTTCACTGCTGTGACATAATGAAGTAAGACTATTGAAATTCACTGTACATTTATAATGAAGTGTTTGAAAATCTCTGCAGCTCTCTGCCTTAATAAATGTGTGTGTTAATCCGTGAACTCTGTCTTATTCTGCCAGCCTGTGTGTGTGGCTTTATGTTGAAATAATACTCTTACCTTTAAATTCTCTGGTCGGTAATACTCTATAGGAATATGTATGGCAGCCATAGAA
Source organism: Epinephelus lanceolatus (assembly GCF_041903045.1). NCBI lineage: Eukaryota > Metazoa > Chordata > Actinopteri > Perciformes > Serranidae > Epinephelus > Epinephelus lanceolatus. The sequence goes on along the minus strand of NC_135747.1, from coordinate 33,337,183 downwards.
ACTGCTTAATAAGGAAGTATCTGACTCGTTAGGTAACTCAGGCGACCTCAGATTTCCTCTCCCCCTGCACAGGTTGATCCAGGTGAGGTGGAGTCACACCGGTTGAGTTAAGCAGGATTTATACTTCTAAGTAGAATCGATGCCGTACCCTACACAGTAGCCTGACATGCACCTCCCCAGAAATGTAACTACACATCGTGGCGACACAGACTCATTTCCCTCAGTGGAAACGAAGCTTTTCTTTACTTTAATTTCACAGAAAAGAAACAACAAATTGTGAAGACAATAAAGCCTCCATAAAATAGCATTTTAAGTCTTGTGTGTGATTTATCCTGGCTTCATATGAGCAGAGGAAATCTCTGCCTTGTGAGTTGTAATGGAGCCGAATTTTGTAACGTTACCTTCGTTAAATGTTGAGGTTATCCCCTGGCTTCATATTCAGGAAATATCTGCTAGCTGCTAGGCTAATTTATACAATGTAAAATAATAGGCTTGTGCTAATAATGTTAGCATGTTGTATTTGTGGAGAAAATGTGTCCAGATAAAGACAAGTGTTTGTCTGTGAATCCTGCGAGTTGTAGTCAAGCCGATTGGTGTGCTTGTAATTGAAATTGTCTCTATTAAGCCATGTTTAATGTGTGTTTAATGTGTGTTTTAAATCAACTAAACTTTACAGCACTTCACAGAAACCCTTCTGCCAACTAGTATTTTGGAGGTGTAACTGCAGAGCGACTTCTGTTCATTACATGCATCGTGTCTTTTCAACATTAACTTCCATGTTCACAGGAAATGTAGGTTTCGTCACCAAAACTACTCTAGGTTTAGGCAACAAGACTACTTGGTTAGGTTTAGAATGAAAAAAAGATTATGGTTTGGGTTAAAATAAGTTTGTTAAGTAACTTAAGTAAGTTAATAAATGTGTTATGTAATGTTTGTCACATAATGTCAGCTACGTAACATTAAATAAACTTCACCTTTTCAAATGGGGCACGAACAGCAGTCTCCTGGGTGAAAGTCCTATCCACACCATCCACACCTCCTCTCGCTCTCCAAAGAACTTCTCTTTATACTATGTCTACATTTACAATGGAGTTAGTCAAAAGCCCAGTACATCTCACGGAGATGCTAACAGGTGCCTTGTGTGCCAGAATTAGACGGCAGCTAACCAAGCTGCCATATTTGACATCAAGGGAATGAGAATGGGCACAATATACAGAACCAGCAGCATCGAATAGCAAAACTTTCCTAATATATTATGGATATGGTTATTAGGTAAGGATCCACAAGGATTCTAAATGAAATCCCTGCCTGTTTATTATTATTACACTGTTTAAATGCCCAAATAGATGGAATTATGTTTCACTGAAATTGTATTTAAATGATTTCATGTGACCAATAAATTGAGTGAATTGAATTTTGTTCAAATATCCAATAAAATAAGAGTAACTGCACCTGTGCATGTGTCTTTACATTGTAAATTATATACATTTATGTAAGCTGTTTTCTACTGTCACTTGTTGTTTTTGTCCTGCTCTAAGCATTTATAAAGTTTAATTTTAACATCTCCTGTGTCTCACGTACATATTCGACACACATTTGACGTGTTATTTTATTATTTCTGACATGTTTTCTCTGTTTCTCTCTGCAGGTGTTTCTCCCGGTCGGACCACCTGGCCCTTCACATGAAGAGGCACATCTGAGGGCAGAGAGAAAAGGAGTGGGAGAGGGGAAGAAGCAAGAGGAGAAAAAGGAGGAGGAGGAGGAGAAGGAAAGATAGGAGGAGGAGAGAGGAACGGGCAGTCGAGCTACCAACCGCCCGCCTCGTTCACCCCGTCCATGAACCAGTCTGCGGCCCCGGCGCCTGCAGGGCAGCGCATCCATCTGAGAGGGCCGTGAAGATCAGTCAGACTGACGGCGCTCTCATTGGAGACTGGGATCGGAGGAAAACGAGGAGTAGCTAGATTGTTGTTTTTCTTTACAATTACACACTCACACACTTGCAACGTAAACACTCAACACACCCGTCTTTGAATGCATCATCCCGGTGAACCCCGGCTGCTCTCACGCAGCTCTGGGGACTTGGACACTGCCAAACCAACATATACTTAACTTGCTTGATGAAACATTAACGCCGCCTTTTTTTCTTTCTCTGTAGTCAGTGTGTTTAAACCATAACGTCACTTTAGGTGAGGAGATAGTCCAGTGGGGAAACTTTAAATATCCATATAGTCAGTTGTTAGTGCTTTACCGGCTTCTTGAATTCCAATACTCAACTCTTTTCTTTGTGTTTTAATGTTTCTCATACACGGAACGTAAGAACTCATCATCTGCCGCAGTCAGCTTCAGTAATCTACCAGAAGAAAACAACAACAAATCTGCAGGAGAGAGACTGTGCGGATCGACTTCTCGCATAGCTGACAATCGAACCCAGGGCTCGGACGCTGGGTGTCTTGGTGCACCCATGGGACCTCGGTCAGCGGGTGCCGCTGCAGCTCTCAGGCTCTCCTCCAGTGGGTGCTTGCATCTCCCACCTTCACTGAGACGCCTGCCGCCTCCGCAGGCCATCTGACAGAAATGCGCAGCGACACTTTCTTCCCTTTTTTTCTACTTAGAGGATGATAATTCTTCTTGTTGTTATTACAAAGAATGACACTTTGTTCTTTTCTCTCTTTGAGAAAATGTCTTAAAACTCACTGAATTGTGTTTGAGGAAAAAAAAAACTGAAAAATCTAAGATGACTTCAACAGAATGTGTGGGATGAGAAGGAGAGCGTTGTTGGTCTTTTTAATCCCCATGTGCACCGGCTCTGCTTCTGCAGTCTGTACGCAACCAGTGGATGAACAGAAAAAAACAGAATCATACAAATTCTCAGAAATGGGATTTGTATTCTTTTTTTTTGTTGGACTAAAATAAAAGCAGAGAGCGGAGAGGTCTTCAGTTTTTTGTGCTGCTCTTTCTGCCCCGCGATTCACTCCAGCTAGAAAACAAAAACCCTCGCATGACCCTCTGTGGTCTCGCGCTCTACTGGAGTCGGGCGGAGGACTCGCTGAAAACTGGAAACCTGTTTTTTTCTTCTGTCTTTGCTTTTTTTGTTGATTCTGAGAGTCATCCTGGAGCGCTTTCACAGGCTCTCATCTCCCTGGCAGCACTGCGGGGCACGAACGGAGGCTGAGGAGCCGCTTTTTGGTTACTCACGTGGGACTTAAGACGCCAAACGACCTTTGCGCGGTGGTGCCGAACAGACACGGTCGCACCAGCCCGGTCAAATTTGCCTGTTTCGTATCCATTGACTGCACTGACTTTTTTTTTTTCAATGTTATCTGTGCTTTTTTTTCTACAGCGAAAAAAGGAACACAAAGAAAAAAAATCATAAAAAGACTTGAAAAAAATTCAACACAAAAAACAATTCTGTCTCGCTCTACACATTGTATACAGAACAAGCACACATACTGCGCCAACACACACACACACACACACACACAGACTTACACAGTTTCTTTGCTCACGGCTCCTCTTGAGATAAGACTAATAAGATTTAGGAAAATAATTATTAAACTAATGAACAGAGTTGGAAAACAAAACACTGCATGGCAGGCTTTATTGCAAACACACACACACACACACACACACACACACACTCTTCCTGGAATTATATGTTCTGCTCCCAGATCTTTTTTCACAGTAGGAATTTAGCAACTGTTGTTTAGTAGAAGAGTATCTTAGCTCTCGGCTGGAGGTAACAAACGATTCCAAATCCTTTGAAGTGAGAAATCAGCTTGTTCTCAGTTCCAACAATCACCCACATATCCCTTGCTACAGTTTGTGCCTCTCATTTAATCAGCGGTTTTCACTTCAGAGACTCCGGTTACATTGTTGGTTACAATAGAGCGTACAAACCCCTGTTTCCTTTAAAAATAATAAGTGGTGAAATGACTGCAGCAGGTCTCTTAACAAAAATGTGTCGAAAACGTGTTTATAATCCCCAGAGGTGTCTCTGCTCTGACACTCACGCACAGTGGATTTGAATGTCGTCAAGATGAATCCTAACGTCTTGACCCAAACAACGCATTGTCACATCTCGTTCTTTAAAAACCTGTTAAATTAGCTTTCTAATCATGGAAAGACCTGAAAAAAAAATTAATTAACTGAAACATTGGGGTCTTATGGTTACACCGGCATTTATGTAGCTAATATTTTGCACAGAATTCAATTAATTTGAACAGTGTAAGAATTAACTCACAGCAGCAGAGTAAATCTATGCTGAATTTAACTTAGGCACTAATGAGCAAAATAAATAAGTAAATAAACACATTTTATTGCCAAAGGCCTGTAGGATGGTTCGCTTACAGCTGTCATGCTCACAACTGCAACAGTGTTTTGCCATTTCTTGTTGTGACTGAGTGCTTATATGTGCTTTTATGGGCATGATTAAAGTGGCCAACAAGGGCAATGCACTACAATGACCCCAAAAAATTTCCATCAGGAGAAACGATGCCAATTCAAAGACAAATTCGAAAATCACAACAATACATAAAACAACAAAATCGTGCTGCAAGTGAAAAAATTAGTTGCAAAAATTTACTGGAAACATGACAAAGTCAAAAACGCACAAACCCCAAAAACAAATGCAACCGAAAACGCTGCATATCCAGTCAACTCAACAGAAGATCTACAGGCCTCAAGGAGGAGTGTGGTGTTAGCTAGCTAGAGTTAGCTGTCACTTTTTTATATTGTAATATTCTAAAAGGCTTACTCTAAATATAAAAAAGAATATGTACCTTTTTATGTTGCCTCTTTAAAGTGGATTTATACTTTGTACACTAGTGTGGTGGTGTCTGTGTCACTCTGCAGGTACACCTCCAAAATGCTAGTCGCCGGCAGGGTTTCTGTGAAGTGCTGTAAAGTTTAGCTGATTCAAAACACACATTAAACACACAGTACACAAATCAGCTTCACTATAACTCGCAGCATTCACAGACAAAGCAGTTGTCTTTATCTGGACACATTTTCCCCACAAATACAACATGCTAATGTTTTTAGCACAAGCCTATGGCATTTTACATTGTATAAATTAGCCTAGCGGCTAGTGCACTTTTCCTCTACTCATATGAAGCCAGGATAAATCACACAAGACTTAAAATGCTTTTTTATGGAGGTTTTATTGTCTTCATAATGTTTCTTATCTGTGAAATAAAAGTAAATAGAAGTTTTATTAAAGCTCTTACCACTGAGGAAACGCGATATGTAGTTACATTTCTGGGAAGGTGCATGTTAGGCTAAGGCGTAGGTTACAGCAATAGGTACCGCAATGATTCGGCGTAGAAGTATAAATCCCGCTTTACTCCACTTTTCTTACCGCTTCAAAAACAAACCCACTCTCCTGTCAGGTCTTTCTCTCTCTCGGGTCAAAAAAATTGTTGCACTTAGAACTCCCCCTACAGGCCTGGGGAACTTTCATTGTGTTGACTGGACATGTAGGGTTTTCTGTTACATTTGTTTCCAGGGTTTGTGAGTTTATGCATTGTTTCTGTGTTTGCAGCATTTTTGATATTAACATATTCTTTTAGCTTTCTGCTGCACATTTTTTATTTGCAGCACATTTTCATTATTGTATTTGTTTAGGATTTTGTATGTGTTTCCAATCTGCATTTGCTCTGGAGCTGCAGCATGTTTCTCCTAATGGAAAAGTTGTAGCATGTTTGCCCTTATTGGCCACCATACATGTCTTTAAAAAACACACATCACCTGCTGGCTTTTCAGAGCTGTAATAACTGAGTTTAATCTGTCACCTGAGCATAATCACTGATGCTAAAATCACTGACGTAAGAAATGATACGAGAGGTAAAAACTGTGGCGAGCACATATCCACAGCACCTGCTTCCTTTGCTTAATGGTTGCAGATAAAAAAACAAACTCGCCTTGCAATCAGGGTTTTACTGATATGGCAACATCAACACTGACACCGCTGCTCCATCCACCCACCACCACCACCTTTATATGCCCCGTAGCAAACAGTCTAATACTCACTGCTACTGTGACTAGTGCAGCTGGGTGAGGGTGCAGGGTTCCTGAAGCTGGCGGGGGGATTTCACATCCCAGCATGCCCAGTCATCGTGCCAGTTGGCCTTGCCAGCCTTCATTAAGTGAAACAGTGAAAACATTCCCCTTCGAGGGGGTTTTATGGTGCAGCTTCGAACAATCGATACCAAAAACCTCCAGCGTGGAACTGCCCTTTAGCCACGGGCAGAGTCTCCCCCGATCAGGAGAGAACAGCGGGAGTGCCGCCATATGAGGCCTCTTTATCCAGCGGCAGCTTTCTCTACTAACTCTCTGTTTCTGCTAAATATGACGTAAAGCAACCCATGTTTGAGATGAATCCAGAGTTTCACTTTTGATTTAATTTCAATGTTAGGTTTCCGTTACAAAAGCTATATCGATGGTTGTTTTCTTCAGCTTGGATGATGCAAAGTCACGCCAAAATGTTGAGACATGCAATGGGATGTGGAAGGAGCCCTCCTATACAGGAAATACAATCATAGAGGGATGGGGATCGTAGCACTTTTGTGAGGCTTTTGATGGCATGAATGTGTATATGTGTATGCGTGTGTCCCCATTAGACATACTGTGAGGGAAGCAGTGATTCAGCAAAGTGGTTGATAACAGATTTTTAACTGCTGAACATGTGTGGGAGAAACGTTGGTCGATACATTTGCTTGTTTGAAAATGGTTTTAATCGAAGCAAAGGCTGACAATGTGTTTATTGCGCTTTTTTTCCGGACCCTTCATTCGTTCATACATACATTCATTCATTCATACACATCATGGAGCTCAATGACTTCAGTCAGAGAGATGAAAACTTGCACTTCATATTACAACACAGTGAAATCAGACTCCTCTTTGCCACATACATTTAAATGACATATTTCTGACTCATTATTTTGTGTGTCTTTTCCACCTTCCCAAAAATCTCAGAATTTATTCTGATCATTAAAAACTAAAGGAAAAAAAAAACAATAATTTAAATATATGGACGTAAATCAGATCATTGTTGCACAAACACTGCATTTTATTTACTGCTAATATCACAAGAAGAACTAATTTACAGAAAACGGGATCGGTGTCTTTTTGCAGCAGCCAGCAAACTTTTGCATGCACGATGACTCAAAACTGAATCACCTCGTCACATTTCGACATTTGGTCATGGACTTTTCACGTCCAGATATGACATGAGTGAGACCGTGTTGGTATTTCATAATTGAAAATATATAAACTGGGAAAATGATGGGCCTTGAAGGGATAGTTCTGATTTTTTTAAGTGGGGTTGTATGAGGTGATTATCCATAGTCAGTGTATTCCTTACAGTAGTTTGGAGAATCAAACAGGGGTACTGACCCGCAAGCTCAGCAATGTACAGCTGTGGATAGGAGCAGCAGCAACTCGTATTTTAGCCACCTAAAATAATCCATACCAGTTTAAGTGTACACTATATTTACAATTTTTTCAACGTTTTTGTTGTTTTTTTTGACAGGGAACTGAGGCTTTCTTATTGTCCTTTTCAAAGCCACCAAACTCCATTGACAAAAACAGTCATTTTACCTCGCTGAACACAGGAGCTGCTGGTCAACCACTGCCTCAGTTTTTTAGTTTCTTCATGTTGTCTTTGGTGAATTTGAACTAACCCTTTAAAACACCAAAATCACACAACACCACAAAAAAAACTAACTGATTGAGGCAGCAGTAGACCAGCAGCTCCTGTGTTCAGTGAGGTAAAATTACTGTTTTTGTCGATGGAGTCTGGCTAAAGAGAGCATACATAAGTTTTACATTTAGTTCAGTTTCCCGTCAGACATCAGTGTCTAACAGCGAGGTAAAGCTGTGAAAATATTCTAAATATAGCGTACACGTAAACTGATATTGATTATTTAAAGGGGCTAAAATACGTTTTGTTGCTGCCCCCATCCACAGCAGTACATTGCTCAGCTTTCATGTCAGTACTCCAGCCTGCTTCTCCAAACTGGAGGCGTACCAACCGGCGTCTACTATTGGTCATTGATTATGGCTAAGTACCTCATATAAACCCACTTCCATCCTTTTCAGTACACTCTGAAAGAAGTGCATCACTTTCAGCTCATTTCTCTGTTTTATTTAGGGATAACACATTCAACAATTTTGGCCCAAACCACAGACAAACAAAGTTCAAGAAGATTTCATAGAAAAGAGTGTAAATTTTAAAAGTTAAAATTGTAGCTGGCCAGCGTGCAACAAATACAACTCATGGCTCCTGTTTAATTAAAATCTTTCTTGACATCCGACAGATCTCAAAGTCACTTCAGATACAATTTCCCATTTCATTTCCATCAAGTTGAAGCAGGTTTTCTGTCACAGTGTTGCTCCGGGTCTCCTGTCGTCTCTCAGGCTCCTCCAGGCCAGCTAGCAGCCGTCCCACAGCTCTGATTAGCATTAGCACTCCCGGGTCCTCTTCTCTAGTTGCAGTACAGCTAATGAGATAGCTCTGGGTCACAGGGAAACTGAGTGGTCTGGAGACAAAAAACAACAGGGACCTTGAGCCGGACCAATTCGGCGCCACGTACCCGGTGGACAGATCTGATGAGGAACAAACACAAGATCCCATTAGCGTCGAGAAATGCCAGGAGACAGTGAGATATATTTGTCAAAGAGACTAAACTGTGATGAAAAAAAGGATTTTAAAAAATCATTTACCCACATGAATATCCAAATCATTAAATCAGCCCTTTGCATTTTATCTCATGGATTACAGATAAAATAAATTACCATTTATCTGCAAAGTCCCAACAGATATTTAATCCACTCCGTGTCCCCCAGCCCTCCCTTTTCCTTCGCAGTTAAAGTGCCATTCTTGTTTCCCTCCATCCCTCCATCCTCACCCCATCTCTCCCTCTCTGTCCACAGCAGTTGTCCATGCACTATCAGCTGCAGGAATGCTGAATGCACACTTTACACATTTTTGCCCAAAGATTTGCATATTTGCAAGTTAACTGCTGTGAATGTAGTAGACGTAGAGGAAAAGAGCCGAGAGGCAGAGACGCAGAAAAAGGAGAGTCGGATGCAAGGTGGAAGGAGAGGGATCGTTTTTCTTACATGATCGTCCCATTAAATCTTAATTACCGGTATGCTCCCACTCTTCATGCTTCATAACATTCTCAGTCTCTTGTCTGCTGTCAGCTGGAGCCAAACTCATCCTTCACAAATGTAAAATAATGTTCTCATTGTCTTATAGGCAGGAGTGAAGAAGCTTTAGTCTCAGTTAGCTTCTTAGCACACTGCAAGTCGTAACGTCAAGTGTCATATTTCAAAGTCACAGGTGGGCCCAGACACACCAAACCAATGTCACAGAACCAGTTGCAGTGAAGGCCGACTGTTTCATCACCTGACGTCGCCTGTGTCTTAGCCAAAATGTTGCACCTGAACACACCGCTAAGACTACAGCCAACAGCCAACTAACATGCAAGAGGAAATAACTCTCCATACTAGCAGCCGGCGGTAGTCTGTATTCATCATTAAATGGTGAAACCGGAAGACCAACCGGACGGATTCAAGAACTTCAGACACACTGACTGCATTGAACGTCCAAGAACAACTATTCATAGTACAAATGAGGGTCCTCATCAGCACCCAGCAGTAAACGAAGGGCTGGGAGGTGAGCTAACCATTCTCTTACTGCCAGCGTTGGGTTTCACTAAACTAAAATGACTCCCTTGGGACCAAAGTGTAAAATATCTAACTTAAAACTAACTTCACTGTGGTGCGGTGGCTGTGGCTGGCTTGACTGCAGTGTTTTGGACTGGATTGGATTGCGGAAAGTAAGATTGGAGCATGGACAGTCGGTGCACTTCCTATGTCTACAGTCCGCTCAGTCACAAAAACATAGGCATGGCGGATGTTGTGGACATAAAAGGGCAGCATAGGGTTTGTTCTGACCCTTGAGGACAAGGGTAAATGATGACATTGATAGCACGTGGACCAAAGCGGACTCTCATTGATATGCAGACCCAGATATTTGACCTTGCCTGTGTCAGTTAGTACATTAAAAAGGCAGCCAGATGTTGAAAGAACAAAGTACGTTTACCGCGCACCAGCGAATAATAACACAATTATGAACTTTTCTGCTAAAGAGCTCAACGGCTAAAAAAAATGATCTTACCTAACACAACAAGTTGTTTCGATCTCGCATCCTCTTGACTGTAGTCTTTTGTTTACTTTCCTCACTTCTGTTTCTCTTCTCATGCACTGAGAGAAACTGCCAATCAGAGTAATTTCTCTCACAGATGGGCTGACGCAGATTTAACATGCCGTATCAGCCCGGAAAAAAAGTCTACAGGGGTCGACTAGTGCCATCTGTGCGGGGCACAGCCAAAACAATGGCGACAGACATTCATGGACTGCTTGACATTGACCAACGGCCGAATGTTGGATTGGTGTGTCAGGGCCTTTAACCTGTTGACTATGGAAACCAATGTTACATCACCAACTTTGTACAAGTTTGCCATTCTCATACATCAGATGGTTAAAGTTCAGTGGAAATCCAGAGGAGCAGTTTTATCCTTTGGGATTTACTAAAGGCGCTTTCACACTGGCAGGTCAGTCCTAATCTGGGAATGGTTTGCCTACAAATGTTACGTTTTCTTAAGAGGAAACTGTACCCAAATCCACCTGAATGAGGTCATCAAAAACCAGTGCCAGACAAACTGTAGTACAGATTGCATGCAGTCAGAAAGCAGTTTGACCCCACAAGATAAGAAAAAAAAAAAACATGTGAATGCCATGACAAAATTATTACAGGCTTGTTTTTTTGCCAAATTTGGACTCAACCCAGTGTGAAAACAGCCTTTAGACTTCATTTTTGATCACAGCCAGTTGTTCGGACACAGTTCTTTCATGGACCAGGTTTCAGTTTCCATCATTTTCTACCATATCACCCTGAAGAAGGATTGTCACTTCTGGCAGCTTTTGTAAATAGCGTGAGATCTTACGCACACAGACGGCCACTCTGTGTGAAATTAACCATATGTGGCGACGGCACCGTCTCAGACATTTCAGCGTTTTCTATAGATCTGCTTTAGTCCACGCAAACATTGCACTACATGATCATACTTAGCTATCGCACTCTCCATGTGCACGCACTGCTAGCTTAGTCTGTTGGAGCACTCTGTCAAATATCCACTTAACATTTGTTACACACCCAGGATGCACTTTGCCACCAAGAACCATGTAGTACAGGTCCACTCGCAATCGATCAGAGTGACATATCGACTTAAACCTCCAGTGAAATGCCTTTTTCATCTCTGTTATTCTGGGGGAGTTTGTTGTACTTTGCAAACATTCAGTCATGCTGTGACTTGGTTGAACTTTCAGTGGCATCCCGGAGTGACTCTGTCTGTCTATAACTACTGTGTTTGTCCATGCTTGATGTGTCAGTATATAAGAGATTCACAGATCTTTACTCCTCTCCTTGTGTCTGTATATTTCACCATACCCACACCAAACCCCTTCCACCAAACCCATAACCATTCAGAGCCCTCTGGGGCCGAACTCGCTCATAGTCTTCAGAAATCCAGCTGTACTGGGAAGTATTCTCAAGAGCTATGCAGCTTGGGAGCGCCAAGCAGTTCTTTGGTGAGACTGCAATAACTTCTCCACTTTACCAACTTAATGTCCGATCAGTCGGTATAGTTTAAGTTCAGTTGATCCATCTTAGTAGGTGCTTTTCCATCACTGTCAGTTTATCTGCTCAGTTAGACCCTAATGCCTGATGCATACTTGTAGTAGTTTAGGAACTACTTTTTGGAGTGCGGCCACTTTTTCCCCAACTCACTTAAAAGGATTGACTTTTGAAATGTTGTGTTTGTCTCTGGTGCACAGCTCTGTCCCAAGGTGTTGGTGATATTGGCTGTAGACATGTCTGCCTTCCCTCCAGTACAATGCAACTAGATGGCACTCGGCTTGTGGTGCTCAAAGCGCACTCAACAGTGATGTCTCCTTCCAGAAATCATGACCTGTTTACTCAAGATAATCCACAGACCTTGTTGTGAGCAGTTTTATATAGGAACTATTTTCTTTCTACCAAACTACACCCTCCAATCATATCATTGCACAGAAGGAGATGCATCTACTGCTAGCTCACCTAGCACCACTGAGCTAGCTATCATTACAGCTCAGCCAAGGGGGACGTTATTAATGTTGACATCACGAGCACAAGGTTCTCGTCCATGAGTTGAGGCACGCTTTCCAGCATGAGATATAACAGAGCTGTAAAGTCAGCTAGCTCAGTGGTGCTAGTGAGCTAGCTGTAGATGCACACTTCCTTCTGCACAATGATTCGGTTGGTGGGTGTAGTTCAGTAGGAAAAAAAATAGTTTCTACATGAAACTGCTCTCAACAAGGTCTATGGATTATCTAGCGTAACGGGGTTGTGATTTCTGCAAAGAGACATTGCTGTTCAGTTTTCCAAATGTATTTTTTGGTACTTTGAGCACCACAAGCTGAGTGCCATCTAGTTCCATATACTGGAGAAAAGGCAGACATCTCTACAGCTGATTTGCATAAACATGTATTTTTGATTTGGGTGTGAACTGTCCTTTCATACTGTCACGAGATCGAAGATCTCCTGCCTCAGAAAATGTGTTATTTTTGTCACGTTTTTTTTCAAATGTTACAATCCGCAACAAGAATATTCAGATGTGTTGCTGATTGACCATCTGCCCGTCCTGCAGCAGGTTAAAAAAAACTCTGAGGTGAAACAAAAAAAATTATCTCCTTCAGTCCATTTATTGGAAGCTATGATTTTATGTCCACCCCCAGCCAACAGCTGTATGTGGGGCCCATGTGGGTAGTAAATGGGCGCTATATGGGCTTGACCACAGGTTCCATATTGGTCCCTTGCCAATTGCCCACATGGGCCTCACATGGATTACGCTAGGGCTACCTGAGTACCTAGAGGGTATGGGCCCAAGAGGGGAATCTCTTCTGGAGCCCACTTGGGAAAACCCGCCCATGTGGGCAATTGGCTTGAGGTCAATATGGAACCTGTAGACAATCCCATTTAGGGCCCAATTTAAGACCATTTACCACCCACATGGGCCCAGCATACAACTGTTGGCTGAGCCCAGAGATGAAGAAAGATAAATTTGTATTTAATTGAGACGCACTTATGGGATAGACCATAACGTACCATCTGGCAACAATTACAACAAACTTCTTGGATACCGTTAAGTCTTTCTGACAGGTGTGTACAATCAAAAGTTCATGATTGTGTAGAAACCAAAGAATCCCTCCTATCGATCAACAACGTTTTGGTTCACAGACCTTCATAAGTGATCAACTGTCTGCGGGATTATTTGGTTCCTCCCTGAATGACTTTTTTTCCCACACTTTTGCCCATCGTTCCTGTAAATTACGATAACATGTTGCTCACCAGCTGCTCTTCAGAGATCTAGGATACGAATGAAAAGACAAAAGACACCTTTATATGTCTTTCAGGTTAAAGTGCCACACAAAGTTTTAGCTCATTTTTTGGATAGACTAGACGAGATTTTACAAATGTGCATGATGCTCATTGTGCTCACCCAGGTGGACATTGTAAAGCTGTATTAAATGAAACCTCCAAATTCTCTGCAGTGCATCTGGTGAGTAACATATTATTGTAATCAACAGAAATGATAGAATGAGACCAACGTTAGAAGAAAGAATGACCTTTAAGATAACCATTAGCATCCAAACAGAGCAAACAGAAATGATTTTGGTGCCAATCCTAATGCCACATATTGGGGAAAATGTGACCACTCCAGTGTCGTCATTTAGTGAAAGCTGCACCTTTATATCATCACAGTGAACTCGAATCACAACCACTGAGGGATCACAACTATATATTTCCCAGGATGAGTCGACATGTCGAGAAAAGAGAAGACAGCAGGTGTGTTTTCACCATTGCAACATCCCTCTCACCGTCCTGCAGGGGCTCTGTTACTCTGATACCTTTCATATCAACCTTTGATCCATAAACCGTCACTCCACACCCGCCTTCCTCTCCTCTGTTACCGTCACCTCTGTTGACTTTTTTTTTATTTTTTACTTTGAGTTCTGTTTTCGTTCTACTTACAATTTTTTGCTGTACAAAGTGTTTAAAATATTATTTGTATTATATGATGTTAGTATGGTAATGTTCTTTATTAAGGAAGAAGAAAATTTATTTTTGTTACTGGTCTGTTTCATAATTCTTTTCTAAATTGGTATTGTAAGATATCTATGCAAGAACTGTTAAGTGGAGCATTTTTATTTAAGAATGTAATATGTGTAATAAATGGTAGAATCTGGTCACGGCTCTCTTGTGTTTTGTTCCTTCAAAGATTTAATTGTCTCGAAAAAAAGTGAAAGAACATGGCACCTAGCTTAACGTGGCCAACGGACTTTTGAAAGCTTGGTAAGGCCGACATTAATGATTATTACAAAAAAATAGTAAATCCCTGTGCACAGCGGCGCAGTGCTTCTTCTAGGTGCCAGCTGGTGCAGGATAAATCACAGTCAAGAGTTCAAAAACTTCCAGCGCACACTAGAATATCAGGATTGACACAAAGTTTATTCAAAAATGTTTAACAAAAAAAGGAGCGAACAACGCGTTTCGCTTGTTGCGTCATCAGATTCGAATCTGATGATGCAACAGATTCGAATCTGATGACGCAACAAGCGAAACGCGTTGTTCGCTCCTTTTGTTGTCATACTTACTATGGCCACTAGAGGGCACCTCTTTACAGTAAACGTGGATATAGGTCGTAATAACCTGCTTGTCCAGTCAACCTGTGTTGTTGTGAGAGGAGGCTGTCTTGGCAGCTGTCATCCACCATCTTGTCCACCTCAAGATGATAACGTCAGTGCATTTATTACATCACTCAAGAGACGTTGATAAAATACGCATGAAAAGCGCAAAAGTAAAGAATTCGTGGTTTGCAGAAGGAACGCATTCTCCCTCCGACCTTGTCACATATCGACAATTGGTCATGGACTTTCCACGTACAAATATGACGTACAAGGTACCCTGGGTGTGTTGGTTGTTGACGTTCTGGGACACCGTGTCAAGTTCTGCCTGTTACATGCATTGCCCTTTTGCCAGTACACACACACGTGGTTGGGTTTAGGCATAAAAGACAGTAGTTGGGTTAGGTTTGGCTTTACTATCTAACTGAAACTGATCAGCGGTATCTTGGGTGAAAGTCAGTGGTTGTTGGACCCATCCACCACCCCTCCTGCCTGCCCTACTTGGACTTCTGCTGCCTTAACTTTCATTGTTTTCCCACTGCACTTCCCCCTGACACTGCCAGGCACAATTAAACAACAATGGCAACATATCATGCCAATGTGAAAGGACATCTTTTTTTCATCAGCGTCTGACGCCAAAAGTCACTGACCAACTGCCCGATTTTGACAACTTCGGAGTGAGAGGAATTGGCAGAAACATACAATGCCAACATTTTCTTCTGGCGACTGGGCTGATCTTTCCCTTCTATTTCATTTCAGTTTAATTTGAATGCTTCATAAATGTGTTAAGGTTATGAAAAAAAGAAGGAAAATAAACTTCTGGGTTGATCTGCCCCTGGACCCATCTGGAGGCGTCCAATTTCTGAACTGTGACCCTTTCCAGATTACAATTTCTGAACTGGTTTTAAACATTAAACAGAAACTACGACAGGTGATAAACATTAAAATTTGACATGAACAACATCCATCTTTCACTTTCATCTCCTGCCTTCACTTCAAACAAGGCAGGCAGAAGACTGAATATAACCTTCTAGAGAATGACTGCAGTCGCCCCTGTATGGTCACCCAGATGACTTTAATTATGAGTAACATGGTGGCACATTATTCCTTCGTAATGGCCATTTAAGGCAGATGGACACATCCTGTCCAGCCGCTGGCAAGAGCGCAGACGTACAGAGAGCCAGCGTCGCATTACTACAACAGAAAGGCTCATATTCTCAACACTGCTGGTTAATTTAGCTCTTTATTACAGATTAAAACAATCTCATGAATATCTATAGCTCTCCCCTGCCTGTAAATGGCTTCTCCTCGGCTGCTTATAGTGTCCTGCTCTTTAATTAGAGCTAACTTGTCACCAACTGAGCTGACATACAAGCCAATGACATGCAGGCTAAATGAGGTAATCAAATAATTAATGGCTAATTGGGGATCAATTTAGCAGAAGTAAGGGAGCTCGTATACAGCATATCTGCTCTGTGAGTTTGTCCTCTTACATAGAAATTGCTAATTAACTAATTAAAAGGGACTGAATTGTGATTGTATTTCTCTAGAAGGACAGGCTTGATATTCGCTCCTCTGATATAAATCATCTTAACTGGTCACTTGGCTTTTCTGTAAATACAGACTTTGCATTTCCACGCATGCTTATGTTTTCTTTGCTTACAGTGCTTAAGATGCTGGATGAAGACATTTCAGCAAAGCCAGCGCGGAGGATTATTATCATTTCTCTGCAGTGGGCTGTGTTGGCTGGAAAATGGGAATTCACAATGATGATTAGTGTGGGCATTTTGAAGTTCTGCAGGCTTATTCAGTTCTTGTCAGAGGTGGAGAAGGAAGGCGAGTGAGCTGTTTATAATCTTATTCAGCAGCATTAGTCTGCATAGTGTTGGTAAGTGTTTACAGAAACAGCAGCCGTCAGCTCTCCTTAACAGCACAAATAAACAGAAATGTGGTGAGCTGCCCCGTGGCATATTCTATACTTATCTCCCAGAAGGACCGTGTCAGCTCATTTGAGTGACTCTCAGACCGCACTGTCTACCACCACCTACCCATATAATGCTGCTTTGTACTGAGAGAGGAAACATATCATGACTGCTGTGCACAGAACAAAGCCTGCTCTGATATTACTCACCATGACGATCACCATGACTATCTATCTCTTTAGCTGCTAAACGCTCCACTGTGTTCTCCGGCTAGCTGCTAACTGTGTGTCTCTGCGGCTTGGTGCTGAGCAGGTAATGAACAGTGGGTTGTTAGAGCTTTTTGCTGCGCATAGCTGCCTGTTGCAGCTAAAAGGAGACACTAGATGTGATTTTGAACCTTTGTTTGTTCTCTGTAAGAACTAATGGCACTTCTTTGGCTCCTGTGTCAGAGCACAGCAGGATCAATGATTGATGTAAGTGTACGTTGATTGGTTGACCCAACACATTCTCACTCCGACGTCGTCACATATTGACGTTTGGTCATAGACTTTTCACGTCCAGACGATGTGAAAGGTACCCTGGGTGCATTGGTTGATGACATTCTGGGACGCTGTGTCAGGTTCTGCCTGTTACATGCATTGTCTTCTTTCAAAATACACTTCTGTTACGTCAGCACAACAACGCAAATTGATGGGGTTTTTTTCCTTCAACTAAAGCGCGTGGTTAGGTTTAGGAAAAGAGATTTGGCTTTATAATCTTATGGGACACAAACACCACTCTCCCGGGTGAAAGTCTGTGTGTGGACCAACAGACCACCTCTCCTGCCCAACCTACTTGGACGTTCACCGCCTTACCTTTCGTTCTTGTCCCGCTGCGTTTTCCCCTGACACTGCTGAGCACCGTTAATCTATAACAGTGATTGGCTGCGTATCATGCTGATGCTAAAGGATGGCTTTTTCATGAATGTCTAACGCTGGAAGTCACTGTTCAAGGGCTGGATTTCAACGACTTCGGAGTGAATGTCAGTGTAGCTCTGGCAACCACCAATTTAAAAACCTGTCAGCTCTGTAAACAACACACAACACAAAAACAGCTTATAATGAAAGACATGGAAGAAAACACACATAAATGGACTGACACTGACGTCCAGACTTTACTGAGCAGATAAGTAACAGAGGAAATAAACACAGTCTTGACTCGTACGTCGCGCAGAGGGGAGGGGCTATACTAACCAGCAGCCAACTTGCATCACTCTAGTGTTAGTAGTGATGGTGCGAACGCAAACAGAAACAAAGCCCCTTAAGGTATGTAGTTCTTGGACAACACGTTCTCTTCCCAACTCGTCATGTATTGCCTCCTGGTAAGTGAACTTTCAGATTCTTGCGTCTGTTGTTGACGTTCCGGGACGCCGTGTCAATTTACTCTTCTTCCATGCATTGTGTCTTTATGAAATACACTTCTTTTTTTCACAGGAAATGTACAGTTTCTGCTTGATAGATGCATACAGTCCCTTCCAAATAAACTTAGAACATATGCAACACCTTTACATTAATTTCCTTGTGCAACAAAAGCACATGATTGGGTTTAGAAAAAAACATCATGGTTTGGCTCAACATTCACAGAAGAAGCAAACACCAGCCTGGGGGGTGAAAGTCCGGGGTTTGTTGGAACCATTTCAGCAGAGGTGGATGCCGAAAGTGTTAAGAGATGACGCAAATGGCTGAATCTGGCTGTCTGGAGAAAAAAACTGCACAAAACCTCTCTTGCAGGAGTTGAACCAGCAAGCCTCTGGCCTTCTTTTCATTTTCTCAGGAATCGCTCTATGACGTACTGCGTCTGATCATCCACAGACACCAACTGGCACAGCTGAGGTCTGAGACTGTCGAAAGCTTGTTGGGAATCAACTTAAAATTCTTTTTTTCTCATGGTTCCCCCGCCCTATAGGGACTTTCCAGCTCCTTGTATTACACAGCATTTCTAACTGACGCTGTCCGGCGTCCTGACACAGTAATCACTGACAAGTGGTGGTATTAGAGTAGGGAATGAGAATAGGCTGTCTTGGAGGAGCTCCCAAGTGCACAGTTCCTCTCAGGGAGATCCCAAAAGTGTTTGGTTGAAAAACACTTCATGAGACGGGTGAGAGTGAGTCAGACCAGTAACACTGTGGGATGGAAAACTAAACAATGAGCTGAAACTCACTCCATAAAGCCGAGAGGAGCTGTGACACCCTGTAACACTGTTTTCACACTGTCAGTTGATATATTTCTATATAAAGAAACATTGATTACAGGTGCTTTAAGGTTAGAAAAAGATTTTGATTACGGCAAATAAAATCTGATTAGAACAAGGCAACTAAGACACTTGGTTTAGATCGATAAAAAGGTTGTGGATTGTAAAAGCGTAAATGTTAATTGCAGGTCTGTGACTCTTCAGTCTGCTACATGAAAGCCTTAAATGCTGCATCATCAAAACTCCACACCCCACTTCATAAAGGGCACACCACTTCCTCCATTGGCGCCGGACATAAATCATAAGGAGCCAAATCATGCAACGTGGACACAATTCTGAGGGAAACTGTGCTGGTTAATCTAAAGCAGGAGTCACCAACCTTTCTACCTTCAGCTACCTGAAGGATAAAGAGTGATATGGAGGGCTTCTTGTTTGATATCTTCCCTAATAACATAGGTTTGCTTTGTTTACATTTAAATAATGAATATGATGCATTTAGGCTGCACATCACAATCATTAATAATTATGTTTTACCAATTGGACACAGTTAGGTTAAATGATTTCCCTGTTAATCTCGGCATAATGAGACATAATGAGAGAAAATGTACCTCAAAGTCTGCTTCACACTGTTCGACAAAGAAACCGTAGCAAAACGTTGCAAACCATTTTGAGGCTGAACGTGCCCCAGAACATTGCATATGCCTAATGGTCCCACCTCTAACATGACCTGGGCTGCGTTCAGACTCAACAACAAGTAGCAAAACTTTTTTTTTCATGGAAATGTTGGTGAACTGAAAACTGTTGTGTTGCACAAGCTCACTGCCTTTTAATATTGAGGGATTTCATTCAATTCAGTTCTATTCAAATGGCTTTACTGACATGGGAAACACATCAACATTGCTAAAGTGTGAACTAAAAAGCCAGAGACTGAAGCAAAACAGTGCACACCATATTGAGAGTGAACGCAGCCCAGGTGTGATTCATGACTTTGGCCTGACCAATCAGATTTCCAAGCAAATCCCATGTCTTCTTGTTAATGGTTCATTGAGCTCAGGTGGACACCAAATGACCCAATAACAGTATTTTGTTCACTTTCCTTTACTTTTTAAAGTGCTCCACTGAATGTGCTCCTGTTCATCGATTTACACTTTTAAAAAAGAGGTGAATCAGTTTTAAGAATTAGATTAGAGTTACATACTTAAGTCCAAATTATCTGCTGTCTGTCTTTGTGTGACCACTGCAAACAATTTCAGATCACCTCCTGCAGAAACAGCCACCTGCATCCAGGAAGTGAAAGACAAAGAAGAAGAAGTCGGTCTGCTCCAAAGGTAAAAAATTTCTGTTGTTCATCTGTAGTGACTTAGAAACATGTCTCATCAATCTGAGCTGCAGTCAGCCTCCAGAGTTTCTCCCAAACACACTGATCTATAAAATATAAAACATCATGCACAACCTCTGTCTGTCACACACACATACACACACCTTATCCACTACCTGCTTGACTTCCTAATTATTATTTTAGCAGTGAAGCTTCACAGCTTCCTTGTTTTAAAATTAGTCACAATAAGAAGGAATCAGCATGGTGCGAAATGTGTGTGTAGGTGGGTGTTGTGGGAGGAGAGAAGTTTGACATCAGTTTTCATTTGTTCATACAGAAACCATTTTTTTTGACACAGAAATCTGATGGAAATGTTTTGACTGCTCTGTAGTTATATTACAAAATGTAAAGGAAACATGCTGGAAATCTGGGATGTGTTCTTCTTTACCACCTCAGTTCAAAGGTCCAGGGTGTGTTTAGTTTGCTAGACGTTACACCTTCCAACAGCTTCCAAAGCTGTCCTATTTACACTGCATGTCGTGTTGCAAGCAATTCAGCAATTAGTCTTGTGCTGAATTTGGGCTTTGTTCAGGGTTAGGAAGGAGCCCAAATGTGGCAACCCTGTGTTCTTTTATTTACTGTGACTGAGACTGGTGATCATGGCAAGCATAGGTTTTGGTGAAGGCTTGGTTTGGAGTGTGTTACCACAACCCAGTCTCATTCCATAGTCACTGAAATCTGGTGCCTGGGCAG
Organism: Epinephelus lanceolatus; assembly: GCF_041903045.1. Taxonomy (NCBI): domain Eukaryota; kingdom Metazoa; phylum Chordata; class Actinopteri; order Perciformes; family Serranidae; genus Epinephelus; species Epinephelus lanceolatus. The sequence continues at coordinate 33,316,171 of NC_135747.1, read as the reverse complement.
TGACGCGCGTCATCAGACACTGACGAACAAAGCCATCCTTTCACGTTGGCATGATAGGCGACCGGTTGCTGTTATAGTTTAATGAAGCTTGGCAGCATCAGGAGGAAATGCGGCGGGACAAGGACGAATGTAAAGGCAATGAAAGTCTGAGTAGGGTGGGTGAGAGGTGTGGTGGATGGGTCTAACAAACACAGACTTTCACCGGGAGAGTGGTGTTTGTGTCCCAAACCCTGTTCTTTTTTCCTAAGCCTAACCACGTGCGTTACTTGTTGAAGGAAAAACAATGTCAATTTGCATTGTTGTACTGATGTAGTGCTTTTGTTTTGAAAGAAACTGTATGTGACCGGTAAATTTCCTGTGAAAACAGAAGTGTATTTTGAAAGAACACAATGCATGTAACAGGCAGAAGTTGACACAATGTCCCAGAACGTCAACAACCAGCACACCCAGGGTACCTTGCACATTGTATCTGGACGTGGAAGGTCCATGACCAGATATTAATATGTGATGAGGTCAGAGTGAGAATGTGTTGGTCACCAAATATAACTCCCTTTAATGTGCGTTGTGTTGTTTTTACTCTTCACATGAGATCTCTTTAGCTACGGTAGTTACATTTTCGTACTTACTTTAGCTGTAATGGTGGCTACATGTGTCAGAGCCAAAGCTACACTAATGTGTGTCAAGAGATGTTCTTATTTTGTGCACACAACAAGCAAAATTACCATTAGATTCATGACATGTGTGTGTTGTTCTTAATATGGAATGGATTCATGTATTCATAACTAGACTATTGCAATTCCTTGCTCTCTGGCATCAGTAAAAAAAATCTCTCTCACGCCTCCAGCTCATCCAAAACTCTGCTGCCAGAATCTTGACTCTGACTAGAAAACATGACCACATCACACTTATCCTGGCTCCCCTACACTTGTTACCTGTTGCTTTTAGAATTGATTTTAAGATTTTATTGATACTTACAAAGCTTTGAGAGGCCTCACATCCTCTGATGCATCTTCTTTTGTTATTCTGAGGTCTAGATTAATTCACAAAGGTGATATAGAGCCTTTGGAGTGACCTGCCAGAGGAGATCAGGGCTGCAAACTCAGTGTCATCTTTTAAATCACTCCTGGGACCATACAACATACATGGTTTGAAACTGCCTTGCGGTGACTTTAGCTGCTTTATTATTGTGTGTTTTATTCTTTTATTATACAACAGTTAGTTCCGGCCCTGCAATCTGATTGGTCGAGAGACAGTAAAACCATGATGATACTGGAGTACAACATCACGGTTATTTCACTGTGCATGTATCACTCCGCCTCACAGCTGATTGCAGTCAACAATCAAATCAAAACTGACGGTTAGTGTCAGTTAGGTCAGTAGTTGCATTGTAGGCTAATTAATTCATCCACTGTCAAACAGCCAAAAATATGGATTTATTTCCTAAAATAAGTTTTGAATTGAACTATGAATGGTCATCAGAGGAAGATGAGGGAGAGGAGAAGCTGAATCCATGTGAGCACACATCCAGGTTTGTCAGTGTTTCATCAGCGGAGCTCAATGACTTGGAGAAAAGCAACATACTGTCAGATCAGAAGGCAGAGTCGGCTGTGCCTGTGAAGCCACAGTCCACCATGCAGTCACCAGAGACTTATTTCACCGGCTGCACAATTAATGGAAACGTGCAGATAAATGTGTATAAAGAGTAAGTGCCTGGCGCACCATGTCTGCGTTACATAGCAATGGTGACAGCGGAGTCCTGAGGGAACTATTTTTGTTGGCAGAAGACAAATAAAATGCTTAAATTATCTATTTTGTCCTCATTTTTCAACATTTCTTAATTAGCCTTGCTTATTTAACTGTTGAACTGTTGTATAAAAGCAATATCACACTCGAGCTTGTGATGTTATACTCGTATATCGTCACGGCTGTGATTGTCTTCGACCAAATCACAGCCGTGACGATATACGAGTATAACATCATGAGCTCGAGTGTGATGCTTAATTAAATATACAAGATGTAAGGAGTACTTCTTATCTGACTCTTCGGGCCTGTTTATACGGTTCTGTATAGTTCTGAAAATGGGTATTTATCTAACAGAGATTTTCAAAAATGCCTCCAAAGTGAAAGTTTTTAAAAAATACCCATTTCTACGGAGACGTGTAAACAGTATAGACAGAGATTTTGGAAAACGATGACGCTGCAACCCAGTTTGCGCATGTCCGTTAGACGCATGGTAACCACAGCATCAATGGCGGTTATATGCCGAGTTGTTTACGTTTTGTTAGCGCTTTTGGGACTACTTACAAGTTTAGAAATGAGCTTAGCACTGCTGCATCAACATCACCGCTACATCAGCGCACAAAGACGTCAGTTGTGCCTAATATTAGCGAGTGCATAGAACTAACTATGCTACATAAGGTTAAAATGTAGTTAATCATTGTTTTTTATCACTAGCGCCAAGAGGAAAACAAATCACTGTGCAAGCGCAGAACGTTCTTCTATGGTGTTTGACATATGGTGTATCGCCACCTACTGGCCTGGCATGCTAATTGCAGCAAAAAGCTGCTGTTTTTTGTGTTTTCGTGTAAACAGGGATATCGTTTTCACAACTGATCGTGTAAACCCAGAACTTTTTTTATACAGGATAAATAAAAATCTGTTTTTATTTGTATCGGTATCCGTGTAAACAAGGCCTTAACAACAGTACTCCCAAGAATGTTCGGGTGTCCCTTTAAGGCTCAGTTTAAATGCATAAATGACTACAGGAAATTGATGTAGTCTGAAGGTTTCAATCATCAGTTGCTTGTACCCTGAGTATTGTTGTTACTTTTGGTACATTTAGATTGGAAACTTAATGGAGGAAGCACACACACACAGCAACACACACACACACACACACGAGGGATAATAGGATGTTAAATATTGATCCCTCTACAGCAGATTATTTAGTAAACAGTCGACCATCTGGACTAAATAAACATTTATCTGCAAAGTCTCATTTATGAGCCAGAAATGCTTCAACTTTTTGATATGTAACTTTCTATTGGCTCTAACTTGTCACTAAAACAATAAAAAATGATATATCACTTATTTATCCTTCATAGATCAACAATAAGAGACCAGAATAAACACATTTAAAAAGAAGAAAACATCTGAGTTGTCCGTCTGCAGTTATGAAAGTTAGATATTTAATAATGACTTCCAAACATAAAACATTAATAATCTTTTGAGCAGATGCTGTGCAGCCAGAAGCTTATTAATCCTTTATAAATATTCCATCCTATAAAGCAGTCGCCTACAGAGGTGTTAGTTTCCGTGCACTTGTGATGTGTTTGTGATGAGTATGAAGGAACCCTGAGCTCCCACTGTGTTGCTCTTGGACAGGTGTGTCTCTCCGCCGGTGTTCTGGGTCGTTTCAGGCTGCCAAACTCAATACAGCTCCTGCCAGCGTCTGGATGTGGGAACCCTGATTAGTTGTGACTCTGTCTTCCTGCGTTTCAAACACTAGCGCTTCATGATAGAGTCAGTGTTGATAGCGTTTGCCTGCTTGTCTCCTGAGCTAAGTTTGCCTCCAGTCTTGCAGGTCTGTTTTTCTTTCCCAAAAATATTCTTTTCTTGATTTGTGCAGCATTTTCTCGGCTCATATCTGCAGCAGCCTGCATGTATTGTAATATTAAGTGAGGGGAATAAAGCGCGTCTCTGAGACTGCAGTAGCTTATAGTCTGCAGAGGTCAAAGCTCAAGAGTCTGGACTCTCGGGGTCAGCAGAAGTGGTCTGTGTAACTTCTGTCTTTACATGTTCAGATAGATGAACTAATTACAGCGAGTGTCTGCAGAGGTCCACAAACAATCAAGTCTTTAGCTTATCTGCTGCTTACAGCCACTCAGGAGGTCAAACACACATTAGCCTGCTATCACGGCTAATCTCTGTCTCCTTGTCAGTCTCTGCTTCCTCCTCACTCCACTTCAATAGCTCCTTCTCTCACACACACACACACACACACACACACACACACACACATAGTGCATTAAGTCAGCAGGTTATGGTCTTTCTGCTTGTTTCCTTTAATCATCTTCAGACACATAACCAGCTTTTAATGGGATTTTGTTTCCATATTCACACGTGCATGACAAACACCTCAGTGAGATAAAGTAGTAATGATAAACTTTATTTATATAGCATCTTTTATACCATAATATGCAGCTCAACGTGCTTTACAAACAAATCAATAAAGCAGTTGTTAAGAATAGGTGACACAAAATGATTCAAAATCAAAATCTTTAAGAGATTAACCAAATATATAGGATAATAATCGAAATAAAAACAGGTTGATGATGGTTAAAAACAAGATTAAGATATAAAAATCACAAAACAAATATGACAAATATAAAAGAAGTATCAAATATTAACAATGATGTTCAGAAATGATGTATTTTTTTAAAGTACCTCTGCGTTGTTTTGAAAGATTATTACTCGTGTCCAATTAGTTAAAACCTAAAAACTGATTTAAAGGGACAGTTCACCCTAAAATAAAAAATGATGCCATTTTTCTCCTCACATGTATAGTGCTAATTATCAATCTAGATTGATCTAGATAGATAGTGTTGGAGACATCGGCCATAGAGATGTCAACCTTCTCTCTAGGCCCGCCGTCGGGGGCTCAAAGGGTGGGTACAGATGACCCGGGGCCAAGGAAGGGGGGGCCCATGAAAAGGTCTATGGTTGACCCTTAAATTGGATCAAGTATAATAATTTACTTACTGACTTAAATCACTGACAGTAACACTGTATTTACATGATACATATATGTAATTTTATATTTAAAACACATTTCAACATGCTGTCTGATACTCTCACCCTCCCTGCAGGTATTGTGAAATGGTGCGGTCCATCTGGCATGGGTCAGGTGTGCGATGCGCAGAACTCTTAAGAGCCGCTAATGTTAACATGTGAGTCAGACTGCTGCCTGATGAGCTAAGTCAGAATGCCTCATCAAAAAATCAGAGGCCCCTAAAACAAAAGTCAGGGCACAGAGAGAACAAGAAAATGAACAGATCAGAGAGGTAACGGCCAAATGTCTGACAAAAAATTGGGAAAAAGCACCAAGTGCGAGCTCAAGGTGAGATAAGAGGCAGAGTCATTTTTAGCAAATAAAACCTGCTGTATCAGGCTCAGTTTTAAAGCTACAATGAAGACACAGGTATCATATTAAACCAGAGGACCAAAGGCATCCATTGGTACCAACCATGTAAGGCTGTCTTGTCAAAAGGGGGCCAAATAACTCTCCAAAGTTACACATTTTTCAAATTGCTGTATTTAAATATACGGGGGTCTCTTAACAGACTTGGAATTGTATAAATTGTACTATTTCAATTCTGCACACAATTTGACCAATATTTGATTAAAGGGATAGTGCACCCAAAAATGAAAATTCAGCCATTATCTACTCACCCATATGCCAACGGAGGCCCTGGTGAAGTTTTAGAGTCCTCACTCTTGCGCGGAGCACAGAGAGGCAGTCAGAGCTACAGGCTACAGTGAGGCTAAAAACAGAGTTCATATAACGTTTTTCGAAACAACTTTTTATGTCAGGGCTTCAAGACACTTGGATCACTACGGATGAGCAGTATGGAGATACTTTGTGGATTCAGTTTTGTGTTCTTGGACGTTAGTCTGGGGCGCCGTCAGCCATTAGGTGTGCTAGCCGCTCCACCCGCCGATCTCCACAAGGGATGTGAGGACTCTAAAACTTCACCAGGGCCTCCGACGTCATATAGGTGAGTAGATAATGGCTGAATTTTCATTTTTGGGTGCACTATCCATTTAAGGTAGCCCCAAGATTGAATGAATAAATTAAACAGATAGATAGATACAGATAAAAACTGTTTCTCTCACACACAAACGGAGAAATCCTTGATGACTTGCAGTCATGGGGGGCTGTGATTAACAACAGCAACTATATCAAAACATCCATAAGCAAACTGTCACACAACTCAGCACTATAATCCAAGTTTCACTTATCCAGTCGTTTGCTCAGTGCTTGCCAAACACATGCAGTTTTGCTAAAGCCCTACTGTTTACAATATCTGTGCATACCAGTAGCATGGCTGTAGTTCTAGCGAAAATGCATGTGATTGGGGAAGTAATGAGCATACGACAGCTGTTAGTCATTGTTGCCTATGATTTAAACTTCATCAATGGGTGCGGTTACATCATGGCTTCTCATTCAGAATGAAATAAATCTGAATGAAATCATTCAGAATTAAAGTTTTTCCAGGTAGTTTACATGAGAAATATTCATTCCGAATGAGGGTTTACACGGGATATCAGTTTAATCGCCTGTATTCGGGTCCGCGCAAGGTTTGGGGCAGGGAAGGTTTCTGATTGGATAGGAGGCGGGGCAGATGTTACGTGTTTACATTTACCGGAACAAAACATTGTAGTCCTTGCTCCAGATAACAAGATGCTTGACGACGCCGTTCTTTTCTTTTTCAGGCTTGTTTTGCTTATATTCTTGAAGTAGCAGTACGACAACAACCTTGTTCTGCTAATGCTTTGTCTGTTGAGGAGGAGAAGAGAGGTAACGAGTCTGACTGCTATATGTCATCACGCCAGGAGGGCAAGGAAACGAGCATGCGCAGAAAGACAGGAATGAACTTAAAGAGGAATGAGTGTATACAAGTGTGAGAAATTCTTTCATTCGGAATTAGAAACAGAATATTCGGATTGAATTTTCAATCGCATTGGCCATTTTCATTCCAAATTAGGTGTTTACAAGATCACTTTTAATAGGAATGAACTTTCATTCCGAATGAAAAGGGAATTAAACTGTCCATGTAAACGCACTCAATGACTTCACCGAGAATGTTTGCTGTTTTGGGGTTCTTTGTTTGTGGAGGTGTGCAAAAATAACAAAGTGTACTTCATGAATTCAGCGTTACACGAGGTTAAGTAGTAATTCTTATATAAATGGTCATTTGGTAGGTGAAGTATTCCTTCAAAAAATTACAACTCTAACCTTAAATCTGGCCTAAAAACCCCAAATACTCATTGAACGCTGCAGGAAGGTGTCGGTGAAATCTGAAAAGTGACCAGCTGCATGTAAACGCAGGTTTCCTGTCTCAGTCTTCATTCCACTGCAGAGACATGTTCTTGTAACGTCAACATACAGTCACATACTGCGACCAGGGTCTCCTGCATTATGTCCTCACTGACACTGTGTACATTTGCTTGAATTTAAAATACACAAATCCACGTTCATCTTTTTGTCCTGAGGGAGAATGATCCATAACTCTATGATGCTGAAATGGCATGAACTTTTTACTGCACACCCCCCAGCTGTCTGGGTTAAATGTCATTTTTCATAAAGTCATTAAACTACATTGAGCCCTTGTTTTGCCTTAATTTGATATTTATGTTTTATTTTAAATATTAGACTCTTTTGTTGCTGAAATCTCAACACTTTTAATATCTCACAACGGTTTTAAAGAGGTCGTGACACCACAGTCAAGATCTAAAATTTAATAGATGCAATGGGAAGGTGACAATCATTTAATTGTGAATATTCTTATTTTTTTTCCCATAAATTATTCTCATTATTTGCCTTGTTAAGCCCCAGCCATCGCAACATGTAAAGAGCACAACACTCAGTGTCATGTCTGCTTTTTTACATCAGTATTGTGTTATCATGCTGCCACAGGAGGAACACACACATGCAGACACACAGCTGGAATACACTAAAGCTTCCCTGGATGACGACGTAGAATTGAGATGTAATCAGATAACATTACATCTTTATCTGGAACAGTAATCTGGGAAATCGTCCTCTTTTGTGCACACAATGAGCACCGCGTGTTCCTCTTATCACCCAGAGTCAAATATCGAGCCGTGACGTTTGTACCTTCGTGTCCCTCTGTCTCGGTCGGAGCCGCTGCCGCTTGCTTGACTTTATCACCGGCTGTACTGTAAAGCTTTAAATTATTCAGTGCCTGCGCAGATCGAGAGACAGAGAGTGGGAAATGGGGGGGGGGAGACATTATCTTTGACAGCAGCCTCTATTTTTCTCCTCTTCCGTCTCACTGCACATCAGTTCAGACAGTGTTTACCAGAATAAACCCTGTCCTCCTTCCTGCTCTTTGCTTTTCCTCTCCATGTTCTCTCACTCTTGTTTGCTGTGGAGTTACATTACTGGACACGAGTGTTAAGTTTATTCAGCAGCTGCAGATTATCAGCTCCTGAACTGTGATCCTGATCCACATAAAGTGGAACAATATTTTGATGCACTTAAACAACTAAAGTCATACTGACTGCTGCACCGTGCGTTACTCACCTGAAATACACTACACTGCAGCAGGGTACTTGGTATCCTTTCCTATGTACAATTTAACAAATTACTTTTAACTTACAAGCTTCAGATTTTCAATTATTTCCATCCAAGGAAAATATTCAAACAAAATACCTTTTTTTCTGATAGTGTTGCACAGTGCCCTTTGGTGTTTGCTCTGGCATCCTATTCATTTTTTCTGTAGTGTTGTTGTAAAATGTCCTACAGTATGATATGTCTCTTTCGTAATTTCCTGGCCAATGTGCAATCTTGGTATGTGTAGTGTGTGTTTTTATGACTGTTATTGTATGGCAGGAATACTTGTAGAGCACCTGAGTCCAAGGCAAATTTCCCTACAGTTTATTTTATTGTATTGTAAAGTGTGTCGCATCGCATTGTATCGTATCGTATCATATCGTATCATGTCGTACCATATCGTATCGCACCGTTCCATATCGTACCATACTGTATCGTATCGTATCGTATTGTATCGTATCTTGTGTCCTACAGTGCTGTTGTATAGTATCTTATAGTGTTCTATTGTTTGGCTCTTGTTATCTATAGTATTTATTTCAATTAGTACACTTCAAGTAAATTATTTCCAATTCATGGTTAGCTTATAACCTTGAGAGTCTTTTAGTCAGTACACAAGAAAAATGTAGTACGTCGTACCAAACTACAGACCGTTTTAAGGCCGATGTCACAATGACATCATTGTATTATCTGGAGGCAAAACCTGCCTCTCCACCACAGGGCTGTAGGCTTCACGTCTTAAAATGTGGTCTTGTTGTGTTATTGGGAGCCAGAATAGAAGGAGTCATGGCTCAAAACCAGCCGCCACTGCCTGTCAACAAAAACAAAGACAGCTATGGTTAAATGTGATCAGACCAAAGGACTGGACGGAGGCCATCATCAAAAATGCTCACATGTGCAGTGCACACTTCATATCAGGTTAGGGAAAAAGTATTTCCTGTTGTAGGGATGAATAACGTTATATGTATTAAGGGTTATCATGTCCACCTCATCAGAAACTGGGGAGGGATTAAGAGGAATATTGGATTTCTCTGTGACGCTAACTTTTTAGGAAGTTAGCTAACATTAGCTTCAATAGCAAAACAAACTGGAGGAAACCGTTCAAGTCTCGTCCTCCTTTGTAAGACTGGCTTCCTGTGACATCATCCATCCACTGAGTGAGAGCATATAGGTCGGCCAGCCTGGTCCCGTTGGTCAGTGTTTACTTATTCAAGTAACGCTTGCAGTCCCGGAGAGTGAGCGACCTGACATGGCGTGTTGGTAAATTCAGTCTGACGCTCTACACTAAAATGAGAGACCTGTTGGTCGAAGAAACGGAGCGTTATATTTCTATATGAATTAATGAATGGTTAAGTTAATCACACATTCACTCTGCTCTGTCTCTACGGACAGAGTGCTACTCCGAGAATGCAGCGTTCTGGATAACTGAACAGTACTTTCCGACCACGCTCCAAATTTTGGAACACAAAATCAGTATACGCCACTCGTATCATCTTCCTCCATTGTCTAAAACAAGCCAACAGAACTTGTTAGCAAGCGCTGGCATTATTGCCAACTCCTCAGTAAGAAAAGTAGCTATTGGTTGTCCTAAAAATCGCTAGAAGTCACTAAATGATGTCATCACCTAATTTGCATAATAGTCCATATGCATGTAATTGTAATGGCTGCTGTAGGAGAGAGGAATAACGTCGTGGGAGAGACAAAAACTGAGTAAAAAACACCCTGAATATGTTTAGAACTACAAATGAACCTTCTTTCAGTGATTTATATTAGACAAAGAAAATTTTACATTTACATCCCACCCTGACAATAAGCCAGGTCGGGATCAGCCAGCGGCAGTTCCGCGCATGCGCAATTCACTTGCCGTCTGGACATGGAGGGGTTAACATCTCCTGCTCTGATTGCAGCTGGGACGGAGGACTGGGCCGCCTGTGAGTGCTTTGGGGTGGGGGAGGGGCCCACAGCATCATCCGCTGCTCATTGAGAAGAATAAGAATGATACGTGCTTTCACGTCAGAATCTCCAAAAGTCTCCAACAACATCAGAAAAAGTCGCTAGATTTGTCGCTAGTTGCTTTTTTGAAAAAGAGTCGTTAGAGGGGTCTGAAAAGTCGCTAAATATAGCGACAAAGTCGCTAAGTTGGCAACACTGAGTGCTGGCTAATGTCTATGGAGAATTGTTTTGCCTCCAGCTAAGCCCCGCCCACCAAAAACGACATACTGTTTACTAACAGTAAAAGGGTCTATAGCGTCCTTTAATACTGTGTATGGATCATTCGCCAAAGAAATGTCACAGACAATCTGGCTGATTTTTAACTCAGAGGAATCTACGTAGTTTCACTATGAAAGTTTCTGTTCATCACTGGGCTCCATCAGCTTCCAGAAACAACTCACTTTCATTATGTGAGTCAAAAGTCTCCGTTCATTCACTGTCTCATCATCATTAAGATGACAGACGTTCATGCAGTTGACTCACCTTTATAACTCCAGCCTGTCACTTTGATAGAAATGTAAATGTAGAGATAAAGAGACACTGCATAATTAAATAAAATCTATGGCATGCTGCTGATGGAACTGATGGAACAGTCTATTATACGGTCTATTATACGGTATAAGGTCAGGGTTTCTTTAAGAGCAAAATGTAATCATAACCCAAAGTAATAACGGCCACAACAACAAAATCAGACCCAGACTGTAAAGAAAAACATTCATTTTCCTTTAATCAAAAAGCTATCGACTCTCCTCAGATGTACGTTCGTAATGGTACGTCTGCCTTTGATAAGAGACCTGAAAGAGCATTGTGGATTCCTCCTGTCCATGAAGCTAAAAGCCTCGAGCTCTTTGTGTCCTTTCTGTCAGTCTGTAATCATCAAACATGAAACAGTATAAAAAGAGTGAAGCGCGGAGCTGCTGAAGGGCCCGTTTCTCCTCACAGGAAGATGGTTGAACAGAAGCAGCGAGTGTTTAGAGCAGAACAATAAGACCCTGTCCTCGTTGAGACACTCCAGATTCTGGATAGATAGAATTTGTTTTTTAAGAGAAATGGATTTAATATCTCTTGCTGGGGACAAGGTTGTTTTTTAAAGAAATCAGGTTTTCCAGCTGCAGCTGAGACCTGTGACAGTTCACAGTGTCAATAACGTGTCATTTAATTGCACCCTCTGGCATTTAATATTCAGTACAGACAACAAGTATCCTTCAGGGGGCGTGATTTATAAGATTTGGTTAAAATTGTGAGTAATTTTTCAGCTCAGTGATTAATGATGCAGAGCGTTTCATATTTCATGTCATGTGGTATTGTCACACTTTCTGCATGCATGGTGGATACACTGCAGCAATGTGCTCTGAATGAAAACAAAAAGACAAAAAAGGAGTATATTAAGTAATCTGTGAGAGTCAGTAAAGTCTGACTGGTAATAATTTATTCCCCTGTGTATATCCCTCAGTTCTCCGTGTGTGTTCAGAGTCCATTTGTGTGTGTTTTCTGCACCTGGTGCATCCTGCAGCACCCCATTGTGGAAGAGGAAAAGGAAGAGGAAGCCTGGACTAACACACACACACGCAGGCTATTCACACTCCAACACAATCACTTTGGTCTGAGTCAAGGTCTCAGGTCGGCGTTCGAGGATCGGCTCTGATAGAACTGGAACAAAGAGCACAACAACAGCAACACACAAACACAACACGGTGCCACGTTCAGCGCAGTGTGTGTGTGATGACTGTATTTTTCCACAGTGTGTATCTTAAACTGTAAGAAATACTGTACATGCTGCATGGTCATGGACTCACAAGACTTCATGTGTACATTTGACCATGTATTAGCAGCAAAATGTGTTTAAATATGAAAAGTAAAAGCAGTGATTGTCAAGAAAATTCCCTTTAAGAGGTTAAATGATTGATGTTTAAAGGGAAATTCATCCCAAAATGAAAATTACATATATTTCCTCTCATCTGCAGTGGTATTTATCAGTCTAGATTGTTTTGGTGTGAGTTTCAGAATGTTGGAGATATCGGCCGTAGATGTCTGTCTTCTCTCCAGTATAATGGAACTAGATGACATATGGCTTGTGGTCCTTAAAGCAATGTCTCTTTCCAGAAATCATGAACTGGTTACTCAGGATAATCCACAGACCTTGTTGTGAGCAGTTTCATACAGGAATTATTTTCTTTCTACTGAACTGCATCCACCAACTGTATTTCTGCACAGAAGGAAGCGTGTATCTACTCATGGATGAGAGGCTCGTGACAGCATGAGATGTAAACATTAATGGCGTCCTCCTCAGCTGAACTGTAATATTAGCTAGCTCAGTGGTGCTAGGTGAGCTAGCAGTAGATGCACGCTTCCTTCTGCACGGTAATATGGTTGGTGGGTACCCTGGAAATCCAGAGTTCTTGTGAGAGTACAATTTGAATTTGCTGAGCGAGTCACTCTGGTAGTCAGTAATGATGCTCATTACCTATGCCCATGAAACCGGGCTGCACCAATCACATCGGTGTATCTGATATAGGCGGGCCAGAGGCGAGCTAAACAGATGACGACAGCGCTGCGATGACGAAGTCCGGAATCAGTCAGTAAACATTGCAAGATGGCTACGGATGAACACTAGTTGTTTGAAACAGCTTTGGCCGCTACAATGAACGAGTTAGACTTGGCTTTTTCTCTAAAAGAGGAACAGAAGACGGCGCTCAAGTCTTTCCTTTGCAAGAAGGACATTTTTGCTGTTTTGCCAATTGGATACAGCAAGAGTCTAATCTACCAGTTAGCTCCGCTGGTAGCTAAGCGTATACGTCACCTCGTGTATTGTTCTGATTGGTCATAGTGTTATCCAATTGCGTGCAGTGATATTTTCAAATGCATGCTTGGTGCCGCCCCTCGAGTTGTGCCATTTTCATTACTCATGGCCCGACCCTAAATCTTTCTAAATTTGGGTCTGGATTTCCAGGCTAGTTGGTGGGTGTAATTCAGTAGAAAGAAAATAGTTCCTCCATGAAACTGCTCACAACAAGGTCAGTGGATTATCTTGAGTAACCAGGTCACGATTCCTAGAAAGGGACATTGCTGTTGAGTTTTTCAAATGGTATTTTTTTGGTGCTTTGAGCACCACAAGCTGAGTGCCATCTAGCTCCATTTTATTCAAGAGAGGGCAGATATCTCTACGGCCGATATTTCAGCCAATATTTTGGTGTAGCCAATATATCTGGGGTAAGGCTTCCTCTTCCATGCGCCCATCATTTCAGCTAAGAGACATTTCAATAAGCAACCCCATAAACAGATATCTGCATATGAAAGCAGATAAATTTAATATGTATGTATGTACACGCACATATATATATATATATATATATATATATATATATATATACATATATACATATATACACACACAAACGTGCTACAAATGGAAACCAGAACACTCCAGATACCAATATCTTGCGGGTCCATGTCATTGGTTTGACAACCCATTAGTCCAACTGTCCGCAGTGCTGAACGGCTTGCGGCGGGTGTATGGTGCACCGCGACCGACTTGAGGCGGAGCAGGCTCACGGCTTATGTGTTTGTCACTTTCTTTTTCATTTTAACCCACACCATGATCTTTTCCTGACCCTAACCAAGTGGTTTTTGTGCCTAAACCTAACCAGACCTTAACCACAGGGCATCATGATGATTTCGGAACGGACTTCGGAACAATGAGTTTAATGTGGTCGAACCAATGGGCTGTCGAACCAATGGGCAGTTCCCTATCTTGCACCATTGCCCAGATATTCTGCATACATATTTAGATACCATTTGTAGAAGAGAGTGGAGCACCTGAAAAATAAAGCGTATCAGTTTGAACAGACTTCCACGGAGGCCAAACGAAAAGCGCAACAAAGGTTATGAAAACATCCAAAGAAGTTTCTGAAGAATCCTGTGCAGCATTATCCAAATGTCTTGTATCTATTTGCGAGCTCATGGAAATCCAAACACAACAATTTCCCCTAAACTATTGCTGAACAAAGTATTTCCAGATTATCTTCTTGCGCATTTACTCACTCGTACTTTGAAGTGATGAATAAACGTATGCCAGGCAGTTTAATGTTTGGGCACTCCCCTCTCCTGAAAGCTATAGTTGGTAACTTTTGTAAAAACATTTTTTTTGTCATACTATATCCAGACAGGACTATATAAAACAGATAATCTGTGAAAAAATCATGTTCCTCCTCTTCCTCGTAGTGTGTCTAATGGCATTTGCAAGAATCTACCATGTAAACTAATCAGAGCCAAGGAATCTCTAACGCAGCTGTTAATCATGTTGATCACTGCTTGTAAACTGTGGTCAAACTGTCAAACTATAGGCAGCACTAATCACATATGAATCAAGATTATGTTACTACATTGCCTATTTCTCACCTCTAATGTTTGCTTTTGTGACCATGCCACCATTTTGGAAACAGTCAAGCCAAAATAAAGCACTGCCCACCAGCTGAGTCACAAAAGTTCTCATTTCACAGCTAAACAGTGCACTGAACTATGTTTCTGAACGTCTGAGGTGAGAAAAAGGCAAAGCAGTTACAGAATCTTGATTCATATTTGATCAGCGATAGTTTGACAGTTTGACTGAGGTGCATGAGCAGCGATCGGCATGATTAACAGCTGCTCCTTGGCTCTGATTGGTCGTTTCCGTTCATGTGCGGTGGATTGCAAATGCCAGAAGCACTAAGAGGAGGCAGACAAACATGATTTTTCTTTAATGTACTACTGTGTGGATAAAGTGAGAGTACAGCAAAAGATATTTTTATAAAAGTTACCAACTGTAGCTCCAAGGCCATTCAATAAAAAACTTTATTAGGGACCATGGAGAGCCGAGGGAGGTGGGGACCATATGCAGTTTTCTTTTTGAGTGAGCTATTCCTTGTAAAGACTCGCCTCTTGACTTACAGTTTACTTCTGAGGACTTGACTTAAATACAGCTCAGCAGCAGCAGCAGCAGCCCTATCACACTGCAGTGAGTCATTTGATTCAGTGAGCGTGTCCAAAAAAATCACTTAATAGAGCTTCAGCATTCAGAATAAAAAACTCAGATAAATTCTTAAGTTAGTATGAGTGATGTTGGTGTGTGTGTGTGTGTGTGTGTGTGCGTGTGTGTGTGTGTACTGTCAGCCTGTCCTTGCTGTGTCCAGCGGTGACAGCAGAAGCTTTGGTCCTGTCACTGCTCATCGCTGCTTCACATCCACAGCACTCACAACGTGTCAGTGTTTCTGTTCTACATGGGGGCCAGTGGGGCATCATTACCATCTGGCTATAAGGCTATACTGATGTCAAATATAGGCCAGTGAACACACACATGCTCACACACACTCACACACTGATCCTCCACACAGTGGGCTGTTAGCACTTGGAGAGCAACAGTGGGAAGGAGGCGACGTGGACATGAGGCAAGCTGCAGTGACAGTCCATCCAAATTGACCGCCAGCGCTCTGGTGGCAGTTGGCCTGGTTCCTTCTCATTGCTCTGTGACATTCCCTCAATCAGCACTGTAACATACACACACATGCTCACACATGCAGAGTGATATCCTCCAGCGGCCCTCATTGTCTCACTAGACTATCCGTATGAGTCATTCTTCCCCTGACTGCAGCTTCCAGTAAAAATACACTCTTGCTCTCGCTCTCTCACACATACACACACACACACACACACACACACACACACAACAATTTGTCCCTTTTTATTCAGCTACAATAAAGATCAACACATGTGGCCTCTTACAGCAAAAAAGCTCAACCATTCAGAGAAAGGGTTCTTTTTCAGTCACTTGATAAAATAAATGAAACCCTGTTTGTGGGAAGAAGAATCCAAAATCTTGTTTATAAAAAAAAAAATACTTGATTTATAAGAATTTTAAAAGACTAATGTCCGACACCCTCTCACATCTTGAGACAATAATACTCTCTAAGATTTCACAAAGACTGGGGATCTTGTAGGCTTTTTCCACTGTCACCTTTGGCTGCGAAGCCATTACCCCTTTTCGACAGGGGCTGGCTAGGCTTGGTTTGGTTTGGTTTGGGCCATCAGCCTGGCACAGCAGGGATTTGCATTTCCATTACAAGAGGGCTACCTTCTTGAAGGTGTGTCTTTAACTGATGACGACTTTTCTTCTGATGACGTTAAAAAGTAGGGGGCTGATCCACGACTAGTCCCCTGTCAAAGAAGTCTACCTGTTGGAGGTGAGCTGTTTGCAGAGGTGCAGTAAGAGCCTGTTGTCTGCAGCTCTTCATCATCATCTCACTGTGGCTGTTTCTGCTTCCACTCTTCCTCCCTGTGGCATTATTAGACTTGCCTTTATTGAAGAGAAGCTGCTAACAACCTTTGTAGCTTCTAACTGAATCTCTGTGAGTTTAGTTTCTCTCCTGCATTCTGTTTTTACTTAAGACTTGTCCATACCCATTGAGTACAGCATACCATACCATGACTTAGTCATACCAAAAATTAGAAAAAAAACCCCAAAACATTGGTCCACAGGGGGAGCCACAGCGATCAGTCACATTTTAGCCATTTTTAAGCATTTTTCTGTTGTTATAGCGCCACCCAGTTGCCAATTAGAGTTAAATTTCTCCAGTCACCTTGAGGCGTCCTGTTCTACATATCTACCAAGTTTAGTAAAAATCCATATGGCGGTTAGGCCTAGATAAGAAATTAGCTCTCTAGCGCCCCCATTTTGTTTGATGGGGTCAATAATGGAGACGTCCCCTCAGATTATGTGTGGTCATATGCCTACAAAGTTGCGTGGTGATGGGTGAAACCCTTGAGATGTTATACACCTTTATGTGATGAGCCACGCCCTCCGCAATATTCATTGCCTTATAGAAGCTCAGTTTTAGTAAGTTTTCCAACTTTTGCCAAGAGGAAACTTTAGATATTGGTCCCTAGATTATGTTCACCCAGTTTCATGCAGATCGCTCAAACTTCCTAGGAAGAGATCGATTTTAAGTGTTTTTCAAAAAATTCAAAATGGCGGAAAATCTATATAACCCGAAGTTATGGGTTCTTGAGGCAAATGTGTTCCTCATGAGGAGAGGCATCTCTGTGCAAAGTTTCATGTCTCTACGACATAAGGGGCATGAGATATGTGCAGTGTTTATCAGAGGTTGTTTACTGCAGGAAACAGAGTTGATGAGAAAGTAAATTTGCTGCAAACACCAAAACTATGAGCTCTGATACTCTATGACAATTCTCTGCAGGCCGTCACTGACAGATATTGACAAAGTGGTGCTTTCAAGTACGAGTGTATTTTCATATTCACTTATGAAATTTAAACATTTCAGTCACCCATCTACACAGCTCAGTATATTTTATTATGAGGCCACACCAGGCTGAATGATGAAGGATCACATATTATATTTAGCAGGATCTGATTCTATGAAGAAACAGGTGCTATACACGGTTATATAAATTGTTTTTGCATAACTGGTAGAAAACAGATGAATGTACAGCTCTTCCCTGGTGAGTTTCACCTTGCCCAGCAGTCTTCTGAGAGCTGTTGGTCTCATTAATCTCCTGTTTTCTCTCCCTTGCCTGCTTTCCTCTCTTTTTCTCCTTCCCTCATCCCTCGCTCCTCCTCTCTCCTTTCCAGACAATGATCCAATTAGCTGCTAGCTGCAGTGGCACCAGTTGCCTACAGATGTCAGATGCGTGTGTGTGTGTGTGTGTGTGTGTGTGTGTGTTTGTGTAACTGTCTCAGTAATTACCAGTCTGATACTCCTGCAGCTCAGTAACCTTGTTCTGAGTTCTGACTCCATGCCTCACACTGCTGGTGTGCACTGCTTCGTAAAGGCTACATAGAGCTGTGAACAAGTTCTATAGCTTTAATCAGCTGCACTGCTGTAGGAGTCATGGATGAACTCAGACTGCAGTCACAGTCGTATACTACATCAACACTTGGCTACATTTGAAAAGCAAAGTTCATGGGTGAAACAGTGTTTGTGCATTTCAAGACCGACTCCGCCTTAAAGGCCAGACATGGCTCACACTCCTTTCTATTTTTCAATGGCCAGTAAACACTCTGATCAGAGGAGGTTATAACCCATAATATCATAAAGAATGACAGTTTGGGGGCTGACAGGCTGGGTCCATATGGTCCCCATAGGTCGCGAATGGGATTTATGCATGTGTGTCAGCTCTATGCAAAGCCAATGCACGTGGCCTACGCGGTTGTGAGCATTTATACTTGTGCGTCAGTGTGTCTGTGTCACTCTGCAGTTACACTGGCAAACCACTAGTCAATGGTGGGGTTTCTGTGAAGTGCTGTAAAGTTTAGTTGATTAAAAACACACATTAAACACACATTAAACATGGCTTAATAGTAACAATTTCAAACACAAGTACACAAATCAGCTTCAGTATAACTCACAGCATTCACAGACAGACACTTGTCTTTATCTGGACACATTTTCCCCACAAATACAACATGCTAATGTTTTTAGCACAAGCCTATGGCATTTTACATTGTATAAATTAGCCTAGTGGCTAGCAGACTTTTTCTCTACTCATATAAAACCAGGGACAACAGCAACATGTAACAAAGGTAATGTTACAAAATTCAGCTCCATTACAGCTCACAAGGTTCACTGACAAAACAACTGTCTTATACTAAACACGTTTTCAAAACAAATATAACATGCTAACGTTATTAGCACAAGCCTATGGCATTTTACATCGTATGAATTAGCCCAGCGACTAGCAGAGATCTCCTGTGCCCATTTGAAGCCAGGATAAATCACACACAAAAATTAGAATGCTGTTTTTGTGGAGGCTTTATTGTCTTCACAATTTATTGTTTCTTATCTGTGAAATTAAAGTAAATAAAAGCTTTGTTTCCACTGAGGGAAATGGTTTCAGCTTACAGAAATAGACAGTCTGTGTTGCCGTGACATGTAGTTACATTTCTTGGGAGGTGGACACATGGACAGAGAATTCTTTTGTTATCATAAACAGCGCAGCGAGAGGCAAAAGAGCAGGTATTTATACCAGAGGAGTTAATGAGGTAATGAGGAGCAGGTGTGCAGGGGGGTGTCTGGGAAAGGTGGGGACACGCTGAGGGCATCTGGAGGACAGGTAGAGGGACTGAGACTGTGTGGAAAGATGCTGAGGGAACATGGTAGTGAGTCTGACCGAGTGTAGACCCAGGAACGTCTGGTTCTGCAGCACCAAAATGTAATCATAGTCTGGAGGATGTTATTTCTGATTCCTGGTACTTTCCTTAATCTTTACCAAGTGCTTTGAGTGCTCAAACCTGATCATGAAGTACTGCATTTCACTATAATCTCACAGTTAAACTCCATATATCACTGTGTATTACTGTATTTGGCAGTGTAGTTCTCTAAAATTATCATATTTACCTGCATGAAATTAAAGATGCATGCCAAACAAAAGTTCAGGTGTCAGAAGGATACTGTAAAAAATGTTTTCTGTTAATGGAACTCCTGAATCTTTTTTCTGTATGTTTATATTTGACGATTCTGCATCAGTGATTTATGGCCAGTGTCAGTGATGTGATGTTTATTCAGCACAGCAAAAAGCATATTGGCGGCCGTGGTTTTTATCTTGTGTCCTATATCGTCTCATATATTCATAGCCAGTGTTTTTTTTACCATGATTTAACCATGAGTGCATTGATCTGAAGGTTCTCAGCTTTTCAGCAGTGTTTTTTAAAAGCTCTGTTCTCCACATTGAAAAGCAAGGTCATCCATGTATTCACTGCGAGGAGCGTTTCTGAAAAGCTCGGGGGTGGAATCTGCCGGCTGAGTGTTGACTGAAGGCCAAATCTTAGAAAAGCAGAGAAAGAATGATTTCAAAATGTACCTGCATTATTATGTACATGGTCACAATGTGTGCAAACGAGAGCTGTACTCTATTATCGCGTGTTTGAAGGCGCATTACTGATCTATTTTCCATCAGTCTCTTCCCTTTCCTCCCTTTGTCCTCCTTTTCTCTCCGTCCTCCGAGCCTCTTTCATCGGGGTCCCCAGGTCAAAGGGAGCAGCAGCTGCTTGAGGCTGTTTAGGATCCTGAGGGTTTGACCTCTTGGCCTTTGATGTTACAGCGCCGTGCCATCCGTTTATGCTCAATTTAATACAGCAATATGAACAAAGGCAGAGCCGAGCGGAGCAGGCGGGATCAATGAGGGAGCATGCCTGGAATTCAACAGCAGGGCTTCATCTTTGTACAACAAGGAGGGGTTTGCTTGATGAGAGCTTTTATGATCCCATAACAATTTCATGTTTGGGGATTGGAGCTCTCAATATCAATAGATATTATTCGATGTTTTATTCAGTGTCTTTTATAAAGACATGTGTCTCACAAAGAGATCATCCGGGATCAAACCACATGATCCTAAAACTGAAGGAATAACACTAGTTTTCATGAGTACTGTTGAATTATTTCAAAATGTTAATTATAATATGATAAGACTCCACATGGACAAGCAAGCGCTGACACAACTAGTTGATTCACTGATTATTTAAGGGATGGGAAATTAATTGGCAAGAATCTTTTTTAAAAGCTGATAAATTATTTGTACTTACTAGATTTTTTTGGATTTGCTGTCTAATTGTAACTGTATAAATCTTTGGGTTCGGGACAGATGGTTGGTTTTTCTCACATTTTATACACTAAAGGATTCATTTACAGTGAAAACAAGAAGAGTAGTCGGCAGCCAATCGGCATGCTAATGCTCACAATGACAAAGCTAACATTACTAATGTCTAACAGGTATACTGTTCACCACTAGGCAATGATTTCTTTTATAATCAACACACTCTCACTCTGACCTCGTCACATATCGATGTTTGGTCATGGACTTTCCGTGTCCAGATACAATGTGCAAAGTACCCTGGGTGCATTGGTTGTTGATGTCCTGGGACGCCGTGTCAAGTTCTACCTGTTACATGCATTGTCTTCTTTCAAAATACACTTCTGTTTTCACAGGAAATTTAACGTTTCCATACAGTCTCTTTCAAAATAAACACACTGTATTGGTACAACACAGCAAAGTAACATTTTTTCCCTTCAACAACTAGATCACGCGGTTTGGTTTAGGAAAAAAGAACAGGGTTTGGCTTTGTAATCTTACGGGAGGCAAACACCGCTGTCCCAGATGAAAGTCGGTGTTTGTTTGACACATCCACCACCCCTCCCATCCAGCCTACTCGGACGTCGCCTTAACTTTCGTTCTTGTCCCGCCGTGTTTCCCCTTGACGGCGCCGTGTACCGTTAAACTATAACAGCGAATAGCCGCACATCAATTGGACGGATTTTTCCGTCACTGACGCCATGAGTCGCTGCCCAAGCGTCGGATTTCAACAACTTTGGAGTGAGACTGGGTTGTTATAATAGATATTGACGGGGAGTGGAAAACAAGAATGTAATGAGAGTTTACAAGGCTATATCAGTGTTGATCGTTATAGATTTTGTAAAGTGTTAGTATGTCATAAAAGGTCATAAAATGTCATTAAACATTTAAAGTACTATAGTATGTCATAAAAAAAAGACATCAAATCATTAAAAATCCCTGATCTAAGATTTTTGTTTCAAAATTTTGTTCACCACGTGCACCATCTTTGTTTAGCATGTTAGCATGCTAACAATTGCTGATAAACACTACCCACAAAGCCGAAGCAAATGTATGTAGCAAAAGAGGACTCACACATGGAACAAAAAAAGATTCACTTTCTTTAGTGCAGAATCAAAGTATGAAACATTTGCACTTTTGTCTGTGAAGTCCTGCAACGTGTATAACGTGTATATTTAGTCAGAAATGGTTAAAATCTCACACAGTGACAGGGCTAACTGTTAGCATCACCTGACTACCATTATCCAAGTGGATTAACAAAAGCATCAAGCTGTTTTGGTGTCAGTGTGAGATTAACAGCTCAGTGTCGGATGTTAACCGCTGTTGCAAGGCTTCTGTCCAAGCGGCAAAATATAACGCGTAGGGATGAGATTGTGTTGTGTCGTGTCAGCTCATGCTAACCATGCAGACAGCAGAAGGAGAGTGGCTCATGGGGACAGTCTTTTGGCACTGTGTTGAACAGCATCTACAGCCAATCTTTACTGATTAGCTCCTGCTGCCCCCACCACCATCATGAATAGAAAATAATTCTGTGGCAAACACTGAATTCTCATAATAATAAGCTCTCAACCTGTTACAGCAACATAACTATATTTATAATTTGCACTTGCCCGTTAAATTTCATTGCAAATGCATTGCAATTTTTTAGAAAAGCTGCAGGGAAGTCAGGTCTCAGGAGAGACTGTATTTTGGCTGTGGGGACAGTTTATAGTCAGGTAATTCACACCTAGCTTTTAGGATCCTGATAAAAACTTTAAGCAGATTGAGAAAGAAAAACAAACATTATATTTGTGCAGCAGAAATGTTTTTCTTCTTCTCTCCCATCTTATTAATCTTCTCACGACCATATCAGATTTATCTCGTAAGCCCCCAGGGGGTCTGGACCTCCACGTTGGGACTCACTGCCTTTAGTATACACGCCTCAGGCTGGAGTTTATATTTGGCTGCATTACACACCTTTATCAGGGCCCAGACTGCCATCATATATCGATTTATTTCAAAATGAATCTCTCTGCATCGCCTTGAGATGTCAATATTAAGGCAGCTGCTTGAGATATGTATTCAAAGGAGAATCAAGGACCTCTTAAGCGTTTCGACAAACCTGGAGAGATAAAAAATCATATCTGCCAGATTCAATATAGAAACGAGGCCAGGTTATAGTGATGTTTTTGTCAAGCCCACATTGGTTTTTGGTATTTGGGAATTTCTCTGTCAAGTTGCCTGTGCTGAAATAGGATGAGGCTGGTGTGTGTGTGTGTGTGTGGCAGTATAGATCGGCGGCTGCAGATTCTGTTAGAAATATCAAGTTTATTGATGTAGTTTTAAAGCAGTTTGACATTTTTCTTGTGGACTTGATCCCACTCACACCGCAGGATAACCAGACCTTTTCCTCAGATTATGTGTCATTTTGGAGCCGTGAAAGTGGTATAAGATTTTGAGCTCAGACAGAAAAATACCAGCTTAAATCCTAGATATTAAATAGATATGAAATATTTGTGTGAATTAAAAAAAATTCGGTTGAGCCTGTATGTCTCCTCTATATGTACACTGTGTGTGTGTGTGTGTGTGTGTGTGTGTGTGTGCGTATGTGTGCGTGTGCGTGGGTGGTTACCAGGTGTGGATCATGCAGAGATGCATGAAATGCACAAACATGCACAGATGGCCCAAATCTCCAGAGTATTTCATATGCACATGTGTAAACAGACGCCATGCAGCAGGAAAACCTACTGTCTGAAAAATATTGGAAAAATATGGAATACTTTGTCATAAGATGAAAAGCTTTCACATAACTTTTTGGGCCATTTCATCAACCCATTGGACAGTTTAAATGTTGGCATTATACGTCTCTGCAAACCACATATGTGTTACATTTGTACGTTATTATGTAGCCAATACGTTGAAACTTTACATTTCAACAAGGCTGTTTTTAATGTGTGGTCAGGTTTAGGCACAAAAAAAAACATTATGCTATGAATGAGAAGATCGTGTTTCGGCTTGAAATACCCAGTTTTAGGGGCACATTCCTTGCTGCAATGTTTCTGTAAAAAACAACCACTTTTCCAACACATTCTCATTCCGACCTCATCACATACATTTGATCATGGACTTTTCATGTCCAGATACGATTTGGAAGTTTTTTGTATCTGTTGCTGATGAGGAATCTAATTTTCCTCCTCTTGGCTGTGGAGTTCCTCAAGGCTCAATTCTGGGTCCCATTTAATTTTCCCTCTACATGCTCGTTTAGGTCACGTTATCTGCTGGTTTGTTTGTGTCTCTTATCATTGTTATGATGATGATATTGCTGTACATATTTGTGACACCCAGTGAGCTCTCAAAACGTATCTCTTAACAGAATAGCTCATGGCCTCATTTAAATCACAACAAAACAACACATTCTCACTCCGAGCTTGTCCCATATCAACATTTGGTCATGGACTTTCCACGTCCAGATACAGCGTGTTAGGTACCCTGGGTGTGTTGGTTGTTGTTCTGGGACACTGTGTTAACGTATTCTTGTTACATGCATTATCTCCTTTTGAAATACACTTCCATTTTCACAGGAAATTTAATGTTTTCATACAGTCTCTTTCAAAACAAAAAGCACTACGTCAGTACAACAACGCAAATTGTTGCTTTTCTTTCCTCCAACAACTAACGACGTGGTTGGGTTTAGCGAACATTTTCTTTTGGTGAATGGGCTGCTTTTTATACTTTGTTCTGTCTTAAACTCCTATTCCACTGCACAAAAAAACTCGCTAGTACCCGCTAACATCTGGAGCAGGAGGGTTTTCCTACATGGAGTTCATTATTTTTTACTTTGGATCATACAGGCCACTTCACATTCTTCAGTTTAAACTTTTTGTTCGCATCAACACTGTGGAGGAAACACCACTTGTCTGTTATTGTCTGTTTGGACTCACTGTCAAGCATTACAGCTTACATACAAACATGTATAACTTAACATATGACACAAGACGTCAACACCTTCCTTTGTGGTGGAGACTTGTGTTTGTTGTCAAAGTCAAAACAGTCACAGCAGATCAACAGTTCATCACAAACAGGCCTGTAACCCTTGACGACAAGCTTCGATTGGTTCTCACTGCTGTGGTCTAAAGTCTTTAATTAACATGTCTGTGTGACAGTGGAGCATGTGTGTGTGTATGTGTGTGTATGTGTGTGTGTATGCTGGCAGACGAGTGTGAAATTGGCTAATTAACGTGACCTCCCTTTGATCCGGGGAGAATACACATATGACATCTGAATTGGGGTGAGCCTGAGGGACGGGAGGGTTCCTGGAAATTTGTAGATGTGGGTGTGTGCGTGTGGGTGTGTATGTGTGTGCGTGTTTCCAAGCTTGCCACTGCTTTGAAAACTTGATTTAACCCTGTGTTGACCCTCAAGCTGTAAAACGTAGAAAGAACAGCAGAGCACAAGTTCAAGGTTAATTTATGAAACCTAGAGTAAAGCAAAAGAGACCAGAAAAATAAAAACTGCTGACATTTGTGCACAAACATTAAATCTAATACACATGTACCACTTGATGCAATTAATTTTGGATGTAATTAGTAACTAGTCACCATTTATTCGTCTACTGCCATGTTTTCCTATTGCGAACTGACCTATGTCACAAATGACCTTGAATTTGAAAAGAACACCATGTTCTAATAGAAAACATATCGTGTTTTCCAGAGTACAAAATAAATTCCTTAGCAATGACAACCTAAAATAATAAGGATCATATTTATCCCCACAGCCGGACCTCAGTGATCATTATTGTGATCAAAGTCAGAATAAAATTTGCCAAACTTGTTTGCCGTTGTTTCACTATAAAATCCACGTAGGAGTGAAGCAACATCGAATGAGACGAAACAATGAATTAGCTGTTCTGTAGGCGCCTTGCTGCACCAGATGGAGGGAGTTAAACACAAAACAGATGGACAATGAACTGCTTCATCACACCAATATGGAGGAACCATATTCACTTCTGCAGTGTGTGTCAAAGATACAGAGCCCGACAGCAGTATTATCCAGGGAAAACACTGTTGGTGTCATTACTATCATCTCTTTTCTATAGTGTGTGTTTTTAATCCTATATCACGCTCAGTTAAGACGATTTAATTGCTGGTTGTTTCAAAGAGAAAAATAGTATCAACAGCCTGTTTGTATTTGAAGCTCAGATTCTGAAAATGGTAGAATCTGCAAAAGCTGTAAAGACCAAAGATTAGAGATTAGATTAGATAGAACTTTATTAATTTCTTGGGAAGACTCCCTCAGGGAAATTAACGGCGAATTCACGATGAGACTAAACTATTTAAGAAAGTTGCAGCGGCATGAACTGGCCGGTCCAAGCTTGACTCAAACCATCTGATGGTGTCACCTGCAACTCAGCTGGTCAAATCACCGGCAGCCGGTTTTAAAACGTAAAGCACATCACCTGTTTCTACAGCCAATCAGCTTGTAGTGAAGTCTGCTGGTCAAGTCAAAATGACCCCAGAGGGTGTGTTCACCTGCATGTTTCCGGCCAAGCCCTCTGTTTCCGTCCTCATGGTGTGCCAGTGTTGGACGGAGGGTTGCTGTTGCTGCTGGCTGTATGTGATTACAGAAGTACAAAACATTGTTGCATAGAGAAGATACATGAGTCCACCAATCCCAAATGGATCCCTTACAGACTCGTTGACTCAAGGAAGGAAGTGGTGTCCCAATTCCCCATCATGTTAGCTCTTAACCTGATAGAGAATTGAGACATCACTTCCCCTCACGTGAACGTGCAAAACCAAGGGGAAGGGAGAAGACAAGGGCTAAGGGTAAGAAATGGAATTGGTCCTAGGTCTGTAAGGGATCCATTTGGGATTGGGGGATTGTCTCATCTAGTTGCATTGGTGTGAACTGGCAGGTTTTTAGAACATTGCAGAATGGCGCATTGCAAGTAGTTGCATGTTTCAACCCATCTCATCGCAAATCTTTGGTCTGAGCTGGGAATTAAAGTGAATGGATGATTGGAACAGCAAGACATTGCTTTTGTTTTGTTTTCTGGTTTTTACCAAAGCTTCCTTGATTAATATATGGTTTAATATATGGTGTGTGAGGCCAACCCAATCACCAGTAAAAAATTATTATGTAATGCTTAAGAAGAAGAAGAACACTTAAAATATCCGCTTAGGGGTGAGCAATCCCAGCAGAAAAAGCCACTGGACAAAGACCTACAGGTCCCTTAAAAACACCCACATCTGGGGGCTTAAGAGCAGCAGGTAAACAGCAGCAGGTCCCTAAGAAACACCCATGTTTGGTGCCTAAAAAGCCACTGGGAACACAGTAATGACTCACTAAAAAACAACGATTTTTGATTGTTTGTTGGTCTCAAACAGTGGTCTACTGTGGTCTGCAGCTCTGAGCAGGTGACACCCCACACAACATTTCCTCTATCTCTCAATAACAAAAGTCACCACATATATTTAGTCATTTTAAAAATGTTGATATGATACATATGAAATGTGCAAATGTGACATATTCGTGTTCTGCAGAAACATACAGTGCCAACATTTTCCTCAGTGACTTGGCTCGTAAGGCCACTGAGGACTGTTGGCTGGTAATTATGCGGCAGAGTTCTGGACGACTTGTAAATGTCCTACAGCTTCTTGACATAAAAAGAATAATGTTCATCATAAAAGTCTATTGAGACCAAAGACAGGACAATTACCTGTGGCTGTTGGAAAGATAAAATGGTGTGTGATAGGAATAGTCATTTGTGGAGGAAGTATTCAGATCCTTTACTTAAATAAAAGCACTAATGCCTTGATGTAAAGATACCTTGTTAAAAATTAAAGTCCTGTATTGAAAATGTTACACAGGTAAAAGTTTAAGCAAACTGCGGAAGATGAAGGTATTAAGAGTAAAAGTATCCAATACAGAAAAAAGAATTAAATAATAAAAAAAAGGTTTAATAGTTAAAATAATCCAAAAAGAAGCAAATCTTTGAATTAGTGAAGTTGGACCCAAAACTTTTAGCATGAAAACATGCAACAACTTAAATCATTATCAAAATAGTTTCCAATTAATCTCTACTGATTCATTGACAAATCTTTTCGGCTTACTTGCACATTCTGTTGGGTAGTTTAACTTTTAACTTTTCACCACTGGCAATATTTTAAATATTTTTCAATGACAGATAACACAAGTCACGTATTTCAATTCTGACTTTGAAATAGCATCTAGGAAAGTGCAGGTATAAGAATTTCAGTTGTGTTGTGATTTAATTGAAGCCATGAGCTATTTCATTAAGTGATAAGTTTAGAGAGCTCACTGGGTGTCCCAAATATGTACAGCAATATCATCATAACAATGATAAGAGACGCAACCAAACCAGCAGGTAATGTGACCTAAAGGAGCACATAGAGGACAAATTAACCAGGTCCCAGAATTGAGCCTTGAGGAACTCCACAGCCTAGTCGCCTGCATGTTTATGATATTAATTTAATAATGAAATTATATATTTTGTGTGGGGCAACACAATGGTTTGAGTTGAAGGTGTGAGAAAGAATAGTATCAGTAACATTGTTAACACTGAGCTACATTACAGAGAAATACAAAACCGTACTAATGAACCTTCATTAATATAGGCCTATATTTTATCTACAAGTGCACGCCTGTTAATGACGCTGTGGGCTAATGGGCATGTAGCTACTTCCATGTTTTAGATGATACGTCATGTTTGTAGTCGACCAATGAAGATGAGTTTACATATCACCTTGGGTTCATCCTTCACCTTCTCAAAATGATCCCACACTTTGGATTTCCTGCCAGACATGTTATTAACTAGCCTGTGGAATAACCGCAGGTACCAGCCCTGGAAATTAACCTGACTCTTGTCTGACTGCTGAGCGGGGACACTTCCTGTGTCTGTCCTTTCAAATTAAATTCCCACATGGTCCAGTCATAGCTCCTAGTAGAGTTTCACTTTTTTTGTTTGTTTGTTCTGTTTTTTCTGCGACTAAGCGACCAATGAAATCTTGTCGACTAATGACGTTTCTGGTCGACTTTCGTTTAGTCGATTATCAGGGGGCAGCCCTAGTTAGCACTTACCATGTCTTTTTAACTTTCTCTTTGGTAGCCTATATATCTACAGTTCTGATTAGGCTATGAAATATTGGGTTGCAGTTTTTATTTTGAGTTTTTTTTATATTATTGCATGTTTACTTTCAGTTTATTTTCTGTCAGCTTTCTCTCTGAGCACTGGAGCTACGATCCTCTTTTTACTTTCCACTTTAACACACTGTTGGGCCTCTTCATCTTCTATTTCAGAATCACTCACCTTTCTTTCCTCCCTCTCTACCTTCACCGTCCCTCATGGTTCCTCTTTGGTCTGTCCTTTCCCTCACCATCCACATCTCAGTCTGTCCGTTCTCATCCTGTCTCCCTGTCTCTGTCACTTCAGGTCTCTTCTGCAGTCTCTCAATGTCTCTTTCTGGTTTCCTCACCTGGGACTGTGTCACACTGAGGTCTCTGCTCTTTCTGTCTCTTTTCTTTTTCTGTTTATCTCCACCCTTTTGCCCCCTCCTCCTCCTCCTCCTTCTCCTCCTCCTCTTCATCCTCCCTCATCTCTCTCTCTGTTCCCCTCCATCACCTCCTGGGTAATGACAGGGGGGACAGGTGGAGACCAGACCATCACTACCACCAGTCTGTGTGTGTGTGTGTGTGTGTTTTGTCTGTGTCATTTACACACACACACACACACACACACACACACACACACAGATGGTGGACAGGGGTCCCTGCCGGCCAGCCTGTCTGTCTGGTGATGGGGTGTTGTTGTTGTTGAGTGCACTCAGCCACACATGATTAGCTAGACAAACACACACACACACACACACACACACACACACACACACACGCATATGTATTCCCTTCTACGTAGCACATATGGGGCTCAGCACCAAAACAAGTCACCTGCTATTCCAGTCACTCTCTCGCTCTCTCTCTCTCTCTCTCTCTCTCTCTCTCTCTCTCTCTCTCTCTCACACACACACACACACACACACACACACACACACACACACACACACACACACACTCACACACACACAGGACAGAAAAAGGATCAAAGGGCTGTGGGACTGTCAGTACTGATTATGCATCATTTTGTTTTGGGTGTTTCGTCTTTATGTAACATTATCAGTGTACTGTTACAAGATTATAGTGATATAATCTTACACTGCACCCTAATCCTAATTTATACTATACACTAATTAGCCATTTATGTTTTGCGTTCTCTTGTGAAGTCACCATTACGTATGAAACACAGTTTCATGGACTGTGAGAGTCCTAATAAGACAGATGAAGATAGTCTCTGACAATGTGTGTGTTTACATGTAGTTAAATGACGGGGTTACAGTCAGCTTTCTCCAGTTAACTGATTTCTTACACATAATGTGGACGAGAAATCTGTAATCAGGGTAGAGGATTAGAGAAACCAGATTTTCCTAATGGTGCTTTCAGACATAGAGTTGTCTCCTTTGGTCTGAATCAGGGACTAATGTTGTGACAAAGTTGTATAATTGCCTAGAGTTGGTTCATGTTCTCACGGCAGCATTTACAAGAGGACCAGATAAAATACCTTGTGTGAGAAAGCTGCTCTTGATTGGTCAGAATTTCCATGTGGGAAAAATCCAGGAAGTAAAGCAAACGTTGAAGAAGAGTACACTTGCAAGATAAATGTGACACTTTCTAATGTCACAATGGAGGGACAACTACGCAGGTTGATTTTAGCGCTGCTCATCGTGGACTATATTGCTGTCATTGTTCATTTTAGTCAAAGCATACAGTTTGAAAACGAGGCGCGGCTCCAACTAGAAGACAATGTTTTGATGCATCGGATGTGCTGAATGTGCATATTAAGGCAATACAGGAGGAGGTGCACATTAATAATCCTCCAGGACTGTAACATGCTCATGTTTAACCCAAACAATGTGTCATGTGACTGAAGTTGGTTCAGATCCAGGTCGGAACATGTTCTCACCACAAATGAACCACACCAGAGTGCGTTTGTAACCAGACTGAGACCACCTCTTCAAGAAGGTCTCATAGTAGCCACCTTAACATTTACAACATTTGCATGTGTCTCCTCCAAAAAACAAATAGCAGGGGACATTTATTCTGACAAAATGAAAGATATTTACACACCATGAATAAATGTAGAAAAGGCACGAATTGGTGCATTAAAGAAATTGCAGAACGCAGAAAAGTTAGTGTTTGGTGCTCGAAATTTTCTGCCTAAGCCCTGTTTCATAGGTGTCACCCTCAATGTTCAAACAAAACCTATGTCCTTGTAGATGGGGTTGAGGACAGGACTCTGTGCAGACCAGTCAAGTTCTTCCACAACAAACTGGGAGAACCATTTGTCAACGGGCCTTGCTTTGATCATGGAGGGAGAGGAACAAACACAAACCACTCCATCACATGACAGGAACGAACACACGATCAAATGTTGGATATTTTTAGATGAAAAAACATTTAATTCTTCATTGTTTTTAGGGGGCTAAGGGCAGCTGACAGCTTCATACAACAAAGACAACACAGCAGAAAACTGACAGAAAGGTGAGGGACACTGATGGAGGTATACTTCTATACGTCTCCTCTCCGCTCCGACGATCAGCTCCATTGCATTTTTCCAAGCATCAGTAACAGCAACACATTTATCAGTGAGCAGGTGCAGAGCAGGTGCGTGACCCCCAAACGACATGTCACCTTCACGTCAAAACTGTTTTCACATGTCAGATGACATGTTTATCACCAAGTAGGAGGCAGACGTTCTGCGATGGTTGGAGATGTGACAGAGCCTTCAAGGAATGCACTTAGCTCAGTGCACTTAACTCAGTGGGCGAGAGATCAGACTGTGGATGTAGCTGCTGGGTGTGTTGAACTCCAGCTTGGGCTGAAAAGTAAATTATTTTTCTTAGTGTTTTTACTGTGATTTTCCTTCTCAGTATCATGCGAAGAACAGTGTCGCCAAACACCCCTCCCCCATGATGCTGTTCCAGGAACACTATTCCCGTGTGTGTGTGTGTGTGTGTGTGTGTGATCACCTGGGACAATCCCAGGTGTCAAAGCTCATTAGCTTTATTACACACGATGTTAGTTTGATTTCCTGGATGTATTCTTACTGTTTAATTACTGGCTGATGTTAGTAAGTGACATTATAGCTAAAAAAAATGACTGCACAAGCAATGACATCATTGTTCCTCACATTAGATAGTTTAATATAAATGTTTACATCCTCCATATTTTCCTCCCTGATAACGCATCATATCGCCATTTTTTTGCCATTTCTAGAAAAAAAGGTACTGACCTTGAGGAGTCAACCTGTACCTCTGCTTTACCTCAGCAAGAGCCTGACAATGGCTGACCAAAATTCTCTCACTCCGACCTCACCACATATTGAAGTTTGGTCATTGACTTTGCATGTTGAGATACAACGTGTATGTACAGTTTGCATACAGTCTCTTTAAAAATAAATGCACTACATTGGTAGAACGCCATAAATTGACATTTTTTTCCTTCAACAACAAACACACATGGTTGGGTTTAGGAAAAAAGAACAGGGTTTGACTTAACAATCTTACCGGAAGTGAACACCAGCCTCATGGGTAAAAACTGGTGTAAGTTGAACCAATCCACCACCCCTCCTGCCCGCCCTACTAAGACTTCCAAAGCCCTAACTTTTATTGTTGTCCCGTTTCAGCTGATGCCGCCAGGTGCCGTCAAACAGTAACGGTGACATGCCATGTTTAATGCTGGCATGAAAGAATGGTTTTTGTTGTATAACACCCAACAAAGCTGAAATTGGGTCCAACTGTAGAATGAATCCTGCAGCTCAAAAAATCAGGTCAGAAATGGTCTCAATCACACAGTGTATGCCCAGCTTACCATAAGTTCCCAAGTTTTTGCGCCTGTTAGCTAGCTGCTGTGCTAACATTAACTAGCTCTCCGCCTGCTGATGTCGACACAGATTTGTTCACAATGTTGCGTTATTATGGTAAAAATAGGATGCATCCCCTGACACATCAATTGTGAGTTTACTGCATCCTTTCACCCAGAAGGCGTCTTGGGACGATTTCTGTTCATCCCAAATATGTTTTCTATTTTCCCTGGAAGACTGGACGTTGTTGGTCTCAAGCCTTTGTCTTTTAACGTGTGCAAAATTGACTTGGAACAGCAGCCAATAAATCAGTGCATCCCCAATCCAACTGTTAACCAAAGTGTTGTCACATCATAACACTGATTTATTTTTCCACCCGTAAGTTACAACAATGACGATGGGGACATCTGATCAGAAACTTGTGTTGTTTTTAAACATACTTTGTCATTTAATTTGGAGGACTTGTTGGAATATAAATATTAATTCCACTCCTGGATTCTAGTATAACATCCCAAAATCCTGAAATGTCTTTGGGATCTGGGGTCGCTGCAACAAGACAAGAAAGATAGTGTGTGTGTGTGTGTGTGTGTGTGGCTCCTATCTCTTCTCTCCACAGTACATCAGCAGGAGCTGTCAGATCAGCATCAGGCCTTGCCAGTCAGATTAAGGATGTTACAGCAGCAGCATCCTGGCCAACAGCCGAGCGGCTGCAGATAGATTTCACATACTCTCTGTTTATCTCTCCTCTGTCTCTGCCTCAGTCTCCGTCTCTCTGTCTTCTGTGTCTCCGCAGGACACTGCTGCTGTCGGCTCAGGTCCCAGGGTCGAATGGAGGTGAGCCGAGCTAAGTGGAGAGGTGAGGGGACAGGTGGCGCAACTCCACAGTTTCTCCACAGCCACCAGTGAATCATAGATCATGAGGAGTCCCATTACAGGATAAAATAAATTCATGACTCGGTGCCAGGTGGTGCAAGAGTGGAGGAACAGAGGATACTGAAGGGGAGGAAATTAACAAAGTGGAAAGGTAAAATTCAAAAGCATATTTTACTGGTTTATTACCACTGACACAGTGCCTCATTATGTTGGGATTAATTAAACATCACTCTCTGACAGACACACTGGAGGCTCTAACGTCCGTTGACTGTCACAACTCACAACTGATTGTGAATAAAAGTTGGAGCCATGCTGGGGGTGTGGGTGGGGGTTTAGGGAGGGTAAAAGCTTCTTAGGCATCATCAAGTGGGTACCTTCCTTCACTGGTGTTTCGATGATAGGCCCACAACACCTCCAAAAGGCTCATCGGCATTACCTAGCATCCCAGGTGTGCCCCCCTCCGCTTCTGCTTCCTCGTACCCTGCTGTTGTTGGTGGTATTTCAGGCCCAAGTGGTGTCTCTTCTTTTGATCGAGAGCCACTGGCTTGCCTGTTCGGCTGTGCCACAGAGGACTTCGATGGCTTGACGTTGGGCTTGGCCTCGAATTCCCATTTCTTTAAGCAGCCTGGTAGTTGACTTGTCTACGAAGCTTCTGCAGCCGACTTCAGGTGGGCAAACCTTCACTTTCCAGCCATGCCACTCAGCGTGGGCAGCCAGCTCGGCGTACTTTAGGCTCTAGCGCTTGTAGGTCTCCTCCACAGCATCCTCCCAGGGCACAGTGAGCTCAATGATGTAGACCAGGCGTGGTGAGGAGGACCAAAGTACAAGGTCTGGTCTGAGGTTAGTAGAGGCGATCTCAGCTGGGCTTGGTGTGCAAAGGCGTTTATATGAGATGATCAACTTTTATGTCTGTACCGTATTTATGATACAGAGCCAGCTGCAGGTTAGCTGAACGTAGTATAAAGATGGGAAACGGAGCGGAACGGCTGCCTGGCTCTGTCTAAAGTTAACAAAATCATCCTTCCAGAAGCCTTTAAAGCTCACAAATTAACTTTAGTCAGGGCCGCTTTAGTCAAAGAAAACTTAATTTCCATTTGTAGTATTATATTTGGTGGTATGGCTTTGTTCTGGGGCCTCTTGTCCTTTCCTAGGCCTATGCAGAAAACCTCTTCTGCGTGCCTACATGGAAAGTCTAAGGCAGAAAGAGCACACCTCTCTGCCCTTCCACATGCAAATGAGAAAAGCCTGAGGCAGAGCACACCTCCCTGCCCTTCCATGCACCTGTGTGGAAAGCATAAGGCGGAGAGAGCACACCTTTCTGCCCTTCCACATGTAAATGAGGAAGGCCTGAGGCAGAGAGAGCACACCTCCCTGCCCTTCCATGCACCTGCGTGGAAAGCATAAGGCGGAGTGAGCACACCTCCCTGCCCTTCCACGTGTAAATGAGGAAAGCCTGAGGCAGAGAGAGCACACCTCCCTGCCCTTCCATGCACCTGTGTGGAAAGCATAAGGTGGAAAGAGCACACCTCTCTGCCCTTCCACGTGTAAATGAGGAAAGCCTGAGGCAGAGATAGCACACCTCTCTGCCCTTCCATTCGCTTACATTGAAAGACTAAGGCACCCCCCCGGGAACAAAACAGAGTAGCATCAACGACAAACAGAAATGACACTGATAAGTCAGACACAGCATGCAAAAGGAGGAGCTGGGGTGGAGGCAGGTTGTAAAGCAGCTTACAGAGGAAGCAGCAACAGTAGGCAGGCCAGAGCAGTTTCAATAGGGCGCCCTGAATGAGATTCACCAGTTGGTTGCATAGAAAGGAATCATGTGATCTATCAGCTGACTCCCCTCCATCAATCAGCTGCTCCATCAGTTGATTGGCTGTTTGAGATCAGCTGATGTAGCTGGGATGTGAGCTGAGCTTGGCATCATGAACTAATGCTATGCTAAATATAATAGTATCTTGTTATTAAATCTGTATAAAAACAAAACGTAAAGATGACATTTTGTCTTATAACAGACGGTTACATGTTCACATTTAGTGCGTGGTGATAGAAGATTCACTGTTTTCCAAGAAGTGACAGATTTCCCTTAAAGATATATCAGTACTGTCACCTCTGTACTCCAGATAATGCCTCCCAGTCCTGTACTGTCCTTTGTTTATTTTCATGGCACCCTGGAGTATATTTAATACATCACATAAGCAGGCAGAGCCTATTTATACCACAAACCCTCCGCTGAACCTCACTGTCACATGACTTCAGTGTGTAACATAAAGCTCCATCGTGAGGAAACACGATATTCTTGCCAGTCTGAAAGAGGGAGTAGAGGGCTGAAAAACTGTGCACAGTTACAGCACCGAGGGTTTTACCGAGCGTGACACGACCCTGTGAAGGTCACCCATCCATGTAAATAATATGGCATCCATGAACAAACACACACAGAGAGCAGGACGGTGATCCAAAGACACATGAGGATATCAGAGTATCAGATGTGAATGTGAATAAATCCATAAAATAATGTGAAATAGGAGATGCATATGTGACCCAGGGGAGACAGTTACTGGTCAGAGCACATATGGAAATATAAATGAGGCACACACACACAAATGTACATTAATGCAAGCAGACGCCGAACAGAGGAGCTAAACAGCTGTTAAACAATAACACACACCATGCTTAACTTTATTTTTTTACTAATATAGTAAGTGTGTTCTCCGTAGTGAAATGTAGGCTACTCAAGCACCAAAAACAGAAGTCAGGTTTTATTCTGCAGTCTGTACAAGTTTACCGAACATTAAAGCTACACAAGTTGCCAATATCAAAGATACCTCTGTAGCTTTGATAACAAAACATCTCCGCTAACTCCTTACACCTGAAATTTAATCCTATAATCAGCTGACAGTCATGGTATATCCAGAAAATACATCATTTTAAACTATGTGATGTTAAAGTAGTTTAAACTATATTTACTAGCTACTGTTTATTCCCTGCTGTTCATTCATCTCACAGACGTCACTGCCAGAGCTGCAGAGCTAACACTGGCATCATCTCGCTCTTTCACTCTCCATCAAAGTAGCCCAAAATACCTAACAGTAAGACTATGTGCAGTTATAATAGAATGACTGTTTGAGATTGTAAAAATATTAGTAGGTGGAAACAGCGAGGTGGGAACTACATCACTGCTTGAGCTCATTTGAAAGAAAAGAATGTGTTTGGAGAAGTTGAGGTAATTAGCCAATTTGTAAAGCAGACTTTCTATTAAAAAAGAAAGAGAGGTTACTGCCCCAGACACGAGATACAATATAATGTATTAGGGTTATTTTCTATGATATTGCAAAGTTTCCTCTATAGAGGACTGGGTTTAAGCTACTCCCTACAACTATGACTCCTAGTAACTCCGTCCTCCCCTCCTCTGTCCGGTTTGGGGACCTCAGAATTGCGTCTCTACTGTTTGCAGATGATGTGGTTCTGTTGGCTTCATCACACCGTGCCCTCCAGCATGCACTGGGGTGGTTTGCAGCCAAGTGTGAAGCAGTCAGGATGAGAGTCAGCACCTCCAAATCTAAGGCCGTGGTTGTCTGCTGGAAGCTGTCGGATTGCCCCCTCTGGGTTGGGGGTGAGTTACTGCCCCAGAGGGAGTTCAAGCATCTCGGGGTCTTGTTCACAAGTCAGCCCAGAATGTGTGGATCAGCGGTTTAGCGTAGCTTCTGCAGTGATGCGGGCACTTTGCTAGACTGTTGTGATGAAGAGAGCTGAGCCAGAAGGCAAAGCTTTCGATTTACTGGTCCATCTACGTCCCAACCCTCACCTATGGTCATGAGCTCTGAGTAGTGACCGAAAGAATGAGGTCACGGATACAAGCAGCCAAAATAAGTTTCCTCCATGGGGTGTCTGGGCTCAGCCTTAGAGATAGGGTGAGGAGCTCGGACATCTGGAGGGAGCTCGGAGTAGAGCCGCTGCTCCTTCATGTCGAAAGGAGTCAGTTGAGGTGGATCAAGCATCTGATCAGGATCCTCCTGGGCGCCTCCTGTTAGAGGTGTTCCAGGCACGTCCCACTGGCAGGAGGCCCCCGGGGCAGACCCAGAACACGCTGGAGGGATTATATATCTTGTCTGGCCTGGGAATGCCTTGGGGTCCCCCAGGAGGAGCTGGAAAGCGTTACTGGGGAGAGGGACGTCTTGAGTGCTTTGCTCAGCCTGCTGACCCCTCAACCTGTCTTCAGATAAGTGATTGAGAATGGATGGATGGATGGAAATAACTCTATTTGATATATTCCATCACCATCACAGTATGTCATCATGAATGTTTCATTTTACTGTCTTGCCATTCCGTCAGACAGTTTTTTGTTTTTTGCATGCCGTCCAGAAACTGTTTTACATCTGCCATCTGTTGTCTGCTGGATTGCATATGAACACAGCATTAGCCACTGTGCCGTGCTTCACTGCCATAAGTCTGTAGTGCGCTCGCTTTATGGTCACCATGATGCAGAAGACCTGGGAAATTTAATTCCGTAAATCGAGGCTTTTTGGCTTCACGTGCCTTTGAGCAACTTTCATAAGAACAAATGGGGGCCTGACTCTAGCGCTGTATCCAGTTTTCTTTATACATCCACAGTACTCGGCAGGTAGTGTACTGCTGCCAGAAACTGCTGGTTTATGAGAGACTGAACCAAACAGTGAATGTACGGCTAAATCAAAACCATGAGCTAACAAAGGCCAAAAAGCTCAGTAGAAGTGCAGAGCTGGTGACAACTCACTGTGGGTTTGTCACTGTGACTGATCCCTTACTCGTAACACATTCAATTTCTTGTTAATGTATGATTAGTGAATCTTTAATGCATCATATCAGTGAAATCCCCCTTTAATCTTACTGGCTGTGGAGTGTCTTATGTCACTGATCATCCTTGTGGGTATATAAGTACAGACGTGTGTGTGCAGGCTGTGAAAGGTGTCCCAGCCGCCGTCCATGCTCCTCCACTGGGCCCATGAATAATGCAGCACTCACATTTTCATAGCACTTCCTCTTCCCTCCCTCTATCCCATTTTCTCTTCCCCCCTCTGCTGCCCCACTGTGCCGTAGTAAAAATAGAAACACAGACCTGCAAGCTTTTGCTCCTGTGTTTACACCATCATGACCCTCCCCACTGCTCTCCCTCCCTCCTGACAGTAGGGTTATTACTCTCATTCATCTCAGCATGTTCTCTCTCCATCCTCAACGGGAGCCGCAGAGCAGAAACAAGACGAGAGGTTGTCGGGCCAGACTGGGAGCAGAGAGAAAGTCCTAAGGTAGCATATAGATGCTTCATCTCCATATCTTTATTATGTGCCTCCATAAAAATAGCCCTGCTTAGGCCTCTCCACCGCTCGCCTCCTCTCTCGCCTCCCACTCCTCCTCTGCATGCACTCAGTCTCTGCTCAGGGGAAATGAGGAGCTGCTCTGCTCAGACATTAAATGTAGAATCTAGGATGCACAGACAGGAAAATAAGATGCTGGCTCCTTCTCTGTGGATGCAAAGCAATAATAAAGTTCCTTGTCGAGACACAGATAAACTCATAGGGGATGGAAGATGGAAGAAACCGATGCAAGTCGCTTTATCTGGATTGTTGTTGAGTTAAATGGATTGTGTCTTTCTTTTTAGCATGATAAAGGTATTAGTCAGGTATCATGCTTCATTGTAAGTGACATTAAACTGATTGATTGAAGTAAGTTTGCCCCTTTTGTAAATGTTTGTAAAGATTTTTTGAGGAGAAAGAAAAAAAAACTGACTTGTTTCTCTGAGTAACCAACACATTCTCACTCCAACCTCGTCACATATTCACGTTTGGCCAGAGACCTTTCACATCCAGATACGACGCGAAAGGTACCCTGGGTGCGTTGGGTGCTCATGTTCTGGAATGCATCGTCTTCTTTCAAAATACACTTATGTTTTCACAGGAAATTTATCGTTTACACACAGTAGCTGTGTCTCAGTTCAGGGGCTGCAGCCTTTGAAGGACGCTGCCTTAACGTCTACGTCGGCCACGTCCTTTGAAGACCGCATCAGCCAAACCGAACGGTCTCCAAAATGAGAGGGTCTGGTCTGCAGAGGATTTCCTGATTATATCACCAGTTGTTCTCGCCCCGAACCCGTTGGTGTTCCTGTTACTTAGCAACCAGCTGCACTTGACAAAAGAAGGAGTAAGCTAGTAAGTTAGTTAGACCTAAATCATGGACCCCATTTTTTATTTAATACTTGACGAGATGTTTCAAGACGAGACTCCGCCGTTTGATATATTTCAGGCTGATGGACTGTTTTCAGGTAAGCTTATTAAATTCAGATTGTTTAAGCTGTGTGCTTTTAACTAATAGTATTGTTAACAACAGTTAATCGTTAGCTAGGTAACAACTGTTTGTTAACTTAACTTATTATTTTCACCGGCATGCAATGCATCTTGGGATAGGCTGGGCCACGAAAGATTCATCTGTTGCATCCTCCAAATTCTGGGAAAGTAGGCTGCGTTTCTTGGCTGCATTTGAAGGAGCCTTCAAAATGGGACGGCCTTGGTCGTGCCAATGTGATGCAATCTGTCTTCAAATGCAGCCTTCGAAGGCTTCAGCCCCTGAATTGAGACACAACTAGTCTTTTTCAAAATAAATGTAGGACAACAGCAATTGACATTTGCTTTGCCCCAACTAATGCACATGGTTAGGTTTAAGAAAAAAGAACAGCGTTTGGCTTCATAATGTTACGGGAAATGAACACCACTCTCCCGGGTGAAAGTCCGTGTTTGTTGGACCTATCTACCACCCCTTCCAACCGCCTCACTCAGACTTTTGACCGCCTTAAATTTCATTCTTGTCCTGCTGCATTTTCCCCTGATGCCACCAAGTGCTGTTAAACCACAACAGCTATTGGCCGCATACCATGCCGACGTTTAAGTAGAGCTTTTATCGTCAGTGTCTGACCCCGCAAGTCACCGCCTAAGTGTCGGACTTCAGCATCTTCGGAGTGAGACCAGCTCGCTGAGTGTCATTAAACTATAATGGCAACTAGCTGCTTATCAAGCCGACGTTAAAGGATGGCTTTTTCATCTATTTTGAAAAAGACTATATGCAAACTGTAAATTTCCTGTGAAAAAAGAAGTGTATTTTGAAAACAGACAATACATGTAACAGGCAGAACTTGACGCAGCGTTGCAGAACGTCAACAACCAACGCACTCAGGGTACCTTTATTTAGTATCTTGATATGGAAAGTCCATGACCAAACATTGATATGTGACGAGATCAGAGTGAGAATTTTTTGTATCACAAGTCACTATTAATTCTGTGTTATTCCAGACAGCTGTACTACAAAGCCTGACAGGTATAGCAACAGTAACTATGGGGTGTTTAGTGAGATGTCAAATGGGAATACTTTTTCATTCATTTACAATTTAAATATCTATTTGATGCCTCTACACTATCTCCTTCATGGATGATTAACTACACACCACTGACTTACTTAAGATTTGAAACCATAAATGATGAGCTATTTATACAGCGAATGGGAAGTAACAGCTTTGACACAGCGGGGAACTGCCGTCTAGTTAGTGAACACTCGCAGCCAGTTTTAAACAGGAGACAGAGAGGAAAATGATGATACACTCCATTGATAAAGGTCTCTGCTCATGCTTCTTCTCATGTCTCCTCCTCCACTCTTTTAAAGGTCACAGCGGAAACGAGGAGAAGATAGATGGAGCCGACAAAATGAGAGGATTTGAACACCGTGCCATGTCTCGTGTGGAAGACGTGTTTGAAGAGTGGCGCTGACGCTCCTCCCACACATTCCCTCAACACACACATGAAGATCTGTGGCTGTCAGAGAGTGAAACTGACTTCAGGTATGTTGAGTTGAGTAAAGTTGAGGTAGAGGAGACAGGCTGCTGCAGTTTAAACCCTCAGAGAGCAGACAGAGAAAGAGAGGAAGTGATCTATGGGCCAGAGACCCAAATTTCACGGCTTGGTACACTTCAAGGTGGCAACATTTTAAAAAGATGTACAGTATGTCATATATGATCATGAGTGGTGTGTTAGGTATCGCTGAGTAGCAGTTTGTCACTGCTCATGAAGTGAACCACCATCTACTTTGTATGCATTCTCACTTTTATGATATTTATTCATGTTTTTATTATATTTGAGATCATTTTCCAGGGAACATTCTGTCTCTCCCAGTTTTGAATCTGTCTCAAGGAGACCCTTGAGCTCTTTAAATTATCACCAATATATAATTTTCCACATTTTTTGTCCAATAATTTTCAGCTTGGAATACCACAGACACACCACAACCAAAAGGGCTAATTATACTTTCCATATCCACAAAGGATCTGTGTGACATTAAGTTAATCAGCTTTTCATGTCCATGGGTGTCTACGTGCCTACAAGCACGCCTTTAGGGCTGTTACTTTAAAAAAAAAAATCAAGCTCTATAAATCAAATTAAATAATATAACTTCCAGTCATAATGTAGTTTATTAAACTTACTATAATTCAAATGCCGCTCACATCGTCTGTTCTAAACAGTCTGTTGTCTGTTGTCTGTGTCTCCACTGCCTCACTGTTTGACAAGCTATTAGGTGACTACAAATTTGTTGTCATTAAGGGACTGAAAGGCGGCTGTATTTTTGGCTGCAACCAAAATGCTTCCAAACAATTAGCACGACTCACTAATCTACTCCATTTTCCTGAGATTTATGGATGGTATACCGACCTATCAGCCAAGAAGCCACTGGAATGGACAGTATATTCACTTCCTTCTTGGTACTCATCTACCTAGTGCACCTACCTCATCAGCTACCACTGCACATGACAAACGAGGGCCTACGATTCACCTGACCACATGACGAAACAACTCGAGCTGACTTTCAGTTTCACATGGAACGTGAACAGAGGTCATCTGGTTCAAAGTCCTGTGCTTGTTGAACCCATCTTGCTTCCATCCCACCCTGAGCAGACTTTCCTCACTCTTATACTGTGTCCGTTGCTCTAAACCTCCAACTATGAGGTAGATGGGTTTAAATTGGAATTGGTTGAAAGCTCAGCACATCTCATTCAGACGCTAAAGGGTGCTGCTGGCCAACCTGGTCTCTCTCTGAAGCCGTCTAATTCTGGCGCTTGGGCAGTGACTTGTGGAGTTGGACAAAGCCGCCCTTTTTAAGGCATGGTACGTGGCCGGTTGCTGTCAGGGGGAAACCTGATGGGACAAGAACAGTAGGCTTTGCTATGCAGTTATGTTGTTGTGGCCTTATGTAATATTTCAAAATAATAGTAGTAATAGTATTAGTAGAAAATAATAAAAGAAATATTTTGACTTTTTGTTCTACCCCCATTTGTGGCGCCCCCTATGGATGACAGTGCCCTTAGCATTGACCTTTACTGCCTATGCCACAGGTAAGCCCTGGACCTACATGCCAAAATATGACACACAAGGTACCCTTCTGTATCAGTTTCAGACGTTCAGGGATGACACGTCAATTTTCGTTTAATACATGCATCGTGTCTTTTCTAAATATACTTCCACTCCACTCCACAAGAGCATGACACAGCACAGAAGAGCCAGCTACCCAGATCAAGACTCAGCTGTCCACTTACATCTACAGGAGAAGGGACACTCCTTTGAGGACAGCGATGTGGACAGAAAGATGGTTTGAAAGAGGCGTAAAAGAAGCCATCTATGTCAAGCTGGAACGACCATCGTTAAACAGAGAAGGTGGCCTATGACACCACTTATCACCCACCTACAATGCAGTCTTGGGATCCCTCCCCAGACACACATTAGTCCCTTTTACACTGCCAGATTTTCAGCGAATGTTGGGCCATTTTGCCGGCAAGCTGCGAGCGTTTAGACACACACAGCCGGATTGGCGAGTTGATCCGAGGTGCCCAATTTTCCGCTGCATAGGGGTAAACATATTGGCGGAACCTTTTTGGTTTAAATAGAATGAGGCGCCCGGGAGGGGCTGTTGAAGACTTGTGGGAGGAGCTGTTGATAACGCTGCACGTGTGACCCACTGGTGGTGGATAAACAGGAAACAGATGATAGCAGGAATGAGGAGCTAGTAGCAAGAGGGAAACACAAACCTGACAGACACTGTAAAGATGAGCAACGGGGGAGACAAAGAATTGCGCACCCTCCTTGCCCTCGCAAACGAAGAGGCCATTAACCCTCAGATGATGGGAACAGTGAAGGACGGGCCGACTTATGAGAGAATCGCTGAAGGACTGACCAGCCGCGGCTTCCCTCCCACGTCACTGTTTGCGTCACATGCTGAGCTACACGTTTTGTTACTTGCTCACGCCCCCCATTGCCCTAA
Source organism: Epinephelus lanceolatus (assembly GCF_041903045.1). Taxonomy (NCBI): domain Eukaryota; kingdom Metazoa; phylum Chordata; class Actinopteri; order Perciformes; family Serranidae; genus Epinephelus; species Epinephelus lanceolatus. Next base: position 33,272,093 of record NC_135747.1, on the reverse strand, counting down.
AAAAGGCGCATTCTGTATAAACAAAAGTAGGTAGGTGGCATTTTGCTGCACTCCCTGATTTTGTTTTTATACTGCCAATGCTGAAAAACGATGGATTGGGCTTTCCTAATAAATTTGCACAACTCCTATCTAAAAAGGGCTTTTGTAACCTTAACGACTCTGAAACTAAGAGCTCACATGTGACCCCAACGACTCTGCAAGGGTTCACACCCACACAGGGTTTAAAGCCTGCAACTCCATACGAGTCATTTAGAACTGAAGAAGCTTCTTGGATGAGAGGTGAAACGTCTTCAAGTCAACTTCAAATAAAAAGTGAGCTTGCCGACTGCACATGTATGAAAAATAAATGCAGACATCCAATGTTTTACGCACGAAAAAATGTGCATTGTCTGGAGTGTGGTAAGACCCCACAGCAGTTGATATATGAACGTGCAGATGTCCATGTGCAATACATTATGAACACAACTACTTATTAGTTAGTTCCTTTCGTGCAAGTGCAGAACACACAGGCATGTCTGCAAATAGTTTCTTTTTAATTGCAAAGGGATGTTGAAGTCCAACTTTTAATTTTTGTCATCTCTTTTTATTTTTACATATTTTACCGGTGTGTGCTGCACTATCAGGCTGTTAGATGATACTTCTCTGCATCTGTTGTGTCTTGTTAGTTTGTTTTGCTGTGGTTGGTTGCCGACAAAACAGAAAAACATTTATCACCAAGAAAAAGGAAGTCATGAAGCGACTCAGAACGTTTGATCAGTCACTTCTTGGTCTTTTATTCTTCTTCTTTGAGGTGGGCTTGGTGGGTCAGGACCCTTAAATTCAACACATCTCAGTGCCTCTAAGAGTCACTGATGGCTGTGTTGTTTTGTTGTTTAAAGTTGTATCTGCTTCCTTCTGTAAAAGCACCAAAATATTAACTCACATCCCTTTTACTCTGAACCATGTGATTATTGGGGAGAGCATGAGAGTGCCGGAGTGGAAGAGAAAGACAGACAAAGATTCAAACGAAGGTGAGTTAAGTGCACTTCCGCCAGAGACTGAGGAGAAAATGCGATGCGGCAAACAAACACGCTGTGAAGACTCCACATCCATGGCATTATTTGAAAGGATGAGAGAACAAAACCAAATCATGTGAAAGAAAACACAGCCTGCAACACATTGAAACATGCTGATACAAGCGTTGTGAAGGAATCAAAGCACCGTGTTTGGACCCTTTGTGAATATGAAGCGTATCGCAGACAGACTGTCACACCTTCTTCTTTGACCGTTTCCCGTGGCAGGTTTTTTAAATTACCCCCCGGACATCCTGCGGTCTCCAAAGCTTTTCAAAGAGCTTTTAGTTTGGCATTTGATTCCCTGCTCTCCTTTTCTTTAGACGTGTCTGCTTTTCTTTTTTCTTTTCTTCTCTTTCATGCAGAGCACCTTGGCTGCCGAGAGGGACTGTTGGAGGAGTCCACATTTACTCAATGAGGAGAGGAGAGGAGACAAGGAGAGAGGAGGACATACAGGAAGTGAGGATTTACAGTAAAACACACAAGGAAACAGGAGAGAGGGAGAAAGGAAAGGAAGAGAGGATATGAGATGGTTGAAAAGGAGAGGAGAGCAAAGTATACAAGGAGACAAGATAAAAGGGCAGAGGAGAGAAGACGAAAGGAGAGCAGAGGTGGAGGCAAGTGGACACGTGGAAAGGAAAGTAGAGAGAAAAAGGGTGATAAGCGGAAAAGAGGAAACAAGGAAACATGAAAGGAGAGGAGACAGTATAAAGGAGGAGAGGAAACAAGGAGAGGAGAGAGGGAGAAAGGAAAGGAAGAGAGGAGATGAGACAGTGGGAAAGGAGAGGACATAAAGGACAGGAGAGCAAAGTACAAGAAGAGGAGATAGAAGGGCAGAGGAGAGAAGACTAAAGGAGAGGAAGAGAGCAGAGGTGGAGGCAAGGGGACAATTGGAAAGGAAAGGAAAGGAAAGGAAAGGAAAGGAAAGGAAAGGAAAGGAAAGGAAAGGGGAAAAGGAAAAGGGGAGAGAAGAGGTAACAAGGAAACATGAAAGGATAAGGGACGGCATAAAGGAGGAGAGGAGAGGAAACAAGGTTAGGAAATGAAAGAGGAAAGGACAAGAAAGGAAGCAAGGAAAGGAGAGATGGCTAAAGGAAAGGAAGAGAGGAGATGAGACAGTTGAAAAGGAGAGGGCATTAAGGAGAGGAGAGCAAAGTATACAAGAAGAAGAGATAAAAGGGCAGAAGAAAGAAGACGAAAGGAGAGGAGGAGAGCAGAGGTGGAGGCAACAGAAAGAAGGAAAGGAAAGGAAAGGACATAAAGGAGGAGAGGAAACAAGGTGAAGAAACTAAAGGGTAGAGGAGAGGAAAGGAAACAAGGAGAGGATAGAGGGAGAAAGGAAGGGAGAATGTGAGACACTGGGAAAAGAGAGGTAATAAAGGAAATGAGAGAAAGGGAGAGGAGGAGAGTAGAGGAGATTAGGAGACAATTGGAAAGGATATTTGATTTTAAAAATAAAAGGAGAGGAAAGGAAAGTAAATGAGGAAAAAAGGAGAGGAGCAGAGAGCAAGGGGTTGATGAGAGGAAAAGAGGAAACAATAAAACAAAGGGGAGAGGAAAGAAGGGGTTAGGACATTGGAGAGAAGAGGAGAGGAAACAAGCTGAGGACATCAAAGGGAAGAGGAGAGGAAACAATAAGAAAAGTTGAAGGGAGAGGAAACGAGGGACCACAAATATGTAAGGAGAGGAAACGAGACGACAGTAGAGGGCATGAAGGAGATGGGAGGAAACGAGAAAGAATGAGAGGAGCAGAGAGAAGAAGAGGAAATGAGGAGAGGACACAAGAAGAAAGGGGATGAGGAGATGAAAAGAGGAGAGAAGAAGAAACAAGGAAACATGAATGAAGAAAAGAGGACACACAGGAGAAGACAAATGTAATGAAGGTGATGGAATGAAAGAGGAGAGGAGAGAAAACAAGGGACAAGACAGATGAAAAGAAAGGGGACGAGGAGACAATGGGAATGGAGAGCGCATAAAGGAGGAGATGAAGGGAAATGAGAAAAAAATGAGAGGAGCAGAGAGAGGAACAAGGCAACAAGGAGAGGAGACGTGCAGAAAGGGGGTGAGGAGAGGAAAAGAGGAGAGAGGAGGAAACAAGGAAACATGAAAGGAGAGCAGAGGGCATAACAGTGGAGAGAAGAGGAAACAAGGAAACATGAAAGGAGAGGACATAATGGAGGAGACAGAAGGAAACAAGGAGAGGAGATAAGAGAAGGGGGACAGGAGAGGAAACAGAAGAGGAAAAGGAGAGGAGGGGAGCAGAGGAGACATGAAACAATTGGAAGGAAAGGAGATAAAGGAGAAGAAATGTGAGGAGAGGCGAGAAGGAGAGGGAGAAAGGGGATGAGAAGAGGAAATGAGATAAGGAAATAAAAGGAGAGCGGAAGGAGGAGAGGAAACAAGGAGAAAAGAGGAGACAGGAGGAGAATAAAGGGGAGGTGAGAGAAGAGGAAAAGAAGAGGAGGAGAGAAGAGCAGAGGAGAGGAGGAGAGAGGGGATGAGGTGGGGAAATGAGAAGGAAATAAAAGGGGAGAAGAAAGGAAACAAGAAAATGGAAGGGGAGAGGAAGGAGGAGAGGAAACAAGCAGAAAAGGGGAGACAGGATGAGATGAAAGGGGAGATGAGAGAAGAGGAAAGGAGAGGAGGAGAGCAGAGGAGACAACAACACAATTGAAAGGGGAGAAGATAAAGGAAAAGAGTGAACGAAACAAGGATAGGAGAGGAGGAGAAAGGGGTTGAGGCAAGGAAATGAGGTAAGGAAATAAAAGGTGAGGGAAGGAAACAAGAAAACAGAAGGGGAGAGGAAGGAGGAGAGGAAACAAGCAGAAAAGGGGAGACAGGATGAGATGAAAGGGGAGAAGACAGAAGAGGAAATGAGAGGGGGACAGCAGAGGAGACCGTGAGACAATTGGAAGGAGAGGATGAAATAAAAGGGGAGAGGAAAGGAAACAAGAAAATGAAAGGGAAAGGAAGGAGGAGAGGATACAAGGAGAAAAGAGGAGAAGAGTAAAGAAGAGGATGAAAAAGAGGGGACCAGCACATGAAAGGAGAGCAGAGTGTATGAAAGCAGAAAAAATGGATAGGAGACGAAAGAGGAAGAAAGGAGAGAGGACAGGAGGAGGATGAGAAGCCAGTCGTTCTTTACCCGGGGGGGGGCTCAGCGGGGGGTGAGGGAGGTGAAGGGGGGGTGGGGGATGGAGGGGGGTGGACTCCTCATCCCTCTCTCCTCCAACTGAGCCTCCTTCCTCAAGGTCAGTCACACACACATACACACACGTGCACACACATGTACACATTCACACACAGGCAGGCAGGTTGGCAGACATGGTATACACACACACACACACACACACACACACACACACATACACACACACACACACGTAGTCGAGCTCAAGTAGAAAAGACGCCTTCTGCCTGCTTTTCTCTCTCTGACTCTCTGTACCAACCAGCCAAGTCTCAGTCAACCATCTGGAGATAAAAACACCATTCTTCACACACACACACACACACACACACACACACACACACACACTCGCTCACTGTGTGTTTATGATAATAGACCAAATGCTTCTATTGATTCTTTCTCTTTCTGTGTCTGTCTGCGTCTGTGTGTGCATGTAGAATCAGTTTTATTCCTAGATGGAGAACACACTTCTGTTCCCCTGCTCTCCTTTTTCACTCCACAATGTCCTACTTCTCCATAAATCATTCACCGTTTATTATTGAATCCTATCCTGGAAATCTATTGTTCATTATAATTTCCATTCTTTTTCTTTTTTTTTTTTTTTTTGCTCGAACACGAACACATAAAATGGCACACACGAAAAAACAAAATGTGTACAGCTGCTGAACCACACCGAACACACACAAACAAGATCTTGCCAGAAAGGTAACCTTTCACAGTTTCTTCCGAAAGTGTCAAAAACACTCCGAGTGTTAGTGAAAATGAGCAGCAGGGGTTTGAATTCGGTGGAAATTGAAAATCCTTGTCAGCCTAAAACACAGAGCACAAACACAGAAGATGCTGCTCATGAGAAATATGAAACATGAACATGTGTTTCTCCTTGCAGCAGCACCCTGTTCCACCTGAAGAAGTGATGGCATGATCTGATTTTACATGTTTGTAACAGGAGCAGCCGTGGAAATGTTCAAGGACTGTACTCTCAGTGGTCACAGCAAATTAAGAAAATATTACCCTATTTATAGATGATTTGTATCTGTATTCTTCGAGTCCACTTACTCCAGCATCCTCTGATTGGCTTCCTCTCCCCAAATGCTAATGACGGCTTGGACGTCTTCATGTGTGAAACTGCCGTCCCAAGAAAGACAAAAGCATCAGTGGTTTTAACAAATGCCCAAAATTATGTTAATGTTAGGATGACATTGCCTTCTTTGGGATGGAATTATGACACTTGCTCTTTGGAAGCAAAGTAGGAACTGGTGTGACGTTGTTATGGAGCCACAGTTTGCAGATGGAGGTGCTTGAATGGGTCAATCAAATGTTGGACATTCATACTGGAGACCACTGTTTGCTTCCTGGTTCCTACCAACAATCAGCGTTGGTTTCTTTTAACCTTGTCCCAGATTTTTCCCTTATCTTAGATGGTTATTATTGTACCCATGACGATGAAGGTCCCCTGACCGCAAATTTGCCAGTCCTAGGATAGTGAAGAAATGGCCCGCCTTACTACACCTTAGGTCCTGATCACACAGAAAGCATTTTAGCAGCTGGAGGCAGTTTTTTGTAATTGTTATTAATAAGAATGAAGCTTTTTGCTCTAGGTTTTTGTGTTGCAACGCCCCTTGTGTTTCTGCGCTCTAGGCATCTAGTGTTTTTGCCGGAGTGCTCTGAACTCCAAGCTATATGGACCGATGATAGACAGCAGGTTGTCAGACTGCCCCTGAGTCATTTTAAAATATGGCTGGAGAAGGCCATTATCGGGGCGAAGCTCCTGGACCAGCTGGTGGTACTCACGATCGTGACCATGATCCACCCTCTTTTTTAGGGTCTCATGTACCCACACAGATCTCCTCTTCCCTGTGGCCATTAAACTATTTACCAACAGCCTCTCACCCTCAACCAGAGCTGCAGCAAGTACCCTCTGCCTCACCATTTTAGGAATGAGCTACTTATTACCGTGGAAAAAGTAACCTGCAAAATGCTTTCTGTGTGATCATGACATTACTCTGCCTCCTTGTGGCTTACCCTGATATTCTAACACTGACCCTAACCAATCCCACTCCTCTTTCCTCAATCTATCAAATCCAACCAACGAAGGCAAAGAGTACTAGCTAATCATAGAAAGAGCAGGATGGGTCATTCCTTCGATATCTTCCCTGTCCATATCAGAGTATTCTTTGGCCTCGTTTCTACTGCATAGTGCAGCTCGACTCAACTCTACTTATCTCACTTTTAGTACCAGGCGCTTTTCTCAATTTTGTTTTCCACTGCTGATAGTACTCCAGAAAAGTAGGCAGGATTCTTAGCTGATTGCTCCTTCACCTCGTGAAATTGCTGTGACATCATCTTCAACGTGACACAGCACACATTGCTCCGTCTAGCCATTGTTGGATTCTTTTATTGGCAACTAAACAGAGGAATGAGTGCAGTTAATCAACCGACCGCAGCATGGCATTGTGGACTGCCATTTTTTAAAATGTGGGTCAAATGACAAAAAAATTAGCAGTCGCTATTGACGGTAGGTTGGCTGTTTAAAAATGCCAGGTTTGTGCAGGATGTCCTGTGTCGCATTCGTGACAGTTCTCTCTGACCAATCAGTGGTCTGCAGTGTTTCAATTCCACCTTCTAGTGTCGGTTCAGCTTTCTTGGAGCTTCGACCGAGGTGGTACCAAAAAAGTACCAGGTACTATCCACAACTTATACCAATGGAAAACCAAAAAAGAACGGTTCAAACAAATTGAGTCGTGCCGTAACATGTAATGACGCTTTTATGCCTAGACCTAACCAAACCGTAACCATAGCAGTGTTAGATCAGAGGGTGGGTCCGTATTTGCAATGGCAATTTGCAAAGACAGAAGCATGAAAGGGGAAAGAGAAGGGACGACATGCGGCAAAGGGCCATGATCTGTAATCGAGCCTGTTGCCACAAGGACATTGCCTTTTTTTTGTACATGGGGCACCTGCTCTACCCACTGAGCTACCGGGTGCCCCCAATGGCAGTTGTAACACTTCTTGAAGGCCAATAGTTGCCTGGGTCCAGACCTTTGAATCTACCCACTCCACTGAGTTGACTCATTCATCTGGCATTGTGACATGAAACACGATGCCAGATGAATCAGTAAGTCCCAGTCAGCGCCATGGCTGTAAACTAATGCCATCAAGCTGTTGTCAAGCTGTGTGTCGGGACCAATAAGGAGTACAACAATGGCGACCGGTATAGACCAGAAAACACTGCTATCAAGGGATTGTTTAACTTTGCTCCGCTCCACTCTGAAAAGCAGTATGTTGGAATGGCTATGCATCAGTTACGTTGGTTTCTTAGGACTGATTTGGGAAAATCTAATTCCCCTCCTCCTCTCCAAATCAGTGGACGAAATGTCCAATTGAAGATGGACATGGAGTGGAAAGAGTTGACAGTTCTGTCTGATATAAGGCAAGGTGGAACCAGATCAGACAATGCTTATATGTGTGGTTCTGGAGAGGTGTTAATTTGGAGGACTTGTTGTCATTTGATCAACAAGCATTAATGTCTGGTTGTCCCTGAGGCTTCAAAGTACCTAAAGTACATGCACTTACCATCACCTTCTGAGCAGTGCCCAAATTTAGTCTTGAAGAACTGGATGAACAGAGGCAACAAATGCAGAACCTCTGATGACTACATGATAGGTTATGTTTTATTAAATTCCTGCAGTGGAGAGGGGCTGTTAGTGAGGTGTTAGTCCACCACATGCATCTAGAGCAGCATCAGTGCTCCTTTGCATAGATTCTTCAAGTCTCCGGAGGAATGAACGCCTTCGAAAAGATCCTACCTTATTTGGTGTTAATGCTGGAGACTGCTGTCTGACATGTTGCTCCGAAATTTCCCATAGGTGTTTAGTTGGTGAAGGCCATAGCATATGATTCACATAATGTTTAAACATTCAGTGAGCCCTGGTGACCTGTATGAAAGCCTCTGTGTTCATTATGTTTCTCCTCTCTCATGTATTCAGGCTTTTCCTTTGATTTGTTTCCTTTTTGTTTATTTTTATACATAGGTTTCTTCAGCTTTGCACTACTGCAATATTCCTACAGCTGATACTAATTCAAAATTGCAAATTACAAAATGGCACTCAAGCCGTGCCATTAAACATGTGGCACTCTTGTTTTGTCACTGAATGTTGACTAATAAGCGACAATCCTGCAAAACCAGAAGACAGCTAAAACTCAGCGGTGTTGAAACCCCTAATGGGACGTGCTTCCTCCCCCTTCCTGTAAAATATTCCTCCTCTCCTCTTTGGGTCAAAATTGTCTCCCCCCTTCAGCCCCCTCCGCTCTCCGCCCCTCCTGGGTTTTTTTTTTATAACTGGCTGCAAATTCAGTGCTGTTCATTACCCAAGCAGGGTCAATTCCCCAAACAATGTGTTTGGTGTCACAATAAAAAGGGTGTTTTTTACGGCGTGTAGCAGTAAAATGCTATTAAACAGATAAAACACCGGCAACGAGCATCAGGAGGATTATAAAAGGAATTGCCTTGATAAACTCCACATATCTGCGTGATGACACACCAGCAGCTCTCTTCTCCCTGTCGCTGGGGAGGAGGAGGGGAGGCAGACTGAGGAGCACATGGTCAGAGAGTTTATACAGCTCTACAGTGACACCATCTGGGGACATTAAAAAAAACAGGCTGCCTCTCTGTCTTGCATCCTGTCATATTATATGTGATGTTTTTATTGTCAGGCTTGAAACTTTAGTTCAAATGGAATTTTTTTGCTCCTTAAAGGGCCAGTGTGTTGGATTTAGGGAGGTATTTTAGCAGAAATTGAATATAATTTTGCAAGTATGTTTCCTTTAGTGTATAATCACCTGAAAATAAGAATTGTTGTGTTTTTGTTGCCTTAGAATGAGCTGTTTACACTCACTGGGCACTTTGCTAGGTACACCTTGATAGTTCCAGGCTGCACCCCTTTTGTCCTCAGAATGGCCTTAATTCTTGGTGTCATAGATTCAACAAGGTGCTGGAAACATTCCTCAGAGATTTTGGTCCATATTGACATGATAGCATCACACAGTTGCTGCAGATTTGTCGGCTGCACATCCATGATGAGAATCTCCCGTTCCACCACATCCCAAAGGTGCTCTATTGGACTGAGATCTGGCGACTGTTGAGGCCATTGGAGTACAGTGAACTCATTGTCATGTTCAAGACACCAGTTTGAGATGATTTGAGCTTTGTGACATGGTGCGTTATCCTGCTGGAAGTAGCCATCAGAAGATGGGTACACTGTGGTCATAAAGGGATGGACACGGTCAGCAACAATACTCAGGTAGGCTGTGGTGTTTAAACCATGCTCAGTTGGTACTAAGGGGCCCAAAGTGTGCCAAGAAAATATCCCCCACACCATTACACCACCAGCAGCACCCTGAACCGTTGATACAAGGCAGGATGGATCCATGCTTTCATGTTGTTTACACCAAATTCTGACCCTACCGTCTGAATGTGGCAGCAGAAATCCAGACTCATCAGACCAGGCAACGTTTTTCCAATCTTCTATTGTCCAGTTTTGGTGAGCCTGTGTGAACTGTAGCCTCAGTTTCCTGTTGTTAGCTGACAGGAGTGGCACCTGGTGTGGTCTTCTGCTGCTGTAGCCCATCTGCTTCAAGGTTGGACGTGTTGTAGGTTCAGAGATGGTCTTCTGCAGACCTTGGTTGTAACCAGTGGTTATTTGAGTTCCTGTTGCCTTTCTATCATCTTGAACCAGTCTGGTCATTCTCCTCTGACCTCTGGCATCATCAAGGCATTTTGGCACTGGATATTTCCTCTTTTTCAGACCATCCTCTGTAAACCCTAGGGATGGTTGTGTGTGAAAATCCCAGTAGATCAGCAGTTTCTGGCACCAACAACCATGCCACGTTCACAGTCACTTAAATCACCTTTCTTCCTCATTCTGATGCTCAGTTTGAACTTGACCGTGTCTACATGCCTAAATGCATTGAGCTGCTGCCATGTGAATGGCTGATTAGCTATTTGCGTTAAGGACCAGTTGAACAGGTGTACCTAATGAAGGGGCCGGTGAGTGTATATCCATATAGGGAGCAGGTCCGTTTCCATGGAGATTGCCACATTGCACCACTATGTTTCTACAGTAGCCCAGGATGGACAAACCAAACACTGACTCTAGTTAGAGCCATTCTTGTTTTCACGTCAGCCACCGCAGCTCCTCTGTGACGAGAGCATCAGAAAAACATTGATTTGGTGACATGAAGCTGCTTTTTTCAGTGTTTTTACCAGTTTTAGTCTGTTTGTTTTGGGGAGGAGACCTTTTCGGATAATTCGGTTCCCATTAAAAACTTCCTGAACATTTGGATCAGAAATAAGGAGAGCCAGATTACTGTGTGTTTAAAGATGCGGCAATGCTGTCACTAGTATAAATGTAAGGGATGTATTTTTATCATTCTCAGTTGAGTGGCGGAGAATCTGGTACCAAGATTTAGATATGTATCCCATCCTGAGGCATATTGGTGCTCAAAACCCTATCTCAGGATTAGGTAGCAAAAGTATGGTTTGAGCCTCGGGTTGAAGGTGGTAATTTGGTCAGATAAATCACCTCATTATCACAATGAAACATGAGGACAAAATCCTGTTATTTTTTATTTATTATTTATAGATTTATTATCTTCAAAACCTCAAGACTATCTATATGTATTTTATGTGAGGTATGTATTCCAGTGTACCTGCAGAGCTCAGCTGCTGTGTGTATTAATGGTCTCATGCTTCCCTCTGGTGGTTACAGTGAGAATGCTTTCTCCAAAACTGACCTTTTTCATGTTGGATATTTTGACTTGTTGAGGCTACAGTACAATCTAAACCTGTGCTTTTCCTACGTTGACATGTCAAAATGTCAAAGTATGCATATGGAGGGGTTTGGATGACTAGTGAGTAGCATTAGTATATTGATTTTTTTTTTCTTAGGTAATGTCACAGTGATGTATGTAAGCCAGATGGTGGCACAGTGGTTGCCACTTTCCCCTCACAGCGAGAGGGTGGTCCTAGGTTTTAAACTGAAGACTAAATTCATGTGTGAATGAGAATGATAGACCGGCAACCTCTCAAGGATGGACCCTGCTTCAAGCCCAGGGGTGTCCAAACTTTTATGAATGGGAGTCAGATTAGATAATGTGAAAATACTTGCAGCCAGCTTCTTCTCACATAATACAAGTTATTAAAAAAAATCTCATACAAACGAGACAAACGCAACTGTTTCATCTTTCAGTGAAAAAGTATTCAACTTCACACCTCTCATGAAGGCAGCAGCCCTTGCAGTCAATTTGACACTTCTTTGCTGTGGCCATTTCTGTTATCTACACTGACAACCCCAGTTCGCTCACTCAACTTACATTTTTTTGGAAACAGCTTGCACTCAAAACTTTTAGTTTAGTACAGTACGGTGACATAAAAGTTTTGAGTGTTCCAGACATAAAATAAATGTAGCACGTGATCATTGCCTTGCAGGAATTTTATGTCATTTTAACATAACTTTATGGTGTTCTTGTATGCGCATTAAAATTATGTCATAGAAACTTCAAGTACACATTATACTACTGCTATTTTACATTTTATTGTTTTATAAACATTATTGTGGTGAACTCTGGTGTCTTTATTGCAAGAATGACAGGCATAAGATTAAGTCTGAACTGGGAAGTCCTTCACATTTCTCCTTAATACAATTCTATGTTATTACCTTATTGGCCACACAGATGGGATGTCACTAATTGTGTATATGACCTAACTCATGGTGTAAAATCTCTTTTACCACAACAATAAGTGTGACCCATTAGAACCATTTTGAAATACAGAAATATTAATCAATGTGTAATGGGTAATGTAAGTGGCCGTGAACACATTGTCTCATGGCATGCTGGGAAACTCCACTCATTTAGCCCCAACACACCACAGTATGTTAAGTGCACAATGGTAGTATTGTTCATTGGTCTTAAACTAATTAGGCGAAATCGGCTTTATGATTTTTAGTCAGATTAACTCAAAATTCTGCAACAGTTGACTTCATATAGAAAAGATATGTCCAGACCACAAGGGATGAGTAGGTTGTGTCAAGTGAACATAAAGTTTTTAAGTCATTTTGAGAATCTGGGGCATTTGTGACTTTGCAATAAAATTTTGCGTCATGGATGGATTGGGGTTTACAGTGGAGTGGAAAATGTCTGCCGTTAGGTGGCCATTCGTTTGCTTGTTTGCTGTCTGTTTATGAAAACACATTAATTCTGCGTGGGTAGTTCCTGGTTGGTGCATGTCTACAAACTGTATGTTAGTCCTGCCATTGTGAGGTGAGTGGAAAAAGTGTAAGTGATCTTGATTGATTAACCAATAATGTGTGAGGACACATATAGTTTATTTTGAATAACGACCAGAGGACCGTTTAAAATTGGCCTGCGGGCCACGATTTGCCCCCAGGTGTAAGTATAGTCATTGAAGGCAGTGCAGTTGCGCAGTTTGTTTTTTCTTTCTTTGTAAAATAGTCAATCACATCTGTAACAAAATTATATGCTTATTCTGCAACTATAAATCAACTATTATGTAAATCAAATATTCTTTAATTATATATCAGCTATTAAAATTGTTAAATTAGATTAATAATTTCTTAGATATTTTTTGTTATATAAAGATATGAAATGATGATAGCTAGTTAATATGTATGTTGATGTTATCCAATGTCATGTGAGGAGATGGTATGTGCACAATAGCATGCACTAGGGCCTGTCATAATAGCATGGGCTGGGGCCCATCGTAACTACCTTATGCCACTACCCCAGGCCAGACTTTGGACATGCCTTTGAAAATAGGCTACTCAAGTAAAGTACAAGTACCTCAAAACTATACTATAAAGTATTATTAATTCAATAAATTAGTAAATAAATAAATAAATAAATGAGTACAGTATTTAAGTAGGCAAGGCAAGGCAAGTTTATTTGTAGAGCACAATTCGTACACAAAGTAATTCAAAGTGCTTTACAAAACAAGAAAATGCATTAAAATCACAATACAAAATAAAAACATAAATAATCATTATAAGATAAGATCCTTTCAGTCATATGCACAGTGAAATAGAGCTGTTTTGAGCCTAGATTTGAACATTGTTAGAGTAGAGGCCTGTCTCACATCTTCAGAAAGACTGTTCCAGATTTTAGCTGCATAAAACTGGAATCCTGATTCCCCATGTTTAGTCCTGACTCTGGGCACCAGCAGGAGGCCGGTCCCTGAGGTCCTCAGAGTCCGAGATGGTTCATATGGCACTAACATGTCAGAGATGTACTTTGGTGCTAGGCCGTGGAGAGACTTGTACACAAGCAGAGCTGCTTTAAAGTCTATTCTCTGAGCCACAGGAAGCCAGTGTAGAGACCTGAGCACAGGACTAATGTGCTCGTGTTTCCTGGTTCTGGTCAGGACCCGAGCAGCAGCATTCTGGATGTACTGCAGTAAAGTAAATTTTCTTTGTTACATCCCCTCATTAAAAGTGTCCATACTGTGTATATCTATACTCAAACTAAAAATATTTTCCATATTTAAATAAAAATACAGGTTATTAGATTCAGGTGAACTTAATGACCCTTTAAGTTGTAGTTAATAATAGGCTATGGCGGGTGCAGCTTTAATGACCGTCGTGTTTATCCGACAGATTATTGTTTTTCTTGTTACATAATTATTAAACTGCTTATTATAAAAAAAAATGTTGTCGTTTAGCCAAACGTTTTACGAGGCAGGAGGGTGTCGTTATGTTCCGCCACTCTTCGGCACTTTCCGCCTTTCTCCGTCCGCACGTCGGCCATTTCCGGCCAGTGTCGCCATCTGCTTTCTCGTCCTTCTCCAATCTCCGTGTTGTTGTTCCCGGTGACGCGGCGGAGGTGTAGCCTGACGCGGGCTCTTACGTGTCGGCCAGAATAAAAGTGGAGCTCCGGAGGCCCGGGAGTGACGAAGGGAGTCTGTATCGGTAAGGACGGAGCAGTGTCCGGGTCTCAGGGAGACGGCGACGCGGCCGTTAGAAAGTGTCGGTCTGGTCGGGTTCGGCCCGAAGGAAACAAAGAGATCATGGCGCCGCGGTGTGTTTGTAGCAGGATGGAGGGAGGGGAGGCTGCGGCTGTTTGGGGCAGAAACGGAGCTAATACGCGGCTTTGACAGTGAACCAGGAGGGACAGTGTGTGTGTGAACACACCAGGAACCGTGACAGGACTTTAGCCTTGTTAATACACCCAAATGTCAGATGGTGCTGTAACCTTTATACATTTATGCGCACAGATTTGCGCTGTTTTCCCGTAAACAGCGCATTGAACCCACCATTCACGATATGTCTATTTATTCCTGCTGCTTGCTCCATTTATTTAATCTTTGCGATCTTATGTGGATTATTTCTGATTCAACATGTGCTCACCTTGTCAATTATTATCTTATTGTTATTATTATATTAATTTTCGTGGTAGATATGGGCCATATGCAGGCCGTCGCGTTCACGTGCACGTTGTAAACATAAACACCGGGCCTGAAGATTTAACTCGCATCATGTTGTGTGTGTGAAGTTTGAATGGCTGGTTATCTCCCGGGATGTGACCGGTGTGTGTGCGTTGAGGGGGCGTTGCCCGGCCATGTGGCTGTGCTGTCACACAAGTGATTTTTGAAAAGCAGAGGGAGAAATGTGTAAAGCCAATCATGCAGCGGAGAGAAGCTACGCACAGTGTGAGATCACTGAACAACACGTCCCCAGATCAACACTCACTGTAGCGCCTGGAGTCAGACCTGAGAGCCTCTGCAGATTATTACACTGATAATAAATGTGCAGTTAGATTGGTGCAGAGTTAGTTCATTAGTTTATACTGTTTGGTGTTTAGTTTGAATCCCAGAGGTTGAGACAACTAAATACATTTATTCATTTACTTATGAGGTACTTGTACTTTAAGATAATGTAGGATAAATTCTTACTAATCCTAAGTGGGGAAATTGGAGTGTTGAAGCAGATCAATGACAAAAAAATAATTACAGATTCACACAATAAAAATAAATAGAAGTATATAAAACTAGATTAGACTAAAAATTACAATGCAAACAGAGTTGTATTTGAATTATTGGTGCAATACTGTCTCAAGCAAGGGGACATTGTGTCGTGATGTAAAGTTATAAAATCAGAATCAGATATATGTTATTGATTCCCGAGGGGAAATTGTGATTCGTTACTGTCGCTCAGATGTAAAGAATAGAGAATTATAAGAAGTAAGAAAAAGAGTATGCAATAGAAGTATTTAAATATAAAGCAATATAATAAAAATGTGCATTATGCTACAATGTCTAACACTAGTACTTAAGATATTAAAAATAAAATATAGTTTAAGCACAGTGACGATATATATAAGTGTAAATCAGGATCAGACATACTTGATATTAATAATTATAATTATTATTATATGAATAATTGATCACCAAGTGGAAATTTTGATTCATTACAGTCAATGATGTACAGAATAGAGAATTATAAGCAATAAGTATAAGAGTATGAGATAGAAGTATATAGATATAAAGCAATTAAATAAAATAAAATAGAAATACAAATGTGCATTCGAAACAAAATGTGCATTATACTATGGTGTTTGATAACAGTACTTAAGATACTAAAAGTAAAATATATATTGTCACTGTGCTGAGACTAAGTGTGTAAAAAATATACAAATATGTGCATTGTTCTACATTACACTGTATAAACTAGTGCTACAATGAGAAATATAAAATATGTATAATGCTACAATATATACATTAATAGAATAAGAATAACAGGGTGTCTACAGGGCCTGAAGTAAAGTTTCCTTAATATAAGGCCTTAAAAAGTCTTAAATTCAGATTTAATGGGTCTTTAATGGTTTCGGTCGCCTCTTTTACCGCAACCTGACCCTCAATGAAAGTGATGCATTCAGTGTATTCTTGTTAATAATTATGGCTGGCCATTAAAAAGGTCATTCACACCGCTTGGTTTAAAAAGTGTCTATTACAGGAGGAAGGGTCATGTGATGTCACAGAGGAGCCAGTCTCCCTGTCACCGTCTGGCTTCTTCCTCCTGAACATGTTGGTTGTTGTTGGTCATGGTGGCATTAGTATGTAAACAAGAAGAGAAACCTAAGCTGTCCCTCTGAATGCCTTATTGTTGTTTTGTATTTCTGCTTCACAATGACTTGCAACACTGTTGAAAGAATGCTGCCTTTGTTTCACCTGATTACATTTTGGATAACGTTCAGCTTTTGGAGCCCAGTCGGCTCTTTATCAGTCGCAGATGGGATTTCTGTCAAAACTCAGAGTTATAAAATGATCTCTCTGCCTTTTTTGGAGGCTTTTGACTTTAGTGAAATCTTGTCATCAGCAAGAAATAAAAAAACTATCAGCACACAGAATCTACTTGTGTGTTTTTCAGTTTGTATTGTTTGCTGTGTTTGCAGCACACACACCATCTGGGATGCAGATACTTCAGATAATGCAGCTGCTGTGAGGGTCAGTGTTAACATCTTCTCTTTAATCTTCATCCTCAGCTTAGCCGATGAAGATGGAGTCAGTGGAGGTTCAGCAGGGAGTGGAGGCTGCTGTGACTGAGGCGGAGACCCATCAGATCGCCCAGGCACAGATCGCTACTCTGGCACAGGTAACAGAGGACGTCAGCGCCATTAGGTGTTGGGAAAGTAGTGAATTCAAAAAAAATTTGAATGCCACAAATGTGCCAAAAACAAAATAGTTCAAGTGTACATGAATCACCTCTGATTTCAGGTAACCATGACAACAGGCCACGCCTCAGCAACAGGTCCCACAGTAACACTCGTACAGCTTCCCAACGGACAGACGGTTCAGGTCCACGGTGTGATCCAGGCTGCACAGCCATCTGTTATCCAGTCCCCACAGGTCCAGGCTGTACAGGTGAAACACATGTGAAATTCTAGTTTTAGGTGTTTCATAGCCACAATATGAAGAACATATGCAGTGTTTTTCTGTCTTCTTTATCGGTTTGTTTGTTTGTTTGTTCCAGATCTCCACCATAGCAGAGAGTGAGGATTCACAGGAGTCA
This sequence comes from Epinephelus lanceolatus, assembly GCF_041903045.1. Lineage (NCBI taxonomy): Eukaryota > Metazoa > Chordata > Actinopteri > Perciformes > Serranidae > Epinephelus > Epinephelus lanceolatus. The sequence goes on along the minus strand of NC_135747.1, from coordinate 33,254,775 downwards.
GTAGACAGTGTGACTGACTCCCAGAAGCGCAGAGAGATTCTGTCACGACGCCCCTCATACAGGTCAGTGCAAAACTTTGAGGAGATCACCAAGATGATCAGGATATTTCATAACTAAATCAAACACTAAAAATTTGGTACTTTTTGGCTACATTTGTATTTTTAAAGGGTGTTCCCCTGCATTAATAGCACAAACTACAACACAAAACATTGGGTGTCCTAAGTACTATATCGGAGGCAATTGGACTTGCTTGAGTTTCTTAACAACGTTTCACCTCTCGTCTAAGAGGCTTCCTCAGCTCTAATGTCTGGTGCAGAGTAGCAGGCTTTAAACCCTTTGTGCATATGATCCCTTACAAAGTACTTGAGGTCACATGTGAGCTCTGGGTTTCAGAGTCATTAAGATGCCTGAGGTGAAACATCTCCAAGAAACTCAAGCAAGTCCAGCTGCCTATAATACAGCACAGGACATCACATGGACAACATGTTTTGAGTGACTCATACAGTTCTTTGTTCCAACAGGAAAATCCTGAATGATCTCTCGTCCGACGCACCTGCTGTCCCTCGTATCGAGGAGGAAAAGGCTGAGGAGGATTCATCTGCCGCTGCTGCAGCTGCCACACCTTCGATCACCACAGTGACTGTGCCCACGCCCATCTACCAGACCAGCAGCGGCCAATACAGTAGGTGATGGAGGGTTGGTGGAGCTGCAGGTTGATGTGATTCAAAGATCATAATTTGGGTGGTGAACTCCACCCATCACACCTTGTTCAAACTTCACAGCTTGTGTCACTATTAAGGGCTAAAACACCCAAATAAACAAATTTAATTCTTCAGTTGGCATAATAAGATAATAATAAAAGTAAAAGGGTTATCATTTTACCTTTATCTTTATTCCTTTCACTTCATCACGGTATGATGCTCTGAGCGCAGACGCGCTGCAGCCTCATCCATGTCTTTAACAGGAGTCGTTTCTGACTCGTCAGAACTTGCCATTTCATTCACAAATTAACATCCAAAAACATCATCAAAACATTTAGAAACAGTTTTCCTTCTTTCTGACTTAAAGTTACTTCATTAATCAACTCAGGTTCAAACAAGTTCATCCACACGGACCGTACGTCACCGCTCTCAATTGTTTGGCCACGTCGGACAAAATGTAGCCAAATAAAAAATCAGAGTCTATCAAGAAAACAATCAGCGGTGAAATTTGTTTCAAGACACTTCAGGTAAATGAATAATCCTTCAAAAAAGTTTGATTTGAGAGCACATACCTCCTCCAAAGTGTTTGTTTATGCGCTCCGCCACCGTAAATCACCGTAGGCCTCGATGGTGCTCTGATGGTCCTGCAGCGCACTCACTCACCTCAGCTTATTTGGATTGAGCAACTGGGTGATTTATTCATGCATAGTAATGATTATGCCTACTGATTAAACGCACGCGTCATTTTCAGTTTTTTATTAACAGAAATTAGGCTGATGTTTGTATCAAAATAGGCTATATATCATGAATTACTAGAAAACAAATACATTCTATGTCAAATCAAGATGTTCAGCAGCAGTGAGCACCCCCATATAGGCAGAATGGTACGGTCTTGTTTCATAACCACATTTTGCGACGATTCAACGAACAGTAAGGCCAGACAAGAGCAAGACAACAGTGATAATAAGCAAATATTAATGAAAAGAATAAAAGCAGTGAAAGAGTGATAATAAAAAGAGAATAAAAATAGATCAATATATCAGATTATTTCTTGGCTACTGTGTCATTTTCCTTTTCTTAGATGTGAGTAATTCTCTCGTTTGTTCCCTCTCACCAAACACACAGTTGCAATCACACAGGGTGGGGCCATTCAGCTGGCTAACAATGGTACAGATGGAGTCCAGGGCCTTCAGACTCTCACCATGACAAATGCAGCAGCCACCGCCCAGCCCGGAGCCACCATACTCCAGTACGCACAGACCAGTGACGGCCAGCAGATACTGGTTCCCAGTAACCAGGTGGTGGTGCAAGGTAAGAGTGAGCTGTGTTAATGAACTGGTGTGTACAGAAGCAAGTGGTATCTGATATTCAGCACCTAGATCCATGGTCATTTTCAGATGTTGGCAGCAAAAAAAAAAGGCACTGTTCTCAATCAACCTAACAAACGGGTGAACTTGATTGATTCTCCGAGTCAAAGTGGATCTCTCTCCACCAAGAAATAAAATGTAACATCCACCTTTCAGCCGCCTCAGGTGACGTCCAGGCTTATCAGATCCGAGCAGCCCCCGCCAGCACCATCGCCCCAGGGGTGGTCATGGCCTCATCCCCTGCCCTCCCCACCCAGGGCGCTACTGAGGAGGTCACCCGCAAACGGGAAGTCCGCCTCATGAAGAACAGGTAAGAACACCAAGGGATTTTGTGTCATTGTACGTTTGGTCTCAATAGTGGCTTTGCTGCTGCTTCAGAAGGTTAACGACAGAAATATGTCTCAATGTACAGTATAACAGGCCAGCCTGGGTTTCAACAAGGGTTTTTATTTATTAAAATTGTCACACTAGTGGCCCCAAATCCCCCCAAATTGAATAAGCGAGACAAACTGTGTGTTATCCCTCCTACAGAGAGGCAGCTCGCGAATGTCGCAGGAAGAAGAAGGAGTATGTTAAGTGTCTGGAGAACCGAGTCGCTGTCCTGGAGAACCAAAACAAGACGCTAATCGAAGAACTGAAAGCCCTTAAAGACCTTTACTGCCATAAATCTGAGTAGCTGTGTCCTGAACAGCGAGCTGGGCCAAGTAGCATTTCAGTTCTCTTCAAATACTCCGACTGTTTCAGCCTGCCTGGCCTTCCAGTTTGCACACAGCTGGTTCAGCCTAATCCAGTTCTGCTTACACTATGTTATCTTCAGTAACAATGAATTTAAAACACACTAAACCTTTCCCGTATCAGAACATTAAAACCCCTGTGCGTACTGTCACCCAGGTCTGATGTTAGACAAGTGCCAACTGAAACTTTAAGTCTAAAACAGAAGCTGCGATCCCGAGCCTGCGTCTTATTGTCGTAGATTTGGCTTATACCCAAATAAGTTAGTGTAACGCTGTACTCATCACGGCCTGAGGTTCTATCAACCATCTACATGTTGTCCTAGCCAGAGTACAACAAACAAAATGGTGCACAACCTTCTGATGCAAATGGTTCATACTGTTTTTACTGGGGTACAAACTTTTGTCAGCTCTGCTCAGACCTCAAGTGTTGTTTTTAAGGTGTTGAAAATCAGTCTGAAGCACGTAATTAATTGGCCTTGTTGGACTCCAATCAAGCATTTGCGTAAGCAATAATGCCCAACAAGTTGTCCTTGAAGCCACTGTTGCTATGGTTACCTGCAGTTATGTTTAAGGCGTCCTTGTATGTGATTTCATGGACGGCTTCCAATTATTCATGGATGAATATGTCCTGTTGCAGTGGTGAAACTTTACTTTGACGGTGGTGAGTGGCCAAAATTATGACAACAAGACCCAGCTTGTAAAAAAAATGCAGTGATTATGAAGTCTATTTGTTGCATTGAAAGTATGTTCAGAACATACTTTATCCTAAAAACATTTGTGGACTTAAGATTGGGACATTTCCATATCAGACGAGCTCAGTCAGTTGCAGTTAAAGGCTTTGAATGAATTATGAATCTCTACTTGATCCACATGATGTGAACCAACTTTTCAAATATATGGCTTCTTGTATAGCGGACTCTACAACTGATTAGGCACAAACATGTCATTTTTTAAGGGTTTTTAAAGATGCTACCAACTGCCAGTCTTTTAGGAAGTGGAGCTCTGTGTGTAAGCAGACAGTAGATTGTTTTTAAGTTAGTCTCCTGCACAAGAGATGCTGTTAAAATGAGATCATTACCAAGCTGAAGCACAGTTTAAAAGCAAGATTATTTTTTTTACAACCTGCGGTCACATCCTTATAGTTTTGGCCAACATTTCTATTAGTTATGCAAACATTTTACACACTAGCCAAAGTCCAGTGGGGCAGCAACGCAAAGGGCCGTGTTATTGATATCACATTATTTGGAAGTGAAATTATCACCTAACCTGGTTGTGTCTAAAGCCTCGTTTCCACCAAATACTTTCGGTATGGTACCTTTGGAACCAACAGTAACCCTTCAGACATGGTACCTAGACCCTAGCGATTCCACCGCAAACAGTGCTCTTAAATGTGGGCGGGGATGTAAAACAGGCTGCAGTGAGAGTCTCTCTCCATGGGATATTTATATAGTGAGTGTGTGGATTTAGTCCTGTTCTGGCAAGTGCAGGGGTTTAGTGTTGCCGGAGCCCACAGGAACGATGCTCCGCAATGATTTTTTTTCTCCAAGTGAGGATTAGAATATGTGCAGTTCACATAACCTGGTCGAAATTAATATATATAAACGCTTGAAGATCCACTCGTTACTAAAAGTCTGTGCCATCCAAGAGAGACACTAAACCTAAGGGAATAGTCTAAGTTGTCACAGTGAAATTTAAGGTGTGCTGATGGATTCTCATCATCAGCTTATGCATTGAGTGACATTACAAGTTAATGTTCCACCTTAAAAGTTGCCGGCAGTTGCCCCAGTGAACAAAGCTATTTTTTCTCAGACTCCAGCTGCTGTGAGAGGCAGCAAAACATCCTTTCATTTTATAGTTACAGCTTACTAATAAAACTCTCCACAGTATGAACAGTGGTTACATGAGCCTCAAAACCAGACACAACTCAGCCCTGAGCAGAGTGACCGTCCCTATTGACCAATCAGACTGCAGTGTTCACAGCTCCACCTTTTAGTACCAGATCTGTGTGCTAGGTACCCCAACAGAGGGGGGACCAAACATGAGGACAGTATGGAACGGTTCCACTGGTACCATCCACAACTTTTAGCAGTGGAAACGGGGCTAAAAAAAGAAAAGAAGAAAAGACAAAAAACTTTGCAGAACTTCTTAGTGGTCCAACTTCGACTTAGTTCTGTAGACAGGTAGTTTTTCAAGGCAAAGCGCATTCAGATTAGTTCTTGGGTTGGATAATTGGGCTCACTGTGTCACCAGTTATGAGTGGGTAAAATATTGGTTCATAAGAGATCAGTGTGATGTGTGAGTTAAAAAGAAGTTCCAGGTTGTACAAAAATGCACATTTATTGAGCTAATTTAACACCAGAGACTTAGATGTTTTCCAAACCCAGCTAGCGATAAATTCAAGGTCACAGATCATCTCATTGTGCCACTGTAAATGTTTGTAGTCCAAAAAAAAAAAAAATAGAAAAAGACCACCATGATCAAAGTTATCATTTTCTCATTACATGTTATTTTTAAGTGTTCAATAATAATATTGTCTGTTTTGCAAAGTCTTTTTAACGGAGGTAAAATATGGATTGCGACAACGTGTGAGGTTGCAGAGCCATTTTTAAATGTGTAGCAGATTCTTTGTGATATAGGCTACAACTACATGAGTTTAACACTAATAATCCATGACGACGTGCGTTCTGTTGAAAAGAGATCACTTTTGTGGGACTGTGCGTGGTTTTTGAGAAGATACATGTACGTATTTGTGTGTTTATTTTTTTATATTCCTGTACATAGACTCTACAGCATGTGTAGACCACCATGTATTTCTGTTTATTTGATATGAAAAATGTTCTTATGGCTTGTATAAAACTGACTTTGCATATTTGTAACATACATCGATGTATAATAGGAGACAATGTATGTGTGTATTCATGTAATCCACCAGGCCTACCACTGTCATGGCAGCTAAGTGTATGAGAAAAGGCCTTTGTTGGAGATGTTATATTTCGGAGTGCTGTACTCTGTGTAGGATGTTTGTAGAGAAGAGCGAGTCTGTTTCAAGCAGTTGAGGTCCACAACATGTACCATTAATAACTGACTGTTTTGTTTATTTGGAAACTGCACATCAGAACCCTCGGTGGCTTCAAACTCGGCCGCACAAGTTCTTAACTGTAAATGTATTTTTATCTCATTGATTTTCGCAGAAATGGCTCCATCAATAACCGTTTTTATACCTTCCAGTTCATCAAATGAAAGCACAACTTTTTTTTCCACTGGAGCCCTTTTTATGTTTTTTTAATTGTATTTTGCATTTATTTTACTACAAATTTACATTAGATTTTAATTTCAGATTAACTCAGTTGATCCTCAACTGCAGTATTTGCTCACTTCAACTGGAAGTAACCTGAATCCTCTCTAAACGAATATATTTGACATTTTTGGGGTATAAGGTACTCTGAGATTTTGTCATAGAAACTCCAAAGTTTAATGCTTTCTCCAGCTCACTGCTGAACTTGTTATGAGCATACTCATAGAGCTGGAGTTATATCCTGGTAGCTTCTGTTACTTAACTCAGGGTCCTTTTCGAGTGCTGCAAGAATGAGTCCTAATACTTGTAAATGAGTTAGCATTTTAGCACTTCAGGTTCCCTCGTCTTGAAGTTGATGTTACTTTTTTTAATGGGTTTTTGGTATGATGCACGGATTAATGTCTGTGTTTAACACAAGCTTAAGTAGATGTTCTGTGAATCCTTAAAAAGTCTCAAAAGCATTGAATTATTAATCGAAAAATAAGGCCTAAATTTATGTAAGTGTCTTAAATCAATCTATCAAAAGTCTTAAAGATTTTAAGATGTGGGAGGTAGGATTTTTTTGTCTGGCATAGTATGTAAAATGTCAAAAATAATTGATCACATCTTTACAGAGTGCCTCTCGCAATAACGTCATGCAGATCAGGATAGCCAAGTGACATAGGGAGTGCAAATTCAACGAAAAATGGCCATTTTACCAAGATATTGTGGCATGATTGAAACCCGTACATCGCAATGCGTACATAGCTCAGTGTATTTTACGCAAAAAGTTTTTCAAACTTAGTATGACGGGAATTCAGGAAATGGAAACCTTACACGCAGAGTGAGAAACACAAAATCGCCCCAAACATTTGGGCCAAATTATCCATAACACTAAGTAATTGATGTCAAGCCATGTTGTCTTAAATTGGTCTTAAATTTTATTCTGAGTGTCATTAAAAAGTCTAGAAAACGCTTAAATCTAACTTCCCTTTAACTGTAGGAACCGTTAAGAAATGTTCCTGCTTTGTTCTATGACATAGAATGCATTAGTAAATACCCCACTTGTGAATTTTAAAGCTTTTACATATCTTAAAAAAGGCGGTTACTAACAAGTGGCTACATGAGGCTACAGAGGTCACTGCCGAACACGGCTTTACATCCTTGTTGTGGTGGTAACACCAGTCATGTGACTGTGGTGTAGTTTGTTTTTAGACTAACGTTAGCTTTTACTTTTTGGTGAGAGAACCAGCGCTATGCTAACCAGGTCGGCTTACAAAAAAACCACTACAGCTTTTTCCAAAGCTCAGTTGTCAACACGTGACAAATTATGGGTGGTCTTTGGTTCGTTTGGTTGAAAGCTAGTAAGAGGACCTTGAGTTAACATTATTTTGATGACAAATCTACTTCTGTATTTCACAGATAAGTTTCAAAATCAAGAGGTTCGAGGAAACTTTGGGGCCACTAACACTCGCTCTAACAATTAGAGTGTGTTCCCTAAAATGTGTTTTGTTTTTTTTTGTATTATTTTTTAAAAGATCATCAGTTCATGGTAGTTCTGCCATTTTTTATTTTTCTAGTTTCAAACATTTTTGATATTGTACAGTATGTATTTGTAATATATAGAGGATTAAAGGGTTAAATCAGCTTAAGAGATCACACAGCACTTCATATTTGGAGTAATTCAGAAAGGTTTGTGCGAATCGTCTCGTTCTGGCCCTCAACACATCGGCATGTGCTGCAGCCATACATGTCACCAAATCTTTGGCCTCGCTGATTGTAAAGTCAATTTCAGAGCATAGGAAACAGTAAATTTGACAGAATTACTATTAAGGAATAACAGAGTAATCAATGCAAGGGGTTAAATATGTGTGTGTGGGGCGGGGTAGCACTTAAAACTTTTAGATACCGGTGCCATTATGATACCTGAGTTACTTAGATGAAAACTTTTCTAAGTGTATCTTGTAATTCACACATCCAGTGCTGGTGCTGAAAAAAAAAACTTTTCTGTTGATTTGATATAGTGAGCTCAACTTTGTCGTGCAATTATACAGTATCTTTTCCAACGAAACCAAAAGTGTTTTTTCATTTCTGTGCCAGAACGGTTTTAAACCCACGGGCCTCACTCGTGCATGAAACAGGTTGATATCCATGTGTGTAAAAGTATATATAGAGAGAATTTCTAGAACAGTAATAATAACATTTTTTCTAACTTTTAACGTGATCCGTTTATATATTGCCACTTTTACAAGTTATCGATTTAAGATGCCATGTATTGTAAAGTATCTTGTAGAGACAAGGTCACCAAATGATGCATTATATACTGTTTGTTTCAACATTGTCACATTATGAAACTATACCAGCCCATTATTTGAAAGTGCTGTTACTCTGACATTACATCACTCTTTTGTAAACACTTGCTATGTCGCAATAAACTGCTCTTGAAGATTGTTACGTATTTTATTGTCAATCATATATGTATGAACGATCCTCTCATGACAGACACTGATGAAACAGAGGGTTAACATTTTAAAAACAATACATGTTCCAGTTACTTTGTGTTTTATATCATAAAATTGCATGACATGGTGGTGCTAGTGACAGGTAAAGGAAGGCCCCATTAATAAACTTGTGTTTTTGAAGTTTCGTGTTAAGAGGCGGGAGGTACAGAGGGAGTTAAGTGATGTAGAGAGGAGCAAGAATAGCATCTTATGCTTTGGGTACAGGTGTAAAGTACATGGTAGAGCACATTTTGAGTCCGTATATCTCAATGAAAATGTGTTGAACTTAACTCAATCTGACTGAGCTATCTCTACCATTCAGTTTAAGTATGCTATGCTAAAAAAGTCCACTAGATGTCACTGTGTCTTTAAATAGTATGCCTTTCAAGTCACTCCAGACATTAGGGGTGTGTTCCGAATCTGAATACATTGTCTTTTTACTTTAAGTAGGTCTTGCAGGTGCCCTTAAAAAGTATGTACTGTCTCATAACATTACACCCTGAACTTTGACCCTCATGCTTTTATATCTGTTACCTTGGAGAAAAACAAATGCCACTTACCAAGTTCGCCAGAGATGGAGATCAACCCGGGAAGCTCTGCCATTGTTATTTTGCAATGTGTGTAGTTTAACTTTAAAGTTATAACTGCACAGATTGTAGATTCAAACATATTTGTACCAGTGAAATTACATCTGCAGTTCTCTGTCATTTTTATAGCTATGTCCTTTTGTTGTTTGTGATATTTATGATTATTTTGTTTACTTGAATGCTCTGTCATCCGTCATTGGGACTTCTGACAGCTGTCATCTGTTTGCGTCTCAGGCGATGTGACCTATCTTTAGCTGTGTAGAGGATTGTGGGTCAGACAAGCATGCTGTCTTACATACTAAAAAACTGGACCAGATGTAGCAGAACATCCTGGTATTTTTGCCATACTGCATAATGGGACATACTAAATCTTTTTCTGGCATACTATGTAGTATGGTAGTATGGGTACTGGAACATACGGGAGGACTCTGTGTGGTGGGATTTTCAAAGGTAGGCATATTTTTCACCATGTTACAGTTGCAGAGGTCTTACTTAACAGATTTATGTACTTAATACAAAAAATAAAAGTCTAATAAGGGTGATTTTTTTTTTTAAACTAGCTTACCAAGTGGTTACTTTGTCCTTTTATTTTTAAGATAGTGAAGCTAAGCTAATGTAACTAAAAGTGACTTTTTGCTGCAAAAGAAAAACACATCTGATCATTCATTTTTGTCCAGTGATGCATTTAATGTTATCCAATATATATATATATATATATGCTGAATAATATTGTAAGTATAGTTTCTTTTAACTGTCTAAAGCCATGTAAAACCAAACAGTTGAATTGTCCTTAAATGGTGACGGTAGTGATGCTAAGATAATATATGTACAAGTTATTCCATTCTATATTTGATTAAAAAAATATTAGTATGATTTTCACTATTTCTGAGATGTTTTCAAAGTACTGTAATTATAAATGTCAAAAATTAATGCATGGAAATAATATAATACAACTATATATGTTAAAATACAAACATAACATTATGTAGTGTGTCAACTATTTTAATTGAGTACCTTTTTGAAGAGCTAGGTTACCATTTTTTACACTAATTCTTAAAATACTCAATTTAAAGTTTGCATTCAAAATTAAAGCAAAAGTATAGAAGTATTACCAGTAAAATGTACTTGTGTAGGTATCATAAGTAAAATACTCATGATGCAGATGTTGCATTTTTTATTATATTGCAGTAGTAAGTAGAATGGGAGCCAGAGCCTTTAGCTATCAAGCGCTTAATTAAATGAGAGTAAGGTTATTTTCTGTGCACCACTCTGTCAGCAACAACAGGGAAAAGCAGTGTTAAAGGTATAGCTATGTATCATACTTTACAATGGGATCATATGCTTTGAATAATCTTTATTTGCAAAGTAACTGTACTTTTCAGGTACATCTATTTTTGTAAAAAACTATATCAGCTGTAAAAAAAAAGATTGAAAATGTCATATTTCATATTGCATGAATGAGGCGGGATGCATTGATTGGCAGGTGGACGGTGCAATAGGGGACTGGCTTTAGTTTGCACTGTCAAAAAAGGGTGTGGGTCGGTGACGATACAAAAATAGTAGCGTTGTAATACAGTTCATCAGTTTAAATCGTCTTTAACAGACAGCTACTTGAGCCAATCAGCGGCTTCAGATGGACCTTGTTTTGATTTCTCAGCCAATAAGAGTGAATGGAATATCTAAGTGGGCGGGGCTACAACATCCCTGTGCCAAGTAGTGCCGTCTGTGAGCTCCGGCAACAGATGGCGGCGGTGGCGGGGAGTAACATTACGTCCAGCACAAATCTGACGGGGTGGAGGCTCTAATGGGGGAGTCCGGACCTGCTACCAGACTTGGTTATCTGACGAGGAACCGGAACAACGCTTAGTCAATCTGACCTCATTGAGAAATTTTCGCCTACAGTCTTGGATTTTTCTCTTTTTGCCTACATTTTCCACCGGAGGCCGCAGAAGCCTCGGGCTAGATTTGGCTACACACCGAGCCGAGCGCAGGAGGACATCTGCGGGATTGTTTGGAAAGTCTCGTGAAAAGTGTTTGCCTGAATTTGACGGTTTGAAGTTGTAACCTTTTTATTTTGTAGAGACACTTGTGTTTGCACGACAGCGAAAACTGTAATTAATGCGGAGCAGTAAAAAAAGTTACAAGCTAACTAGCTAGCTTGCAATAATGCTAGTTAGCTACCTAGCAGCGAAACTCCGGCAGGTTGAATGAATGAATGAATGAATGAATCGGCGTCCCACTGCATTTAACTAACAAGTGCTTGCTGTTATTACAAGAACACGTCGAATATTTCATGAGACGACACGGGTTTACTACAACAGGGTGAGCCTGTGTGGCTAACTCTTTGACTGTTACATCCCCTCAAATGGACAGGAATGCCATTCCAGGGAGTTGGTGGACAGCGGCGATTTACCACGCAGAGATAGTGTTGTGCTAATACTGACAAAAGCCTGGTAATGTTTATGAAGCTGGGGGAAGCTAATTTTAGCTAGCCACAGATATTTGCACTGCTTGGACTTGGCTGCGATAGTGTGAAGCTTACGCCCGGTTTGGTATGGGGAATACGGTGTCATGCTGCGTCTCTCCCGAGTCGAGCCCCAAGCTCCCGTCGAGACAACCGGCGGAGCGACTGGAGGAGTTCCAGACCAGCACCGAAGTGAGCGATGACAACACCGTGCCCTACCTGCAGCACATAAGCGACAGAGAGGTCCCTGATGGTAGGTGTCTCACCCGACTCCCAGCACACGTGATGATGACTTTGAACTTTTCCTTTGCTGTGTTTGAACCCATAAAGCGTCCCACCCGTAGTGTTTATTTATTGGGTGGTTTATCTTAATCTAGTCACTGTCTCATTGAAGAAGCTCCTTCACATGACTCCCAAGACTGACTTTGATGACAGAGTTGGCAAATAGCCACTCCATATGTACACACATAGTTACGTGGATCAGTGTAAGGATCCCCTTCACACACATTGACGCACAAAAGGTTAGTCTTCATATAAAAACATCCGTCAACTTAAAGGAAGTGTGTGTACAACTTAGGCCAGATTGCAACCAGCTGAAGCTTCTCCTGGTTAGAATTTAGTCAGTATTCTTTGTTCAGGAGGTTTTTACTGGGAGCCAAGTTATCCGTGGAGGTCTCTTCCTACAAAACAAATGGACCAGGGGTCTCATTTATAAAACAGTGTGTAGGATGCATACTAAAAATGTACATATGGACAAAAGCCTAAAAACACTCAACACTTTCTACAATCAGGCTTCCACCTCACCATCAGCATCACTATTTTCTCGTCTCCAAAATGCAGGAGCATGGGTCAAAGTTTCTCCCATCAAGCCTGTTTTTATAGATCACAACATTTGCCTGGGAAGTGGTCTTTTAGGCCTTGTTTTATGCGTACGCAATGTTTATAAATGAGACCCCAGGTGGTCAGAACAGGTAAAAAGAGTAAATAAAGCAGTTTCATGTTAAAAACATAAGTGTTTTTCTGAAGCTCTCCTTTCGATGGCTATCTGACGACAGTGACCTGTGTGAAAATGCAAGGCCCTGTCCAGATCCAGTGTTTGGTTTGTGCTCTCTTGGCTACTTTAAAACATGGTGGTGCAACATGAAGGACTTGGATGGCTCATTCTGAGGTAAAGAAAACGCAACAGTTCCCATTTTCAGGTGATTATACACTGAAGAAAACATACCAATTATATTCCATTCCTCTCAATACGTCCTAAATCCTACACACTGGACCTTAACTCTTTCGCAACTGCAGGGAAAGACACACACAAACCCCCTCTTTATAGTTACTGCCAAGTTTCCAGACTTGTTTATTGCTCACCCCCTTGCCAGCAGTGCACTGATGATTATGATGTAGTGGCCATGGCATTTTTTGCAGTCTTCAGTAGGGCACTGCCTCATGTTCATCACACTGGCATCACATTACCAAGTCAGACATTAACAATGAAAACAAATCCCTCATCTTCTTGGCGCCACATTAACCATTCAGAGATTAGCAACAAAAAACAAGCCCTGCTTCATTAATGACTTTTAACACCCTCAGTGTTATTTCCGTAGTCTGTTATTAAGTAGGCCAGGGCGTAGGTTTTGTTTGGACGTTGGACATATGAAATGAGAGGTTTTTCTTTTCTGTATCAATTAGAAAAATAAAATAAAAGTACTCTGCGTCTGTCACGCTTTTATGTGGGACACCTCAACCAGAACAAACATGATGTTTTTTAGTAAATATATGTACTTGTGCACCAACTGTATCACTGCATCACAGTGCCCACTGTTACAGAGACATAGTGTAAGGTTAGCAAATGGGCCATGTCTCCAAACAGTACCCCCTCACAGTTTTTTTTGTTCATGCTGTGATCACATGCTGTGATACAGGCCCCCCGATTGGGAAAGCATCTCAGATATTTCTCTGTGATCTAGGCCTGAGTTCAGTTTGGTACCATAAGTCCTACTGTCGCCACTCCTCATTCGCTCCCAGACATGCGCATCAGTGTTCATCCAGTTCATGTTGTTGTGGACAGAAGTGTGTGAGAGCAGTTTGTTGAGAGCAGCTGTTGCCAGGGTGAGGGTCAGAATCTGTCCAACAGTCCTTCCTACATTCCTCATGTCTCTTCTTGCTGTCCTCACTTCACAAATGCTGCCATCGCCTAATCCCCTGTCTTTTATGTAATGTGCTGTCTGCACGGATTTAGATAAAGAACACAATTCTTTAAAGGTCCAGTGTGTAGGATTGAAGGGGATATACTGGCAGAAATATAGTATGTTTTCTTCAGTGTATAATCACCTGCAAATAAGAATAGTTGTGTTTTTATTACCTTAGAATGAGCCATTTACATCTACATATGGAGCGGGCCCTCGTTTATGGAGATTGCCATATTCACTGCCATGTTTCAACAATAGCCTAGAATGGACAAACCAAACGCTGACTCTACATAGGGCCATTTGCGTTTCAAGTCGGCCACCATAGTTAGCAGGCGCTCCAAGACAAGCAGTGTCAGAAACACACAGATGTTTTTTGCACCCAGGTGCTTTATTCAGGGGTTTTACCAATTTAAATCAATGGGTTTGTTTTGGAGAGAAGGTGAGACCTCTGCAAATAATTTGGCTCCTGGTAAAAACCTCATACAGGGGTAGATCTTAAGTTATCAGAGAAAACTGGGCTTGCTGCCTGTCTCCGATAAGTGGAACAACAATGAAGAAACGCTGATTTGTAACTTGAAATTGCCTTTGTCACTGCTTCCTGCTCAGGTGTACGCCACTTCCGACGTAAAGAAGTTGTGATCTATAAAAACAGACTTGATGGGAGACTTAAAGAAACTTAAACTCATAATAACGAACATTTTGCAGATGGTGAGGTGGATGCCTGATTGTAGAAATCACTGAGTATTTTTTGGCACACACCATTTTGGCTTTTGTCCGTACATACATTTTTAGTATGGAATCTACTCATCGTTTTATAAATGAGACCCCAGGAATCCTCACTGCTAGATGCCACTAAATACCCCTAAATCTTGCACACTGCTCTGCACTGGGTGGTGGTGGGAATATTGATGAAAAAATCAAATGTGTCTCTGGTAGAAGTTCAGTGTCTGCTTTTAATGCTAACACTGAGTTATTGTTAAAATCTTCAATAATATCTGAAAGTACTAGGAGCAAACACTGCTATGTGGGCACATCCAATTTGAAATGAAATGGTCATTATGGGGGTTAAGTTAGGAATTTCGTCAGAAGGGGAACTGTGTAAAGATTGTGGCATTTTATTATACACAGTTGTCAAGTTAACATTTCTTTATCTTAAGTCTTGTTTGGTGTCAAGTCTTTTGCAGCCTCCAGTCCACAGACATAATCAGATAGGCGATATCTTCCCCGGTGAGGCTCTGCCAAGTCTGCACTGCAGATTTACTTTACTTCCTGCTTGTCTCTGAGGCTTTTTGTTGTGAGATAAATCCGAAGACTTGGATTATTTCTTCATGGCGGATAATGACAATTAACAGAATTATACTGTTCACTGTCAGCTAATGGCTTCCTGTTCTCTTCTCTGGCTTTCTCACTACCCACAAGTGAGAGCTAAGCAGCACACGAGGTGCCGCTTGTTGACAGATTGTCATTATAAAGCACATTTCTTGTTTTCTCAGAGCTGGCTCTGGAGTCTAACCCGTCTGACCACGCCCGAGCAAGCACCATCTTCCTTAGCAAGTCCCAGACAGACGGTGAGCAATCCTAACATGATCACACACACACACAGCAATGATTCACAGTAGCTGTCTTCACTGAGATCCTTTGAAGAGCAAACACACACATTTGAAACACATGATTCAGTGTTGAATGTTAAGCAGGATATGTTCTCACTTTTCAGGAACTGAGGTGTTAACTATGTGCCACACATTATTATATTCATACATTGTCTAATATTAATCACAGGCCCTGTTTTTATTGTCGTGCCAATCCTGGCACTGGTGTTAAAAGTCATTACGTAATTGTTTTAAACGCTGACTCCTGCTTCAAACTTGGCTTTGTTAAAACGTTTCTATTCCTTTGCAGTACGAGACAAGAGGAAAAGCAACCACATAAATCATATCAGTCATGTAAGTGTCAAAATCTAAATGTTGATCACACATCTTAATTGTGAATTAATAATATATGAGCTGAGTTATATTGTCTTTATTGACCTGGGGTTGAGTTCACACTCTGTTTACATGCACATAATTTTCAGTGTTGTGCCCTCATTCCCAGAAAGACAAAATTCCTACAAAGATGTTTACAGGGCTAATAAAATGAATATTCCACTAATATTCTAGTTTAGCCAGTTAACATGTCCTTTATCACGTCAGAATATGGAAAAGAGGAACAGAGAACTCAGCCTCCCTCTTTTCCTCTTTTCTTTTTTCCTTCAGCCGCCTTCTTGTAAAGCTCAGCACTGTGATAATTGCACATAGCCAAAAACTTGGGGAGCACTGCTCGTGTTGACAAAGGCAGAGAAAGTTCAACAACTCTGTTGCTTGTAAGGGCAAAAGCATGAGCTGTCTTTTGAAACATCTAGTGAAAGTGCATCACATACAGGTGGAGAAATGCAGTTTTTGACTGCTATGCTCGTAGTTTATCTCCCATTACCCCGTCCACCTCAGGTATGTTATAATCTATAACAGTAATTCATTCTGGTTACTGTTACGGTTATTCTTAATTTATATACTGTACTTGCATACATAGAAACTAAAGCAATGATAGTTCTGTTCTTACTTTGTTTATTTTTTTCTCTTAAAATCCCCCCCAAAAAGTGCTAAGGTGCCATTCACATGTCTTTAACCGCCTGGAAAAGGCAAGGTCGGGCACCGGGCGCTACTTTTGTGCCTTTTTTGAGCCAGCTTTCAAGAGCGTGGCAGCAGGTTGCATCTAACAAGTACCATGTCATGGCCTGTTTACCTAAACTCATGAGTGCAGAGCTGATCCTCTTCCAGGAGCTGAAGTTTGTGGGCCTATCGTCTGTGGGACAGATGTAAAGCTCTAAGTAGCCCTGCACTAACATGATCAACTTTTCCTCCATATTTACCACAGACTGATATTTACAGAGGAAGGGAAAGATATCTGTCGGCTGTGATTGGTTGGTCGTCGTCACATGACATGCAGTGTGTGCTGCTGCGTTCCAAAAGTTAAACTCGGTTTATCTTAAGGCACATTCCTGGCATTTGAGTGTGCCTGCCACACGTCTACATTGAAAACAATGAATTTGAAGGTGCAAAAAACACCTAAGAGTACCATTAAAATACCGGATTGATGAGCAGTATCGGTAAGAGTTGTAGTAATACCCATCCTTAATGTCAAGTAGATGTGTCAGTTTACAACACCTCATAAAAGTTTGTCACCATTTATCTGGCCATTATCTGGTGTGTTTTTTCTTGCTTTGGCACAGGTATGATGACTTCCTTGTGATTTAAAATTGTACCTACAAAACTGTGATTGGCTCAGGCTGGGGAAACAGCTGTCAGCGAGCAGAACACCAGACCTATTATAAAGCAAGAGACCATTCAGAATTGTGTAACCAGTCTAATGAAATGCTGCCATCGAGAATTTTTCTGTCCTGTGATCATTTGAAGTTTCTAATTGTCTGTTTTCGATGTCTCAAGGTATCTCCTGGTCCACTGTCAAAGAAATACAGCTCCTGCTCCACAATCTTTATAGACGACAACACCGTCAGCCAGCCAAACCTCAAAAGCACAATCAAATGGTGAGAGAATTTCACACAAACGCACCGGGCCATGTTGTCCAAACGTCGCTCATTTCACATGAGAAAATCCTGTTGCATCACAGCGTGGTAATCCTGGAGTAATACTTAATGGATGCGTGACTAAAGCAGATGCTCGCACGCCTAATTTAGGGCAGTCGTCTGTAATGACATTATTTCAGTGAGACCGGGGAAACACATTGCATCAGGATTATCTCTGTGTTTAAATGAAGCCTCCTTGCTGGATGTGAGCACATGTTTTATCACACCACAGCGTCTGACACGTGTATTCTTGTATGTATTAAAGCTATGAAACACAAAAACGAATTCACACTATTTGTCTCCCCTCATTTCTCTTTCTCCAGTGTCACATTAGCAATATATTACCACATCAAAAACAGGTTGGTGTACATTTTTATTTTGATCTTAATCATGTACTTTTTGGCAAATTATGTTGCTTAAATTGATATATATTTGAAGGGTGTTGACAGATGTATTGTGTGTTCTTTAGGGACTCAGACAGGTCACTGGACATCTTTGATGAGAAGTTGCACCCCTTATCAGTGAGTATGTTATGAACAAAAAGTCATTCTATCAAGCCCGTAGTTCTGATTTATCCAGTATCAGTGTGCCGTGATGCCAATCCAAGTGTGCTGTGGGATTTTGTGATAATTTTGTGATCTCTACCATTAAAATCTGCATAAAAAATGGACAGACAGAGGGGAGTTGGGGACTGGACTCAGAACTCGGGGAGATGGAGATCTGTGTGGGTACATCAGACTCTTAGAAAGAGAAGAAATCATGGGGAGTACCACCAGCTGGTCCAGGAGCTTCACTTGGATGATGGTCGGTTCAAGTCTTATTTTAGGATGAGTCAGGGACAGTTTGACAATCTGCTGTCAATCATTGTGCCTCATTACACTTGGTAGAACATTAAAAAGTGGTTGAGGAGTCAGTTTGTTCATATCTGCCTTGCAGCTCCCCTAGTAGGACATGTTAGCAAGTGAGCTAACATTAGTTTGGCACAAACCATGAATGCTACTACTTGTTGTCCGCCTCTCTGTTCATCTGAATGGACAATGCAGAAGAGCGTTGATGACGTCAGGCACTCCTTCTACTCTGAGTTGAAGTATTTTCATCTCGAGCTGTTCAGGGTGCTCCTGTGAAAATGTGAGGCACATAGAGCGGGAGACGCAAAGTCCTCAGCAATGTAAAAGCAGTAGGCAAAACACTTCACTGTCATCGGAAAGAACATGAAAAATCCGACCCACGCTGCTATGACGCACTCTGTCTGATCGAAGCCTTATGGATCATTATGTCATTCACTGGTTTAAATAAACATAGCGAAACACCATCCTTTCTTACCCTCTCTTGCGCTTTTTATAAATGGTTTCCGTTTAGTTGTAGACTAGTGATGATGAGACATGTGTGACATCTCATTCCACGATGAAGTTGTTTTCCCGCTGACCCTCACAGCTCATTGTTTGGAGGGCCACTCCAACCTGAAGATGACATCAGATAAAGGGGAGGGCTGAGAGGAAAATCAGTGACAACGCTGATATCAAAATAGACAATATCACAACGGCCTTTGTAAGAATAACACACAGATGAAACAAACATTGCTGCTGAATGTCTGCTTTTTCAGTAAATTAGATTGTGGTCTTTTATTTCCAGATGTGGGTATTGTAACTGCACAAGTCGTGCTAATTTGGCACTCACCACCTGCATTCAAATCAGTCCAGATGCATCTATAACCTAACCTATTGTACTTGCTTTCCTCAGACGTATGTGTATGATTATTTGTCCCATACAGAGAGAGCCAGTGCCAGAAGACTACTCCCGTGTCGACCCAGAACACAAACTGATCTACCGCTTCGTCAGAACGCTCTTCAGTGCTGCACAGCTGACCGCAGAATGTGCCATCGTCACTCTAGTAAGTCTGTCTCTGTATGATGCTGTGGTTCACACACCAAGTTCTGCTTACACCAGTATATTATTAGAATAATGATGTTATTGTTTGGCAACCTGGGAGTTTAATACAGGCTTACTTGAGCGCAAAACAAGCCTAAAAGGGGCCTTAAAGTCTTAGACACTAGAACAATATTTCATAGACACTCCAGTCTATGAAATACTGTTATTAGGTCCCAAGGCCATTTGTAAAGATGCTTCTAGCTGAAATCTGTTAAATGTTTTTGTAGTTGATCCGAAATCTAACATGACATCACTGAAACTACATTTGGTGAAGTTCAATGTGGAGTTTTAGGACACAGACGCAAAAGCTTTTAGTTAATGTAGTTAAATACTGGGGTATTACTATAGGCTGGGCACCAGAGGGCAGTAAACTCCTACAAACTGATGCCTCCCAAACATTACAAATGACAGGTGAGTGTCTGTGTTACAGTCTCACAGCACAGTCTCTACATCAGAGATGATTTGATGAGATGAAAGTTTATAATTAAAAACTGAGCAAAATTGTTTAAGACTGTAAAGATGAAAGAGCAGTGAAAACCAAGAACATGCATGTTCTGTTTTTAAAATGGCAAGCTGGCCCAAACTGATATCACCACAGTGTTGTAGTTTTTGCAGTTAATAGCATGCGGACTGTTTGATTTGCTCTGGTTTGATCTGTTTCTAGTGAGTAAAGTATGAAAGAAAGATACCACTGTTTTATTTAACCCTTAATTTAAACAGGTGGTCTTGTTGAGATCAGAGTCTGTTTTTCAAGAGACAACTAACTGTGTACAAAAATAACATATACAGCTGAAACACAGACACACATTATACATGTTTACACTCCAGATGCACTGATTTATTGGCTGATATTCACCCTGTCGACTGTCAACAGCCTATCGGTAGATAAGATGACATTCACCAATGGCTGTGGCTGAAGTTTTCATGTTGTGTCATATCAGTTCTGTGAACTAAAAGGAAAAACTAGAGACAAGCTCTCTTTAGTAAAATTGAGTATTAGGTGGTGGTAACGATGTGATCAAATGTTATTTTGTAAAAAATGTTGTTTTCATCAAAATTTGGAATAAATACAGTTGTATCAGCCAAATTGTTATTTTAACAGCAGCATCAGCCCAGAATTTCACAATTGCAGCATCCCTAGTTTACTCTTAGGAAAACCAATGACAAGTGTAAAATTTAGAAATATATGTTTTACAACTTTAGTCGTCCTTTAAGTAACAGTATTTAGCAAAAGTGCAAAATTCAGGGTGTTCAAATGTTCAGGTGGAGTAAGAGAATGTAACTTAGCTCATTCCTTTTCTACACAGCATAGTTTTTAAAGCCACGTTTTGACCTGACATTGTACATATGGTATATAAATGCCACCACAGAGCTGAGATAGAAAGACAGTGTTTGCAGTAGAGCTTTTAAATAAACAACACACATTGCTGCTGCCGTCTGTTTGTTAAAGGGACATTTCGGTTTATTTCAACCTGTCTCCTATCGTCCTAAATTTGTTTCAAGTGACTAGTGACATAAAAATAATAGTTAGCATGTTAGCCGTTAGCCTAGATACAGCCGTGGCGCATAGTAGCGTCAGACCTGTTAAAACGTAAGTGAACGGGCAACCTTCAAGTGCAAAGTTAGTCCACTAAACAAGCTTTTTCTCGACATGTAAACGTGTTGTCTTACCTTACCGGTGTGGTGCCATGTTTGTTTACCATTTAGCTCGGCTTTCCAAAGCGCGGCCTACTATGCACCCCGGCTGTATCTAGGCTAACGGCTAACATGCTAACTATTATTTTTATGTCACTAGTCTCTTGAAACAAATTTAGGATGATAGGAGACAGGTTGAAATAAACCGAAATTTCCCAGGTCCATCCTGCCTTTTCATGTAAGATGCAGCGGTGAATGATAAATGTATCACCTGTGATGAAGCACAGTTCACTGTGATACACTTTGTCAGGAGGCTATAAGGTGGAGGGAGATGAGTATATCATCATTCATTGATTAGTGGGTGTAATACAGTTACATGTGTATTACCACTAAATACAGGTACAGTGGAATTTGCTGGTACATAATAATACTTAGACAGCCATAACCCACCTTTAACCTGTCAGTTGTCTCTGGTAGCACATAGAGAAATAGCACGGGGATTATAATGATTCCATTTCCAAACCCTTGTCACTTCCGAATTACATTTTTGACCTTTCAACGTTCCTCTTCTTAAAGGTATACTTGGAACGCCTGCTGACCTACGCCGAGCTGGATATCTGCCCCGCCAACTGGAAACGCATCGTCCTGGGAGCCATCTTGTTGGCTTCCAAAGTCTGGGACGACCAGGCTGTGTGGAACGTCGACTACTGCCAGATCCTTAAAGACATCACCGTGGAGGACATGTGAGTTGGTTTTATATGAAAACACAATAAAAAATCAGGAATGAGGATGTCAGTTTCTAGCATTAACTAGCGATGAGCGTTAATGTTAGTTCATTAAATAAATTAATCGATTGGTTGCACACTTTTTACATAAAATGCTTTTTTTGGTCTTGTGGGAAGGTTTCAAGTATTTTAAAGGCAAAAGGCTCAAGAACAAGTGAAGTCACAAGTCATTGGTGTTTAAGTCCAAGTCGAGTTGCATGTCTCTTTTTAATTTTGTAAAGCCAAATCTAAAGTCCTCAAATTTGTGACTCAAATCCACATCTCTGATTGGATCATAAATTCAAAGTGAACATTAGAAAAATCAGCAAACATTCTGTCACTGTTGTTAACATTACATATATTACATAGGCAGCAGTAAAAGAGCCGCTAACCTTTTCAGTCAGTTCAACCTCTGCCCAGTTAGCATGAGCCAATACAGCAGTGGCGACAGATGACTGACACTGACACGAAAACGGTTCGACTCTGTCGGACATCCAAATGAGTATTTGAGTACTCATGCCTATCCCTTGAGGAAACTCCAGGGAAAGATCCAGAGCACACTGCAACGATTGCATTTGCTGAGAATACCTTGGTATGCCATAGCAAATGCTGGAGGATGTGGTTTGGTGGAAGAATTACCCAGACTGCCTAGCCCAGCTGACATTGGACAAGAGGCAGGGTTCACCCTGGACAGGTCGCCAGACTATCACAGGGCTGACACATAGAGACATACAACCATTCACACTCACATTCACACCTATGGACAATTTAGAGTCACCAATTAACCTGCATGTCTTTGGACTGTGGGAGGAAGCTGGAGTACCTGGAGGAAACCCACGCTGACACAGGGAGAACATGCAAACTCCACACAGAAGGGCTGTCTGGTTCGAACCCCTCTCCCTTGGTATGACCCAGGGAGCCCTTTGCATGACTTAAATGTTGGCGTAGCTTCGTCTTCGTCCGGCTTGTTTGATAAAAATACATCTGAACATGATGTGTTCTGAGTTGTGACTGACATTTCAAAATCATCCTAAATTTGGTAGCTGTGGGTGTTTGTGCTTCTGAGCTCCAGATATTTACGGAGAAGAACATTGCCAACAAATACAGCATGGTTCCTCCAGCACTACATACTTGTCCTCCTAATAAACGAAATATAACAACAAAGATGCATTTAAAGCAGACAGAAGGAGAGGAGTGGTGGAATAGATGGAGGCTGGAGCATCTCTACTCTCGCTCGGACTATAAGCCGGTGAAGAGGCCAGGGGCTGCACTTGGAGCACCCTGGCTTTATTTCCTACAATTGCTTTCCCTGTGTGTGTTTGTGTGTGTATGAAAGAGGTTGAAAGTGCCTCCTTGTTTTTTGTGATTTGGTGCGTGCGCTGCCTGCATGTCCATGAGCCCCCATCACTCTCTGATTCTCTCTCCCTCTCTGTCCTCTCATATACGTCTGACCCACACTCTCTCTGCTCTGTTTTCATTGCTGCCATTGAAGTGTCTTTGTGAGTGTAGTCGCGTCCGGATGGAGGGATGGGAAAAAGGGTAGAGAGAGGAACAGACAGACAGACGGAGAGAAATGCAGGGGAGGGTCTCAAGTGCTCTCACTGCTTCTACATAATGGCCCTGGCTCTCGCCCACTCCATTAGTTGCCCTGGGAGACCAGACATCACACACACACTCACGCTCACTCTCACCACCTTTGCTGACCAACAAAGCATCCTAGATGCTGTCGCCTTGGCGACCACCTCCCTTAGCTGTTCTCATGGCTGTGATGATGATGAGGAGGAAGGATGATGGAGGTTGTAGTCTGGAAAAAAGATGAGCTGTGATGCTCCAAGTGGGTGCTCGGAGATGCATGTCTGATTGCCTGTGTGTGTGTGTGTGTTTCTGTCTGTGTGTCTGTGTGGAAGAGATTTGATTCCATCTCCATAAGTACTTCCCATGTTGAATTTTTAAAGTCAGTGCACAAATAACTGATCTACAACTTCCTGCTGCTGACTTTCAGTTTCATCAGTAAAATATCACCTGTAACCACTGATGAAGAAAGTGTTTTCGTCTTTGAAGAATAGAATTAAACGGGAAACGGTTTTTATTTGTTGCTACTCTTGTGATTATCATGTTACAGTGGCTTTGCTGGGAAAACAAACTGTGTGCAGGTTTCAGCAGAAGAACAATGTTGTTTAAACAATTGTACTAACTTAGGGTTTTCTGTGGCTGCACCCGGCTCAGAATTATGTCAGTTTTCAAATGAATATTATATTAATTATTGCTTTTTTTTTACCCATGCAGAGTTTGAGAGTTTTAACGGGATTTGGCGGGACATTCAGGGTGACACTGACCCTCAAGTAATATAGTAAACAAGCCAAGTTAACAGAGCAGAAGGCAGAAAATAATGTATCACAGAGCCTGACTGAGCAAATCCTCTCTTCTTCCGTCTCACTCAGACTCAACCTGGGCCTGGGTCTGCAGCTACCTGTACCAGAGAGTAACATGACAGCAAGGATGGCTTGCCCTGCGGCTAAATCTGGGGATTGAATGTCCCCAGAAAATCCATAGAACGGCTCTGACTGATGATTCGGACCTTCAGCTTTCAAGGGGCAGCCCTAATAGTCTTTAAACTTCTGTTTAAAACTTCAAGGAAATTAATTGTTGGGAACATCCCTAGTTTCAGCAGATAAACCAAGATTGTTCAAAGAATTTTCAGAACTCAGCGCTGTCAGTAAGAATAGAATTTGAAAATACATATTTAACACTATTTAGCAAAAGCGCAAAATTCAGGGTACTCAAGTGAGCTCAGAGCTTAGAAAGTATTTGTTAAGATTTTAATTTTGATGCTTGCTTTGTACCTGAGAAGATGGTCTTGCATCTTGTATTTCTTTACTGGGTGTTAAGGATTTATATCCTCTGTTTCTTTATTGCACTCTTACCATCGGTGTAGTTTACTCTTAGACTTGCAGCAGTAGTCTATGTTACAGGGGGTTCAGGCATACACCGATTGCATTGTTCGCCCATCACTCCCACTGTTGTTTTGCCTTTTTTAAGTAATTAGTCAGATGACTGATGCTGCAACTACAAAATGAAAGCATCTGTTTCATACAGAGTGGCAGCACAGAGTAACAGGAGTTAGTTTGAACACACTGGTCAGCTGAGGCTCTTCTGTGTGGAGTTTGCATGTTCTCCCCGTGTCAGTGTGGGTTTTCTCCAGCTTCCTCCCACAGTCCAAAGACATGGAGGTTAATTGGTGACTCTAAATTGCCCGTACGTGTCAATGTGAGTGTGCATTGTCGTCTGTCTCTGTGTCAGCCCTGTGATAGCCTATTAACTATAGAAGAAAGCTTATCAGCTAGAGTTTTCGTAGGAAGTTTTGTCCATCCGGATTAACCCTCAGGCCTCTCTCCACCCTTCAGGAATGAGATGGAACGCCACTTCCTGGAACTTCTTCAGTTTAATATCAACGTGCCAGCCAGTGTCTACGCCAAGTACTACTTTGATCTGCGTCAGCTGGCCGACGACAACAACCTCAGCTTCCCCCTGGAGCCTCTCAACAACCAACGCGCCCAGAAACTAGAGGTGAGCAGCGAGAGATCATGTTGATGAGTAGTTTCCGGTCTTCCACTTGGTCTCATTATGATGCACGTGTAATATTTATCTGTCTGCTCTGCAGCGAGCCCAACATGCTCTTCTTGTACTGCATCTGATTTCTCAGATTAGAGGCTGTCTTGGTTATTTCAGCAGCTGTTTCTGTAGGTTAAATGTTTGTAAATGTGTTTGTGTCGTTGGACTTGGGTGAATTAAACTAGCTCATGATCTAAACTGCAGAGAAACAACTGATTGATCATTTTTGATTCTACGTAGTTCTTGAATTCAAACACCTGCTATTAAAACACAGTGATCTATGAGAACTTTTCAGTAACTCCTTTTGTGTGTTTGTCCATCCGTCCAGGCCATTTCAAGACTATGTGAAGACAAGTATAAGGACCTGAGTCAAGCGGCAATGAGACGATCCTTCAGTGCTGACAACCTGATAGGTATACGACGCTCCAACGCTGTGCTGTCATAGGCCAGACTGCTGCCCTCTCATTCCCAAAGCCCAGCTAACCCACAGCCAACCCTGCACAAATGCAGCTGTCTCCCAGGTTCAACATGGCCACGTCAGTCAGGATTGAAATGCTACTGTAAGACCGGCCCACACGGTAATTTGCATTACGGCTGCAGAGCTGCGTGATCGTGAAATTACACTTGAAATTGAGGTGTTAACCCAAAACGTGACCACACAACTTTTGTTTTTACAAATCCCCTATTTATTTTTTACTTGTTTCTTATTTCCCAGAGAAAGTGTTCAGTAGGAATTTCCTGCAGTTGTCTCTGAGGGGTTAGTCTTTGTATTGTCATAAAAATGTAACTTTCCCCCCAAAATATTTGAATTATTCCAAGTCTGGTGCTTTTCTATATTTTAGCTGTGGTCACAAAATTCCATGAAAAGACCAAAGCCAACGATGTGTCCATCTGTGGCGTTCAGCCCCAAGCCCACTGCTTTGTGCTGAAGGTATAAATATAACGTCGCTCACAAATATATAATCCAATAATTAAAAACGAAACAGCTGCCAGGGTTTTTCAACCATTAAATCAAGAAAAGGAAAAAGTGTGTCAGGGACTTTTTTAGTGGCATATTAATACACATTCGGTGCTCTGAGTGATTTATTACAGCAGCAGGATGGTGTGCATGTGGTTCAGTCAAAGTAAGCGACATTGTGTTCATGGTAATGAAGGAAAATTTCACCCACTGAAACAGTTTGGCTACCGTTGGGTATCGTTGGGGCTTTTTCCTCAATACCAATGCGACAAACAATACGTTTAACCCTCAGGCCCTGTTTAAAACGACTATCATCAATTGTTATTATTATAATTATTATTAACAATAAAACAGACTGGGTTTTTGAACAATAAGAAAAAATGTCCAGAACCTTAGGAACTACAGTCCTTGCTAAGGAAGAAAGAATGATCTTTGCAGACGGGTTTACCACAGCTGCAGCATCTGGTTGTCACCCGTTTCTGCCTTTTGCCAGTGGTCGCTCAAGGGAGACACAAGCTGCACTGCATGCGGCTGCCCCTCTCTCTCTCCCCCTCGTCTGGCTCCGCAGATGACCCCGCTGCTGCTGTAGCTGCTGCCTGCCCCTTGACAGCCTCCACATAGGCCCTGGCGAAGGGAGCTCGACTGGATAAGCGGCGTGACCAGAGCTTTCCCCAGCTCCTCAATGAAGAGGCGGCGCTGGTACAAGCGTCCCCGTTTCCAATCAGGGTCGATGTGGCTCCACAGGACAAAGGCATTGTAGCAGGAGATGTGCAACAGGTTATAGAAGAGGCAGAGTGGCCAGCGCTGGGTCTTTCGTTTGCAGGAATACAGGGAAACTTGCTGGACAGAGAGAGAAAAAAAGGAAAATGAATAAATGATTACACAAACATTTGTCATCATGCGTAAGCTACAAGTAAAAAATATGTTTATTCATATATGAATAATTACCTGGTCCAAATGACCCACCCCTCCTTTCGTCCTGTTGTAGTCCAGGATCATGACTGGTTTACGGTGGGGGTCATCAGCGATCTCAGCCTGCCTGTGCCGAGTGGAGAGTAGCAGGACCAGCTTCCTCCTCTTGCCCTTGGCCAGGAAGCTGACAGCTGTGCATGTGGGGGTGTGAGCGAACACAGAGGAGAGGACCTCCCAGGAGGGCTGGTGGTGATTCCGGCTTGTTTCTTCGAATTGTCCCGAGCATAGCCAGCTTCCCCCGGGCATGGCTTGTGAAAAAATTGTCCATGGTAATGGTGTGGCCAGTGGGAAGTCCCTCCGTCAGCTCAAGCACCACCCGCTGCAAAGTTCTCTGGAGAGTCCATGAAATGGCGCAATAGGACCTGAGGCATGTTCTCCCTGTGTCAGCGTGGGTTTCATCTTGGTACTCCGGCTTCCTCCCACAGTCCAAAGACATGCAGGTTAATTGGTGATTCTAAAAACTCTACCTCAGGAGAGAACTAGAAGCCAGTCATCTTTCCATTATGTGTTTAGGAGTGGTGAAACAGTCGCTATGGTGCTGAATTAAATGAGCATGATCAGGTTGAAATGAGAGGCTAACTTCGCTCGTTAACTTCAGGGCTAACCCTGCTTCTTTAATCAGCAGGTGGCAAGCATGACACAGGAACATGGCTTTGGTCTTGAGGAGTTGTAGCATGTATTCACTGACAAATAGACTAAACTTTACTCACATTGCGCTCTTGCACACTCGCTACGTACGCAGTCTGGCACTAAAATCTACCTGTTGCACAGGGGTTCAGTACCCAGCCCAGAGTGTGGCTGATGTGTTTCTAACAGTTTCTGAACAATAATGGAGCTCTATGGCTCAGACGAATAATGTCATGTTTTAAATAAACAGACCATATTTGTTGGATCAGTTCATCATTGGTTTTGGTCTTTTCAAGGGATTTGTTGACAATACGGAAATAACAAATATCACCCGACAGATAAAATGTTAAAGCAGTTCCTTGTAAATTAGATTTAATCCCAAAAGTTGATTTTGAGAGATTAAAAAGAGGTGTTTAATGTGAATTCCACTGGTGTTGTACACTATTTAAATTATCTTTACATTTGAATTGGGATAGACTCAACAGCATGTCAGCTTTATTCCGCAGGAGTTGGCTGAATTTAGCAAACCTTCTGTTCTAATGTGTCTGAGAATCAGGAGTGCCAATCTGGGGTCAGTTTCACTTTCCAGAGACACTCCAAGTGGGCAAACAGGAGCGATTTCACAGATTCAGGATCAGTATTGCTACCGAGCGGCTCGATGTAGCAGTTAGGTCGACAAAATGTAGGCTGGATCCACGCTGTCCACCCTCAGTATTGTGCCCCCTCAAATCCTGCCACCCTGACCCCGCCTCAAAGAGCCCGTCATCAGATTACCAACCCCCTGCTTGTCCTAGGCCCCTGGCCAGAGCTCTCGAACAAACTACATAGATACTGAGGGGGAAAAGAGACTGATGGATACTCCCCTCCTTTTTGCTTACTATGTAGGCTACTTAGCTGTGAAATTTGTCTTGTTTTTAAATTGAAAAAAAAAAAACATTTGCAGATGGAGTATTTTAAATAAACACTAATCATGTAACAAAGATATGTTGTGGTATTTACAAAATGTTTGTATGTCTGATCTGTGACCTTTTTCAAGGTGTCCTGTAAGTGTTATGATTGTGAGTGTTTGGTAGTTGAAGGTGGGGTAAAAATCAGTTCTTGGATGATCTCGAAAGATCAGGGGCTCTATCTTACAACCGACACAAAATATGGTAGACAGCGCCCGTCTGTGTTCCCATGGGCGTGTAGATCTTAAAATGCGCTATGGTCAGGCACATTGTTGGCGTGTTGCTATTTTGAGGCTCAACAGATCAACAGAAACCTGATCTAATAGTATTTTTAAAGGACTCAATATTCAGATAGTAAGATGCACCTACATAATGGGTTCACAACACATGTACACTCTGCTTGTGACACACACAGGAACATGCAGATGGGTCGTGGGTGGATGAAATAATACATCATTAATGAGGGAAATATTAATTACATTCTGTTAAATGTGAACAGACAAGAGCTGCTGTCAGACTCCCCATTACAAGAGATGCTTTGCGCGTTTACATTTAAGGAGCGATGTAACTTCATTGATTATTTCAGAGGCTAAAAGTTTAGTTCTGTTTCCTCTGTCACATTTATAACTACAGTTTTTAGTGTTGCTGCTTACCCACGATATTTGCTGCAGTGACGTTACAGCTCTGACTGTATTACCTGGGTGCAGGTGCATGTGGTGTTTTAAGGGAATTTGAGATGACACTGGTTTCACCCAAAACACACCTATGATTAATTAAAAGACTAAGAACAACTCTTAAACCCCCAGCAGAAGTGGAGTTAGATGAGCCCTAAATGTACTTGCACCATTCACTTTAGACTGTGAGCTATAGATTGTTTAAATAGGGTCCCATTTCCATTGATGTCAAAAGGTAAATAATCAGTTCTCGACATGATGATTGCCTGAAACAGTTTTGTACGACCGGGCTTTACATTCGTTTAGTACTACTGTCTAATGTAAAGATTATGGAAGTAAATTCATTTGTTTCTTTTAATCATGGATCGCAATAAATACGCTATGTTTTAAAAGTAGCAAGTTGTCACCGTTAAAAAAAAACACATCATGTATTGAAACCAAAAATTTAGATGCATAAAAATTAGGGATGTACGAAAATATCTGCCGATGTCGGCTTTAAAATTAACCATCAGAATCAGCCAACACGCTTTTTTCTTGATTTACACTATGAATGAATATTACATACACTGATAAGTATTCTATTTCATGTCCCCATCTGCTGGTGGGCCATCATGATAAGACTACGCTGCATAATATGATATTAATTCCACTACAGAAGAGACTTGATGATCATAGTCTCTATATACAGACTCTACATTCAGTTAATGTAGAGTCTGTAGGCAAACCCCGGAGATCTTGCCTCCGGAAGAAGAGCGTTAGAGCCCTGATTTCCGGTTGTAGGCTGTTTGTAGTCCACGTGATATTGACCAATCACGTTTGAGCAGGCTGCAGTTGTTGCCAGGTTAAATGCTCCGTGCGGTGAACTAATGAGGCGGAACATAATTGGCATCACTGCAAACTCTGAATCCATCGCAATGGTTCAGCATATTTACTTATATATATGAACGGAAGTCGGAAACGGAAATTCGCCTCCTCCGCCCAAATCAAACCGGATTGCCAAAAAATCAGGGGTCTGCCCCCAGAGGCTGTATTCGCCGTCTGCCGGAAGTCAGACGCCGAATACAGCCAATGGGTTCCGAGAATGTGATGATCACTAAACTGTGGTGGGGAAAAATGAATACATTGATATCGGTATTGCTTATCAGTCAAATAAGTTAATACGTATTGGCATATCAGATATCTGCAAACAAATCAATATTATGCATTCCTAATAAAATGCTTTGATAATTATGGCAATATATAATAATGGCATTGTAATCTTCTGAATGGTAATCAGATCATCAATCAATCAAACCACTAAGAGGATTTAACCAGGACAACCAGTCTCAGTTGCAGGATGTCTTGTGGTGTTTGATCTGAAACATCATAAAAATGTGATTAAACTTTTGTGGAATATAACAATAACCTTTCTCATGGGGGGAAGCAGCCTTTACAAGGATAAAGACATTGTATTTAGTCGTGTCAGCCATCATCTTCCAACTACACTGAAAAGACAAGATGCGTAAGGATCAGCGTGACTCGCTACCTGGATGAGTTGTAAGTATATTCACCTTTTAAACTTTCATTATGCTTCTTTTTTGTATATTATTTTGAAATGCCAGCATACAAACACTACAGAGCCTGTGCTGTTAAATAAAGTGAATTGAAAACTATCCATCCATCCATTTTCAACAGCTTATCCAAAGCCAGGTCACTGGGGCAGCAGGCTGAGCAAAGTATTCCAGACGTCCTTCTTTGTGTGCCGAATTTAAAAGTGATAGAGTACTAAACTTAATGACGTCACAATAAGGATGGATTGATGAGTTTTGTTCTAATGATAGTTTTTTGGGAAACTCTTGTAACATCCGTCAGATGCTAATGAAGATTTCAGGAACAATGCTTCCTCTGCTGTAGCTGAGATTTTTCTCATGTTGAATAAGTGTGAATTATGTTCTCATTAATGTTTAAAAACAGTTTTTTGCAGATATTTTCTGTGTTTGAATTTACTGTTGTACAGCCGATGTAGTAAGTGAGTTTAAGACAGTTTTTGAGACAGTCTGAAACTGAATTCACAAAGTCTTTGAGGTTCCAGGGCTGCTGCGGTCAACAAATCATGATAGAGCCTGGAATAGTGTCTGGCGATATGATGATCTATACCAGAGGTCACCAACCTTTACTAGAATGTTGGTTCAGAGATGGTCTTCTGCACACCTTGGTTATAACCAGTGGTTATTTGAGTTCCTGTTGCCTTTCTGTCATCTTGAACCAGTCTGGCCATTCTCCTCTGACCTCTGGCATCAACAAGGCATTTTGTCACTGGATATTTCCTCTTCTTCAGACCATCCTCTGTAAACCCTAGAGATGGTTGTGTGTGAAAACCCCAGTAGATCAGCAGTTTCTGGCACCAACAACCATGCCACGTTCAAGGTCACTTAAATCCCCTTTCTTCCTCATTCTGATGCTCAGTTTGAACTTCAGCAGGTCGTCTTGACCATGTCTACATAGCCTCGCGTCAGCAGGCCCTTCACATACGGCGAAGAGCCTGGTTTCCATTCACTCTGAATTTTGTCTGGTTCTGGTTCCAGTCTAGAGAGCGGATCCGGAATTCACCAAATTCACCAAAGTAAAAGTGTTCACCAAAGTAAAACTTTAAATTCTGGCGCACCATCGATTTACAATAAAAGAAAAAGGTTAACTTAATGGCTTGGGGCTTTTCTTGTAAATTATATTCTTTAAATTAAAAAGTTTCACCGCATTTTTATTAGCTTGGTGCTTTTATTTTGACGGAAAGGCGCATCCATCAAATTCCATATCCTGTCTCTCTCGCCCTGGTTCCGGTTCCTTACCAAAACAGCCACTAAATGGCCCCAGACTATGTCTACATTCCTACATGCACTGAGTTGCTGCCACGTGATTGGCTGATTAGATATTTGCGTTAACGAGCCTGCGTGTCTGAAATCATTTCCTGTCTGCAGTCTTGTGGAGCATATTTAAGTGTCTGATCTATGAATGTGACAAATGTCCTTTAATACTTAATAGAAAAAACAAAACCCATAGTCCTATAGAGTGAATAGGTGTTTGTGAATGAATGAATGTCTTGCTGCGTTGTATTTTGGTCCATGAGGCGACTGTCAGTGGAGGAGCAAGCAGGCAAGCAAGCTGCCATCAGCATGACATCATGTGCAGCAGAGAAACAGGAGTCTGCATGAAGTGAGTAAGAAACAATGTTTACAGATCTCACAAGAAAGGAGACCTTTTTGGGGAAGAGGTTGTAATAAATGTCCATAAATTTGATTTGTCGTCACCAAACTTTCACAATATGATCAGAGCTGAAGCTGAAGTTTGTCCCCAAATTCAACTTTTAAATCATGTTATTAAACAAACGTAGCTCAAACATTGTCAGTCTGTTCCACACACATGTATTCTTGCTTACTTGAACCTTTGACACCAGAACAAGAAACAGTTGTGCTTACAAATCTAGAGACCACAGTATAAATCAGTACAATCAATGCCAAATACTCGTGCACCAAAGTTGAGGTCAACTCAGTTTTAATTCCACAATATGAATCAAAATCTACAATATTTTTTAATATCCTTTTAGGAACTCTTATCAATATGAAAGCAGATTTACACTTAAACAAACCTAAATGTCCGTTTAAACCAACACTTACTGGAGTTCATCATCACTCACACGATCACATTCACTCGCACAAATCAGGCTAATAAATTAGAGATATCGCCTAGCGTGTGGAAACACAGTAGTCTAAACAACAACAGGTGGCCAAACAGCACTGAATGAAAATATCACAGACCATCACAGCAGAGAACAAATAATTCACTTTCACCGAATCTGTCATTTAATCCACAACCTGTCCTGTAATGTGACGTTTTGCACAGAACTATGCAAGATAGATTGTTGTAGTTTTATGTCTTTAAGTTTCAGGCTACATTAAGACAGTTTGTAGGAGACAGGGAGGGTCCTTCAGTGTTTGTTGTGAAGGCCTCTAAAAACAGATGATCCACATTAGACCACAGATCCATGCTGATAAGATTTTGCCCTACAGAACTCATGTTTTATTCATCTCTGCACAGATTTACTTACTAGTTACTCATAAATAGTGAGAATACAGTCAATCTTAAAGAAAAGTAGCATCTTCCAAAAGTCCAAAAGTGCTGGTTTATGCTATTAATAGTAAAAAATATAACAAATACTTAAAGTCTTGTCTGCTGTGAGGGTCCAAGGACAGAGGGATGTCATATGCTGAAAAGCCCTCTGAGGCACATTATGATTTGTGATATTGGGCTTTATAAGTAAAATTGAATTGACACTGAATAAATTGGACTATTAAAGGAGCTTAATTTGTCCAAGTAACAGCCTAAAACCTTGAAAATATTAAATTTACAATTTTTTAAAGATCATCTAAAAGCATAAGTTTGCATATTTTATAAGGCAGAGCAAACAAATATTTTGTTTTTCTTCTATAAATTTGATTATCACATATATTTCAGCACTGTTTATACTAATTAAGGATTAATTAAACCTAGTTTAACTGAAGTTTAAATAAAAAAAATGCATAAAGACAATGAAATATTTAAAAATAATATGTATAACTCTCTCAGGGGTGGGAAAAACACCAGAGGCCCCACGATACAATATTATTACGATACTTAAAATAATGTTATTGCGATTTGACAGGTGTTGCGATATACTGAGCATCACGATAAAATATATTGAAATATATTACAATTTATTACCTTTTTTCAACTGTAAATTACTGTATGTCCCCAAAGGAAAACTTTGTCAACATGTTTTATCCAATAAGATTAAACTTTCAGTCAGTTCATCCAACTGCTGTCATTTTTATTGCAGCAAAATGTATCTAGAAGACTGAAAAAAATATTATTGTAGTAGGCTACCAAACGTTTCATTTGTATTTGTAATATTAATAGTTTATATAATAAAATATCGATACTTGGCGTCAGTGTGACGATGCGAAATTGCCACACAAAATATCGCCATACTGCAGTGTCAATTTTTCTACCACCCCTAGACTCTCACCACAACTATAAAATAAATTGGGCTACAACTAATGATAATTTTCATGATACATTAAGCTGCTGATTTTTATCTTGATTGTTGAAAAATGCCTGTCACCAATGAGATGTCTGCAAAGTGCCTATTTTCTCCAATCAGCAGCTCAAACCTCAAAGATGCTCAGTTTATATTGTTTATAAAACTTAGAAAAGCAGAATAATTGATTTTTTTTAAACTGACACTGCTTATTTTTTGGCATTTCTTTTGTTTAATAATTAGCTGATAATCAAAACTGAATTTTCTGTCGATCATTTAATCCATTAATGAACTTATTATTTGAATTTATCAGTGTATGACCCCAACATCTGTCTGCTCAGAGTCCAGGGTGTGAAATCACTGGACAAGTAGAGCAATGGTTTTCAAAGTGAGGTCCAGGGATCTTTATAAAGGTCCTTTAGTACATATAAGGAATTGTTAAACCAGAAATCATAAATAATTGAGGATAAATAATTATTCTAACAGTAAATTTGATTTTAACCATTATTTTTCAGTAATTCATAGTCTTTTTTGTCTGAAAAAATCTTATCTGACTGAGGGTCTGTGGTCTAATATGGATCTAGTCGAAGGGAGTTCATGATGTGGGAACATACAGTGAGCAGCTCCACCATCAGCCAGCAGGTGGGGGTAAAGGCCAGGCTCAGATCCATCCTGCGGCTTTAACCTAATCAGAGCTGCTTAGTTCACACATCATGAACAGAACACACTCAGAAACAAACTTAAAGTAGAAACCAATAACGGAGCTCACAGGTCAGAACGGTATCAGCATAAAGACTGAATTCCTTTTTTGTTTGGATCCCTCTCAGCACAGTTTCACTTTGAAATCACACACCAGACATCACATTCAAACACTGACATCAAACAACACATCTATGTACACGTTTATACAGTTTCAAATCGGACCAGATTTGTTTCTCTGGTGTCTTGAACTTAGCTTGTGGCAGTGGCATTGGTTGGTTACAAACTAAACATATCACACTATACACCTAATTTTCTTTACAGCACATTTATACAATATGTACATTAATAAATATGTTTGTCTCTCAGTGCTCAGGAGAAGCAGGTAGGAAGAAGCGTGTGTGTAACTGTTTTTTTAAAGGTTGTTTTCTCGTCTGCTCGACCTCGTAGAAAAGCAACTGTTGGAGTCAGAAAAGTCAGACTCTTATATATGCTGTGTTGGATTTTCTCTTGTTTAAATTCCTATTACCTTTTTATTTTTCCCTTTTTACGCTCTGAATCTTCATCTAGTTTTTGTGAGAGCTGAAATTCAGAGCACACAGATGTTCGTCCACGCTCAGTTTCTGTTTGGACAATTTATTTACGAGTGTCCAGACTGTTCGAACATCACACCTCCTTACTCTGTTCATATATGTGATGGAGCAGCTTTGTGGTAGATCCCTGATGTCAGCCCAGTCCCAGTATGTCCAGTTAAAGCACTACTGGCCTCACTGTACATGGAGGGAGGAGCGGTGGCCTTCTGCGGCCAGCAGGGGCAGCATCGCCCCACAAACCTCCTCCAGGACTCCAGAGTTTTCCCTGACCAAATCCAAACTCCTGAGGTGATGCCCACCACTAAGCACATGAAGTACTTGAGCATGAAAACGGCGTAGTCCGGGCCCAGGCGCTGGCGCTCGGATGGGCAGGTGCAGGCTAACGCTCGCTCCCAGCCAGGCCGGTAGTGCTGCTCGTAGACCAGGCAGGCCACCACAATGGTGGCGGGGACAGTGTAGAGCACCGTGAAGAGCCCGATGCGGATCATCAGCCTCTCCAGTTTGTCTGTCTTGGTGCCACCCTGCTTGATGATGCTCCTGATGCGGAAGAGGGAAACGAAACCGGCGAGTAAGAAGAGTGAGCCAGTGAAGAGGTAAACCACCAAAGGTGCGAGTACGAATCCCCTCAGGTTCTCCAGACTCTGGTTCCCAACATAGCAGATTCCAGCCACAGGGTCCCCGTCCACAGAGCTGAGAGCCAGGACGACAATGGACTTGACGCTGGGGATGAGCCAGGCGGCGAGGTGGAAGTACTGCGAGTATCCTGCGATGGCCTCGCTGCCCCACTTCATCCCTGCAGCCAGGAACCAGGTGAAGGACAGCACCACCCACCAGATGGAGCTGGCCATGCCGAAGAAATACACCAGCAAGAAGACGAGGGTGCAGAGAGCGGGGCCTGTGGTGTCGTAGAGGATGTGCAGCTGGTCGCCACCGACACTGCCGCTGGCACCACACGCCACCCGCTCATGACCTGCCACCAGGCGGATGATGTAACCCAAAGACACAAAGAGGTAGCACGCAGCCAGGAAGATGATGGGCCTCTCTGGGTACTTGAAGCGCTCCATGTCAATGAGGAAGGTGGCGACAGTGGTGAAGGTGGAGATGAAGCACAGCACCGACCAGAGTCCCACCCAGAAGCTGGTGAAGGTGCGTTCGTCTGCTGAGAAGTAGGGTTGGTGGCAGGGCTGGGCGCAGTTGGGTAGGGGACCGGTCTGGACCTGGCCGTACAGGGTGTGGGACTCCCTCTTGATGGGGACCAGGGGGTCTCGACAGCGACACTCCCTGTCACACTGTGGAGGGCTTGGCGGTCTGGTCCGGCCTTTAGGGGTGGGCTTGGGGAAAGGCGGAGCCAGGGTGGTAGTCTCGCTGCTGTTCTGGTCCATGCACAAGACCTCGTCGCCCAGCTGTGGCAGCTGTTCGCAGCTCATCCTCTCAGGCCACTCGAAGCCATACTGGCTCATCAGAGGGGAGCAGCCTCGCTTGGCCCGTTCACACACAGACCTGCAGGGCGGCAGAGGCTTGCGGTAGTCCGGCAGGCAGATGGGGGTGTACATGCTGCACAGGAAGAAGAGCAGGTCTGGTGAGCAGCGGATCCGGACCAGGGGCCAGAACTGGTGCACCTCCAGCCCCACCTCCTCCTGGGTGTCGTGGTTGAACTGATTGGGCATGTAGGTCAGGTTGTAGCCGATGCCCCTGCACATGGGCACAGTTATGGGCTCACACACCAGGTCCTTGGAGGCTCCTGATGTGAGACCAGGACACCGGAACAGCAGCAGCAGCAGCACGAGGGGCCGCGGGCTGCAGGGCGCGTGCCTCACCAAAGATGCCATATAGAAAATCAAATGTTTTAGAAACATTAGAGTCATTAAAACAATAAAATAAAATTAAAGAGGGTGAAACATCTTCTTTAATTTATGACTTCATCTCGGAAACCTTAAAAACTTTCTTCTCCTGCTGCATGCATCAGGTCCAGAGGTTCATTCTGCTCCTTCCAACCTCTTAATGATTAAAACTAAACCAGTTAAACTCCTGTAGGTGGATCCAGTTAGTCCACAGAGCGTCAGGCCGAGTCTCTGCTGTCAATCATTCACCAGAGCTCCGCAATCATCACGGAGAAAGTTAATCTCCGGTGGACACGTTCCAATAAATTTAACGACCTTGTAACATTTTCACCAGCTCTGCTTGTTCCCGACGGGCTGCAAACGCCTCTAAAAGTCGCATCACGCTCCTTGTAGAAAAGACTAAAAGCTAAAAATAAAAAAAGCAAAACAAAAATCATAAATCAGTGTTTAAAGTCTGTGCGTCCGGAGCCCGGTGCGTAAAATCCACTTGACGTTTATTCCCTCAGCAACATGAAAACAGCCTTCAGGCACATGTTAGTTTCTCCTTGTCAAAGTTTCTCAGGTGTCTCCTCTGCTGCCTCTGAAGGAGATAAAATAAAACACAGGAATAATCCGAGGCGTCCTTCAGGGGGAGAAACTTGTCCCGTGTTATCATGTGCAGCAGCAGCAGCAGCAGCACTGTGCGGCTGCAGCCTTCACTGAACCCCGGGACGGAATAAAGTCCGTCTGAAGCTGCAGCACCTCCTCATCACACACAGGGACTGATGCCTTCAGGGGCTGTCGGAAATGTCAGTAGCAGGTAGGGAAAGGGGAAATGGAACTAAGTCAGTTCTTTAAACCACATTTCATGGATAAGATAATATTAAAAAAAGGGACTTAATTTATCCTGAGGGTTTTTGTTGTGCAGCTTTTCATTTTATTTGATAGGGACAAAGCGATTGAGCATAGCTCCAGTACAGAGTGAGAGACTGATGTGTTGCACAGAGAGTTTATAGCTATTGCTAATTTTTAGCAGTGGTCCCTAGTTGGGTTTTTACATGTAGACCTAACATGTTATGTAAAATATACAGTTTAAAACATCATAAGAACCACAATACACTGTAAAATGGAAGACACAATAAACCACACTACATATACTAAAATACACAGGTTACAGTACAAAGTAGGAACAGGTGCACATATATAGAGTGCAAAAATGTGAAATATCAATAAAAGTGCAAGAATAAAAATATTAATAAGCACATTTCAAAGTCAAAATAGCCATAATGACAAAAATATAAACAAGATTAACAGCATCAGCTGTAAAGTTTTTGTTTTATTGTGGATTTTTTTATTATATGTTGTGTTAGTTGTATTTTAAATGTGTTTTGATTGGCTGCTACCTCAGCCAGGTCTCTCTTGTAAAAGAGATGTTCAATCTCAGTGGGACTTCCTGGTTAAATAAAGGCTAAATAAATGAATAAATAAAATGTCTCCTCAAAAGTGGTTGAATAATTTGATTTATGACAACACACAGCAGACCAAAATGACAATTTATTAATTGTATCTATTAAATTTTGCACATGTAGAATGATTTAAACCTTTTTCTTTGTCCTTAATAAGTCATTATTATTATTCTCATTATTAAATTGACAGTTCTGAGATGAATATTAGATATCGTTAATGTCTGACTACATTTTTCTTACTCAGCGTTTAATTCTGAATTGTGAAATATTGGACTGTCGTCACCAGCCATAAGCAAGTTTGCATATAAAGTGCTTTATATGAGACAAAGAAAAGTAATTATAATTAAAAAAATATGATGAATAATGAAATGATTTTAAAAAATAATAGACACAATGAGAGAAAATGTATTAAAGTTTGATAAAATAATAAAATGAGGAAAATTAAAGCACTTTAAAGAATGAACTCAAATTAAAGTGGACAAACAGCGCATAATACAGTTTAACAGTAGTTTCAGTGCAGTAATAGAAAGTACACTTTATTCCAGTGCTCAGTGTAATTTTAATGTACTTGTTCTCGAGTATTTCCATTTTATGTTTCTATGTTGTTTCATATGACAGTTTTTATTAATACAATACTTTCACCAATTTGTCATTTATTAAACTTTTTGGCTTTTATTTTCTACACAAGTATAAAACCTGAAAATGCTGTTTGCACGTGAATGCATCACCACTAATAATCCAATATTAGCCCATAATAAACTTCATAAATTAATGTTTCACTTAAAAAAAAAAACGATTCTCTGTAATGAGTGATTTTACTTTTGATTTAAGTACATTTTGCTGTAACACTAAGTAACATTTGTTCTTTTCCTCAAGTTTTGAATACATGATCTAAATAGTGTTTTTGCCACTTAAAGAAAAGATCTAACTATTCATTTAAACACTGTAATTCAGTTAAACTTCTGGTCTCCAGTATAATCTTAAGAAAACTGTCCGTCTTAATCTGGATGTGTCATTTATAAAACACTTCACGTAGAATCCACACAGGTTGAATTCATTAAAACTGACTTGTTTATTTCCTGTTTCATTCTGCAGCTCAGTGAAGCCTGAAGCCAAAAAACTTCTTTTGACACGCTCCATGTTGGATTGGTTTCCAACTGACAGCACCTGAACGCATCAGTGAGTTCTATTTATGACTTCCTGCATTAGGAGGAAGGAGTTCACCAGGAGAGCTTGAAGGTATTGGATGATGGATGAGGTCTCTCCACCCACTGACACCCCGACCACACACACACACACACACACACACATACACACACACACACACACACACACTTATAGTTAATGTTAATAGTGACAGGTATATTTTACAGTTTTAGTTTATTTTCTCTGCTCATTGCTTGTTTCTTTCGTCGCAGTATTTTTAGACGTTTAGACAAACACAAACGCCACAGAGAACACTGTGTGGGGACACCAGTTGAATATTCACGAGTCCATGTGTTAAACGTCCTTTTAATTGTCCACAGACATTCATGGTGAGCGTGCGTCCATGCCTCCTGAAATAAATACAGTCCATTTCTCCCATTTTCTAAGGAATATTGCTCCTCTAAACCTCTGAGAAAATTTTATCGTTTCCATTCCTTGATTATGTCCGTCCATTGTTTAATGCTTGGAGGCTCTTTTTCCTTCTGTCTTTTTGCCCCAGCGTTCCCAGAGGGAGCAAATTTATCTTTTAATCAGTGCTTTCAATATCACGATGCACACTCAGGTGTATTTCTACAGGGATATTAAGATGCAGTTTGTTCACAAACACTGTTCCTGACTTCTGACAGACCTCCTGTCAAAGTTTGACGTTTCCTCTCAGCTCTGATTTCACTGAAGACGACAACAGGACAGGATGGACTGACACATCTAACACACATACAACAGACATAAAAACATGCACACTCATAGCAATCTGAATTCTTATGATTCACCATTTATTTCTAATGTTCATACTGTATTTTCAAATAAGTTTTTTGTTGCCATGGCAAAGAGGACCCCTCATTTCTCAGTTCAAGTCAATTTTAGTTTTTTATTGCCCCAAATCACAGATTTGCCTCAGAGGATTTTACAGTCAGTGAGACAATAAGAGTTTGTTACATCAAAGGGCCGACAGGTAAAGTTACAACAGGACTGTCACGTAAATGATGTCAGAGGTGTTGACCCGAAAAAAAAATTCACAATGTAATCCTTCTGTTTAGTGAACGGACTGAAGTCTGTACGTAAACGTGATGTGTAAATTAATCTTTTTAGTTTTTTTTCTCTTTTAAAACTGAAATTAATGTACAGATATTCCTGATCACTCAATCTGTTTTCAATGTATCTATTTATTGATTGTTTTATTTCTAAATCTGTCTCAAACTAAAACTGTTATTTGCTGAATTATTTGCTTTTTATTTTGCACTTAAGTATCAGTTATTTTATTGCAGATTTTATTGCAGATCCTCCATCATGTTTCCTTTGTAGATAAGTTTTTCTTTGTTTTTCACTCTTATGGAAAACTGGGTGTCTGTTTCATATTTCTAAGAATTAGAAACACATTGGAACACTCAGATTTATGATTTATTTTTTAAATCATATTATATTTTCTTCATGATCTCTTATGTTATCAATATGGCTGCTATCCCAAAAACTTTAATTTACACACACATTTTCACCCAGACTGAGTTGTAGGAATATTATCTAACTTTACAAGCTTCTGCAGATTGTTCCACGTGTGTGCTGCAGAGTATTTAAGAGCCAGTTTCCTGATTTCAGTATTACCATGATGATTTTCTAGAACCAAACACATATAGTGAGTGAACACTGCCAGTACTGAACATTGATGTCTAAACATGATTACATCAAAAATCTGTGGAGCTCAGTAACTGCATGACTCTGCTCTCCTTCTATACACACACACACACACACACACACACACACACACACACACACACACACACACACACACACAGAGCAACATCCCACATCGGACAAAGGTCACAGCGCTC
This sequence comes from Epinephelus lanceolatus, assembly GCF_041903045.1. Classification (NCBI taxonomy): domain Eukaryota; kingdom Metazoa; phylum Chordata; class Actinopteri; order Perciformes; family Serranidae; genus Epinephelus; species Epinephelus lanceolatus. The sequence continues at coordinate 33,212,567 of NC_135747.1, read as the reverse complement.
TCTGGGGGACAAAGGTCTTAAAGGGTGTGTGTGTGTTTGTGTGTGTGTGTATATGTGTGTGTGATCAACACATCAGCGGAGACAAGTCTCTCTGCGTTTCATTTACCTTCACTCAGATGACTTTGACTAATGAAAACAAACAGTGACGAGTTCATGTGTAAAGCCTGGACTGAATCAATCTCTCATGGGTACACACACACACAAGCACACACACACACACACACACGCTTATGTGACGTGTTGTGGTGATTTTCCCAGCTTTAGGTGAGAACACAAGTAGACGTAGATGTGACCTGCATCACTTGCTGATCAGGTAACCACATGATACACACACACACACACACACACACACACACACACACACACACACACACACACACACACACACACACAGATTTGTACTTGGACCCTCACTGACATGACCACCACCTTTAACCCTCACACACACATCTGAACAAGACCACAACACCTGAAACAAACTATGCAAATATGTTGTGTTCGATGTATATATGTAAAACCAATAACCTGCTGCCTACATTACCCATAATGCACCTCCACCACAGACAGCTGGATCAGAGAGTCCTGAATCAGGTCGGGTCAGGTGACCAGCAAAAAGGTGATTTGAGGGTGGTACTTTGTCTTCATTTTATTTCTGGGTGCTGAATGATAAATATGTTAAAGTAAAATAATTTAATTTAATGTTGTCTGGACAACGTCACGCAGTTACAACAGCTTCCCATTTGGGGGCAGTATTGCCCGAGACGACCACTGAGCAGGAAGCAAAAAAGCATGAGGAAGAAGTAAAACACAGCTCATCAATTGACCAGGACCGAAAACAGAAATCCATCCCCTTTAACCGGCTTGGTCACCACAAAAACAATGCACTGCGCTCTACGTCACTTCCTCTCTTTGGTTCACTTCCTCTCTTTGGTTTGCTGGATAGTCCATTTGCATTTCCCACAGTGAGCGAACCACACCAGGGTTCACTTGCAAGTGAACCGAGACCCCCAGTTTTCAAACGGACCAGGGTTCGCTCATTCGGACCGCACCAGAGTTTGAATGAGCGTTCACACCACTCCAAACGAACCAAACTATCTGTGGAAGCGGACCATGGTTTGTTTAAAGCGGACCAAATAGCGGCAGTGTGAATGCGTCCTAACTCTGCACCAACAGATGCTGACTCAAATGGTAAATGGACCTGCATTTGTATAGCGCCTTTCTAGTCATCTAGTGACCACTCAAAGCGCTTTTTACACTATGAGTCACCCATTCACACACACATTCATACACTGGTGGCCGAGGCTACCGTACAAGGTGCCACCTGCTACTCAGTTTTAACACACTCACATACCAATGGAACAGCCATCGGGAGCAATTTGGGGTTCAGTATCTTGCTCAAGGATACTTCGACATGCAGCCTGGAGGAGCCCGGGATCGAACCGCTGATCTTTCGATTGGTGGACGACCCACTCTACCTCTGAGCCACAGAGTTACATCACTCGAGGCAGTTTATTAGATCTCACTCAGCTCTCTCTGTAACCACAAGAGACATTTACTACCTTATCAACAGATTTCTACCTTAACCTTTTGAAACCTGGAACGACATCTCTTTCCTTGTGCTGCTTTCAGACGGCCTTTGCAAGTATTTAAGGTGCAGGGTGTGGATGGGATTCGCCCTGAGATGCTGAAGGCCGTGGATATTGTTGGGCTGTCTTGGCTGATAACCTTTTCAGTGTCGTGTGGAGTGGCAGACCCGGGTGTTGGTGGTTTCCATTTTCAAAAAAGGGGGCCAGAGGGTGTTCTCCAACTACTGGGGTGTCACACTGCTCAGCCTCCCTGGGAAAGTTTACTCCAGGCTGCTGGAAACGAGGCTCTGACTGATTGTTGAACTTGGATTCAGGAGAAGCAATGCGGATTCCGTCCTGGTCGTCGAACAGTTTGTCTTGTAGTCTGACGAATTCACCGACTGTACAAACATTAGCTGTAGCTGTAGTCGAATATTTAAAGAGTTTTTGCAGCTCTTGTGGTCTTGTCTTCAGCTAAATGACCACTTTCTTGATTAAATCCAAATCTATTTTCTTGTACTTTTATCGTGATGGTTGACAGAGAGGACACGCGGGCAAACAAATCTGCGAGTTTCTATTGACTTGATTATAATCTCTCTGCCTCTAAACCTCTCTTTGTGTTCAGTCTGAACACACCTCTGAGGCTATTTACTTACAAACTTTACTACAGAACATTTTCTCTTCAAAGCATACTGTAGATTGTGTGGCAGCCACTTTCATGTCAGCGCTGCATGAGAATCAACATGCAGAGACTTGGCGCCTGTTTGAGTGAGGTGATCTGTCACAGTGAACAAACATCACGTCTGCTTTTGTTGTCACAGTTAATGTTGTGGCAGACTTTCTCTCTTACATTGATCTGTGTTTACGTCTGGCTGCATGGAGTCCCTGCAAGTTGATTTTGACTTGGTGGTGGCATGAATGGAAACAAATCGAGAGAGACAGTTTGAAAAGTCTTAAAACTTAGAGTTCAGTGACATACCTGAGAGTACTTTAATATCTAAAGCTGTGAATTTCTACAGGCAGAGGTGCTGTGGGAGTCTCTTGTTAATTTTGTTTGCTGATACTACAGGGGCTTATATTGTTGATTTTGATGCATTCAGAGTACAAAAATCTGTAGACTTTATTGGCATTTTCATCAAGAACAAGACGCTACAAGTCACTCAGTATGTTTAGCTGCACAGTTAGGTCAAGGTACAGTTGTAGCTCAACTAGGCCATTTATTTGGACTACTGTCCCTGTCCCAGTACACAAGCACAGGAGTGGAATCAATTTATTGACCGAAGTATGTCTGACTCCGCTCTTATAGGTGGCGAAATGCCCCCTTACAGCTTGTTAGTACTGGACCTTTTTTCTGGTTGACCTACCCAGTCTCACTCCGAAGTCGTCAAAATCCAGTGCTTAGACAGTGACTTGCGGTGTCAGACACTGACGAAAAAAGCCATCCTTTAACATCGGCATGATACGCAAACAGTTATAACAAACAAGAATAAAAGTTAAGGTGACAAAAGTCCAAGTAGGGTGAGAGAGAGTGGTGGTGGATGGGTCAAACAAACATGCACTTTAACCCAGGAGAGCAGTGTTCATGTCCCCTAAGATTATAAAGCCAAACCCTGTTCTGTTGTCCTAAACCTGACCACGTGCGTTAGTTGTTGAAGGAAAAAAAAACATGAATTTGCAGTGTTGTACCAATGTAGTGCTTTTATTTTGAAAGAAGACAATACATGTAACAGGCAGAACGTGACACGGCATCCCAGAATGTCAACAACCAACGCACCCAGGGTACCTTTCAAGTTGTCTCTGGGCATGGAAATTCCATGACCAAATGTCGATATGTGACAAGGTCGGTGTGCGAATGTGTTGGATTTCACCCGTTCTTCCTGCAAAAGGCTTCTACCTCTGTGAGATTCTTGGGCCGTCTTCATGCACTGCTGTTTGAGGTCTATCCACAGATTTTTAATGATGGTTAGGTCGGGGGACTGTGAGGGCCAGGGCAAAACCTTCAGCCTTTTTTTATAGATGGTATGATGTTTGCTTGAATCCATTCTTCCCTCTACCTGTGAAATGTTCCCTGTGCCACTGGCTGTAACACAAGCCCAAAGCATGATCGATCCACCTCTGTGTTTAACAGTTGGACAGGTGTTCCTTTCTTCCCCAAACATACCTTTTCTCATTGTGTCCAAAAAGCTCTGTTTTAACTTCATCAATCCACAGGACTTGTTTCCAAAATGCATCAGGCTTGTTTCGATGTTCCTTTGCAAACTTCAGATGCTGAATTTTGTGTTGAAAAGGTTTTCTTCTGATGACTCTTCCATGAAGGTCATATTTGTACAGGTGTCGCAGTAGAACAGTGCACCTCCACTCCAGAGTCTGATAAATCTTCCTGCAGGTCTTTTGCAGTCAAACTGGGGTTTTGATTTGCCTTTTGTAGTAACCCTACAAGCAGATCTTTTGGAAAGTTTTCTTGGCCTTCCAGACCTCAATTTGACCTCCACAGTTCCTGTCAACTGACATTTCTTAATGACATGACAAAATGAGGAAACAGCTTCCTGGAAACACTTTGGTATCGTCTTACAGTCTTCTCCTGCTTTGTGGGCATCAGTTATTTTAGCTTTCAGAGAGCTAGGCAGCTGTTTGGAGGAGCCCATGACTGCTGATTGTTGGGACAAGGTTTCAGGAGTCAGAATAATTATAAAGCTTTGAAATTTGCATCACCTGGCCTTTCCTAATGATGATTGTGAGCAAGCTAATTAAGGTCTGAGACCCTGTTAAAGGTTGTCTGAGAGCTCAAATGTCTTGGGGAGTCCAAACTTTTACACGGTGCTCCTTTAATTTGTTTCTCTCTAAAATTGCACAAAACAAAAATTAATGCAGTAATCTTGCTTAAAAAGTCGCTAAGCACGTGTCATCTTAGATGCCATGCCTTTGGGAGATCAGTTCGTCTTCAGTTCACTTTCCACAGTAAAAGACATTTTGACCAGGGGTGCCCAAACGTTAGCATGCCTCAGTATGATATTGTTTTAACAGAGAGATGTCATTTGAAACAGCCGCTGTCAGCTTCAGATATCAGAGCTGTTACATGTCAGAGCCTTTTGAAACAACATCTGTTCCTCTGTGGTTTAATTTCCCCTCCCTGTCGGCTCATACAGGTGTCTGCACAAAGCCTCTGCGCACACACACACACACACACACACACACACACACACACACACATGCACACATTCTGATGTGTGATAAGACTCTGACAAATGTTTAATAGTAACTGATTTAATCTCTCATCAATCATTTAGTGTTATCAGTTATATTTGGATTGTAGTTTATTGTTTTCAGTTTTATTTTATTCTGACAGAGGCGGAGCTACAGTCTATTAAAACCAGCGATAGGTGAACTCGGTTCTGTTTAAATTCAGTCAGTCCCTCCATTAACATTAATCTGGTACTACTGATTTAACCAGACCTTCCTAGACCCTAGAGTTTCCACCACAAACTTGCTCTTAAATGTGGGCAGGGTTGTTGTCACTCACTGCTCCGTCCAGCACTCACTGTATTTCCTCATTACCGGTGACACAGATGGAAGTCTGCACCTCGTTTATCGTCCACAGAACGGGGTTAACAGGGCTTAACGCAGCTGTCAGTCATGTCAATCACTGCTTGTGAGCTGCAGACATACAAACTGGGCAGCGGCTAGTCAAATATTTCCCGGTTATCACGCCACCTGTAAACTTAATAAGATTAATTTACTCCTGTTTGTTGCTTCAGTGATTTCCTGTTGTGACCGTGCTGTCGCCTGGTGAGGAAGTTATGTTATGCCACATTACAAACACATTCTAATAAGAGTTTGAGTAGCAGAAAAAAAACAGTGGATGTACCCTTTAACACTGACAAAAGCACACAGACAATCCGCTCAGCTCGAACCTGCTGAAAGCTTCAACGTGGCCAAACGAGCCTCTGAACAACCGGGTCACTGGGAACACTGGGGCCCTGCCAGCTTTTGTGTAGCAGCTCGCTAAATGTCCGGGGAGGGGGCACTGTGTGTGTGTGTGTGTGTGTGTGTGTGTGTGTATGTGTGTGTGTACACCCTCCTCTCATGTTGGGAGAGCAGAGGCCCAGTCCTTCACTCCCCTGTGACCGTTGTCCACCTCCCCCCCTCCTCCTCTCTTTTTCTTTCCTCCGTCCTCTTTTTCTCCTTAAACTGTCTTTTGTTTTCATTTTCGTTGGCATTTCTGCTCCGTCGTTGTTCGGGCCCTAAATGAGTCTTGACTGGCTCGCGGGCCATTGGAGAAGCACAAAGGACTTCGTTCTACTCGCTACAGTTGATCCATTGTGGGCGTCCCACAATGCACTAATTGGCGATGACAATTAAGCGTGGTCAACACTCAGCTTCAATTTGCCCGCTGCTCGACATACATCGATTCAAGCCCTGAGCTCCCCGTGCTCTCAGACAATATGCATATTCACTCAGGCAGGTTTACGTGCACCTTTTTATTCACGGGAATCTGTTTTCTTCTCTCGGCTCAGTCTGAGGCTGAGATCACAACCTGACAGCCAGCCACAAACTGACACGTTATCGTTTGTCATCTCACCAAACTTTGAGCTGGTTGTAGAGCCTCAAAACAGTCTCACCAAAAGGTCCATTAGTGGCTGCTCTGGAGCTTTCAATCACATCGAACAGTCTTTTTCAGCAGACTGAGTTTAAACCATTTGTCAAGAAGATTGTTGTGAAATGGAGATGTTAAAATGCTAAATGCTAATGCAGTGCTAACATGCTGAATTAGCGCAGAAACAGCAAACTACAGTAGTTACAACAAATTTAAGATTTGAGATTCTGGCTGCTTTCAGACCTAGAGTCGTCTCCTTTGGTCTGAATCAGGGACTAATTTTGTCACAAAGTTGTATAATTGTCTAGAGTTGGTTCGTGTTCTCACGGCAGCATTTACAAGAGGACCAGATCAAATGCCTTGTGTGAGAAAGCTGCTCTTGATTGGTCAGAATTTCCATGATGGAAAAATCCAGGAACTAAAGCAAACGTTGAAGAAGAGTCAGAGATACTGGATGAAGCGAGATACCCAACTCAGCTCACTTCCTGATTCAGTGACGTCAGCGCCACGCCCCCGTAGGAGACTTGCGGCAGCTGTGAATGTATTGTCGTCAATGAGGAAAATGAACGTGATCACAATTTATGGTCAATTCTTTCGCCCAGTAGTCACTAAAGTAAATATTGGGTTCATTTTCCACAAGCCACACATCTTACCAATATTCTGACACTAAAGCTGCATTTTTCATCCGCACAGATCAAGAGAAAGTTAACTGTTTGAGCCCTGTCCGTCTCAGAAAACAAGTTCTCGCGAGATCTTGTGATCTTGATAAACAGGCGGTAAAATCACAGTTAGCTTACAAACAGTTATTTACCGCTAGTAATAAATAAAAAATGCCCAAGCTTTGTGCAGCAATAGGCTGCAATAATAGGAAGAATGTATTTTCATTCCACCTGCTTCTCGATCCGCATACACAGACGTCCACAGAGCCTCTGTTCAACATGGTGGTGGGGAGGGGGGCTGAGGGAGAACAGGCTCTGATTGGAGGGAGAGCTAACCACGCCCACTTAGGAGACAGGAAGAGTAACCGTTTTCTTAACATTGGATAAGCCTACAGTTGGGTATCTCCCTTCATCCAATATCTCTGGAAGAGTACACTTGCAAGATAAATGTGACACTTTCTAATGTCACAATGGAGGGACAACTACGCAGGTTGATTTTAGCGCTGCTCATCGTGGACTATATTGCTGTCATTGTTCATTTTAGTCAAACCATACAGTTTGAAAACGAGGCGCGGCTCCAACTAGAAAACAATGTTTTGATGTATTGGATGTGCTGAATGTGCATATTAAGGCAGTACAGGAGGAGGTGCACATTAATAATCCTCCAGGACTGTAACATGCTCATGTTTAACCCAAACAATGTGTCATGTGACTGCAGTTGGTTCACATCCAGGTCGGAATACGTTCTCACCACAAACGAACCGCACCAGAGTTCATTTGTAACCGGACTGAGACCACCTCTTCAAGAAGGTCTCAGTCTGGTTGTTTTGGTGCACACCTGAGTGTGATTGCTGTGTTCACACCTGCCCAAACAAACCGCACTGAGGGGGCAAACAAACTTGAGTTTGATTAAACCAAACCAAACAGGGCAGGTGTGAACACACCCTTATATTAATTACATTCAGGTAAGACTCAGACCTGAGGGACTTTCTCCAGAGCTCTCCCAGTGAACAGTCAGTTCTTGTTCCTGTTTTTAATTTTCCCTTTTTACTAATTTCTTGCTAATTTTTCTGGGTTATTTCTTCTTTCCTTGCTCAGCGTACTGACTGTTTAATGATCTCCACCAATGCTTGTCATCAGGGAAGTATTAACACTGTTTAATGGGACCTTTAACATTTTGTGCGTCAGTGATATTGTGACTGTTTTCCTGTTCCTGCACATTTGTAGTCAGAGAGCCGAGGATGCTTCGACAAGAGCAGCTGTTGCTGGTTGACATGGAAACCAACGTGAAGCAGGAGTTTAGTGATGGTGGAGGTAAGCAACTTACTTTCTGTCAGTCTTGGTTGGGATTTGTCTTTTCAGAACATGGGGAAAAAAGGCAGCGAGCAACTTGGTAAGAAATGTCCCAAAATTTGCAAAAAAAAATAATAGAGTTAGATTTTTTTTTTTTTTTAAAAATTAATAGATTTTGGATTTTTTTTAAAAATTAGTAGATTTAGATTTTGTTTTAAGAATAGGGAAAATTAGTAATTGGTATTATTACATTTTAAAATTATATTACAGAATTATTATCATTTTAAGCACTTGTCCACGTCATTTCCTTTCTTTCTCTTTTTACAAATTTTTTGTTTTTAAGTTCCTCTTTTTACTAATTTCTTGCTAATTTTTTGGGTACTTTGGGTTCTTCCGTTGCTCATTGCCTTCTTCCCATGTTGTAAAGGGAAATAAAGCCAATTTTCTCGGGTTTCAAAGGGTTAAACTGCGATTAATAGTTTTTTGTGTTTTTGAACGACCATTTAAAACTGGACAAACTTCACCTGCTAACAAAGATTGTGTTATTATGTTGTTCCTTTGTTGAGGACTGTGGCTAGAATTCATAATAATCCAGTTTTATAGTGAACAATTAGAAAGACTCAAACATTAAAACTTTTTAAGTCACTCCTGCTGCATAATCCACTTGTCTGCTCTTCATCCAAGCTTCTATGTGTAGCTAGCGCTGGTAGCTCACCACTGTAAGCCAACACTGCTAACATCACAAATATTTAGCCAAAATAAACCTGCACAAAGGAAAACTGAAGAAGTAAAACGAAGCTGAACCCACAAACAACATGAGCATTTCTCCACACAGGATTCAAACACTTTGACTATTGAGAATTTGTCTTTATTGGCATCAGTGGCTAGCGGACAAACTTGAACAGAACCAGACAGGAGGATCAAAATCAGAAAATCAACTCCCTGTATTTGCATAAGAGGTTTGGCTGCGGTGAAAAAAAACAACAACAATGATTTAAAACAAGAAAAGTAACTTAAAAGTGCAAAAAGAGAGAAGAAGTTGAGTCCAGTTCTTCTTCTTAAATACTGTACAATATATTCTTCTCCAAACACATCAAGTAAAACATACTGCGCTGATGGAAATGTGTCGCAACATAAAGAACACTCTCAGTCCTGTAAATACCGATCAGTGTACTCGTCACTACAGGGTCATGATAACAGGTAAACATCATTCATGACAGGGTCGTCAACATGTTCTTATTTATGTTTCCAAATCCAGAAATGAAAATTGGCAAAACTGTAGAAAAAAAACTGAACTAAACACAAACGTACACTTCTTATGTATGAATGAACAAACTGCATAAAACAAGCAAATAAATTAAAGTTTTAAAGTGATCAGATGCACGAGTCGGCTACTGTGGCTACATACACACACCACAGAGCCCAGCAGGTAGTGGGGTCTTTATGTTTTAATTTGTGTGCACACATCAGTAAATAACGCTCTCCAGTAAGCATCAAATGTTCTATAACAACAGGAACTATTTGTCCCGAACAGTTTGGTTCAGTACGTTACAGTCCGGTATGTGATTTTCCTCAGTTAGTTGTGAGCCAAATAATTACAGACAAATTAGCTTAACACGCTCTAATTAGGGTCTACGTGCATACCTGAAATTCTTAATAGTGATTTGTGTTGAAATCATCAGCATCGTTTTACCTTACTGTTCATTTTGAACTGACATCAATGTGGAGTATATTTTTACTTTTGGCGTGTATTCTATCGCAAGTTTGGTCTTAAATTTTATTTAAAGTTGCATCAAACTGGTCTTAAAGTCTTGAATTTAACCTGTATACACCCTGCTGCCTGAAACACTTTGCCAGGAGTGCTATAATCTGTGTGCACACATTAAAAAATAAAGATCCTTTAAAACCTGCAGGGCTCCATGGACACAAATCAACAGCATGATTTACAAAAACAAACAAAAAACCAGATAAAAAAATAAAACTTCACACAGTCAAAAAACAGATTCAAAAATACTTCAACCAAAGGCTTCACAACAATATGCAGCAGTCACTAATAACTTAAACATTTATTGTTGTAATATCCTGTGTGACCCTCGAAACAAAACACAAACAACAGAAATGTCATCGACACATCAGTGCACATTTCCTGACATATTTTTAACTACACTGGGTTATTTAGTTTTAGTCTACAGTATCTGACATGCTTCATAAACATGAACAACTCAGTCTGCTCACAAAAATACATATTCACGAATAAACTCACTGCTGAGCGCAGCAACTTATTTCCCTTCAAGGTTAACGTGTGTTTATGGCTCAAACAAGCTGGAGAAATGAGGACGAGGAGCAGAGAGACGAGACGTAAAAGAGAAGATGAGGTAAAATCAGCACTGAGGAAAGGAAACAGGAAGCAGGAAGAAACAGCAGCTACGTTTCCATCCAGGTTATTACAGATTCTGGTGTCTTTAAAGCACCACAAGTTAGACACATTGTGCTAAATGTTGACCGTTTTCTGAGTGTTTTCCTTTTTTTAGACTAGTCGCCTAGTCTTAATTAAAATTTTTGTTTAGTCAACAGGGAAATTAGTCGCCAGGAACATCTCTAACGTCAGTGCAACAACGCGATTGACGGTTTCCTCCAACAACAAACGCATATGGTTAGGTTTAGGAAAATAGATCAGGGTCTAAAATCTGGGACACAAACACCACTCTCCCGGGTGAAAGTCCGTGTTTGTTGGACCTATCCGCCACCTCTCCCACCCATCCAAAAAGTTTCGCCACCTTAACTTTCGTTCTTATCCCGCCAATTTCCCCCTGACACCACTAAGCGCCGTTAAACTGTAACACAACCGGCCACGTATCATACTGACGTTAAAGGACGGCTTATTTTTTTGTTTGTTTCAGACGCCGCAAGACACTGCCCAAGCGCTGGATTTCGATGACTTCAGAGTGAGACCGGGCTCTTTGACTGACAGCTCTGTTACGCCACCAAGCACTACGCTAAGGTACAGTTCGGTTTGGTACGTTTTCAGCGCCTTCGGAGTGAGACTGGGTTGTTTAGGAAAGATAAATGTATCTGACAATAAAAATTAACGTAGTGGGATTAGCCTCGTCAAAAGTTTTGGAAACTCACCAAAAACTTTAAACAAAGCCCAAAACATGAATTGATTCAGAAAAGAAATTGACGAAATTTATAAAATCTTTTTTTTTCTGTTTCATTTTCCATGTAAATTTTATGTTTGGACACTCAGGATTTATCAGCTACAGCCAGCTGACAGAAACAAACCTTACTAATATTTATTTTCCCAATGTTTCAGTAAACTTAGCCTGGATGGAAACGCAGCCGGCTCTGCGGTGAAAATGTAAACATAAAGCATTTCCAGACCTTTACACATGAAAGCAGTGAGTCATAAAGGCCATCTAGGTTGCATAGAGATACTAAAAGCTAAAGCTGCTATCATGTTCGATAGATTCTGCATGGATAAAGCACGACAGGAAGTAGAATCACAGGAGGAGGAAGAGGAGAGGGAAAAGGCAACAATGAAAGAAGAAGTTACAGTAGATTATTGCCTCTGTTATTTTACAGTTCGACTGATGGAGGGAAGAAAATGTGCTCAGACAGACCGACAGAGTCTCGTTCAAGTTAAAGTCTTTTACATTAAAAGAACATTGATTTAAAATGAGTTCAAACATCGTTCAGTCCACGTCTACAAGTTCAGGGAAAAGGAGATAAGATAAAGAGGGGTTTCTATACGTCAATCACAGCCATCATTGAGTTTATTATCTTATTATTATGATTATTTGTAAAACACCACAAGAATGGCTCCAGTTATTTTCCAAGTAAACCCAAGTCTAATCAAATACTCTCCCGAAGACTCAAATATGACTGTAAAACTTTTGTACTGTATACAAAACGTCCATAGAAGCTTATGAAACCATCCCTGCAGTATGAAACACCTCCCCACTGTGGATCCATTTGTTCCAAACACTCTCTAAAATACAACTTAAGACACAAGGTAATGTTGTACAGAAAGAGGTGATGTCAGTTTTGGAAAAATGAGCACTAAATATTATTTAACTGTGGTTTTATGATTTATGTTATCAATTAATTTTCTTTATAAATACATAAATTCCTCACAATTTCCTCAAGTTTAGGGCAACATCTTCAAAATTATTGGTAATTTTTTTTGTCTAACCAAAAGTCTAAGAAGAAGAATACAGAAAAAAAATTGTATTGTTTTAGTGAATTACCGAGATTATTATCTCACAACTCTGACAAATGTTATCATGGAAAAAAAATACTTTTTTTTCTAAATTAACAAGATATTTTTTAATTTAGAAAGATATTTTTTTTCTTGTTAATTCAGGAAAACAAGGCAAATACCTTTTTGTCTGAAATCAATGCATTACATGGGCAAAAGAATTCTCCCATTTAAAGACCTGGAACTTGCAAACTTGCATATTTAGCAATATTATGCTAATATAATGGTATGTTTGGAACGCACAGTTCATACAGGCAGATGGTGAAATGGTGGATTGTACTGCAGGATTGGTTTGAAAAGATTCTGATGTTCTGTTTTCCTCTACGTCAAAGGCAGGTGCATACTTATTCAAGTCTGTCTTAAAACCCACACGTACATGATTCCTCCTGTTCATACTGGGCATTAAAATAAAAGTTTTTCAGATTGGACAAAATCCACAGTCCTCGTTCTGAAGTTTATATGAGGCTTCAGCTGTCTGAGTCAGATCAAGTGGAAATATTCTAAAGTTATGGTGTTTTTAGTACAAAAGTTTACTTCTTTTTTAATTCCCTAGCGGGTTCCTTGTTGATCTGAAGCAGAGGAGCAGTGACACAAAGAGGACATTTTGTATTTAACAGACCATCACTTTGGAATATACCAACTATTTGACTATGGCTCCCAACACACAGAAAGTGTTTTAGCAGTCGGAGGCTAGTCTCGCCACCAGACAATCAGAGATCTCCGCCTTCTGATAGTCTGGGGACACTCCTTTCTGAAGTGTGTTTAACACACCGGAGAAAATGGCCGGCAACAAAGCAACGTCTCTTGCATTTTTGAAAAGGACACGCCCTCCCGGAAATGTGCGCTCCGCCTTTACTCGTCCGCAAGGAAACAAACACACAGAGAGCTTGAAAATGGATGCCGAGAGATTTAACTGTTTTATCAAACGTGTGCTCAGTCCACAAGATTGTGGAAATGAAGGACTTACAGCGACTGTTTAAAATTTTTAACGCAGTCAGACTATGTTTACGAGCACAAGAGTTCAGCGAGCCACCGAAGGACCGCCCTGCAGATTTACTATTGGTTCTGCAACGTAGGGAGTTTTTTTAAACTCTGAAATTGTATCCGCCCATCTAAACACAAAACCAGGGAGAAAGACATCAGTCTTTAGTTAAGCAAAGCATCTAAACTGACTCACACTGACTTGTGAGTCTAGTTGGAGGCAGCTTTTTGTGATTGTTTTTAATGAAAATTAACCTTTTTGCTCACGGTTTTTGCGTTACTACGCACCTCATGTATCTGCACTCCAGGCACCTATTTATTGAAGACCTATAATTCACCTCCTCAAGCTGAAAAATTTCAACACAGCGGAAAAGCGCCCTATGTCACCTCTTTTTTCGTCATCTTTTTTCCCATTGTCCAATCGGATGTTTTGAGAGGCGGGCCTTCTGTGGTGGTCAACAATGGAGGAGAAACTGGTGGTAGCAGCTATACGGCCCGACAACAGACAGCAGGTTGTCAAACTGCCCCCGAGTCATCCTAAAATATGCCTGGAAATGAGGAGAAGCTCCTGGACCGACTGGTGGTACTCCCCATGATCCACCCTCTTTTTTGGGTCTCATGTACCCACACAGATCTCTGTTTCCCTGTGCCCAACAAACTATTTACTGACAGCCTCTCACCCTCAACCAGAGCTACAGCAAGTGCCCTCTGCCTCAACATTTTAGTAACTGGATACTAATTACTGTGACATAAGAAAATGGTGGATTGATTACACGGGAAGGTTAGTGTAAGGACGCGATGGCGCGGTTGCCTGGCAATAAAAAGGCGCAGCAAGTGTTCAGTGCACCTCGCCTTTTGTAACCTGCAAAACCCTTTCTGTGTGATCAGGGCCTCAGTCTGCTGAAGCTTCACAGTAACTTCCACTGAAATCTATTTAGAAAGGGATCTTTTTAATTGTCTGAACAGAAGGAAATACTACAGAAAGCAAAACCTGTTTTGGAGCTCACAAGAGCACATCATTTATTCTTTTACGACAGACTTGAAAAAATTTGGACCTGCCCTTTAATATGTGACTCCATTATAACATGACATGAATTCAAGTTGACTGCAGCTGTTTTTCTCTGTGAAGAAGGAAACTACAAACCTTTTACAGCCATGTTTAGATGCTACAGTGTGTCAGGGTCATACACTGAAACACTTCTGGGTGGAGTAACTTTAACATAAGCTGGGCTGTATCATAGATTAGTCAGTTGGTTTTTTTTAATCAATCATTTAGTCTGTAAACAAAGACAAAAAACTTGATCACCTGTTCCCACAGGCAAAGAGATGTTTTCAGTTTACTTATTTGTTTGACCAACAGGTTAAAGAACAAAAGAAAAACAGCAGATCTTCACATTTGAGAGGCTGAAAATTCATTTCATCACTAAACTTGTGCCGGAAGACGTTGGTAAGAATTAAGTCTGAATGTCTCCAGTTCATCAGCTGTGATGTGGAATAAGTGAAGGTAGTGAGGTGGTAAAGGGATGAAGATGGCGGAGGACGACCTTGACGTGTGATGTTTGACTACAAAATACAGGTGGTTCAGTCCGGTGCAGCAGTTCTTCAGTTGGTTTTCTCCCTGCTCGTTACAGAAGGACAAAGAGGGTTTTGCTTAGGTGTGTGTGTGTTAGTAGGTGTACACACACATAAACACAAACCTGACGACGCTTCAAGCTCCGTTAAAGAATTTGTCCCGTAGACACACATGAATCAGAAGAACAGGCACTTTGTCCAGCGTCATGGCCGGGCAGCACCCTGACTGTTACTGCGTTTGTGTTTCTGACTCTCAGGTGTCCTGGAACGGCAGGTGAAAGCACCCGGGGCTGTCGTCGTCAGGTGACCAGAAGGATGACGGCCTCTTGTGGTGGAGCTCTCGGCGAACACAGCGAGGACACGGCTGAGCTTTCTGACGACACTCGGTGTGGAACACAGCGCCGCAGCCATCACACCTGCAAACAAAGAGATCAACACGTAGGTCCGTCATCGAGCTACTTGTGTGAGAAGACTATCAGTGTGTCTCAATGCCATATGACACCAGTGTACAGTTCTATTGAAGACCTATTTTATCATTAAAAACAAAACTCAAACCACTAGAAACTAAAACAAGTAAAAATGCTGAAATTACAAATTCTGAAATACACTGTCATGACATTTTCGAAACTTAAGTGTCAAAATTCTTTATAATGATTTATTATAACAACATCCAAGCATGTAAAATATTATATCTAAATCGATTTGAATTAAACACAAAATGAACTGTGGCAATGTTAATTTTGTTTTCATAACTAAAACGACAAGAAACTTTTAAAAAACAAAAAAATATGATGCCATGTATTACATTTTTCGCCAATAAATTAAAATTAAATAGACAATGAACTAGTCACTGTTTTAATGCAAAGTCTTATTGAAAACATTTGGTTGGTGCTACAGTCAAAAACCACTCAAGTAAAAATGTTGAAATCCAAAATTTTGAGTTATCCCATTTTTTTATGATATGACATTTAAAAACAAATATTTACAGACGACTCCTTTTTTTTGAACGACAAAAATGAGGCTACAGGCTAGATAACCTTTAAAGGTAAAAATATGAAGCAATGTATTAAATTTGTCATCATCAAAAACAAAATGATAATGTGAAATAGACAAGACAAGTGGAAAAAAACTAAATACTGCTTTAAAACAGTCTTATTTAACGGTCTACATGCATGCAACAAACTGGAGTTATCCATTAAGTATTGGTACTGCAGGCTGTTTAAATCCAGTTATTACTAATTTCCTGCACCGTCGGTGTCTGAGTAAGAGTCAACAGAGTCAAGCTCAGTTCCAGTAAGTACAGTAGATACAGCTGTTATCAGTTAACACTTCACACTTCCTTCACAAGTCATAAAACACAACTCAACAAGGAGGGTGTGTATGTGTGTGAGTGATAGCACAGACTGTGTGCCAGTGTTTCTTCTAGGAATCAGTCCTGATGGCCTCTTATCTCTGCTGTCTGTCACTCTGAGTTTCAGTGACGACGATGAAGCTCTGGACTCTCTTAAGTGTACATGATGGGAATAACCGTCCACACCCACACACGACACTTTAATGCCAATTAGTGTCACTAACAAGCAACAGAAACCCAGAGAGAAACGTGCTCACGTACACATTTCATTTCTTTACTTTGGTAGTGTCTATTCCCACAATTATGTTTTTATGTGTCCAGGTTTTAACATGTGAAGGTTAATGTCAATCTTATTTTTTTATTTGCTTTTTTAAATTTTCATAACAACAAGTCATATTATAGTATGTCGTCCAAAACCATGAAAAAAAATCATAGTATAGTATGTCATATAAAACCATGAAATGAAAGTCATAGTATAGTGTGTCGTCCAAAATCATGAAAAAAAGTCATAGTATAGCATGTCGTCCAAAACCATGAAAAAAAAGTCATAGTATGTCGTCCAAAACCATGAAAAAAGTCATAGTATAGTATGTCCTCCAAAATCATGAAAAAAAGTCATAGTATAGCGTGTCGTCCAAAATCATGAAAAAAAAGTCATAGTATAGTGTGTCGTCCAAAACCATGAAAAAAAGTCATAGTATAGTATGTCGTCCAAAATCATGAAAAAAAGTCATAGTATAGTATGTCGTCCAAAACCATGTAAAAAAGTCATAGTATAGTATGTCATCCAAAACCATGAAAAAAAGTCATAGTATAGCATGTCGTCCAAAACCATGTAAAAAAAGTCATAGTATAGTATGTCATCCAAAACCATGAAAAAAAGTCATAGTATAGCACGTCGTCCAAAACCATGTAAAAAAAGTCATAGTATAGTATGTCGTCCAAAACCATGAAAAAAAGTCATAGTATAGTATGTCATCCAAAACCATGAAAAAAAGTCATAGTATAGCACGTCGTCCAAAACCATGTAAAAAAAGTCATAGTATAGTATGTCGTCCAAAACCATGAAAAAAAGTCATAGTATAGTATGTCGTCCAAAACCATGAAAAAACATCATAGTATAGTATGTCATATAAAACCATGAAATAAAAGTCATAGTATAGTATGTCGTCCAAAATCATGAAAAAAGTCATAGCATAGTATGTCATATAAAACCATGAAAAAAAGTCATAGTATAGCACGTCGTCCAAAACCATGAAAAAACAGTCATAGTATAGTATGTCATATAAAACCATGGAATAAAAGTCATAGTATAGTATGTCCTCCAAAATCATGAAAAAAAGTCATAGCATAGTATGTCCTCCAAAATCATGAAAAAAAGTCATAGCATAGTATGTCCTCCAAAACCATGAAAAAACATCATAGTATAGTATGTCATATAAAACCATGAAATGAAAGTCGTAGTATAGTATGTCGTCCAAAATCATGAAAAAAGTCATAGCATAGTATGTCATATAAAACCATGAAAAAAAGTCATAGTATAGCACGTCGTCCAAAACCATGAAAAAACAGTCATAGTATAGTATGTCATATAAAACCATGGAATAAAAGTCATAGCATAGTATGTCCTCCAAAATCATGAAAAAAAGTCATAGCGTAGTATGTCCTCCAAAATCATGAAAAAAAGTCATAGTATAGCACGTCGTCCAAAACCATGAAAAAACAGTCATAGTATAGTATGTCATATAAAACCATGAAATGAAAGTCGTAGTATAGTATGTCGTCCAAAATCATGAAAAAAGTCATAGCATAGTATGTCATATAAAACCATGAAATAAAAGTCATAGCATAGTATGTCGTCCATAATTATGAAAACAAGTCATAGTATAGTATGTCATCCAAAACCATGAAAAAAAGTCATAGTATAGCATGTCGTCCAAAACCATGTAAAAAAAGTCATAGTATAGCACGTCGTCCAAAACCATGTAAAAAAAGTCATAGTATAGTATGTCATATAAAACCATGAAATGAAAATCGTAGTATAGTATGTCGTCCAAAATCATGAAAAAAAGTCATAGTATAGTATGTCGTCCAAAACCATGAAAAAACATCATAGTATAGTATGTCATATAAAACCATGAAATGAAAATCGTAGTATAGTATGTCGTCCAAAATCATGAAAAAAGTCATAGCATAGTATGTCATATAAAACCATGAAATAAAAGTCATAGCATAGTATGTCCTCCAAAATCATGAAAAAAAGTCATAGTATAGTATGTCGTCCAAAACCATGAAAAAACATCATAGTATAGTATGTCATATAAAACCATGAAATAAAAGTCATAGTATAGTATGTCGTCCAAAATCATGAAAAAAGTCATAGCATAGTATGTCATATAAAACCATGAAAAAAAGTCATAGTATAGCACGTCGTCCAAAACCATGAAAAAACAGTCATAGTATAGTATCTCATATAAAACCATGGAATAAAAGTCATAGCATAGTATGTCGTCCAAAACCATGAAAAAACATCATAGTATAGTATGTCATATAAAACCATGAAATAAAAGTCATAGTATAGTATGTCGTCCAAAATCATGAAAAAAGTCATAGCATAGTATGTCATATAAAACCATGAAAAAAAGTCATAGTATAGCACGTCGTCCAAAACCATGAAAAAACAGTCATAGTATAGTATCTCATATAAAACCATGGAATAAAAGTCATAGTATAGCATGTCGTCCAAAATCATGACAAAAAGTCATAGTATAGTACGTCGTCCAAAACCATGTAAAAAAGTCATAGTATAGTATGTCGTCCAAAATCATGAAAAAAAAGTCATAGTACAGTATGTCGTCCAAAACCATAAAAAAAATCATAGTATAGTATGTCATATAAAACCATGAAATGAAAATCGTAGTATAGTATGTCCTCCAAAATCATGAAAAAAAGTCATAGCATAGTATGTCATTTAAAACCATGAAATAAAAGTCACAGCATAGTATGTCCTCCAAAATCATGAAAAAAGTCATAGTATAGTATGTCGTCCAAAACCATGAAAAAACATCATAGTATAGTATGTCATATAAAACCATGAAATAAAAGTCATAGCATAGTATGTCGTCCATAATTATGAAAACAAGTCATAGTATAGTATGTCGTCCAAAACCATGAAAAAAAAGTCATAGTATAGTATGTCGTCCAAAATCATGAAAAAAGTTATAGTATAGCATGTCGTCCAAAATCATGAAAAAACATCATAGTATTGTATGTCATATAAAACCATGAAATAAAAGTCATAGTATAGTATGTCGTCCAAAACCATGAAAAAAAAGTCATAGTATAGTATGTCGTCCAAAATCATGAAAAAAGTTATAGTATAGCATGTCGTCCAAAATCATGAAAAAACATCATAGTATTGTATGTCATATAAAACCATGAAATAAAAGTCATAGTATAGTATGTCGTCCAAAACCATGAAAAAAAGTCATAGTATGTCGTCCAAAACCATGAAAAAAAAGTCATAGTATAGCATGTCAAAATAATTTCATGAAAAGTATTAGTAGCATAGTATTTCGGAAAGTTTCATGAAAAAAGTCATAGTACAGTGAGTCAAACATTTTTCATGAATTAGTCATAGTATAGTTTGTCTGAAAATTTCATGGAAAAAGTCATAGTATAATATGTTGGAAAATGTCATGAAAATAGTCCTAGTATAGTATGTCATAACAATTTCACAAAAAAAGGTCACTGGATACTATGCATTAAAAAAAAAAAAAAAATGAAATAAGTCATGGTATACTCTGTCAGAAAATCTTAACGAAAAAGTCATAGTTTAGTGTGCTCCAACAATTTCACAAAAAAGACAGTATAGTGTAGTAAAAATAATAGTATCGTATGTCTTGAAAAAAATGTAAGGAAAAAAGCTGTAATAAAAAATTTCATGAAAGAAGTCATTGTATAGTGTGTCATAAAATATATTTTTTTCATAAAGTAACGGTATAGTAGTCTATTAAATTTACTGAAGAAAGTCACAGAATAGTATAGAATAAAAAATTGTATTAAAAAAGTAATGGTAAAGGATACTGTATGTACAGTAGTATAATTTGGATGAACTGATCCAGATTCATTAGCCCTGACGCAGCCCTTTGATAAAGTCGGTAACAACCAAAATGCTTCCCTCTCTGTGTCTCAAACTTAAATTGGTCCTCACAAAGACACAAGAACATAAGCAAACATACACATTTAAAACATATTTGTTGGAGGGATCCTGAGATCTAAGAACTTAATTGCCAACGTCTGCGTCACTTTAACTGTTGTGAATGTTACTATGAAGAACTTGAACGTGATCTGCACCTTCTTTATAGGTCAATGATATTATTGAGAAGTCTTTAAATGTTAGCAAATCAACAGAATCTCTTGATACCATTGATGTAAGTCTTGCACCAGACAGTTCTGAATGTGTTTGTGTCTTTATACTGTAGTGCTTGTTCTGCTTTGTGATTCAAAGCAATGTGATGTTTGACTTTGTATGTATGATTGACACATTGTTTCACTAAATAAACTTACTTTACTGGGATCTTTTGTCTGACTTTTTTCCATTTAATCAAGACTTTTCCGTTCAAAATAAAATCCAAATCACTCATATCTGTAATCAATGACCAGCCCAGATTTCTTTGACTATGTAGGAGCAGAATGTGAATTAATTTATTTGTGTATGGTGTACTGGGTATCAGGTGTCACAGGGTAATTGGCGGTCATCATGATATATGAGGGGAACCTTTCTTTGTCTGGTCAGGTGTTCCACCCGGGAGGGTAAACAGTTTTTTTTTGACCGCTGAAGCAGCAAGGTGCAAATGGAGTTACACGTGTGGATGTATGAGCGTATCTGGAAACCTGTTCGAGTTTAATGGACACTGACGTTTTGTGACGGAAAATAAATGGACGAAGTGTTCAACTGGCAAGTTTGACTCCGACTTTGATTCATCAGACACGGTAACAATCAGCGCGTCAATTAGGTTATCCCGGTGCAGCACCTCAGTGGCTTAAAGCGTTGGCTTGGCCTCTACAATTCAGACTAAGTATGTATAGAAAGGTTATGAGGATCTTTACCTCTTGGTGGCGCTCTCCTGGAAGGGGTAGATGACCTGTCCGTTCTGGCAGAGCTCACAAATGAAACCTTTCTCTCGACACAAACTGCAGCTGAAAACAT